>NC_018385.1:974723-1679380 GCF_000208865.1 Neospora caninum Liverpool
TTCTTCTCTGCGAAGACAAACACCTCTGGGAAGGAGCAAGTTTACGGCACGAAACCCATGACCGGCGCTTCTGCGTGCCAGCTTGCAACCACCGCCTCTAGTGGTGACTTGCAGCGAGAGCAGCTTTCAGCAGAAACTCGCCAAGAGGAACAAATTGGGGAGGGGGAGAAAAGTGTGGATTCTGCCTCGTTGGTGAAGGTGCCCACGGGGACGCTCTTGGTTGATCCAGATGGAGAGATGAGGGAACCTTCAGAAGCAGCAGCTCTTTGGCGCCAAACGCTCGGCGATTGCTGGTAATACTGGTGCAAGTCACATTCCTGTTTCGAAGGTTCCTGAAAGAAAAACCATGAGCGGTTCAAGCATTTCTTGTGTGTTTGCCGTCGGTAACCTTGTAGGCTGTTCGCAGTCAAATGGGTTGGTAGCTATTCACAGTTCAGGGCTGCCTTTCTGCATTGTATTTCGTCTGTTCGCTGTCCGAGTCTTCTGTACAAAGCATAACAACAAGAAGCGGATCCCCACTTGATACATCGGCATCTCCCCTCCTCTCCCTTGTCTCTTCAGGTTTGATGCTTTGAAGGAGGAACTGCGGCTGCCGTACTTCCGTGACTGCATGCAGTTCATCCGTCGAGAACGGCAAAAATATCGAGTGTATCCTCCGCCCCATCTGGTTTTCAACGCCTTCAAACAAACCCCGTAGGACGCCTGTTATTGAGAGACAAGTAGTGTCCTTGAAAGAGAAAGCAGTCAGTTTCTTAGGCTACAAGTGGCGTCCACGTTGCTCCCCTAGTCGTCACATGACGGCACCTCCCCGCAGCGCATCTCTTATGCTGGTCTCGTCGCAGGAAGGCCTGGAAAGAATCAAGCGTTGTTATTCGTGGGCGGTCATTTGTTGACGAACTTTCTTCCGTTATGCGTGCTTCTACATAGTTCGAAAAAGTAGACTGTGCCTTTCCGGCTCTTCCTTTCCGGCTCTTCCTTTCTCAGACTCAACGCCGTTAAGGTCGTCGTCGTCGGACAGGATCCGTATCATCAACCGAGACAAGCCATGGTGTGTGGAGGGGAACAGCGAGGGAAAGCAATGTGGAAAAAGAAACGGAAAATGTGTTCCCATTAGAAGAAGGTTCTGCCTTTTCCGTCAATGCGAGGGAGACTATGATCACAGAAAAGTAGAGTAGGCCATGAAAAAGCTGGATAGTTTGTCTTTACCCGGTGCTGGGCACTAGCTTGCACATAAAAAACAGATGCGCTGTTGAAAGCGGTGCTTTCGTTTCTGCTGCGGTTCTCTACTTTGTGTCCTCTCCGCCCTTTCATTCTTACACTGAAATGAATTACGGCATTGAAATCAAATGTTTTGTCATTGACAGGGGCACTGGGAAAATTGCTCTTTCCGTCTTGGTTTTCAGGGCCTAGCGTTCTCCGTACCTCGTGGGATTCCTTTGCCTCCGAGTCTGCAGAATATCTTCAAGGAAATTGGTACGATGTCCATCGTTTCTTAGCAGCCCATACCAACAGCCTCCAACCGTTTGCTAATTGCATCTTTCGTCTTGCCCTACTTGTGATCCTTGTTCTTTTGTGGTTCTCCTCAATGTGCTCCTGAGATGGATGTACTTCTCAAAGAAGTCTCCCCACGTGCTAACTTGTTCACCTGCTTTGCTTCGTATTGTATCGTTTTGACCATAAGTTTTCTTCTCTGGATTGTTTCTGTGCATGCACGTTCAGCTCGCAACTATCCTGGGTCGAAGCTGATGGATCCACATACGAACAGAATCTCTTCCTTTGTCCACGGGGATCTAACAGCGTGGGCTTCACAGGGCGTGTTCCTTCTTAATTCTCTGCTCACCGTTCGAGAAAGTACCCCGATGTCTCATCGGACTGCGGTATGTGTCATTTCTTCTCTTCCATTTCGACATACGTCGCACGCGGTTCCACAGATGGAAACCAGGTTGATCTGTTCCTAGCGAAATAATGAAAAGTATAACTGACATCAGTTTGATTGACACGCCAAGGAATACGTATTCTCGCGTTGCCATTCTTAGTATGGTACAAGAATGGTGTTCTCATAGCGCTCGAGCTACACAAAAAGGTGGAAAAGAAGGCGTTCAGCGGAGCGACAAAGAAGAAGCTTTGGTGTGCGCTCATCTCAACTGCCTACTGCGAAATATGGGGTCTGCAGGGCTGGGACCGGTTCACTACCAAGGTGATTGATGTGATCAATACGCGACGTGAGGGCGTTGTTTTCCTTCTTTGGGGTGAGTTCTGCCTGGTTCGTCCCAAACTGTGGCATATATGTAAGAGTCACGCACGGCAGGGAGCCCGGAAACACCCGTTGTCAGACAACAAACTGTGAATCCACTCTGTTTTGGCTCGAATAGTTCCCAGGTCTACTTTTTCCAAACGCATCGAAATTATGAAATGTCTCCATCCACAGAACCTGAATCTTATCACAAGGAAATTTTCTTGATTTCTTTTCGGGTTCTTGCCCCCAGGCAGCCCAACTGGTACTCGAGGTAGAACACGTGCGTGATTGGATGTTAGGTTGCTTCTCTCTAGCGCAGCGCTGCAGGGTCCGAAATCTGATTGCATGTTCGCTCATCAAAGCATCCCTCACATGTCGGCAGAAATTCCGATGCTGACGTGATTTTGTCCTTAAAATCTGTTTCTCCGTTTGTGACCTTTTAGGCAAGCCAGCTCAGAAAAAGTCAGCAGGCGTCAGTCGTTCTCGTCACCGCGTCCTGGAATCGGGACATCCGTCGCCCCTTTCTGTGCGATTCTTCCAGGGTAGGTGTCAGTCTGCTAATCACGGCTGAATAGGACTCGTGCTATCTGTCTTGTGTCTCCGCACTCGACCTGATCGAACAAGTTCTCCCACTCCTGGCCAGTCCTGCGACCCCGCCATTTTCCCGCGCTCCCTCCACGCAGCAGCAAACTGTGTCATGCAGACTGAACGGTGTTTTTTTCCAATCGTGGTCCTGTTGGTCCTGTGTTCTTTGCGGCGCGTGCGTTACAGGCTGTCAACACTTTTTGAGGTGCAACGAGCTGTTGAAATCTATGGGAAAGGAAGAGGTCTCTTTCGCACCCTCGCCCTGACACCCGTGTTTGATATCAGATATCGCGATAGCATTTCGCCGCTTACGGCACCTTGGGGATCGTTTATTCCTACAGGCTTATCAGGAGAACAATTGTTTTTGGTGGAAATATGTCAGTCACCGTGGATATCGGGTGCTGCCGTTCAAGGGCACCTGCACTTTAGCACGTACAGCGAAAGCCTTTGTATCCGGTATAGTTTCATCGAACACGGAGACAACTCTTGTTCAGGCACGTGGGCCGCTGGAATAAGATAGGTAAGTCGGCAGTCGTAACCCCCGTCCAGCTCACTGGAATCGTTAAGGCACTGTGCAGCCTCGCTTTCACGATGAAAGCCAAGCCTTTCCATGAGTTGCTGCCATTGGCTAGACAGGCACATCACCGCCTGTTCCACTTTTTACAATCTGCAGAATCACGGATACAAAAAATATTCAGACGAGTGTTAGACGGAGGCGAATGCTGTTGTATCAAGCGAGAAATCTCCTCTTTTGAACGGCTACAGCTAATGAAAGGCCACAAGTACCAGTAGTTCCGGCTACTGATGCACCTGGTGAAGGAGGCATACATCTGCAAAAATCGTTTGATTTTCGTCAGTGATCCTTCGGTTGCCGTGGGGATAGCACAGGCACTGTACACAGTGGCCTGTACGGTGTCCTGCTGATGCGGTGAAAAGAAAAAGCGTGTTAGTACCACATCGATCAGGACATCCTCTCAGCTCCATCGTTACCCTGGGGCTGACACCTTTAATTCCGGCTTCGTAAAAAGACTTCGACCACTGGAACAGTACATAGTGCTAGACATGAAACAAATTCTGTGGAAACGGATTCCACTCTTGTCAGCACATTTACGTAGGCGTTCGCCTTTTTCACCGGGGTATTTGCATTCGGATCCCCCGCGCTGTAGGAGAGCGGGTTTCTTCCCCGTTCCGAAGCAGCGGAGCTGACTGTGATCACCCCGGTCGCTTCAGCTGGCCAGTTGCCTCAGTATAGGGTAAAAAGGCGGTCGTTCTACCAGTGAATGATGTGATTCTATCCTTTTTTCCCGCTCTGAGGCTTGTGCAGAGCTGTGCGTCGATACCACGGTGGTTGGAGTGACAACAGCTAACCGCTGCTAGTGTAGGCCTTGCGGCATGGTCACAGTCCGGTGATTCACTGCGTACGGTGTAAAGATAGCTGTAGTGTCTTCTAGTACGATGACTACAAATGCTGGGAGGGCTAGCTATGCTTTTCCATCAGAACGACAGCGGTAATATGTTACTCTAGATGTCTACACTTTTTTTCGGCCAACGGCTGTTGGACACGGTAAAATCGTGGTTTTGCAAATTCAGACCCTGCAACTGTAAAGAGCAAAGGATCGGGACGAGAAAACTCGACTGACAATCGTGGGATACAGGAGTTACAGTCATCCTGGGCGGCGATTTGCCTGCAATCGCTTGTCCCAACCTGATGATCAGTTTTTACACCATACCCTGGTCTTATTCCGTTGTCTACCCCTCTTGTGGATTACCGTTCCGCTTCCCCAGGGCAGTACTTTGATTGTCGTGTATACGACGATCTGACTTAGCTTGGAAAGACTGAACTTCAGCAGCATCGAAATCTCATTGAATGCAAAGAAAACAGGCTGTATATGCTGGGGACTCTTGCTACAACAGGGCTTGCTGGCCATGCCTGTTCTGTGCTCCACTTTTGGGTGGTGGCTTACCATGGGGCTGGTGAACGGAATCGCCTGAGGACGAGCCCGAAACAGCTTCCCACATGTAGCTTAGCAATCTCTCTGTGGCACGGATGCATAGCTTCCCCCGGCTAGACAATATCCTCGGCGGTCTCACGTAGTCTGGACTGTCTATTATATTGGCATTGTGGCGGAGCTGAGGTCACTGCCATCGAGAGCAAGGGAATTATGAGGGAAGTACTGTCAAATGTGCCTGAAATAGAGAACTCGTGAGCCGGCTGGATAATGGAGCCGCTTGTACAATTATCGAAGAGCGCGAGGCAGAGTTATGTGTCATCCAGATTTCATCAGTGGAGGTGATTCTCATGCACAACGCAATGTTGATGCCGTGGCGGGGGCTTTTGAGGGAGGCGCGCGATCCGCTCAGCCTGGTGTTGCAGGGCCAAAAGTGTGGAAGAACATTGTCAGCTTACCTTGCTTTGAGCATTGATATGGCTTGCTATTCAGTGACAACAGGAAAATATGCTGTAGCCGCGCTAGGGATTCCCTGTTTTTCCTCTGTGTGCGACCATTGTTGCAAGTGTCACCGCTCAAAATCTCAACAGGTTCAACAAATACACCGTTGCTGGTAAGTAGCTTTTTGATCAGGGAGAGCATTTTCGGCGTATTGACAAACTAGTACTGCTGCCGCGCATTTGGAGAGACGGAGAGTTTTTCAATTTCCGGTCACGGGAAGATTGCTGGGGAAAACGGTCTAGAGCGTCCTTCCATTGCCAGTATCACCAACCACGGAAATAGTCCCTGCTGGGATATACTCACGGGCGCGAAGTCCTACAAGTCGAGGTGTCCCTTCACATCCTGAAAAAGAGATGTGGAAATCTGTAATAGTGGAAACTCAGACTACAGTAATAGGCTTATATGTTACAAGTGTGGAGCTTTTGGTGGTCGAACACGGGAGATACGGTTTGTGCCTGTCTTGGCACTTGGCAGGTCTTGTAGATTCACTTTTCTCTAATCAGAGACTCGGTTTCGCACGGTGTCAAGGTCACAATGGCAGCTCAACAGAAGATTGGTGATTACGAGATCGAGAGGGTGGTCGGCAGCGGTTCCTTCGGGAAGGCAGTTCTAGTCAAGGATAAAAGCGGCCACAGGTGAGCTCCACGTGCAAAGCATGCCCTCGAAGGATCCCGAACGACTGCCGAGCACAACAAAGTGCGTCGGGGCGCGCTCGCCCAGACCAAGAAAAGCTGAGGCATTGGCCGGAGGTTGCTTTACAGAGACACCATCAGACGCGTCGATATATATGTGGGGTTCCTTGTTTTAGGTTGATTATGAAATTGATCAATACAACTCGAATGAGTCCTGCAGAAGTCGAGGAAGCCAAAAATGAGGTTCAGGTAAGACGTACAGCCGTAGAATTGCCGACATTGTAGCCAAAGATTCGATTTCAGCTAACCGCCATTACTGCGGCACCCCCTGGCGTTTCCGAGGGATTTTCAGAAGCAGTTATTCTGCAACAGCGGATGCAGGGAACTCTTGTCTTCCATTTCGCCGCAACCGAATCGCTGCATATCATGGGTATCAGCGCATTTTGCCTCCTTTGAATTCTCAGGTTTTGACGAAGCTCGTGGATTCACCATTCACTGTATCCTACAAAGGTGCATTCACATCCACGTATCTCCGCGTTCCTCACCTCTGCATCGTCATGGAATACTGCGCAGGTGAATCCACGGATTCTGAAACTGCGTAAAAAGACCTGCCGAAGGCAATGCCGACGTCACCTGCTAGTTTGGGTGGAAGCAACCTAGCACGGCAAGTAGTAGCGAGGACACTTGTTGCATTTGCATCACAAACGTCATAGTAGCAACGAGTGACAGCAGACGCTTCTGGGTGTTTTATGTAAGTGTGTACCTACTGTCTGCCCTAGAAGGGAGTGCAAAATTCTACAGAGACAGCCTACCATATCTATAAGCGAATAATCTACAAAACTTAGAGATCTCAAACAGACAACCTTAAATGACTCAAAGCCAGCCTGTGTTGCGTTGCGAGTGAGTTTGACCTTGTTCCTGTGCCCCACCTCTAGGGGGAGACCTTGGGAAGCTCATAAAAGACCGGAAAAGGCAAGCCAAGCCGTTCAGTGACACGACCCTCCGGACGTGGCTCTTGCAACTGACCCTGTCTCTGCATTTCATGCACAAGCACAAAATTCTCCATCGTGGTAAGGCATCTGCATGCAACTTGTGAAGGCTCCTGTCAAGGGGAACGCGAATCCAAACTATGCTATCGATGAATGTTCCACAATGGATTAAAGGAATAGACAGTGTTTCGAATATCAGGAGTTCAATGATGGCCCGCGGCGTGGCAACCTCGTAGACAATCGTAGCCGTCTTGTTTTCTTTGTCAGCGGAACTTTTGTCCGTGTTCTGTTTATATTCCACAGCCTGCAGAAGTTTAACGCAGCAAAGCAACTGTGTATTTGAAAGCTTGGAGGTATTTAACTACCTGCAGTCTCATCTATGGATACTCTAGGTTCTATTTAACGAAGTAGAGAGACGTATCATGCGTTGGAAATGGGTGGGAGCGTTACTGTTTTCGTAGTTCGGTTAGTTGTCCAGTTCATAATCTCTCACCTTTCAGTAGCACGGTGGCACGCTGGTGACAAACACTCATGCGAAGGGTTTCCTTTTCGCTGTTTTTCGAACATCGCTGTCTCGGGTTTGCAGACCTCAAGCCCGCGAACGTCTTCCTGGACCAGGACAACTACATTCGAGTCGGTGACCTAGGGCTATCAAAAATTCTCGAGTTCACACTTCAACAGGCGAAGACGCAATGCGGAACTCCGGCCTTCATGGCCCCTGAACTCTGCCAGGTGCATTCCATCAGGGGGGCAGCGGGGACCGTCAGTCCCTTGGCTGTTTGCAGTTGTGAATTCATGTATGCGTATGTATATACAGAAGTACATTTAAATGAGCGTCCTTTGTTCGCCGGAGAGGTTGGGCTCACCAGGCATCCTCGGCACATTGAGAACACATCTCTTGCTTGGGTGCAGCCCAACCGCATGAAACGCCACATTACATCGAGTTTGTGCTCGGTTACGCTCTTCTCAGGGCAAGCCGTACCAGACGCCGGCGGATATTTGGGCTCTTGGGTGCATTATGGTGGAGGCCGCTACATTTGAACTACCTTTCAGGGGAATAACATTCCCGGAATTGAATAGGAATATATGCCATGCTCCAGTGAGTACCAGCTTGCTTCGTCTACTACTAGCGGAGATAACAACGGAACTTCAGCTATGCTGAAATGGCACAGGTGGACGACGTGAGATGTACGGTGGGGGTCTCTGCATCGAGGGCCCTAACAGTTGGTTGCATGAATTGACTGGAAGTGGAGGGATAGAACTACCACACAATTGGTTAACAGGGGTTGCAAGGCGACGGTTTACGTTGCCCGAAGACAAATGAGGCGGAAGAACGTCCTCAACATTGAATCATCTGTTGTCGTAATGCGTAGAAACAATAGGCGTCATTTACCACATGCCTGATCGTCACGCCTTGTAGTTGCTACCTGCAATCAAAGGTCCTTCCGTGTGTGTTATCTGTGTGGTGGACATGAACCGTGCTTACGACGTCGCTGGTCGGAAGCTGTTGCAGCATCCCCGATACACCTCGTAAATCACGGAGCACATCATGACTTTTTCTGAACTTCCGAAATGACCAAGAGAAGGGTTGCCGATGCGTGCTCCACCACGGCGAACAAGGCCATATTCCGGCTGCCGCCCCATCGCGTATACGTCGGCTTCGGAAGCGTGGACCCACCAAATTCCATTTTAGTGGCCCTGCTGGATGGTGTTTGTCGCACGCAGGCCCCTAAACTTCCAACACGATACTCGCTTGACTTGAGAACTATTTGCGAGGCAATGTTAGCTAAGGACCCGAAGAAAAGGCCGACGACGGAAGATATTCTGAACTCCCCCGCAATACGAGTAAATGCGCCGTGCTAGAGCAAGAACTGATACCGAGTGCATTAATGCTCTGTAAACGTGTCTTTGAGGACAGACAGTCTGTGTCGGTAGCTATATGGGTAGCCTGGAAAACAAGAGAATTCCTGCCCCTGTGCGGTGAATCCTGTCCGATACAGCCTGTTACGCTCACCAGGCGTTTTTGTTCTACGCGTGTTTCCGAAATTTGGGGGAACGTGATACCTGTCTCAAAATCATCGCTGTATTTGATTGCTGGACACTTGCGCACGGTGTCTGCTGTTATTTTTCTTTGCAGGCCCAATACCACGCTTATAAAGCCAAATATTCTCACGCTTGAGGAAAGATTCCTTAAACCAGTTTGAGATAGTCCATGTTCAACCATGTCACCGCGGCCTTTTCCTGTAAGCGTCGCGATGAAGGGCAGAAACTTCAGCATATTCTCGATTCTTGACTCACAGCGGCAGCATTTGACGCCCGTACCCGTCGACCTATGAGGGGCGCTTTTCTTATTGCCACCCTTTTATCCCATAGTGGAGACCTTTGTCTGTATGAGTACGTCCCATATCCCAGCAGGTGCTGTAAGTCCACTCTCGGAGCCAAAAAATTGTTCCTTTCTATGGAAAGAAATTGATGCAGATTTGTACCATAAGACAAACTGTCGAAAGACCCTTACTTCGTTTTCTGTGGCGATGGTAGTGCGCTAGTTTTGCTTAGATGGCCCTAAGATTTGCCATGCCCGGATGTAACGCTACATTTCTTTCGACTGTCCATCAAGCATTTAACTAAGCACAGAGTACAATAGTGTATGGGCGCCCGTCAGCAACCAGAAGAGCTTGAGTCCAACGTAGCGTTCAAGATCAGCAGGTGAACCACTGCCACCGGCCTTTCTCTGCCAGGCTGGTCGCGGTTTTCTCCCGAAAGTCAGAGACACGCCTATGCAAACGCAAAGTAAATTAGACACTCTGCTGCACCATCAGGCATGAGCGACCGATCCCGATGCTCTCAGGCATCTCTCATTCTTGCTAAAGAGGCATCAAAATAACACCCAGCAACGGCTAAACGAGACACCTGCTGTGCTGCAGGTTCTCTGGTCTTCCAATTGGCATCGCTGAGAGGACTTGCATTGCAGTGAGACTTCCCCAAGGCAACAATGTGAGGCGACTGCACACAGCCCGGTTCCCGTCCGCACCGTACAGGGGACAGCAACAGAATCGGACCTACGGTAGCGGTAGCTCGCCTTTTCCGGGCTCGCGCAGGTGTGTTAGGATGCCAGTGTTTTGCTGCACCCGCCGAAGCGCCAATAGAGTATTACCGATGCTAATTCTGAGATGGGAACGCTTTCCTAAAAATATACCCGGCTGTCGGAAGCTTCCATGCAGCGCTATAGCTATGGGTTTGCCCTCATCGAAGGGCGGGGCATGCGAAGCAGTAGTCGAAAATTTCTGTCCCCCTGCACTGTGTTGAACTATATAGAAAGAGACGCGGGGACAGAATGTTAACTCCTGCTGACGGATAGCAGCCGGCCGCCTTCCAGCAGTTCCCGTTCTCTCAACAGAGTCATGTTGTGAACCTTCGGAGAGGACATTGGCTGTGGGGTCGGCCACAACGGTGTTATGGTCTTCTACTGCCAGGAACTCTGACGGTGTGTCGTGTGCTTGCCTCATACCGAGATGGACAGTCAACGTTTCCGCGTATGTCCTCTTCGTGATGCACGCCTCGCTGACAGGTGCATTTTGTTCAACTGCAAAGAATGTACCGCGTGAATTTCGCCCCTCCTTCATCCTCTTCACATTTAGAGAAAGGCGGTCACAATCATAAAAGCCACCTTCTCTCACTGCTGCCGGCCTTCTGACTTGCGTTTCTGGCTGCATGCGTGACGGGGCCTGGCATCAACAATCGACGTCACGGCGATTGCATGTGGGTAAATTGAAGATTATCCGACCGTGTGTTTCTTTTTTTCGTGGATTACCCGCACTGTATCGTTTCGAAGTCACCGAACCAATAGGAAAATGTGACAATGATTGTAGATGTTGCTGGGTGCCAAAAAAAAGAACAAAACGAATCCTTTGTCTGGTTTGTGATCTAGGCATACCGGCGTCTCCACAGGAGGTGGCTTACTTTTTCATCCCTCCCTCTGTGTGCGGCACCGGGCTCAGCAACAGGATGGGGACGTCAACAGAAAAAGAGTTTCAAACGGTGGGGAAGATGCAAGACAAGCTAGAGCCCGTAGTTATCCCGCTGCGGTGCGGGGGAGAAGTAAGAGACAAAGTCGTGAACAGTAAATGGTACATCCATAAAGTGGAGACCAAACGGCCACTGCTCGCCAGCGAAAACATGTTTTGCAATGTCCACTCGCCATCAGAGTAATGCATTGCTGTGCCCATGATTTGGCGCCAATAAGCGCATGGCAGGCAGTGTCGTGCCCGTGATGCCCTTGTCATATGTGAAGAACTCACGATAAAACTGAACTGGACTCAGCTGCCTGGATTCTTCACAAATCCTACCTCTTGTTGAGTGTACAACGTAATTCATTGTATCCCGAAGTTCCCCCGATCATTCGAGGGCATCGGTCAGATGTTCTGGAAGACCGTTGGAACTGTAGGAATCAGTAGAGAACTCTCGTGGTTTGCATGGATCACGTGACACTGAAACTACGAAACTCGCACCGTTGCTGGTGGCGAACTTGGTGATAGCCAGCCATAGTGTTAGTCAAGCTGTCACGAAAAAGTTCTCGATTGTCAACTCGAATGTACATTCCATGAAAGCTGACAGAAGCCCCTCCAACACGAAGACACGGTTCCAGAAATCATCAGAAGATACCCCTCTGCCCAGTTCTAGCGGCAAGTAGCTACTAATAAACGGGAGGCTCGTGCCCTTCGTATCTTCCCGGAGTCACTGGAGTGTGGTTGCAAACACAACAGTCGGCGACCGTTTTTGCTAGCCGATCGTACTTTAACGACAGAAGCAAAAGCTTTCCTTGAAGTGCGTACGTCAAAAACCGCTGTTCACTTTGCTTCCGTGCCCTCAATCACTAGCGTAAACCCTAACCTTGTAACAGTTCACGCTACAGGAAGAGTAAATCACTGCTGGACACCGGCAACGGAGCAGAAGCCTTGTTCGATGCAATTCTATCCATAGTTACACATGCTCCCCTCCTTCATGATAACTGGTCCAAATTGTTCAGAAATCCGCATGCTTCTCGCCAGCAGTCTCCCGTTTATTTACGGTGACTAGATGCTTCTCAGTATCACCATACCGGGAGGCGCATTTTCGAGTACTCGTGCGCCGAAGAGGCATTTAATGCGCGACACGGTGATTCTCTTTCCTCAGCTGGACCCCAAAACAATTTCAAGGGAGATGCTTCTCTACGCCGTCACGGAAGACTTCTTCGAGCAATACTTGCTACAGATTAACACGGCGCCAACAAAGTACGTACGGAAGGATGGTGGTGTTTCTCCTTTTAAACAATGTGTGAATGGACGTTATCTTCACTTCAGCCCTACAAATTATACTCGCAACCCCCCGAGATTGTGGCTCTTCGGCGTATGCAATAGAACTAGCCCAGCGTTTATCGGTGCCGCTGGATGCCTGTCTTCAATTTGTTGATTTTCTTCATTTGTCCTCAGAAGAAACAAAGCTCTGCTGCAGAAGAATTTGCAACTCTGGCAATGTGATATAACATCCACGTGGAATGCCACAAGGTAAGACGTCAGCAGACTTATAGGTACATATATATTCATAAAGTCAACAGTAGGGAGAGGAGAAAACAATCCGTCAGAGACGTGTCTCTGGACGGTGAAATGCGGAGTGCTTCTCTTACTACCAACTAGTTACACTGACCGTGCACGCACCGAGGGCTTTGTACTGAACCCGGTTGCCGCTTCACTAATGTTCGAGTCCTTGGGCCAGCAGGCGCCATTGGGAACCAGTTTCGTTTGTTTTTACGGACACTGAAATTTCGTCGAACGACTGGAGGTGAACGGGGTTCGCTGCATGCTTGCAGCAGGCATTCAGCGGCTGAATCCATTTGTATCTTCCCTCCGACCGTTCGACGTGGACCGGAGTTTCACGAGACCGTCAAAGACGAACTGGATTTTCGCACTGAAACTCTAGTAAGAAGCTTGACAGGCCCCGAACATCTTCGGACTTCCTGTCGAAGTTCACAAGCTTTTTGCATTGTAGACACAAGGCCAGCACTCTACCACAATTGTCCTTACTGTTGCCCAGAGGACGCGGCCAAGAAGCAAGGGGACGGACGTTCTGATTTGTCTGCTAGGATACTACTGCGCCTAGACTGGCTGATCGGCCGTCCGAGCAGGCAAACGAAGAGGGTGCAGAGGCAGACAAGAGACGGAGACAAAAAGAAACAGACTTCCTGTGGGTCATTGCTGACTCCTTCTTGCACAGACGGCTTCCGTGGCAGCGCAGCTTTCGTTTGCGAAATTGAGTCTTTCACAGTGTCGGCTCTTCTCTCTGCTGAACAAGGCATATATGATTAGCACCCCTTTTTGTTCTGCTCCAGGTGGTGTCTCCCGTGTAGGCAAACAGTGTGCTCATACAACTGTATCACAGAGCCCCGGATTGCCCTGGCTTTTCGGCAGATAGTCACTTAGCACAGAGCTTTAAAACCAGATCCAGGTAATCCTGTAAGAGGTCAACACCATAATTGTATTAGCGTAGGCGCACCGCGGCTGCTGCGCATGGGCTTCTCGATGATGTTGGGAGCACCAGGAACGGGCAACGCCGTACGCCGGATGGTGAAGGCACGAAACTCCCTCGTATTGGCGCCGCTGAGAGACAATTCCTGAGCCCTATTGCCATGTTTAATATCCATGGATACCATGAGGCTTGTTTCCTTTAGTGCTTGGTCAGAGGAGGTTTTCGCCTCTTGGGTGCAACCCAAAAGACCAGGGCATCCGCAGAGAGATCAATAAACTGTGTGCTTCGCAGTCCAGGAGATAGGCGAAGGGGTCCAGAGTGAAACGGTCACATTTGCCGTCGCAGGCAGGCAAACGAAAAGAGTGTGCTGTGCTGTGACAGCGATTCGTGTCTGTTCTACTGCGCCCAATTTGTGCCAGTCAGTCTACCAAGCTTTATCGCCTGCTTCAGCGCATAGAGGGAAGTGACTTCCTAAGTGCTGAGGAGAAGGAAGATGATATCGCAGTTGGATCTGTCACCAGCACACCAGGGACTCGGCCGTCGGACTCTCGACTGGGCCCGGCTGCCATGGTTAGGAACAGCAACGCCCTCAAGGCACAGTTTAATGGACTCACAAAAGGAACTGACAGCAGCAGAAAAAAGACATTACAGGCAACATCCTGCCAGGTTCATTTTGACGAGAACCAGAAAGATGGTGAGGTGCTGCTCCGAGCCATGACGACAGCCCACAAAGGACCAAGACGCTCGGAAGGGCAGGAAAGGGCCCGGGTACTATTTAGCGCAAGAACCGGGGCAGTTTCGTGATGCCCTGCTCGCGAGTAATCACTAGGAATGTCGTTGAGAGAAGTCGCAACAAGCGTTGCGGCGAGCCAACGCACGGTCGGTCGTCAAAGAGTGGCAGGGAGGGTGCACTGACGTTCCCAAGAATCAGGACTCGATGTCCTGTAACCGCTGCTCCCCTTAGACAACAGTAACGGGCTCATGGAACAGCTCCGCCTCACAACTAGCGTGCAACCATGAAGAAGGGGGAAGCGGAAAGGACACGTTCTGCCCTAAAAACAACGCTACAAGAATTATTTCCACATGATCAATACCTGGAAGGCTCTCGTGGAGAGGCGTCTGTGACACGAGTCAAACGAATTAAGCCCTAATCCCAAACAATGTTACGTATATGCAGCGCAACAGCAACCGGCATCATCAACGGACAAAGCCAAACATCTCGCGCAGGCATTCCCCTGTAATGATCGCTTATCGTACAGGGAGAGGATCACGGAGGCGGCCTGGAAGCGCATGTCTCCGGTGGAATACAGTAGATAGAGCCTCTCGGATTGCACGATCTTCCATTGTGCGCCGCGTGAGAAGAGACACACTCTCCAATAAGGAGCAGAAGAGTATCGGTCCTAGCCAAGGCGTCGATGCAGCCGAGATTAGCGCGCTTCTCCTCAGAATGGCGCCACCAAGGTCCAGGGCAGACCACGCCAGCAGCTGTACGGAGAGTACAAAGAAGACTGAAGACCTTCGGTCCCTGAACAGTTACACGGACTTCGAATCGATCGAGCTTATCCAGTATTGAGACAGCACTTGCCTGGACGCACATCTCCAGCAACAGCAGCTCAATGTTGGTGAAGCGAAACCACGAATGCTTGAGGCCACTGATGAACCTGTGCAGCCGTTTGCACAGATTGTGCAGTCAGTTTAATCGTCTGAGATACACCAGCAAAGTGGATAGATTCATGTTGCCTTAGGGCAGCTCTGATTCCTGGCTCGTGGTTCGCATTGCCATGTAACCTCACAGTCAGCCATTTTTCTACAGTCATCGGCAGAACAAGGACCTGCAGACCGGAGCGGAGTGCCCAGCCTCAAAGTGGCCGCAAAATATGTTTCTTTCTAGGGCAATTTACAATGGTTTTTTCCTGCCACGAAAAACAGCTTTCCCTTCCTGTAGTCTGTGGGATGGCAGGAATGTGTCACCGCAAATCATCAGAATTCAATTTGGCAGCAAGTGCGTTGCCACTCGGCCGAACGAACGCAAGAAAAGCTTTGGGCGGCAACTGGTGCCGCAGGCCAACGTCACGATATTGCCTTCTGTCAGAAAAGCGGCTGCCACTGAAACTACGCAGCGAAGTGCGTTGTCGTTCATCTGCTTGTTGATTCAGTCGTATCCTCCATGACTGCTGTGGAGCACAGCAACCTGCTCAAGGGGCTCCAGCGAAAGTATATTCTACCGCATGCCGCTTTCCGACGGCGCCCTCTAGTAAGCCCCTGAGAAGTTTACTTGCCTGGTCAGTATGACATCAGTGAACCGGGGAACAGGTTGTACAACAAGTGCCTCAATGGGTTCTCGTTTCCACAACCACGTCAAGCTACTGATATTTAGACCATCAGCCACTGCAGTGCGCGAAACCGCTGCTCCTAGGCGCCCCCCAGCCTCTCAGTTCCTGCCGCGTTGACACCGGGCTTCAACGAGGGCTGCGGGACAATGACAGCTTATGTAGCACGGGTGTGAGACATGACGTACTAACTCCGCAGCAAATGCTTGCTTGCTTGGAAATGTTGTGCATGCTTCGAGCCGGGACCAACAACGGTCGAGGCGCCGCAACTTCGGTGTGTTTCAATCCTCTTCTTCCAAAAAGATTTCATGGAAAACCTAAAATTCGCATGTTTGATTGACATTTAGCTGCTAACCCAGTGAACTGGAACTGCAGATGCTCGGTACGGGCTGGCCTCCGGAAAGCACTCCAAACGCATTTGCGCGGAGGGTAGCGTGGGACTCGCTTTTGAAGCGAAATGAGGGCTCGTGCTGCCTCTTCCAGTTTTCCGTATTCAGTCGGACTCACCGCACGTGCCGGGAGTTACACAAGGGTGGATCCAATCGACACCAGTGCCTCGTCGATCTTCAATCCGGGTGTTTCAGTTTTGTTCAGAGCCTTAGCCTGCATGGATTTGCCTCGCTTCCTTCGCCAATAAATACAGTTTTGCACCTGCTTCCCCGTATATCACAGGGCGGCTGGAGGGTGTCGCACTGGATGATGATGAGGAGCCAGGACTTCGCCTTGGCTGTCAGCGCGGAGCACGAAGATGAGGCGTCGAGAGTCCTGCTGGTGGGGAGGACACTAGAGCCTGTAACCCATTGGCTGGCTGCTTCGCTTGTTATAGGTTATAGGTTCAAAGGCGGAGGCCAAAGAAGTGAAACCGAAGAAGAGGAACCGTGTGACTGAGTCTTCCTTGTGTTCGATGTTGCCTTTGGCTTGATATTAGAGGGTTTGAGACACTTGCCCTAGGCAAACAAGATGCATCGAAACAACTTTGTAATGGCGGCTTGGCACTGGCAGAGATCAGACAGGTGTTTTAGAATTTGTAGAGAGAACTCAGTTGTGAAAACGTAGTCGTTCTAGAGGCAGGAAACAGGAACTTGTCGCAGCATGCACACGAACCGTTGGTAAAACGCTCGGTCAGCCGCGCGTGGACCACTGCAGAACTAATGCAACCGAGAGAAAGAGAATACATGCGCATACAGATGCGAATGCATATATCTACGGATGGATTGCAGGCAGGTGCATATATGCATGCATACGTACAACATACAGACGTACAAACAGATCACAGGAACACTACTCGACTCGTCGGCCTCGTGATGCTTCTGCATTATTTCCTTGTGGTCGTAGGTGGATCCGGAACGCGTAAAGTCTCGCATTACTAGCCTCATTGCGGAAGAGCTTCCTCTCCATCACCTCATCACAGATGAACTAACCCCCGTGCTGACAGCCGAACTGCAGAACGTCACCTGCTCTCCGACAGTCGCCAAGTTAACATGTGCGCTAGCTCATTTCCTCGCCTTCCTCTTGTTCCGGCAGTCGCCTGCTCAGCCGTCAGGCTGCCGAGAGCCCCGTTCAGGCGTACAAGCTGAAGAAGCCCCTCCTGACGGGGCGACACCTGGGCGTCCACCGATTTCGTCTCTGTGTAATCCTTCCCCACAGTGCGGGAACTGCGACAGCTCGGGGGCCGTGAAGAGCGATGAGCACGCTCCAGAAAGACGGTTGGCCCCAGAGAGCCAGGCAGGCACGGAAGTCGGTGTGCCTTCCGGATGTCTCGGACGTCAGAAAACACCTGGAGCAGAACATGTCGCGTTCCTCGTCGGGCCTGACCCACCCTGCAATGACCCTGCCTTGAGCATGAGGCAATTCACACTCTCGCCGTCCTTCATTCCGGAAGGAAAAACTTGGGGGGCTGTCACTGTTGCTACGAGAGACACACGATCGCCCAAGGTCCCACACCCCGAAGCCAATCTGCAGACTTTCGCCAACATCCCGTTAGAATCGGAGGCCCAAAGGGCTGCCTGTCTAGTCACCGTCCAGCAGCTCTTCACACAAATCTTCTGCGATATCAAAGTGAGTTTACACGAGCGGGAACGCGTAGCAGCCTCTCAGGGTGATTCTGAGTTGACCCGACCGCGGACAATGTGTGAGAGGGGGGTACAGGCTTCCATGAGAGACTAACACTCGAATGCCTCTCGAGGGCACGTTAACTCGGTGGACGAGCTCACCTTGTGGATAGGATGCTTGCGTGCATTTTTGTGTGCATTGACGCACAGAAACGCGGTACACTAGGCAGCACAATTTCGGCCCTAATCAACTCGAGCTGGCTTGGTGTTTCGTGGAACCTTCCCGCCTGATGCAGGAATGCTTTGACGGCGCTTTTGCAGTTTCCGTGGTCCTCCCTCTTGCGATTCTTGCTTGCAAAGACGGCGTCGAATTCTGCTTACGCCGGAGTTTCCCTCGGATCTTCCAGAACCGGTGGCAGCTGTGGATGCTGATCGATCGCATCAACGCACTCATTGCGCAGCTCTTCGATACAAACTGCTACCTGGCCAGGTGGGGGAGGTGTACACTACTTTGCTGCAGTGAAGCGACTTTTCCTCGCTGACGTGCAGTACGAAGCCGCCGACTGATATCTTCTACCCTTAGAATGAAAGAGTAAAACGCAACTATACAGGCGTTGGACGCATTTGTGCTGAAACGTTGCCTGACGGAACGACGCTCTCACGTTGCGAGGCGTCCCTCTACCTAGCGTGAACAATCTTCAAGGGCATCCCTAAACCACTTTTGGAAACCGGAAACAGAACCTATGAAACGCGTGTTTACGCTCTCAGGTTTTCTGCACTGGACTGCATTCCGAAGACCCAACAGTTGAACAAGAAAGTGAGTCAAGGCCACACTGCTGCTTGACGTTTACAGCATGCCATTCGCCTCCAGGGCGCAACTGCAAACTGGCATGGATGACACTTATTTCTCCAGATGCGTTGCAGAACAAATGTCCTAGCTAAAGGATCCTAGAGCACCTGCCTGCGAAGTATTCACTGGTGACGGCATTTTCATCGAGCGGAAAACTGGCCTTCAGATGTACATCTCCATGTATTTATATATGTACTTCCATGCCACGTAAACGCATGCGCACGTAGACAAAGATAAACATGTATGTGTAGATTGATATATACACCATGTCGCGCAATTCAATCTTGCTCGCAAGACTTCATCAACCACGCGTCCTTCCTTTCTCATCCCCTTGTATTTTCCCCCGCCTGACAGCTCAGCCGTTATTTGATGAATTCTCCAAAACCTGCAGTTGCAGTGCAACAGCCCAGCGCATCAGGCAGCTCTGCGTCTGAAATAGTGTGCGAAACCGGAACCAGCAAGAACGCGACCGGCCCCATTTACACACGAAGCGGAGGCTGCGTCTCAAGCACAGCTCTTTCGAAGTCAAATTGCGGAATCAACGAGGCCCGCATAAACTGGGCCAGTCCAGGTTAGTGGACGGCCCCACAAAATCGTTTTAGAGGGCAGCGGAATGGACAGCATCCATGCGCTTTCATGGAACAACGGTCGGCGCCGTGACACAGGATTTCTTTTGCCCCAAACGTAGATTGCTGAGCCACTTCCTGACGGCTGCATCAGAGAAGGAGTGCATCCACGCCCAAAAGTTCTCTCTCACAACTACAGATGCCCTTCGAACGCTACTTAGGCGATTCAAGAAAGCGTACGTGCCATGCGCGCGAAGCAATCTAACGGGTGACTCCGTTCATGGAAATAAAAAGAGCCTTCACTTTATCCATAGTGCCTGTTGTCCTCCTGCCTGCCACTTCTAAATGCTTTTCCCAGGTGTTCCTCCTACTACCCCTACGGTCCTGAAGGCGCCGGCCGGCCCGGAACCTCTCCTTCATAAGAAGCTGTTCGGGTAACGCCCCAAGAAGTAACCACACCTACACATAAGAGATGGTTCGATAATGTCTCAAGGTATCCTACTATGTGGATCGCTCTTCAGCTGCGGACCGGTGCACTGCTGTTGTGAGCCTCTTCAAACACTACCTGAACGGAATCGGTGATTAAATGAAGAGAAGCAGACTACCCGGTTTGTGTGTAATTTCAAACTGGTTCTTTTCAGAACAAGTCCTCTTCTTCGGTGTGGGGTCTTGGGCAGTGAGGATGGCCAGGCCGTTGGCACGCGGTCGTTGCTCTACCGCATCGACGGCAAATACCGTTACCACAGTACGGAAACCATTCTGAGAAACGAGATGGAGGCGGTGGAAACCGCAACAGCGGTCGCCGCAGGGTGCAATTCCTGTCCTACGGAAGAACAACACCACTCCGATGGCTTTGCCACTGCAAAGCATAACAGGCTGGAACCAGGTGACAGCTACCGTTCAACCGCGTCGCTTCGGGACCAGTGGGAAAGGAGCCCCTCTCAGACAGATGAAAAACACCCACAGGGAACAGACGGAGAAGTGAGCAGTACAAACTTTCATCCAGCAACACGGTCTGTGAACCCGCGAAGCATGATTGAGGAAATGTCTATCTCACCAGGATCACCGACAGGCTCCGGCATCTCGTCCTGGTCTAGAGCAGCGGAATTGTGTGCCTCTCAGAACCAGCTCCTTCGACGAAATGAAGTCCGTAGCAACAAGGAAAAAGCAGGAGAATTAACGATAGAGTTCTCTGAGGGTGGGCAAGGGCTTTCCTCTGGGACTTCTTCGGACCAGCGGCGCAAGAAAGGAAAGGAAAGGCGCGACAAAGAGCACAACCCCGTTGCGGGAACGAGCACCGGGGGTTTCATTGGTACACTCCATCCCACAGCTTCTTCCTTAGCCCGGCATTTTCCGCATGCCCAAACGCACGGTCCTACCGAAACCGATTCCGAAGAGCCACTCTCTTCGCACAACCTTTTACATGGCTTACCCGACGGCCTGAAAAATATAGGCATGGGGTCACACACACGCCAAGAAGCATCGCACAAAAAGGCAAGAAGTGTCTCGGCAGCGTTCTCAAGAGAAACAAAGGCGAGAACGTGGGAGGAAGCGTCAATGGAAGCAGACGCTGAGTTAAATTCACAGGCAAAAGCAGCAGCCGCAGTGGCTAGAGGTCATGGCGAGGCGGATAACCTGCTAACGGGCAGCGAAAACGGATATTGTGAAATGACACAGCAGGCCGAACACAGTCCCCCTGATGGCAACAGCAGTGACCACGAGAGAAGCCCAGATGAGGTCAGAGATAAGACGCAACGGGTCCACTGCCGTGATAAAGACAGTACCAGCTACCGTGAAGCGGCGAATGATGCCGAAGGACAGGAAGAGGACACCCGGCACGAACGGAGTGGAAACTACGGACCGGCATCACAGCGGAAAAAAACAAGCACGCAGATCAGGTCTTTCCCATGGGTTATTATAGACGGTCCCCAACGGCGTAACGAGGCCTGGCTGGAAAGGCGACGATCTGCACTTGCACAAAGAAGCCGCGCCCGAATCAAGGAGGGCCAGTGCAGTTGGGAAACTGTGAGTACTCTCTATCTTGACTGATGCCGTTTGCTCGGCCCAGAAAAACTGTAGGAGACAGGTGGGAGTTTGGAACGGACGAGCTCCTCAACAGGAATGGGTAGAATCTCTCTGTGATGTACTGTCGGGTCCCTGATGAATATACGTCTTGCAGCGTGTACCACACGGATCCCTCTTCTTCCTTCCACCTCATCCTCTCAATATGCCTTCCTGATTCGACGTCTTGGTCTCTCCTCATGGCCCGCTTCTTCTGCTATCTTGACCCTAGGCGCCTTCCCCTGCTTATCGGCCAACCAAGAGTTTCTTTTCGGACATCTTCGAACAACGGGCTTCATCAGCGTCGACACCAAATGCCACGAATCCCTCACAAATGAAAGGAAACGCTTCCATGGTGCTGCCATCTGCTACCTCCCTTCAAACAGACGGTGGCCATTCTCGGAAAGCCTCTGGTCGAAATGGTACGGTAGCAGGAACTACTTTCGACCGCACTTTCGGTATATATATATATATATATATATATATTTATGCGGACGCCTCCAACCTGTCCCTTAAGATTAACGTCTCAAGAGGACTCCCATTGCTTTTCTCGGTGTCGCGCGTTTTTGCAAGCTCCTCTACCTCGTGCGACTTCATCGTAGTTTTCCCCCAGTGTATTGTCCTGATCCTCCATCCAACCTCTTTCCGACAAGATGCCACCAGCAGATCGTCATGCCGCGCCGCCGTCGTTTCGTTGCAGATGGTCATTGTTGGAATGCATTTGATTATGAACTCATCGAGCCTTGGCCACGCCGTCTTTCATGCGGCTCCCACACTGCGTCATACGATTCAGACGTGGTATCTGTCACATGCATCGTGAGAGTGTGCATCCCTCTCTCGCTTTCCCGTTCGCTGTTTGCAGGTAGGCTGCCCTCGCCCGAGCTCGCTCGAGCATCTGTGTCTCCCCATTTGCGTGATGCAACAGTTTGCTCCACCTCCCAACGTGTTCTTTCTCTTCCCGACCCGCCTCGTTACCATAAGTTTCGTCCGGATGACGGAAACTCAAACTTTCAAGGACAGCAAGGCACACAAAGTGCTGCGGCTGTTGCAGTGAGGGCAACCCTCGTGAGCTACTGCTTTTCCAGTGAACCCCAACCATCAATTAGGTGTCTTCCGCGGATCCATTCATCGCCATCAGGGGAACCGCTGAGAATCGAAGCGTCCAAAATACTCCATGGCGTTCCTCAGATTTTGCGGGAGGGGCCAACAGCCACCTCCGAGGCGCAGCCTTCTTCTTTTTCTCCCATTCTGGAAACGCCGTCCGTTATTAGCTCCTATTCTGGAAGGAGTACAGCCGCGAAGGGTTCCCATGAGTTTCAAGACGTCTTGACATTCTCTGCAGACGCCTCCGCAACCAACGGGAAAACAGATATAAAAAGCAATCCGTCGTCCTTTGGGTTTGCTGAACACCCTTCCCTCCTACCAGCGCTGGGCCAACGGGCGCGGTCCGCGACGCGAAGTACAGCAACCATACTACCAGAGTGTGATGGTGCTCAGTCGCTGAAAAACGTGTGGAGTGCTTGCGGATACTTAGCACCCGAAAACAGAGCAAAGATGCTGGAGATCTTGAAGAAGCGAATCCGAGACACACACACAGGCACCGAGGTGACAGCAACAATAGATGGGAAAGGGCGGCGGTGAAAAAGCAACTGTCTGACGAAGGAGGCCCTCTGGAATCGATGGGCGGATCGAGTTCTTTGCTGCATGGATCCTCCGTGATTTTCCAGAATCTCTCAATGCTTCGCCACCCGTCCTTGTGCCGCGGGAAACAGTGTGTTTCCGGAGCCGGTGATGCTGCTAGACTGACGCTGCCAGCTTGAACCGCCCAGACACACCCACTACGGAGAAAAGAAGAAATCCAGCGCAAGTTTTCTTGACACGATGCTACACCCTTCGGGACCGATGTCGCTTCTCCAAAAACACGATGGCTCCTCCTTGTCGGCCTCCGTTGCTGTACCGCCCTTTCCTACAAAACCCAACTGTGCAGTGGCCCCTCGCTGCGTGTAACCTTCTGGAAACGGATCGTATCTCAGACTGGTTAGGACCAGGTATGCTCTGCGAGAAGCTTTACACAGCGCCTGCTTGAAAACCCGTTGTCCTCGCGCAGTTTGGCGCGTCCAGGTTCTTGGACCCCTTCGGGATGCAGACGGACAAGGGACATTTCTTTTATGCAATCTTCATATCTGAATACGAGCCGTTGCTACTGCACTACAGGGAAAAGAAGTGAATTTCAAAACGACAGCCTGTGTGACCGGGAGCTTCGTTCACTGCGGATAGCTAGGTGCCGCCGAGTGCTTCAGACGAGCTGAATACCTCGGCTCCTCGCCACGCAGCGGCACAGCAGAAATTTCGCCCGTCCGTTCACGAGCTCTGGTGACTGGCTTCAGGATTTCGGTTCCCACTTCTCCACCGGATTCGGCACTCCGTGTGAGACTGGACTTATTTGCGTTGTCCTTGCAATGAGAGATGATGCTGCGCTCCACGCTGTATTTGATTCCTACCAGTTTGTGCACCTGGCGCGTGCTGGAAAAAAAACGGGGGCTGATCAGCGTGAAACGGAGTGCTCTGACAGAATGCATCTCCGCTTCAAGTAAATATGCAGCTTGTTTCGTGGCTGCGAGTCGGGGATTTGGGTTCAAGCAACATGCTTTCCAGTCATTCGCGCTTGCCGAAAGTGAGGATCCACCAGCTCTGTTTCAGTTTACCTAAACTCGTCGCTGTGGCCGCCACCGCAATTCACGGCAACCATCCTGTCTTCCCTTTCCGTGGCTGAGAGAGGGGTGCAGCCTTTTCGATCCACGAGACGAAGGCACAAGCTTGCTGTGAGTTCCGGGGGTTCTCTATTTCAAACAAAGCCTGAACTCTTCCAAGACGGTATCACTCTGCTGAGTTAGCAAAGCGTGGTCAATATTGTAGATGGAAGACAACCAGCTTCGAAGAAAGGTTGGGTTACCTTTCTGGCGATGAACAAGGCAAGGACAACGGCAGGCATTCACGATGTATGAAAAGGAGGCCTAGCAAAAGGGAACCAAAATCCACAAAACCGTTATCTCTGAAAGAAAAATCGAACTGCTGTCTTGATACGCAATGGCGCCGAGAGACGTTCTTGCTTTGCAACCTCCGCCAGCACGTCCTTCACGGACTTGCCTCGGTCATCCAGTAGCCAAGTCTGCAAGCAAATTGTCACCCGCAAGGCAGCAGCATGCAGTCGGATACGCTTGACGGAAACGTTCCTGCACTGGTTTGTTGTCCGTTGGTCTTTTTCAGCCCGAAATGACGCACAGTCCATCAATACCTCTTCCACTGACACACAGCCAGGCCTAGAGAAAATCAGGGTACAATGCGCCTTCAACCCACCCATTCTCTGAATTTCACAGTTGAGTTTCATGCCGCATTAGGTGCGACGTGATCCCCTTTATGAGATGGTGTATCGAGGCACTGGAACGGAGCAGTCACCTGAACCATCGCATCGTTGGCCAGAGGCTGAGCTGCCTTTTGCCTTTTGCGTGGGCGCATCCCCGGAATGCATGAACAGACACTACGCCGCTTGGACAGGAAACCCCGTTTTACGTAAGTAGACTAGAATAACTTTCTGGCCGTGTATTGCATTGGGCGTCAGTCAGTCTCTGGTGTGAGAGCAAGAAGGTAGCAAAGCAGTGAAAATTCTCCCTCAGTTCAAGTATGCGTACACACCTGTTCAGAGAGAAGAACTTCTTTGAACCACTTTTTCAACCTGCCTGCCACCATCTTCTCGGCAACTGCCGGCGGTTTGCCGCTTTCCTCTGCCTGAGCGCGGCAAGCGCGAGCCTCGCGGTCGTACAGATCAGGATCCAGAGATGCTGCGTCCTTTAGAACAGAAGAAAGGATACAGGTCCAAAACAACGGGTGTTTATACGACAAAGCCAGTTGCCTTGCTGCTCACGTAAACAAAGCATGAGCTGCATGCTTCTAAACTTCTCGTTTCCCTTATCTACTGGGGCCTATGCAAGCGTTCTCGCAGGCTGAGACGCTGCGAACGCTCCAATTCCTCCTCCGACGCCTGTGCAGTCTGCAAAGGCATCTCTACCTTAACTCACAAGGCCGTCTGCCCTTGAACCGAGCCACGGTCGCTACATTCAAGAAAAGAGCACAATGTACTCAACGGCATTCGGATATCGTGGTGAAGAACTTACTACAGCGAGCGGCTTCCCTGCCGCGACCTGCATAGCAACCTTCTCCGCCAGGTCAGCAAGGCGCTCCGCTCTGCCCTCTGTCTGCTGGCTGTCCGCCGTGCATTCTCCGCGATCCCGATGTTCGTTCGATGGGCGTTTTGGACCCTCCTGTCGCTCTTCGCCGCCCTTCTCCGTCGTGTCCAGCGCCACAAGTACGCCCAGAGAGCCCACCGTGTCGCCTATCTTGTCGTGCAGGTACGCTCCAACAGCTCCTTCCCCGATCCGAGCAGCCACTGCTGCAGCATCGTCGATTAAAATTCGCTCGCCCACCAGAGAAGTCAGGAAATGCAACTCGTCTCGAACCACACGTTCCATCGATTCGCCTTCAACTCCCTCTGTTCCACTGCATGCGCTCGAGCCGTTAACTGCGTTCGAATCGCGGGCTGACTCCCCTGTGCTCGAAAAAGGCCAGCAGGCATTAAGAAGGTGCTCGACAAGAGCAGGCCCTGCCTCTGGCAGTGGAGAGGCGGACCGCTCACGCGAGGAAAGAGGGTCATCAGAAGCTGAAGTTCGCTTGATTTGACGCAGATAATTCTCTACTGTATTTTTACTGACAAGGTCTGCGAGAATGCGGGCCACGCGGCTCGCAAAAGACGTCACTTGCTCGTTTCGAGCAACGAAGTCTGTGTTACAGCTCAGCTTGATCATCACTCTGCCCTCCCACTCGGCGTGTGCTCTCATGCATCCGTCGTCACGCGCTCCAGCTTCTCCTTCCTCCTGCTCCGGCTCCTCGGCAAACGGTTTCGTGTCCACGCAAGCTCCTTCGCCATCGAAAGCGTTGTCTTCCACGAGGGACGAGGCTGGTCTCCCGCAAACCTGTCCCGGCGGCACTTTGACCCTCCACGAAGCGACAGCAATAATTCCCTCTCGTGCCTGGCCGGTACTGAGGCAGGCTGCTGCTGCGGCTGCTGCCCCCGCTGCAGAGCCTCGCTGTCGGAGCCAGTCGACGGCGGCACGGAGATCGCCTGAAGACGCAGCCAGTGCCTCTCTGCATGTGGAGACGCTGCTGTTCGTCAAGGCGCGCAACTGTTTCAGCAGCTCCAACGAAGACGAGGTAGACGGGGGGGACGCGGAAGCGGGGTCTGAAGAAACAGAGGGAGGAGACGAACTGGTAGGGGATGAACCCGAAGAACCAGAAGAACGCAGGCGAGATGGCGAAGACGAATGGAACGAGAAAAGGTGACGCTGGTGGAAAGCCGTAGCGGAAGAAGGAAACGAAGCCGAAGGTGCAGGGCTCGAGAAAGGGGAGTTTGGAGAAGACTGAGGGAATTGCGACGGAGCACATGCGGAAGAGACGTACACGGCCGGCGAAATCCACGAGGAGACAAACCTCCGAGTCGGACAATACCGGGGCATCACACGCCGCTTCGGTGCGATGACCCTATTCAAATAAGTTGCTGTGGCACACGTGGGGGCGACGCCGTCCCTATTGCGGGCAGCGAAAAAGCGAAAAAGAAGACCTAGAAAGAAGCGGGAAGGGTGAGAATGGGGCACGATTGGTCGCGGCGTGCTCCGTGGCCTTCCTCCTGCAGTGCGGAAATTGGTAGAAGCGAATATGGAGTTGCCCGTGGGTGGCAAGTCGGACGACGGGGCGAAACGGGGCTGCAAAGAGGCTTGGAGGTCGAGGGAAGGCTGCAGAGCGGCAGAACATGGTGACGCGGAAGAATCAAGATCCTCGAACTGCCGAGGGGAAATGTCGCCTCCCGGGAAGACAGCGCCACCGCTTCCGCTTTTCGGAGAAAAGCGGAGTGCACGCCATCCCCCCCTCCTTATGGCGCCGTGTTTTGCGGAATGAGGAGGAGTAAAGGAAAAAGCGGAAAACGACGAATGCTCGGGAGAATTTAAAATTACGGCCACAGACGGAGAAAGAAACAGAAGAAGGACGATGGCATAAATGGAAGCACGTAGAGCCGGCATGGAGATAACAGCGCGGATGGCTTTGCCGGAAGTGAGAAAATGTCCATCACCAGATAACACCCAACCCGGTGGTAAGAGGGTTGGAGACAACCAGATGAAAAACTGCGCAGTTTGAGAACCGGGAAATCCCATGCTCGGTTCAAGCGGAGGGACCGCATTTCTGCGTGATGCATCAGTACGACACGGAAGCTCGGCTTGCAGCGAGCAGGGATCCTCGAGGCAGTGTAAAAAGGGCATGCAGATTCGGAAATCGATCATCTATCATCAAACGCGCGTACGCGAGCAACGATGCTCACCCCTTCCTCGAATTCTCTCAAATGATGTGCGAGAGGAGTTGAATCACCCGCTGCGAGATGACGAAGACGCTCGATTCCATTCTGTGTGACATGGCTCGGCTGGCGCCACGCTTTTCACGTTTTTTGTATTCGATCGACAATTCCACCGGACGCAGGTGAGACGATGGACCTGGTGGCAGCTGTGTGTGGCCGATCCACGTGCGGTGCCTGCAAAACAGTGATAAAAACGCTTTAAGTTACGTGACAGAATGGACGGACAACGGAGTAAGGCAAAATAGATATACCTGTGTAAGACATACGCATAGCATTCCCGCTGCATGGAAGCTAAAACGGTGTGTCAAACGAGTGCACACGCACATTTGGCGGTACGACGGATTACGAGCCTCGAAAAGCACAGGCCGACACAAGTGCAAAATGGTGCAGAATCCACAGCATCCGAAAGTGACAACTTCAATCTGTCGGAAGTGGTTTAGCGAAGTCTCTGATGAGCAACCGACATCTGCCGCCTTGCAGATTTTGTCACGGACGGGGCTCGGTGAATGCATTTCAAATGCATGCACATCACACTGAAAAATGTGACTGTCCGTGTGCGACGCGCAACCGATACTGGCGCAGCAGCATCGGTATCGTATTATTACTTGTGCAGACACAAACGCCTTGTAGGGCACCTTTCCTTGAGCATCTGATGTATGCATCATTCGTGTGTGTTTGAGGCTTTTGTCTGTAGTAACTGTTTATTGCAGCGGAGGGACTTCCAAGAGCGGAACGGCTGGGAAAAGGCGGTTTTCCTGGCTGATACCACTCCGGCCGTGCCCCTTGTGACCATCGCCACGAGAGGCATCCCTTCTTGTTTAGATGACGTTTTCAGATGCGTCAAGACCGCTGACGCCAAAAAGGAAGTTTAACGAGCGCATTCTGATGGGCCTATGAGGTATCCTGCTGTTGTCCTCTACTGTAAAGCAGAATTGTTTATGCCAAGCAGTATGCTGTCGGTCGCGGTCCTGACCGCGACCTTGTGTGCCGACCTCCCCGAGCCGCATGCACACGCGTAAAATGTGCTTCGTTGCCTCTGAGTGCTCGAGTTAAGTGTTTTAGCACCCCAAAATAGTGAGCTTGGCGTTCTTCCGATCCACACACCTGAGTAGTTTGCAAGCGCTGGCAGGAAACTGCCTCCTCATAAGCCCGTTGTCCGTATCAGCGCCCCGCGTGCGGGGGGACGATTACCGTGCCCACTAACACTCTCAACACTTGTTACTCTGGATTGGTGGTTCGTTTCTACCGGGAGTCACACTCCTATCTGCGTGATGATCCTTATTTGTTCAGGCTGGGGAAAGCAGAGGCAAAGGTGTGGCGGTTGTGCTTCGGCAAAAGACCGGGTTCCTTTTTACTGCGAAATCTGAGTGCAATCGCCTCCGCAAGGTGTGGTTGCCCCATACCCGTCAAATAATGCTTGCGCGTTTCACTTCCTCAAAAAGCATTGTGCAATGTTACAAGTGAGTGCATTGACTTCAGTCGCGGCAGTTTTCGTGGAGATAGTGCAACAGACGAACGCAGTCAGTGCTTGCTGGGAGTAAGTCAACGGGCATCGACAGTGGTGCGGCTAGCTACGGTAGGCGTCTCTCAGTCTGTCTGTTTTCTTTCCGTTTGCTCTTTTTATATGTCAGTTCCTTATTCTCACCCAACAAAAAGTGCTAAATGAACGTCCCGATAGATGGGTCATGCCACTCCCGTGAGTCTCAGGTACGCACTGCGTCATGCCGAGCTGGCGAAAAGCGACAAATTGCTGTTCGTGCTACAATTTTGAGACAAGCTGGTTTTTTGTTGGGGGTGTGTTCACCTGCGATCCTGAATGCGGACTATTTTTGTGAAGTGTGCTGGTGTTTTCACTCGGTTGTCGATATTTGCGAACGGGCCTTGACTCTGGTTGCATCTCAGTGCATACCATTTTCTTTCTCTCCCAAAGAAACCTTGTTTTCTCCAAAACTGTTTGAGAAACAGCCAGATTAAGCTTTTGGATTTCTGCTCAGCATCGCATTACTGAAGACCCGGTCATTTCTTCGTGTTTCAATGCTGTATTGCTGCGCAAGATGCAGGTGACGACATTTCTCCAGTCTTTCATATTCCTTCCTTTGGGAGGTTTCCTTCTTCTTACGTCTCTTCTCGGTGTTCGGCTTCTCAATGCCGCTACAAGCCGCATATGCCGACAGACGATATCGTTAGGTTACGTAAATCTCCGGCTTGTATCTCTCATTCTTCTGATAAGTGTGTCTTTTTTCGCTCGAGAGCAGGCAGTTCTAACGCGTATATATACGTCACCGTCTTATACGCAATACTGTGGAGCAGCTGAACCAGGCAATCCCTTCCCCGGTAACGCAAGCAAAGATCCCGTAGCAGCTGCGGCGTCAGCGGCTGCTGCCCAAGCAGCGGCGGCGGCCCTTGCTGGCGGAGAAGCAGGTCTGCAGTGTATGGCCTACAAACTCCGGCATGAGAGGAACTGGTGGTTATCTCTTTTGAGTCTAACTGTTTGGCTTCTTCTGTGGAGAGTGACTGCTATGGTAGAGAGTTATGATGCACAACTGTTGATGCTCGAAAATGAAAGACTGCGTGAGCTGTCAGTTCTGGAAAACGCGAAACGCGGGTTGGATAAGGGAGGATTGAAACTAGAGCGAGGTGCCCAGGTCGAGAGGGGCGCGCAGTAAGGAAACTTTGTCGTTTCAAGACTTAAGTGGCGGAATAAAAGCCGAACCTGGGCCCCTCGGTGTGTAGACCAGCTGGTAGCACTCGAAGCGGGGGCAGCAGAGAGCAGACGTGGTGGTGATTGTGCAGGGAAGACCTAAGACGGGAGCGGATTCTTCGTGAAAATAACTATGGCATACTGCAGACGCAAGCAGTGTCCGGTTTGGCGACGCCCTTGTGAACGCTGAAGGCTGACCGGAAGAAGAGGAAAAACATACGTTTATGTCGGGCGTTACAAGGATGCAAGCATACAGTCAAGTGACGAGCGGTGGTGCAAGTTTTCTGAGGGGCAGGAATAATGGCGGTATTACAAAGGGAGAATGTGTAACGTGACCGTGTTTTTCACCGTTAATACAGTTCTACGCCTGGGAAAGACGTGATAAATAGTATAACTCGTCGTCCGGATGCTCCCGAGTTGAGGGTTGACTGAGTTCGTGGTGTAGGTATCTCGTGTGTAACTGGTAGTCCTCGTGTTTGTGCTGCCGGCGGGCCTCTCCAATTTTTCTTGCTGTTTTGGAAACACTGCACAGAAGTGAAGCCCCAAGGGTTGAGCGGCAGTGGCTCAGCGCGTTGTTGGCAAGGCACATCTGTGGGCAGCTTCCTTCGCATCAACGGGCAATGTCTACTCAGAAGTAGGCATATAGATAGATATGTGCGTATGGTATTCCTCATTCTAGATAGACCGTAGGCGTCTGATTCAGGCGACCCTTTACTGCACACTCCAAGGGGCAACGGACAGCGAACCTTTGGAGCCACCACCCTGTACGTTCGTCTGCATCAGCTACTACGCCAGATGTCTGAAATTCTCTAGCCCCTCCAGAGCAAATTAACTCCCAAGGCAATCGCTATGGGAATGACAATCGAGCTAACAAAACTCCACTGTTGTCTCTCGGAAAGCTGTTACAACTATTTGTAACCGCGTGCGAGAAATTCTTTAAGAGCTTGAGAATTGCCCGGCGCTTCAGGCTTAATTAGCCCGCATGGGCGCATTAATATTCAGAGAGTTCTGCACAGCGCACAGGCAAGAGGGGCATCCATTGGACTAAAGAATGAGTCTTCACGGCAGCGCTGCCACTAAGTACCTGAAGGATTTCATGAGACGACACTGGTTTCCCACGGCGCACTGGTCTCAGTGAGGCCATATCCCATGCCCTTGTCTTCATCTTCTTTTCTGCGCGACTAGCAACAGGCTGCCACCATACTCGAGTTTCCTGATACTCATTATTCAGCTACCTCAAAACCTTTTCCCCGGTAATCCATACAAAGGAACGAGGGAAGCACCCGCTGTCTGCATGTTAGGCAGTTTCTGCTTCCTTGTGCTCTTACTTCTCCACGTGCTCGAGAATTCGGTGAAACACATCATCAGGCGAGTGAATGTCGTTTGAGCTGCGAGAGTGAGAGAAAGCATATCGCTGCTGCCACGGAATCACATCTGACAAACTGCACTGGTCAAGCACAGAGGCTCAAAAAAGCGCATTCGGTTTAAAAAGTTGTTGGTGTGCTGAAGCACGAAGTGCTTTTCGACAAATAAAGTCCGACTGCTTGCAGGGCACCGCTGCACCTACGTATATATGTCTTTTAGGGTTTGTGGATTCGTCACAATAGCTCGGACACCAATGGCTTTATGATTGGGGTGGTGTTCCTTTAAACATGGTGTTTAAGTTCGTCCACATCTCCTATAGCGATAGGCTCATCTGAGCAATTGAACGTCTGTTTGTCGCCAAGTGTCGCAAGTGGTTTTGCAGTAGGACACACGCGCCCAGCACCAAACTGGTTAGATTGCTGAAATCTTCAGCATGCAAAGCCAGGATGGTGACGTGACGTCAGTACCGTTGACGCCACAGAAGCGGTTGATTAGACCAGCAGCCACAGAGGCGAACGAAAGGGCCGGTCCACGAGCGCCTAACAATGTAGTATCAATGATAACGCCACCGATAAGCCCTACCTGAAATAATAAAGATTCGGGATTCAGCGGTCGAGTGTGTTTCGACCATTGCCTACCTTAGCGTGACGGAAACGTCGGGAAACAGTCGCAGGAGGTCCCGTCGCTGATCATTCTCAGTTTTCGTCCTGATATAAGTTTTCGCCACATTGAATGTGACAACTATTTTTAAGAAAGAGATTATGACGATACGTGTTTCCAGTGAAACCCCTCACCGCCCTCATAGGGGTTCCTCGTCTGGTAGCAAACTGTGATAAAGAAGGTGACGATCAATGCGCTCCGCCTGCGGTCTCATGTGGCCGTTTCCAGCAGGTGCCAACGCAAATGACGCCCATCGGGGTCACAATCCCATGTGTCTGTGAACACATCTTCCTTCTCTGCTTTGCACGTGCTTTTTTCTGCCTGTTACGACTCGTTGGATGCAACAGGGTTCTCGTTATCTTCCAGGTTCTAACCGTAGTGTGGCCCGCGTGATGTTGCTCAACCTACTGCTTTCTCAAGAAATCAGGCGCATCAAATCTGGAGACCTGAAGGCGTTCTGCGACGTCAGAATCAGTTGGACTCTCATAATAAACCTACAACGATATCAGACGCGACGCATAACGACGAAACCACCCATCTTCCAGACATAGCCGCCCGAAGATTGGCAATACAAGACAGGAACGGGCTCTGGGGCCTCTTCATATAGGCATCCATTACAGAAAGTGGTCCTGACCTGCGGTGTAACACCGGGGCTTTGAATAGGTGGTGCAATGCTGGAAAGCAGCGAGGGGCAACTCACGGTGAGAAAAGGCATACGGGGTACAGGCACGTGTACCGCCAGCCCATTCGTCACTGTAGAATATTACAAGGCACCACCCTGTGAAGCCGCTCCAGACGATAGCAACCACATCTCGATATCGCGTGTGCTCGAGGGGCCCAGCAGAAGCATCTTTCCGGCGGGATCGTGTAGAGTTGGACCACGTACTGTATCGATGCGCACAGTTGCTCGTTATATGTGTGCAGACAGTGCATCTTATGTCTCCCATAACGGAACAGCTTGCAAAAGAAGCAGAATTCCCAGGGGCGGTAGTAATTTTTTCGGTGCTCTGAACATTCTCTAAAGGATCCGGCATTCAGCAAGGGTTCAGCTCGTGCCGTCGCCATAGAGTTTGTCGAGCTCCTGCCTTACTTGACCAGTCGATGGGTCGTGCCGGCGTTTTGCCACACGATCGCGCTGGGTCTCCTGAGCTCGTCGAAAGTTCACATGGTACTGCGGAATCTTTGTATCTCCCATCCTTTGATATTGCCGGTGAAGGAACAGGACCGTAAGCTGGGAACGGTTAGCCTGGCAATCTGGCTATGCCCCCACCTCCTAGCTGTAGAACCTAGTAAGGGCGTCATGCAGTTTGCAGTCAACAAACGTTCCACCAGGCCTAGGAAATCGGTGACACCTCTTCTCGTCATTGCCAGGATCCTTGTCACGCAGGAGATTGCTGTGGTATCGAATAAACTCAAGCATGCATTCCATGTGCGACGCGGCTGGGATGTAGTAGAAGACGTCGCCGCCAGCCTTTGACTCACAGCTTCGATGTCTAAGGCAATCATCTGCGTTGGAGTCAGCCTCATGTGTCGTAGCCATTCCGCATGCGAGCTTGTTTGAGGGAAGCCTTCGAGAATCCAGCCTCTTCGAGAGCAGTCTGCTTGCCGCAATCTGTTCAGTATTGCTGGAAGGACGAACTCCTGCGGCACTGCACAGACTCGCACGGCTGCAAGAAACGGTGAGCCGCTACCCTTTCCCGTACGATTGTCGCGTTCGCGCCCCGGACAGCAACAACAGCCGACGACAAAGCAGAACAGCTCTTTTGGCCACTCGCTAGTATTCATGGAGCGGGGGCAGTAGCACTTGGCAATCCTGTGCTCGAAAGAGTAGAGGAATAAACAAACGACTCAGCTTGGAAACGTTATCAGCGAGTGAAGAGCCCGAGAAAGAGAAACTTCAGAGGTGGTGCTGCGTACGCGCGTCGAGTAAGGATGCTGCGTACGCGCGTCGAGTAAGGGTGCTGCGTACGCGCGTCGAGTAGAGCAATTGGTCAGAAAAATCGAGTTGCCGTCCAACATACAAGGAAGATATAAAGCATGGATATATACTCTTCTGATCCTTTTTAGCCAGCTGCAAAACCAAGTGATTCTCCACTGGGAGGTCGATGGAAACCTACAGAGGGTTCCTTTTTCTTCAGATTCGCGGAGCACACTTCTCAACTCCAGGTTCTTCAAAGCCTGCGTACGCACAGGCAAAAAGTCTACAGCGACACCATCTGTGCGAGAGTCTCATTCGCAAAAAGTTGCATGGAAGCATGGTGGTTGGTCAGGCGCGTCTTCGCACGCAAAAAAAGACTATACTGGTGCATAGATATAAATGCATATATGTGTTCATACATAACTGTGCCTATACTTTTCACGTTTACTACCATAAATGTCTACTATGCGGAACCTTCCCCTGTACCCGTGGCCACTAATTGAACAGATGCTGACAAGCGATTGGCATGTATCGTGCCTTGGTCGCCGAAAGATGTTGCGATGGAGTACGATGTTTGGAGGGGGCAGTGCCACGTGGGAGGAAAAGTTTGCAGCGCACGTACCAGTTCTCGGAGGAGCTGCTGCGCGTCGACGTGCACGACTCCGTACCAATCTGCCAACAGTTGTGCTTGTGTCGACTTGCCACTCCCCTTCGGTCCCAACATCTGTGTATTCCGGGCACAGCATATCACATGCTCCTGCCAGGGAGAGAAGAGGTCTTCGAGTTTTTTTGGTTATAGATGGCAAGATGAAATAGCGCATCGACAAAGCATTTGCAGCGGCCGACCACACTGCAGGTGTAACACAGGAAGCACAATAACTGTGCGATCTTGTCCCTATCACCCAAAAAGGCGGTTTTTTGGGCTTCGACCAAAGTGGGAGGCCTTTTGTATGCGCTCACCGGAATTTCTCTGCATAGATCAGTGAAATAAATTACGCGAGACTAATGTATCTGTCCTATGAATTCTTTCTGTAATATCAGTCAGAGGAGGTGGTATATCGGCTACAACAGATCAAGGCTTCCTTCTGGAACCCAGCAATCCCTCAATCCCACCCGTGCTGTTTCAGATGTTTTGCGCGCTTGTTTCCGTGATCGTGGTGTTTTAAGACTTACGCAGATTCGTGGTTGATAGCGGCGAAGCTCCTTGTCTACGTACAAACCGCAGTGTGCCTGCGCTCATGGAAAACCGCATCGGCATGAGCGCAAGTCGTCCCATAGTCGCATGCATCACACAGAGAGCGGGACAAGGGGGATCGTAGCAGAACAGCTACGTGAGAGAGCGAACCCAAAAATCTAAGCAATATGGGAAGCTCTAGGATCTCTCGTTTTCAGCGGCACAAGGCGAGGAGAAACACTGCTTCGCAACAAAAGGTTCAAATCGGCCGGGAGACGACGTGTCTCCTGTCCGTTGACTTCATCACCTACTCTAATCTTCTGAAGAGTTTCGTCCTGGTTCGCAGAGGTGCTGATCATGTGGTATGCAGCCGAATACTGCTGCATAACGCCGGATATATGTCTGGGGCACCAGTAACCACAGCAACGTTTCCTGTATTGTGGGCGACCAAACATGTATGTTGCAACGTCGTGGATAGGTGGATAGCAGGCAACTGAGCACTGAGGAGATTTCCGTCTCGCAGCAACAGATGCGCGCCTCATAGGGAACTGACGTTTGCTCACCATTGGTACCCGTACAGAAATAACAGGAGAATGCATAATATCCACAAATATGCCGATATCAACCAGTCATGTAGCAGCTGTTTGTCAGGACTCGCACATTTTCCCTTCCATCTGTTCGAAAGTGCAAAAGAACATGGCGGTGAACAAAACGATTCCACCACGTTCGGCATCTCTTCCGCTTCCGAAACGTGGAAAATGTAGAGTGTGCGAGAGCACGAAAGAAATTGGGCGCATTACCTTTCGTATGATCTGGCTTTTGCACTACAGTGATTCATTGAGTGACAGATTGCAAGCATGCCTGAAGCCGGTGATATGTCCTGATATGCCGTATCAACGGGAGAGTTCTCAGCTGCATCGGTTTCATGCTGCTCAGTGACTGGACGCAGCTGGAAGTATGCTGGAAGCTCTCTCTCTGGAACTCTCAAGATAATGAATTTATCAGGAACGATTCTGCATTCCTGAAACAAACGCGCAGGGGAACAGCCGTGGAACGCAGCAGGGAAGCGATCGCCATGAGCCGTCACCCTACCTCAACAAATCTGAGTAACTTCTCCCTTCCAGACCAGCCGCCAGGCAACTCGATTTACTCATATATTCCCCTTTGCCTGCCTCTCTTCCTCTCATCCTTCCTCTATGTTTCGAAGGCCAAACTTTGGTGGTCATTACTGCCTAGCATCGCACCGTTTTGCTGAACCTCCAAATGGAACGAAGACCACTGTATATGGAAGAAAAGGCGTCGAGGAAAACTGGGTCCAGTTCTTCTACATTTCAAGCCCTTTGCACGAGTGGTCGAATGCCTCACCTGCAATGCTACTGCCTGAACTCTTGTTCGCGGAAAGCCGTTGATGATGCACCCTCGCCGTCCATGTTTTTTTATGATCGGCAGGACCGCGTCAATGGCAATCGAGTCAGGCACTGAACAGCGAGTAGCGGAGAAAAAAACTTTTTAGTGAGAAGGACAGGCACGCGCACCCGCGAGCGACCGCACCCTGGATTTACCCGGTGCTAGTTGTAGTAACCTTAGCTCTTGAAAGATGACTGTGAGTGGCGGATCCTAAAAACGCTCCCTAAACAAAGTCCAGTTCTTTTGAGCTAGTTGGGCTATGGATGGTGGTCCTACGGCAGTAGGAATAGACTCTTCTCCACAGATCTGCACATATATGCGGAGCAGCATAGGTACGTTCGAATAAACACTTTTTCTGTCAGTATCGTTATTGGCCGACCGTTCAGCAACAGGAGCGATTTAGCTCTGTTCAGTGGACTTGAAAATGAAGTTCCACATCCTCTCTCGTGGCGAGTAGAATCTTCGAACGAAGAGAGGGATTTGTGTCAGGACCTCAGACACTGTAGACTAAAATTCTTATCTGCCGTCTTTGGAAAGGCAGATATAGAGGCTCGGTGCTCGCGTCTTGAGAGTCGACAACTTTGCCGCGGCGGCCGAGGCCCTCGTGTACACCCAAGTTTAGACTTGTTGTTCTGTGTATATCACGTGTTCTCGATCCGGCCCCCAGTCTTCCCATCTAACGTTATACAAGATGTGCTTTACGAATTTACGGATGAGGACACGCAGGTAACAACATGTGTGCTATTGGACCCCACTTCTGTACAGCCTTACCGAGTTCTCCTTTTTGAATGCAGCGGCTGAGAAGGTTGTTGTCACTCTTTTTTAAATAAGCCCGTATTAAACGGCCCGCATGAATGTGAAGGAGGCCGTGACTATCAGCCAGCTTGTCGCAGAGTTCCGCCCTCTGGCTTCCCTGCAGTAACGCGTGGACCACTGGAGATTAACCAATCGAACACTCGATTTGCAGGATCCACGTGTAAGGCATACGTCATTCAGGTGGAAAAGCCGAACCGTCAAATGGAACCAGCTAGCTGCATAACCTGGAACATGGTAGATGCGAAGTGCCGGTTTTCTCAAGCCGTGCCCCTCCAAAGCCAGAGGTTAACCGTGTTGCCGAGTTGCTCGAGGGAGAATAGCCATGAGACAAGTTGAATGCTTCCACCGGTGCTGAAGTTCCCCGTTTTTTCATGCCGACAAGCAAGCAAGTCTAAGAAGGGGAAACAGTTCTTTTGTCAGGGTGAAAGAGTCTTTCCTCCCTGCAGGAGCAAATTCAGTTTCTGCTCGATAGTTACCCGTCTTCCAAAGGGGTAAGAACTCTTTCGATGTTGAACTTGGCAGTGAAAGCGCAACCATGCTAAACGGTTCCTAAATTCGTATCCTTCTGCTACGTCGTAGAAAACTGTTCTTGCAAGTAAACGGTCCAACGCCAGCACAGAACCAGCGTTCTACCGGATCACATCTTGCCTGTCTACACGGAGAGGCAGTCAGTAGTGTTTTCATTCAGCTTTTCCATCCTTCTTCCTCGGTTTTCCTCTTGACTGTTTTCCTTCCCTATTTTTCTCTTCTTTTAAGAGGATGATTTGGTGTTCGGTGACAAACAAGTGAGCCAGACATGCCTGGGGTCCGAGGATCACGACGCGGATGCTGAGAGGCCGTTCAAGGTAGTCGATGAGGTGTTCAATGGGATCGTCTGGATAGTGCAGGATAAGTTCCCTTAGTAAATCGTCGAACAGCTCGTTAATGTGATACTTTTCCACAAACGCAGTCGTTTCTTCCACGAATCTCTTTCGCTCGACAGCAAACTGCGCCCCCGTCACGGCGTTTGAGGGCGCTGACGGAGGCGGAGCCAGAGAACTCTCGACGAGCGGCAGGAGGCCGTTCTTCGCCGGTGCCCCCCTTGCTCCGTCCGACACGTCCATCATGCTAACTTTCAGGAGAGCAAGTACAACTTTTCCAGTTGGAGTCAGTAGCCTCTTTGCAGCCTTAAAGAACTGTAGACAACCGTCAATCTTAGATGTAAGAAGAGTCTTGCGCACCAGATAGCAGCAGCACGTGCGGCATCTGCACATGAAAAGCTCTTGCTAGTCCTTTTTGAACGGCGAGAGACGAGAGGTCCCTCTTCGCGGTTGTGAGAACATAAAAGTCACCGATTAGTTGCTGTAGCACCCAGTTTGTGTGTCGTTGGGGCAAGCACAACCCGAGGAGGAAGTACCATCGACAAAAACATGACCACCTGTCTGAGCTCCTCAGGTGAAGGCCCCCCCCATTTTGTTTCGAAATCTCAACGCCGACAATTTTTAACGATTAACGCGCTCTATCTCAGTTCACACAGTCCAGAAGTCACACGCCGAGTACACTACGCCAGAAGCTGAAACTGAAGATGGAGCCGTTATTTTCTCGATCCCGCTTCCCCGTACACAACCAATGTGTGGATTGAGCTGCGTATCTATCGAGATAGCTACTATATCCCCAAGCGCTTTGATGTATTCCTTGCCACAACTCGACAGAAAACGACTCCGAGAATCGTCCCGCCTGTTTTGCGGTCGCAAGTCAAAAGACTCTGTTGTCGGCTGAAGATTCGGTACTCAACTGAGGCGGAAACCGAAACACGAGGAAGATGGTAATACACTGGCTAGTCCACCCAGGCTCCGGTCTCCTCTAAAAACCCTTCTTGGGACAATGCCGCAAGCTGAGAGATTATTGTTGCTAACCACTAACGGTCGCGTAACTCTAAGCTCCTTCCTTCCGAGTGCAACACCAGCAAGCACACGTGGAAAACAAAGATTTCGATCTTCTGCAACGGAGCAGGTATTGTACCAAAAAACTCCCACTTCGATCCTCCTGAGTACTGATGCTCCGGGAGTTCGATGCAAGGTCATGAGAGAGGATGATATATTTTTCCAGGCGCACATTATCAGCTACATAACAAGGAGCAGGGCATGGCACCAGCGCTGCACAGATCCGTGTGCATCTCAAAATAAATGTATAAACCTAACTAGCGAAGAAGAAAATGAGACGTACTTCAAGTTACAGACTTCAAGTTGCACAAGTCACCAGGACGCAGCAGGCCGCAATCCCTTGTTGGGTCCTATCTGTTTTCACAAAAGACCTGACGTGTTGGTGGACCGGATGTCACAGCAGAGGCGAATCTGAATTCGCTCACATGACCATGTGGCGGGGCATCATTGAAAACGAAAAGCCGCTTTCGTCGGCATGTCTGCCAGCTGTGCAAGCATGCGCAGTGAAGCTCTCCTGCTATTCGAGGGGCACTAATCAAGCATCGAAAAGAAATCCACGGATTTCGATGGAAAACTTGTGTCCAGCATTATCACAAAAGGGAAGTTGAGTGCCTTCCGAAATTCTACGAACAATACAGAGGGGAGCGCTGCAGCATGCACTTTCCAAGAACTCCGCTCATGCGTTTTTGGGGGCCACAGGTTCGTGGCGCACGGTAACGGAGACGATGTCAAGTGATGTAGGGAAACGAATGAAAATCCTATGGAAGCCCGTTGTAGGAACCTAGTAGTTTTTTTTTTCGTGTCATATGAGGGCTGGCGACATCAGACGTCGGTAAAGATCGCGTTTTGCCGAAGTCGCGAACGGTTTCCGCCGAGCGGAAATCAGGTAATGGTTTTCGTTTTACCGAAACACCCGAATCTGACTCGTGATTCGAATACCCTGGCGCGTGTTGACACACGCGAGCGGGATTCGAAGTTTTCCAGATGAAACCAAGACGGGCATGATTACCTTGCGTCGGCACTTGTGTTCATAATGGGTTCATTGCACACCAATTTGCTGAAGCATCGCATAGAATCACGTGGATTTCTCGTTTTCTCCCTTCCTGGAGATTCATATCCTCCGCTGGCATATAAGAAGGCAAAAGTAGAAATCCAGGGGGCTTCAGCTTCACCGTTTGTGGCTCTGGTGTCAGTTCTAAAGTTCGCTCACTCTCCTGTGTTTTAATACATTGTTTACATATGATACTGTCCTCCACATGATCGTTTTTGGAAAATGTTGGTTTCCGCTGTGGAGCGAAGAACTGTGTGCGCGAAAAGGTGACTTTCGCGTATACGGTGACGGTCCGTCAGCAAACATACCGGAGGCGGGCTCCAGTTCTATGCAGCAGTGTTTGCAATACCGATAGACCATATTTAGATATAATATATACGTTTTACGCGTAAGCGTTTTTCTACGTTCCTGCGAAGGATCTGTGAGCACCCTTAATCAATATGCACGGATGAAATATGCGAAAAAAAGATTTTCTTCGGCTCGGCAAGCAATTCTGTGAAGCAACACTCAGTAGTGAAATGGCGTCTGACGAGCCGTACGGTTCCGCCCGCTCAGGGCTTCCCCTTAACAAAGCAGCAGCGTCTTCCAGCGGATCCGACAGCCCTAACGGGCCTCGGCTGCTCAATCAACCGCGTAGATCTCATCAGAGCAGATGTTCACTCGGTCAACTGGCAGCTACGGATGCAACTCCCGGACTTCCCTGCTGCGTAGGGAGCGTCTTCATTTTGGCGAAGGAAACGGACGGGAGCTTCAAAGAGGTGCCGAGCTTGAGCGGTCAGCATCTGTCCTTTATTAGTGGCGGATACGATAAACTCCTGGTTGCACTCAGCTCCCCAGCGAGATCTGGGGACTGTCAGTCACATGTGGATAGTCACGCTGGTCCGTGCAGACAGTCTCACAGGCGACAGTGTTTTGGGGAGGTGGAAACGCGGGGCTCCGAACCGTCAGTTCAAATAGGTAGATTCACAAGTGACTCTGGTTTCCACAGTCACGGGGATCTGCGAAGGAGAAGTAGTCGCCGGCCGTCTCCTCGGACTCCCGAAGCTCCTACGCAGCCCCAATCCGAATGTACAATGGACCGGAAACGGGGACCCGGAGAGGACCACGATGAGGCGCACAAAGGGAGTTTCCCTTGCGGTTATCATGCATCTTTGCCGTTGCCACATAGAATCGGCCAATCGTGCCCACCTCAGCGGCCACGGATCCTTTGTCGACGGGATAGTGTCTCGGAGCTCCAAGGCGTCCATGAGCACAGCTCCTTTGAGGATATTTTCTCAACGAGTGCCGCCGACTCTCAGTTTGACTCAGAAAAAATTACTTGGGCCTGTCATGGGCCGCGTCATCTTCTCATCCTCACCTCTTCCGGGCGCCTTTACTCGAGTGGAGACAGTGTCTTTGGGTGCGTGGGACGAGGCGGCCTCGCAGGTGGCTGCGTTCCCCTTGTTGTGCCTACTCTTAGAGACATTTGTGTAACTCAAGCCTGTGTCGGCAAAACGTACTCTCTTGCTCTCACGGCAGCGGGGGAAGTATATTCCTGGGGAGGGGGATTCCACGGACAACTAGGTCGTGTTCATGAGGAGATCTCTCTCGTTCCTCGCTTTCTTCAGAAACTGATGCAAATTCCCATAAAAACGCTCGCGTGTAACGAAAGTCATGTCCTCGCTGTCACTAGGGAGGGCGGCCAATGCTTCGGTTGGGGAAGTAATGACTGTGGACAGCTGGGACTTGGCCGTCGTTGTCCTGCCCAACCCACTCCCCAACTGGTCCAGATTACGAAACAGAAGACGGCCAGCATCGGTAAGGAAGGAAAGTCTCTGCCCCACCAGACTACCGATAGGTTTGACAATGGACTTCCTGTTGAGCATAACGACAAGGACGGGAGAGACAGCAGCCGCTCGCATGCTTATTCCCACAGTGGAAAGGACTCTGTCGTCATTGCGCAAGTGGCTGCAGGGTGGAGACACTCTCTTGCACTTACCGTAGATGGCGATGTCTATGCATGGGGCTTAAACGTTTGCGGCCAGTTAGGCCTCGGACACCGAAAGCGTACAGACAGTCCCACACTCGTGTCGGAGTACGAGCCTCAAAACCGCTGCCGGTGGTCTTCCCGGGCTCTCCCCACTCCTTGCCTGCGTAGAGGGGGCCCTTCCGACTTCTCCACGATTACTCGCAGTCCACTTTATCGTACCTGTCGCCAAAGCACATACAGTGCTCAGGCAACTGGCGCATCGAGTCCAAACGTTTTCAATGCTGTGCGCCCGTCTTGCGCACACACTGGGGGGTTGTCTCACTCTCTATTCAACGAATCAGACGCATTTGTGTGTCGAGGCTCCAAGTGTACGCGGCCACAATCCGCACGTTTCCCAGCGGCTGCTGAGGAGCAACCGGCAGCTGGAGGGTCCGGCCCGGCCGCAGGGAGTCTAGGAAGCAAGTGCTTGAGAGATTCACACAGTATAGCGGAGGGAGCGGAGAGAAGAGGGGAGCCGAAGCTCAGACCCCGAGTGCGACAGATCTGTGTCGGCAGGCTGTTTTCTGGTTTCCTTCTTGACGATGGACTCGTTCTAGTTAGTGGGAGGATTCCCAGCGGAAGGGAAGAGGCGACGAGGGAAAATCTTGCACGGAGAAGGCTAAGCCTAACAGAAAAGAGCAGAAGAGAAGTTGAGGCCTGCTTGACGCCAAGTGAGGAAATACAATTTTTTGCCAGTCGAAAGAGAGACTGAAATGTGGAGCCGAGAAGAAAGGAAACAGTCGGGGAAGTCCAAGCGAAGACGCCACTGGCAGGCCTGTCGGATCCTTCGTTTGTCTTGTCCCGTCATGTGCACTGGTCTCCAGGAAAAGGTACTGTTGCACGGCAATTAGGCTTCTGTTCATACCGTCCGTCAACGGGCCATCGTCAACAAAAAGCAATTGCATAGTCGGGTATCACTGAGGTGTCGATCACTTCGTATGCCTTTAAGAGGGGTCGGATTACGGCCAAGGACGGAGCTCGGCAATTCGTTCGTTTTGCTAATGAGTCGGTAGGAATAGGGACAACACCGCGTAGGACGACCGCAGTTCCCGAGTGGCCAATCCTTTACTTTACAATGAGTGTTCTCTGTGGTATGCTGCCGCCTTCTTTCTTTCTCTCTCCCCTCTGTCCATTGATGTGCCAAAACCCGTGACCAACGCAGCCAGCGTGATTCCGAGTGTTCCCAAATCGTTCTCTCTGCTTTCTGTACTCTGCCAGCTGTTATTCCGGGTCTTGGTGGTCTTGCTTCCAGCATGATCGCGAGTAGCAACGAGACACTGATGGTCTTTGCGGCATGCCAAATCTGGGAGCTCCGCCCTCGATTGTTGCCACTCCCGGGATCATCCCCGCTCTTCCCAGTTCTTCGCCTCCGTCTTTCTGCTCTTCCCCCCGTGTCCCGCCTCGACACTTCCAAGGCGACTACACTTCCCGCTGTTTGTACAACACCCGCAGAGATGGAGATGGGGGAAGGCAAGACAACCAGGAACAGGCCTCCAGTGGAACGCAGCAGTACAAGGAGCTGCTGGGACCTTACGGAGCACGGCGTGCTCGAACACACCTCGCAGTTTTACTCCTTTTCGAGGAGAGCAACGGGACAGAGAGGGCAAACAATCGCGTCTGACAGCTGTCCTGGCAAACAAAAGCCAGTGCGTTATGTAGCAGCCCACCGCCAACGCTCGACCACCGACATTTTCGTAAGATTTCGTCCTGCCGACGAGCCTCCACCATCTTCCGAATGTTCTCCGCCATATCAAAGAAGCCAAGGCCATTCCGGGAACCTCGAGTCGCGTCCTTGTTGCGCTACACATGGGCCAAGAACAGTCGTAGTGCCAGCGGATATAGACTCCAGTGAAGGCGCACGTGAAGTTCTCTGCGAATGTCCTTCCCTTCCCGGTCATGAGCTCTTGACGCTGCCCTCCCGAGTGGACAAACGAGGCAACAGTGAGGGGCAGCTCCGCGGCGTCCTCGCGAGCCCAGCTTGCGCAGAGGCTGCGGATGATCCGTTCCCTTCTCGAGAGTTTTTTGAACCAGGGATGCCTGCAGAAGAGGAACAAGCACGGGCATATCATGCCACCAAGAAGGCCTTCGAAAGCAGAACCCGCCATATTTTTCCCTACGTTGTCGAAGTGAGGAGACATCTGACCTCGAAAACGAAGGCGAAAAAACAGGGTCTGAATGGCTCCGTGTGGTGCTATGTGTGTATATTAATGTACAAATGTGTATATGCACATATTACTTCGAGTGAGAAAAAATCCCGCACAACACATTCGATTTGTATAAATCTGGAGAGGACGCATTCCGTCGTCTCGTGACTCCACAGGCCTTTTCGCATAGGTGAAATTCGTATGAACACTTACGTTGAGTAACCTGCCCCAATCTCATACGGTCCGGCAGGTGCGGGTCCTCCTAAGCAGCAGGTGTCTCCATATTCGCATTTCCCCAACTGTCAAATTAGCCACTGTATCCCAGCGTTATAGCGTTGTGTTCCTCGAAAATCGCTTTCCGTTTGTTGACCCAAAAACCCACTAACGTCGCTCGTTGTGAGATGTTCCATTTGAGGCCCTCGCCTCTACCACAGTCAATAATGTAGGTGCTTGCAGCCTTATTCTTTTTCAGACGAATCTGTGTTCATATCTCCCTGGCCTGCTGTCTTCTGCAGGTGTCCATCGATGGCGGATGCTGCTGGAGCAGTGCTTCAGAGCAAGCGCCCAAAGCACGCGTCTTATTTGCCAACTTCCCTCAGAGAGTGACGCATGTGACCCCCAACAACATTGCGGTAGAGGGTAAGTAAGGAACAGACAAACCTACGATCTTGCTGAGGTTGTATTGCCTATGGCCGACCGCCCCTAATCGCCGACGCTGGGGAAGAACCTGGCCCGGCGTCCCAGTAGCTTCCGTACCTGTTGAATTCTCGACATTTTCAGATTCAGGCCTTTTTACCTCCCGGCCTCATAACCGAAAAAAGAACGTTTCGAGAGGTGGCTTTTGCCGTGTCTGCCATCGCTGAGCGCGCTGACAGCATCACCGGGCTACCTACATTGAGTCGTCAATTCTTTTGTTTTCAACTTCGCGTATAAAAAGCTTCAGAGATGGCATTAAAAAGAGACGGATACAGCAGTGTTGGACAGGTACATCTGTAGACATATATATATATATATATGGATGAAAGTGCAAGAAGGGAAATAATGCCTTTGGCGGCGCTTCGGTCTCTATTCCACCAGCCTTTAACTGGTATTGCGGCCCTTCACTGCCCCTTGTTCCTAGTTGTCTTCCGGTTTCTTTTTCAGGTGGCCTTCTGCTCACAATTTTTGTCGACTACCTCCCTCGTGGTGTTCCAGAGGATGATATCGTGGCTAAATTCACATGCGTTCGACGGGCCTCTACGGCAGCCGGCAGTCATTTCTTTCCTTCCTCCTCACTGCGAAATTCCAGCTTGACGTCCTCCCCAGGTGTACTCCACCGTTCTTCTCCCTTGGCGTGGAGACCCAATAGTTATGACAGCTGTCGCTCAGCGGTGCGGCGGGCCCTGAGCTTAAGTGACGCTAGTAGAAGATCGAATCGTGTCTTGAACGGGCTCAGCGCCTCGACATCCCATCTAAATCACGCCGGCCAGGCAGGCCAAAGAGGCCCACAGTCAGCCGCTGTCACTGAGGGTCCTGCCTGCCGGTGGTCAGGCGGCGACAGCTTCGGCGCAGTCCACGAAATGATGGCGGCACGTCTGACGGCGTGCGCTAACCTCGACGAAGGGAGTGAGGAGTTCAACGTCTATGTGCCTGATGCGCTGGAACGGGAACACGGTTTCTCTTACTCGGTCTTCGTCCCAGCGAAGATCGTAACAGTGGAGAGAGGCAATGCGGAAAGGGGACGAGGCGGAGACGGACTCGCGAACAGTGGAGAGGGCCATACTCTTGCCGTCCAGTGCGTTTCGCCGGCCCTAGACCCAACGGTCCTCGAAAATTTCGATACGTTTGTCGACGTTGGGCTAAACGGTAGGCCCCCAGCAACAGCAAGGGAAGCAAAGCCGGCCAGGAGAGAGGGAATCGGTGGAGAGGCGAGTGTCAAGGAGGAAAATCGAGTCAGGCGGGGGTCAGGGGAACCGAACCCCGCCTCGATGCGTCAGGGATGACCAGAAGATTCTCACTCTTCGATAGATCTAGTTCCATGTACGCCTGTCTTCTTCGGTGGCCCTTAAAAGTTCTATGCTGTAGTACCCAATGTATAATGAAGGGAATTGAAGAGAACAAATTGAAAGCCCTGGTATAAGCAGACAGGAAACTGGGAACCCGGAAAACAGACCTCGAAGCTAGTAGGAACTACACGCTACATGGCACGCCGAGGCCAAGGCATGAGGCGCACCGAGAAAGCCGTTTGGTGCATATATCCTGAAGTGGACAAGAGTCGGTAGGACGCAGCATATGCGATACTTCCACTGCTACATTTGAAATATGCGTTCGCCAATCTGACAAAGCAAAACGCCCGTGTATGTATTCGCCTCTGAGCTGAGGAATGCGGTGTTTTTTCGCAGGCGTGCACTTTACTGATAGACCGCAGAGCCTCCGCGTCCTCGATGTGCAGGTGCTAGGCATTTCTCCTGATGTCGGGTCGGGTGATCGGCAAACCAAGGTGCACATCCAAGCAAACGAATGCTTTGAGTCCGAAAACACCGCCGTTCTTCTTCGTTTCCCGGATGGTACTGAAGAGATCTTGCCAGCTCATGTCGACCTGGAATCTCAACGCATTAGCTTCTGGATGCCTCCTAAGAAGTCGCCGGTAAGTCTTTCTTCTCTGGCAGTCGCATCTGTCACTGATTACGAAAGATATGGCGGCGTTCCAGCTAGAAGGGCGCAGAAGGCAGCTAGCCACGGTTGGTGCCTCTAGGATCTGAGGGTTGTCCATCTGTCAAGGGGAGAACGAGAGCAGTCCTGTCGAACCATGACTCGATTTGGTTCGTCCGCGGTAGGAATGCCTTGTACGAAGAGCGAGATAAAACAGTGTAGTAGTGACAAGTGGCAAAGGTCTCTTCCTGGATCTTCCTGGCTCTTTGAAAGGTCGTTTCTCCCGCCTCAAGTGGCGCGCATCAGCTTTCAGCAGCAGCGACACTGTCTTGTGCCCTCGACACGCGCAGCAACATCCTCGACCGGACAAGGAACTTGCAGATGTCGCCGACGAAGTGTCGAACGATTCTTCCGAAAAAGCTGTTTCCGAGGAAACTAACAAACGAAGCTCGGCTTCGTTCAATGAAAGGACACGTTGTGGTGCTCCCGACAGCCCAAGCGCCAGCCAAGTTGAAGACGGTCTCGCGCCTTCAAATCAGTCGGATCATGAGGATCAGATCTTTGTTTTTCTCTCCTTCAACGGTCAAGTCTTCAGCAGACAACCTGCTGTTTTCACGCATTACTGTCGAGATCTGTGTGCACAATATGTCTTTGCTTACACCATCTCGGAGAATGGAGATTTTTTCGAGGCAGATCTGGACAACGTTCTATCGCCCCACACCCATATCGTAGTCTCTGTCCAGTCAGCGATTGCGAGCAACAGCGCCCAGGTTCGGCTTACTCTTCTTCGCTCCGGCAACCCGGCTGCACGAGACTTTCTTTCCTGCCTTCATGATGAGATGCCTCCTCTCTCCGCAGCGGCCTCGCCCACCGACGCGGACAACGATATGCCTTCCCACACAAGCTCTGCGCAAGAGGTCCCGTCACCTGCAGAAGAAGCGGTTTACCGCGTTATTTACCTGGATGCCCAAATAGATTTAGAGCCGCAGCCGCTCACGCTCATGCCCGATCCGAACCGTTCAAAGAGGAAACCTGGAGGGGCCCGTGTGATGGATAACCAGAGAGGGAAAAGTGGCCCTGGAGCAGCTGGCAGCGCAGGTCGAGCGAAGGCAAAAACTGCCTCTGGAGGCGGCACAGCCACTCCTGGAGCAGCAAACGTCGCCGGGGGAGGCCAAGAGGGAAAGAGCCCGCCGCCTGGACTAGGAGGACCTCGAGAACAGACTGGAAGCTCCGGAGGAAGGAATGCGGCTTTTGTCGGCGGGGCGGCAGCGCGAGGAAGAAGAAGAGAGAAGACGGAAAATGCAGGACCCGACGGCGCAGATGAAAAATCACGGGATCCAACGCTAGCAGTAAGAAAGGAAAACAGAAAGTGTTTGAATTTGAGGAGAGAGGGCGAACGCGTGCCGGGGGCATACTAAGGCTATCCAAATACCGCGGCCAATCCAGAGAGCAGCAATCCTTCACACCCTACTTGCCTGCCTCACGTTGGCCTCCTACGTTGGCGAATGACGCTCTGCGGGAAACTGGAACAGGGTCTGACTTTGTCACGGTATGTTTTGCTCCGTTCTGTCCTTACACAAGTTTATTACTCCAGAGCTCACTCTCCCCGCGTTGACCGTGGAAGAGCAGCAGGCAGAGGCGCCGGAAGAGTTCGTCTTCGCCGTCTGCGATATCTCTCTTGACGGACAGAGATTCATCCCCGTCAAAGAGGCTAGAGTCCTCCGACTCCAGTGTACGTGCGCCGGGGGTTGAATCCCACCGGGTAAAGGCGGTGAGGAAATCAGCAAACAGGTTTTCGCCAGCACACCCCCGACATGGGGAATGGGGTTGTGTGGAGGGAGGGACATACGTAGCGATTGCGAGGAAATTGCGCTTCTCGCATCAAAGGGCCTGAATTTCGGTTTCTCTCCAGGTTACTCTGTCCACCGCTTCCCAACTGTCAGGAACGCCTTAGTGCATGTGTCGCTCTGAGTATCAACAGCTATGTGCACTATACATGAAAGGGGAAACAAATACAAAATACCACGTTTGACAGCAAGCGCCTCGCAACACGTGCCGTAGTGTGTTCGACAGAGTTTCGTGTGGGAGCTCAGACCTCAAATGCAAGTACCCCCTCACGTCCCTCCTCGGGAGAAAAAATTATTTCCTGCGAGGAGCAGTGCCCTCGTTTGCACCCGTAGTCATGCCTTCACGTGTTTCCGCGTTTCTTGTTCCTCTTTTTTCAGGCCTTTGTCTTCGACTGTTGGAAGCCGCAGTGCCTTCCGGTCGACCAGCAGGGGATGGTAGACCGCACTCGCCAGACCACGGGAAAACAAGAAAAAAGGGTCCTTCATCTGACTGAAGTTCAGCAGTTCGTGATTCTTCTGCACCATTTAAACTCCGCATCCACTGGTCTCTACACACGCTTCTACTGCGTTCCGTTCACCCTTTTTTCTGACCGCAGGCAGCGTCGACACGAACCGACAAAGTGCTCACGTCCAAGTGATTTAACGTCTGTGCCTCCGTATGAATCGCTCATGTCGGCCTTGCGATTTCCGCTTCATATTCACACTGGAGCAGCTCGAATACGGGAAGGACTGAACTACAGGCGAGCATCAGTCTCTCCACAGACTTGCCTGCTACCTTTCGGGCCTCAGTGAACTGTCGCCCTTGCTGTAACGCTCCGAAAAAGCGAGTGCTACTTTCGCATCGCGTGTCGTGTACGCGTGGACGTGCAGAGGGTTTTGTGCAACGCCACGCATCCAGAACTGACAGGCAGAAACGAATCAGTGAACCCAAGGGGAAAGGCAAAAGGCAAAATGCAAGCGAGTCGCCGTATGCTTCTGAGTGCTGCTCCGCGTCCCTTCGGGGGACCGAAAGCGTTGCTGGGGCACTAGTCCTTCAGACGGATTAGGAACAGAGGCAGAAAACAAGACGGCCGGGTGTGTTGCGTTCTCGGCAGAGAACTCATTCACGCAGCTGGCGTACTGAACAGAATACGCTGGTCATCTATGCTCACGAAGTATTGCACGGAATATTTTGGACAGCATTCGAAAAATGACAGGGTTTGTTGTTCTGTACGGAAGCGTAAGCTTCCAAAGTATTCCAGCGAATTATTATCTGCATACGCTAGGAGTACCCGATAATATGCCTACGACATCTTCGAGCTTACTACACTCAGTGAAGCCGGTGTGTGTGTAGGCGGGTTTACGAGCATCTCCAGTTGTGGGGGGATCTTGGCTTCTCCCTCGCTGTTTTTCCTCTGTCATTAGCGGGAAACGGTTTTGACAGAGGAAACCATGGATGCGATGAGCCAAGTCAGCAGAAAAAATTCAGAGAAAAGGCAACAACGAAGCCACGTGGCTTTGGTCTGGACATTCAAACGTTTTTTAAACATAGAGCTGAATCTGTGTCTTCAAAATGAAAATGAATCGCCATACTGCGCCGATCTCTACCGATTTCACAACTCAGCAGAAGGAAATACACCCCAGCCTCTGAAACCAGTGACACGGCATTTACTCAAGTATTTCATTTCCTAGCACCCTGCTGTTGCAGATAAGTTCTCGCATGCCGTCACGAGGAGTGGCAACACGTTCGCCGCAAACTCTCGACAGTCAATAATGACAGCTCCTGCAGGCACCTCAGATGCAATTATTTGCATTCTGGAGGTATTTGCCTCAACCATAGTTGCATCCCTCAAAGGGAATGATCACTGTGGAGAGGCACCCAAGTCCACAACGAGGAGTTGATAATAAAAAGACAAGTTTAGGACAGGATATCTAGCCTGTACCTACTTGCTGCAGATCATACGAAATCTCTTTTCCGTCCGTGTTATCCCGAAAGCTTCACGCAGACACACCATGATCACATCCAAGAGTCGTCTCAGCCCAACGGGTCTAAAAGACGCGAACACCCAGAAAACTTCATCTGCCATACTCACTTCTCTGGCACAATCTTTGCGATCCATTCAGAGTTCCTGCGTGGGTGCTGCGCTTGAAAGTTCAACGGGTGATGCTTCAACAACTGGAAATTTTCTGTGGCAGGAAAATGTTGCCAACGCTTTACCACCATCATACTCCACCGGCGCGATACCGAAACCTTATTCTACTTTTCTACGTGTTCATTCTTCAGCAAATGCACAGCGCTTTTCCGGGCCAACTTGTCCCTGCGCTGTCTTGCGTCAAGGCCACTGGCGCCATCTTAAAATCGGAATTCCTGCTTCCCTTGCCTCCACTGTCTTGTCCCCCGGAGACATCATCCCCATCTCTCCCGGCGTGTGCCTCCTCGGCGGCGCTTTGGTCCCTCCTCTTCCTCTTCCAGGTCTTCGTGCTCTGAATTCCTTCTTTTCGCGGCACCTCTGTCCTCATCCGGCACATGTTCCGTCTTCTCTCCCATGCCAATGCCAAATGAATCTTCTCTCTACAGCCTATCTCAGGCGTTTTCTTCTGTTGTTTACCCTCCAACGGTGAAAGTATCTCGGCTTTCTTTTCGTATCCAGCAACACAACGCATCGCTTCTCGGTTTCATATACAGACTCAGAGTGGTTGCCCTCTCAACACGTTTTGTTATTTTCGTTCGACGGCCATGTCAATCTGTCCATGGACCATTCTTTCCACTGTTCATCCTGAACACTGGATCAGGTAGAGGGCCGAGTTCCTGGAGAATCCTGGCTTAGCTTCTTCTGAGTATCACTCTGCTGGTGCGTTTTGCCGCGTTGACCCACTTGCACCGACGCGGGCATCCTTCGCGGTCCTTCCAGCCCCTCCTCGGTTTGAACAATGACGCGACCTGGAGTGTCAGCAGCACGGCCGGACACCCACGTGGAGCGCCGTCGCTGAGATCGACGAGACAATGCAGTTGGCGAAGACGAAGAAAACGCCTCTCCTCCCCATGGTTGTCGGGCGCACACTTCCGGTGGAGCCTCTCCTGTTGATCCCCCACATTGGCTGGGCGACACTCGGCACCGCCGCTTGGGCGAAACTGCTCCCGATGCAGGCGTTTTTTCTTCCACCAAAGACGAGGCAGGCGTTTGCGGAATTGCGAACTCCTCCCAGCACGGCCGATACATCTCTTGATGCGCCGAAGTAGATCGACAAGCTTCGGCTATCAACGGGTCCACCTCGCGCGCAGTTCCTCCGGAGCCAACATTACATGAAACGGAAGAGACTCCGCGTCCAGCCGCGGCATAAAGTGAGACCGAGTCTGCGGTCCCAGAGGTCGCTACTGCCTCATCAGCACGTACCCCTTGATAAGGATATTCCGACGTCTTCGACTTTGTCAGTCTTGCCAACCGTTCGTAGTTGTTCGTCTCCAGCTTGTCTTTGGCCTGATCTCCGGTGCCTGGCCCGGGCGCTCGATCAGCAGTGAAGAGAAGCGCCGCTCGACTCCCAAGATGCGGAAGGGTCCCAAGAAACGGGGATGAGGGGGACGCGCACGCGGCAGCCTCTTCCAGAGCAAAAAAAGATGCAAAACGACTCAGAGCGCTCGACGCACGTACAGCTGGATAGTAAACGTCTGTAGTTGAGCGAGTGCCCAGTCCCTCGGAAACGTCGATGCCCGACCCTTCGCACTGGGGCTCCAGACCAAGAAAATCGGAGGTGTCCATCGCGCGAAACCTCGGCATGGCCGGTGTCGCTGCAAGCACCCCAGAGTGGACGCTGCTGGCCGAGCCCAGAACACGAGCCGCCGAGGGCCCTATTCCTGTCTGTGGACGGGTATTGGCAAGAGACAGAGAGATACATACAAAGAGATAAACGTCGAACGGGAGGACACAAGGTTGAGCGGGGTCCTCACAGAGACAAGAGAGGAGACGATATCAAAAAGGCGAAACGGTGACCTGAGGGCAGTGTGTGAGCACAGTGGTACAGCGCTTAGAGACAGCGAACAAGGACACGCGCCTGTGGTACGGTGACGGGTAGGACAAGCTGTCATAACACTGCAACAATGAAAGGACATCACGAAAGAACAGGACAAAGAAACACACGGACAAAGACTGGGACACCAAAAGTGGGAGCGTGCGCCAGGACAAACCTCTGTCAACTGTTCCTGTACGAGCACTCTACCGTAGGGAAAGAGAACCAAAATCGCATGTGAGAGGGGAAGGTGGAAACACATATATGGCAAGGTGCTGCACGTACGCACTGGAGTATGCTTTCGTCTTTCCTCTCACCATACACACACGCACAACCGACATCACGGAAAGTCATGAAGCAGAAGAGAGAAAAACAAGAAAGAAGGAAAACCTACCAACACGAAAGGCCACTGCGAAGACGGAAAGACACTCACCACGCGCTTATCAAACTCATCCATGATTTCCTCTTGAATGAGTTCCTCTATCACGTCCTCAAGAGTCACGATCCCCAGGAGATCCACAGTCGTAGGAACGTCCACGTTCTGTTTCCACGCTTGCTGATACGCTGCGACGTCATTGGTCACGAAAGCCAAGTGACAGCGTCCCTGTTGAACAGTCAAAACGCCGAGCACAAAAATCACACGGAGGCGCAGATGGACAGAAGCGATGGGCGATGAAGCCCAGGCAGTGTACGCGCAGAGAGACTCCCTTTAGTGAATATGTGAACCCCCTTGAGTCGACGTACGCCGACCACGGTCGCATAATTCCACGAAAGCCACCATAGGACCATACCAGCGAGCATGCCACAATCAATGGCCATGGTCCACACGGTCATTACCTCTTGAAATTCGTTCAAAAGTTGGTACGGGTTCGCAGAAGGAGCGACGAACAACGGCGTGCACAGACGTCGGAAGGTTCGCCCTCGCATCAGATCGCGGATCCTGATGCCTACGGGCAGCAGACACACATGTACATAACTATTCGCCAATGGGCCACTCTACCACCCTATTCTGGTTTTGACACATGAAGCGGCACATTACGCTTCAAGTGCTTGTCGTCCTTCGGCTGGCAACGCGCGTTCAGCACAGGACACTGGCTAGCAACCTGCAATCTCAAACCAGGAACTCGCGCGCATCTCCCAGCGGGGACTGGAAATGGAAGCGCGAACGACGTAGTAGCAAGTACGCAGCAGACACGAATTCCTGCCTCTGCGACGGGGCAGTTTCGTCAGAGTCGCACAAGGCAGTTTCGACTGCAGACCGAAATCAAGCACGCGTCACTGTAGGTGCAGATCGGGACGCCTGCACCACGAGGGTATCCTTCTTTGCTCTTACCCGCTTTTGGGTCAATGAGAATGAGACTCTTCACCAGCAGTACGCCTCGGACGTTAGAGCGACGGCTGCTCAAACACAGCAGACGAAAGCGGATGTCGGCACAAAAGCGTATCCCGTCCTGCAAACCCATAGATAGGGCCTCTACTGGCTAATGCACTTAGCTTCGGCGTGACCTCTTGAAAGCCCTGGAGAAGAGCTGACACTCACAGAAAGAAACACAGGCGTATCTCCATGCCTGTTGAACAGGATTTGTTTCAGTAGACAGCGTAACATGTACGCATCTGAGCTCCGGGGACCGCGGACGTGTTTTAACGAAAACATCGAGCGCCGAGAAACAGTCGCACCCGTTACTTGTATTCCTAATCGAGATATCGGCAGGTTGAGTTGTACGTCAAAGGACACACAAAAGGCCACCCAACCTGTGCTTGGCTCTCTCCGCAACCCCGTCCACGCATATCTGCGACCTTTTCGAAGGCTGCATCACCCGCCTGTGTCCATCTCCGGCACATTACAAGGCCCGAACCCCAAGAGCAACAGTTGAGAAAGCTTCTCCCTTCGACCGATAAACGACTGCGCCTGGCTCACTCCCTCCAAGCTCCCTGAATCCGTATAAAGCGACGAACGCCCCGACGAAAACTTCACAGGCGACTTCACAGCGCTGCCGTCTACCATGCGGACACTGGCGATCCTTGCGTTTGTCTGCCTCACCCCTCGTAGACCGGAATACGGGAATGACCTTTCCGCAGAACATCAACCAGAAGCTCGCGGGTCAGCCGCATCGAACATTCCTGAAGCGAAAAAACGGACACTGAGGAACCAAGTTGAAGGCGGTCTTCGTTGTCACGTGGAGACGAACATTGCAGAAATGAGGGGCTCGAAGAGAGACAGTGAAACAAACACTGTGGGACGTTGTCGACGAAAAACAATACGAGTATTCGGACTCAATGAATCTTAGCACGTCCTCCTGTGTACGCAAAAAGCAAGAAAAATTCGCTTACAATACGCTATGGTGGACAGCACGGAAAGGACCTTTCCCCAAAACGCGTCAGAGAGAGACGTACCACAAGCCGAATATACCACTCCCAAATCGCTGTACACTTCCCCCTCCGACCCTGGAAAGACGTGGCTGCCAGCGAAGAGAAAACGGTCGAGTTTTTGTCCAGAGAAGAGCCGCACCGCCCAACAAAACACACCACGCATAGATCCTAAGGTAGTTCGATGAGTTATTGTTGAACACTCTGACTTCTCGCAGTGTTTCTTACAAGCATATAGACGTCGTGAAGAGGCACCATGAAGTCGCAGATACTCTTGCAAGCCATATCCAAAGCGCCTGAAAGGTAAACAAAAGAGAAGAAGAATTGTGTCGTGGGCGTTTCACCGCATGGGATAGCGGAGCAAGCAAATTCAAGGTAGAACGGAGAAAACGCTGAGACGCTTTGTGAAATGGTCAACATGCCACGGCTGGAGGGAAGCAGAGACGATAGCATTCTGTCCTTGCACCCGTGCACAGAGAATTAGTTTCTCTCTTTTCTCTCCCTCCTCCCGGACTGAGATCAGGGGACGGAACGTCAAGGTCAGTACGAACAGAGTTTCTTCCGATGAGTACAAGCATTAATCCTAACGTTGCCATCTCTCTCGCACCGTGTCACCTCGCGAGAAAAAGAGATAGCTAGCCTTCAGCTGAACAAAGCCGCAGTTTCCTTTCGATGGCTGAATGCGATGCTTCACATAAAGATGAGAAGACAGACGAGCCCGTCTGCTCCATGGGTGGAAACGCTTTCCCTTCTCGCATGAAGGCCACCTCTGCGCATATTGAAACCTACATATATATAAACAAATATAAAAGTAGATGTACATATAAACTCAGGATCGGATGGACACTGCATACCTTGCATGATCAGAACTTCGTCGCGATTCAGTCCAACTGCTCTTTCCAGATCTTCTCGCGTCTCTTGCGCTCTTCCCTCCGGCTCCCCACCGTCGTTTTGAGCGGCATGTAATCCATCTTGCCCCTTCTTCGACGGGTGCTGCTCTGGGTCTTGCAGAGTCTCGTCTCTACTCTCTCCTTCCTTTTCTCCGTTCGGCCCAGCAGAACCGTTCTGGGAACAGACCGTCCTGCGCCCTCCGGGACTGAATCGCAGCCCCTTCCCTGCACTCTCTTCGCCCGCCCATCGTTCGGTTCCTTCCCCGTCGCCGACGCTCCGCGGCGCACCCGCGCCCGCCGTGTCGGCTTTTTCCCTCCGACCCTTGTTGCTCTGGGAAGAAGAGGGGCCTGTCGCGCGACCTTTCCCGTCTTGTGTTGATCCTGCACTGCCGAGGGTTTCGACAACATCCGGCACTGCAAGAGCCACGGGCGTCACCTTCGCACCGGGGACACGAGTTTGTCCTGAGGAAGGTGAGCGGCCCCGGTGCGAAGACTCGCCGTCTCGGGCGAGACGCGCTTGCTGCTCTATGGTGTGCTGAAGCAACAGCGGTCGGCGACGATCATTCTGGTGTAGACCTGCCAACACACGCGGAGCACATGAGGTCCACAACGAATTAGCGGGACGCATTCGAGGAGGAAGCATCTGCGAAAAGGATTCTAGGTCAACCGCAATGAAAGCGAAACAACGGCGCGGGGGAAAAGGCAGGAAAGGTAGGACTATACACTGCTGACTGTGAAGCAAAAGAGCGCTGTCCTGCTCCGCAGAAACGCCCTGGAGGAACTCCGTTGTCAAGAGGTGGCTTAAGCCCCGCGTTTGGAACCGAAGCGAGCAAGGCCCGTTATGTGGGCCCGGTCGTCCTGGATAGGAGACTGCTTTCAATGCATTGCTTCCTGGTCCGTTTGCACACCCTCAGGAAGAAGCAGAAACGATAAAGGAGACACACCGCACAAGAGTGAGCCAAAAAGGCTTTCCGCTCTTATCCTAGCTACGCGCTCACCAATCAATGCCTTGAGATCAGAGCGAGCGTAGAGAGTCGCCCGATTCTCCGTCGTGACGAACCGGTCGAGGAGTTTGCCGATTGGGTAGGCGACCGGCGCAAAGAGGAAGATCAGCAACTGCACGGTTGGAGCAAGGGCCTGCGAAGGAGGCAAACAGCCAGAAAAAAGCACTTGTTCACTGAGGGACACCCAGGCAACGCCAGTGGAGAAACAGGGAGTTGAGACATCGGCGAGGCATGAGGGATGGAGCGGAAATACGAACACTGACTGGCAGAGGGAAGAAACTTTGAAGAGGACAATCGACGTAATGGCACAACTTGCTTCCCGCCGGCACGGCCCGAACCTGGGCCATTGAGTGCACGTGCCTAGGCATGACGTAACTGCCGAGCGAAAGGAGAGGAGATAAAGACTAGCGACGCTAGACCGCCGATCATAGGCGGCCAGCGGCACAGGAGTTGACAAAGCTGCACAGTATAGGACGGCTAAAACGTCCATCAACTCAGAATTTCACCAGCAGTTTCCTGTTGGTTTCCTGGGTTTACCGCAGCAATCCGCAGCTGATATTTTCCTGTGCACAGTGCCTGAGGCAAAATCTCTCCGACGAAAAGAATGGCAGTGACGGAAATGAGGACAGCAAGCAGGGGCGTGAAAAGCCGATCGAGGAAGAGGGGGAGCGCTTCCATGGCTAGTGAATTGCAGAGGAGCAGCGTCACCAGGAGCTGATGCCGATTCCCCTGAACGATGCGGTATACGGCTTCGGCCCTGTATGGCGCATGCAGAGATAGGAACAAACACAAAGGGCGTAGCACGACCGCCTTAATTTGCGAGGGGATAACGAACAAAAGCACAGCAGGAAACGTAGAAAGTCAAGGAGGAGAAGCACAGAAGGAACGATACTCCGGCAAATTCGACACGAGACCAAGGGAGCAGCGGTTGTTCAAATTGAAACGCAGGAGCACCGGTCGTATGCAGCCAGTCCTTCATGGCTTAGAATCCGTGCGTTTTGAAGCACATTGAGAAAGAAACGAAAGATATTACGAAGACCGACGGAGAAGAGACAGAGTGAGGCGAGGAACGCCGAATATCTTGGAAAAACGGGAAGAGGTTTACACTCGCGGAGGAATCTTGCCAAGCCAAAGACGCAAGGGTCCGCCAGTGAGAAGAGAGGAGGTGTACGAAGCTGAATCAAGCGGCACGATAGATGGAAGGCAATAACTTTTTGCCCCGCCAAGAAACGGCCTTTCTTTCCTCTTTGCTTACTGTTGCCGCGCCTCTGCAGACCCGGTTTCCTGAAGCACAAGGAGCTGCAGCTCGTTAAACGCCATATATCCTGTCGTCAGGCCGCTGGCCATGCCAGCAAAGATTATTAGCCCGACACTGATAGCAACATAAACTGCCCTCCAGAACGGAGACAGTCTGGCTTCGTTTTCTTCTCTGTTGGAATGCCGACCCTGTTGCTCCGCCCTCTGAGTAGGCGCAGCTGTTCTTGTCGAAGAGGCAGATGAGGCGGAAGCAGTCCTCAGCCGATCCGTTGTCACTTGCATCCCGCCGCGTTCTCTCTCTCTTCCGCGGTTCCGAACCTCCTGTTCGGAGCTGCCGGTGTCTACCTTCTCAGCGCTCCACGAAAGCAACGCATCAGCAGCCTCTAACGGAGACTTCTCGGAGACGACAGTCGAGTGCCAGTAAGAAGAGAAGGACAGTGGGCTGTCTCCGTTTTCCTCTCTCTCTGACGGGGAATCGAAGCCCGTCCCCTCGCGCACCTCCTTCGCAGAACCCAAAAAATGATCGGGCGCTGCGAATTTTCCTGTCTCTCTTACGAGTTCAGCTGCGCCAGGATCTGCATTTGTACGTGTGTGTCCGTCGCCCTCCGTTCCCACGTTTCGGGTGTCCACTGGCCGCATGGCTGTCTCCGAGCCGCGGCCGAAGATGCCACTTGCAGCTGGAGCCGCAGCGGCTGCGAGGACGTGAGTCTCCCCAGACGACGGCTCCGAAGCTCCATCGGTACGAGTCACCGGTTGGCTATCCTGAGTCGAGGGCAAGATCGCCAGAGGGAAGAACGGGGGAGAAAGCGATGCTAGGAGAAACAGCGCCAAGGCGCACGACAAAACCCCTCGGGCACAGCGCAACGAACTGCGGAAGCGGCCCGCTGGTCTACAGAGAGGCCTCAGCGACGGCGCAATCGGCGAAACGGGTCCGCAGTTTAGCGAACAGAGGCAGTCGGAGGGGGACGAGAAGTCAGAAGTCAAAGAAGCAAGACATAATGGGCGGGAAGGGGAAACTTGCGCGTAGCTCCCGGCATTTGGCAGGACAGCAGAGGGCGGCTCCTTCCATGGGAAAGACTGTCCTCCGCATGAGAGATGAGAATGCGCAGATGGTGACGCGGTGCTGCAGAGAGACTTCCCTGGCCTCAGCCTCTGGCGTCGCCCCCTCATGGCGCACAAACAATGCCACGAGGCCACGTGGCTGGCAGCACGAGAAATGGTGCAGAGGAGGACACCAAGGGACACAGTCAACCGTGACGCGAAATAGTATACATATGAGAAACGCATGCAAGGACGCAGGTGTTCCGCCGTCGCAGCTGGCACGGAACACGGTAGACAAAGAAGAAAGCAGGGAGCGGGACACGACCCGCAGAACGAGCTACAAAAAATGCGTTTCTCGCCCCGAATGATCGGAATCATCCAGGTGCCGACCCGTAGTTCGAGCAGAGGTGTCACTCCTCAAAGGAGCTTTCTCCACAAATCCGGCAGAGAGGACGGGAAACCCTGGGGTTTCTCAAGAGAAAAACGGTGCTACCATTCCGTCAGGCACCACGATGCGCGCCGCACACTGCGTCGCACCGATGAGCGGGACACGGCAAACGATGCTAGGAAATTGTCGGCTCGCTCTGAATCTGAAAGCAGATTCTGGAAAATATGAATGGAAAAATATCAATAGGAAAAAAGCATTACAATTACATAACGAAAAGAAAGCCGAGAGAAGGGCGGGACCACACTCGAAGGAGGAAGATCCACTGCGATTGAGGCGTCGATTGTGCTAACTCCTTTTCCCTCGGCTGCATGAAGAAAATGTCGCCTTTACAGAGTAGTCATTAGAGGAATTGAGACCAAGAAATAAAAAAGACTGACTCCTGGCTTGTGCCAGCAGCGCATAAAGTACCCCTGTTGTGTTTCGAGCGGTGTGACGTTGCGGGGAGTGTGGCCCCCGTGTCCCTTCTATTTCCACTGCACACAATTTCCCGAACAGGGACATCGGAGCCCTCACGTGTACATGCTCTCCGCTAAATATCCGGTCTACTCGACGATACGCTTCTTTCCTGCCTTCTTCTTCGAAGGTCTCGTTTCCCTCGCCATGTTTGCTCAGGGGACGAGAATACTGAAACAACTCCGCCAGATGCAGCGGCGATTTGACTGTGAAACCGCCACATGCAATGAGTGGAGGCTGGATTCGCGGAACATGCGCAGCATCCGGGGCCCAGCTGTCTGTACAGCTGAAACTGGTGGCAGTGCGTTCAGGGCGTTGACACTTTTCGGGGGCTCATGGAGTGGACGTGTCATTTGGGACCCAAGGGTATGGAAAATGAGTTTAACTCGCGCCACTCCGAACGGCTACAAACGCGATCTATCGTTCCAGTCTCCCTTGCCCGCCAGTTCATAAGCCAGCGGATTCCCTCCTTTCTAGTGAAGCTGGTGATGGTTTTGTTGAAACAGAACCACGCGCGGTATGGGACCAGGACGGCGTACGTCAAAAAACAGATCAGTTCCGCCAGGGATTGTTCGTCATATCTGTGCCAGGCACCCACCAGAGAATGTCAGCGGCGGTCAGCGACGTAAAGGTGTCTTCTGGCGCACGCGACGCCCTCTGCCCGGGCGATCAGGGGGGAACAACAGGCGAGCAGCAACACGTACGGCGCAGCGTGCCTGGAACGAGACAGCATGGTAGACGGATCAGCGGAGACACATGGATCACGAGTCCTTCCAGACCTCCTGGATATTCCCTACCTCCTTCAGAATTCGCTGTGTTGTCTGTTTCACGTTTCCGTGTCCCCCAAAATATTTTTCTCTGGTGTCGTTTTTCTTCACCGCCCCAATCGTGGTCGAGGAGGGGGCGCAGTAGCAAAAAAATATTCGGTGGAGAGGAATTCTGCAGTCGTACCGTGAATGCTTCTGCTTTCTTACCTCTCCAGATCTGATTTGGTTGTTTTACTTTCCTTCCGTTCCACGTCCCGCTCATTTGTTCAGTATATGCCAGATGCATTTCACCTCTTCCGCAGCAACTGTCTCCGGAGACGTCGAAATTTACACGGCCCTCCGCATCTCCAACTTAACTGGGTGGTATCCGTCTCGCCGCCCTTCGGGCGCGCAATGACGTCGCTCACCACCATTCGGTGGCCTCGAAATGTGATCCTTTTAGCAACCCTTACTCCCTGAAAAAAATATGCATCACGTCGGTAGGACTCTACTCGCTTCCAGGCATCGGTGTATCCAGGTCGGCTACCTACGAAGTCTCTGCTTCTCGCCTCGTTCTATCCAGTGTGTCGCGGACTATCTCGGTCCACGCAGTTCTTGCTTGTCAGATCGCGTGCCAAATCGATACAAAGCTGAATGTGGCTTTTATAGAATTTGGTGGGTTTGATTTTGCCGTCCATGCGTTTTTTCTCATTCTGTGGAGAGCCAGATCCTGGCAACGCCGTATGTGCCCCCGTGGGCCGAGGTTCAGAAGGCGGACCGACTCTTGCACACTGGAAAACGCGCAGCAGCTCATGCCACTAGCTAGGGTTCTTCTTTTCAACTTTTGGACGCACCCGGGCGGTATCTCACGCCGTAGACTTCAGCGTACCCGAGATGGAAGTAAATTATTTTCATTTCTCGGCCGATGAGTGCTGGGCAACAAAGCAGTTTGGTCTTTCTTCTGACACACAAACTTTTCCGTCGTTTCCGGGTGAGAAAAACCGCAACCGCAGCAAAAGGCGGAAGAATCAGTGGGCGGGAGGTCACCAGGTACCAAATTCGAGGCACAGCTACGTTCCCCCCCTGTGGAATCTGTTCGCTGCCGCAGGGCACACAAAGTCGCAAACAGACACTGCAAAAGGTGACAATTTCGTCGTTCTTATAAAGCACTGTTCCGGCGCGTCCCTTTCCTTTAACGCAGCAGAAGATAGGCTTCCTCTCTTTGTGGCGTCAGAGAAAGAACGTGACCGTGATCCGAAGAACGGCCTTGCTTTTGCTGGAGTCTCTGCACCAGCGTCTTCTTCCACGTTCCTGCCATTTTGGGTTTGTGCAGCTGCGAGGGTTCCGAGTTTTCTTTTAAGGAGGAAAGTCACTGACAGTTACGAACCGACCGTGCATCCAGGCCAGCAATGCGGCAGTGACTCGAAGACTAAGTCGCGAGCTGGCAGCCTGTCGGGTGCCGGTTGCTGGAACAGTTCTTCCGGTGGTCTCGGACACAACTTCACTCGTCTATTCTCCTCCTGTACCGCACGGCAGTACGGTTTATCTGGTCGCCTCTCGCAGTCATCCACACCTCCGGTCTGCACGGGTCCCGTGAGGCTCGATCCACCTTTGTCTACGGTCAGGGCTCGGGCACCTCGAAAGAGCGTGAATCCAACACATCCTTCACCCACGACTCTGCGTGCCCAGAAACCGCACACGCCGGCGGGTAGCGGCTCGCCGCCTACAAGGCTCCTCGAGACCATTCCGCCGTTCCCTTATCTGGTGCACGGGAAGTCCACATGTAGTGCGTTTCTCCGATTTCTGTCTGACGGCAAATGGTCGCGTTCAATATCGGAAGCTCTCTTTCCGGCAGTGAAGCCCCCAGTCATATATCGATTCCGGGGGTTTCATCCTACGCAAATTGTGTCCGGGCCCGCATCGCTTTCGTGCGCTGCCCCGCGCTCGTTCACTCTCTTTTTCCTCCTCTTTTTCCTAACTGGGCTGCCTGGACCTCTTTGTCCGATTACGCATAGAACGCCTCCCTCATCCTCCTGTTTTCGCTTCCGCCCCTTCCCTGTATCAACAGAAGCGACAGCAATTCAAGCGAACGCCTTCCTCTCCCCGCTCGCTGCGGCCCCCTCATTCACCCGCAGCAGTGCGTGGGGTGACCGACGGAACACGCGTGCCTTTTCTTCTGTCTCTGCGCAAGAATTCCATACGAAAAGGAAACGCACTGAAGGCAAGCAAGACGCCATGGATTCTTTTCTTCGGCCTATCCAACCCAAGAGGTCTCTCTTTCAGGTCTTGCAAAAGGGACCATTGAGGGTAAGCAACGACCTTTCCTCCTGTGTATGTTTTTTCACTTCCATCTCTGCGATCTCTCTTTTACCTTGTTTCCCGGCTTCATGTCTTTGTTCTCAGGTGGCCGTGGTTGGCAGCGGAAACTGGGGGAGCGTGATCGGAAAGATTTGCGCGCAGAACGCGAATCTTTCGTACGTCTTCCACGATCAGGTGCGCGGCTCTCTCTCCATTCCACCTTGTTCCTTGAGCTCCACCGGCCTTCTCTGTGCTTCCTCGGCACCGCTACCCTGGTTGCCTCCGCATGTCCGCAAGAGTCTACGGATAGTCTAGAGGGCCGTAGTTGAACCTTCTAGTTGTCCCAGGGGAATGTCTGACCCTTTTGCTCCCGCGGCGCCTTCATTCTTCCCATGTTCCAGGCGACGGAGCAGACGGCGATTGAGGATGCAGTAGCGCAGTTGTGCTAAAAGTGCACCCATGCTTTGGTGGGGTTCGTTCGTCCGTGTCTGTCTCACCACCACAGTCGCGTGTTTGATTCGGTGACATCGGAAGCGGTTTCCTTTCTCCAAGTGCAGTCCACCCCCTTTTCTGTTTGCTTGTCTCATTCCTGTTCCCGCATATTGCTCGACTTCCAAGTCCACGTATGGAATCTCTTGATTAGTGTTCAAGAATCATTGCTGCGCCCATATTCCCCCTGCATTGCCGTGCAGCTCTTCATGTCGAGACTACAGGATGAGTCCAAGCGTCTGTGCGCGTCAAAATGCTGGGTTCGCCCTTTTTTCATTACTGCTCCGTTTTAGGTTCGGATGTGGGTGTTCGAGGAGATGATCGAAGGGGAGAAACTCACCGACATCATCAACCAGAGGCACGAGAATGTTAAGTATCTCCCGGGTCACAAATTGCCCGAAAACTTGCTGGCAGTTCCCGACGTTGTCGAAGCCTGCCGCGGGGCCGATCTCCTCGTCTTCGTCATGCCCCATCAGTTCGTGGCGGTAAGCGCTCATGTCCTAAGACGCCGGATAGACACCCTGTTTTGTTCTCGCTTTGTTATTGCGTCGCCTTTTCCTCCACCGAGAAGAAGCATGACACAGGTAGAAAAGAAAACTCTCGTTTCAGCTCGTCGTCTGCGTGACGTATGCGGTTTCTCCGAATCCGCACGCGCGCCCCACAGTCGGGTGCTTGGGCAGGGAAAGAAGGAACCACGGAATTCGGCTCGCACCTGCTTGTCTGGGGGTTTCAGAAAGTCTGCGATCAACTCGCGAAGGCGAACGTTGTGCCGCCCCACGCACGCGCGATATCGCTTCTCAAAGGGCTTTACGTGGAAGGCGGAAGGCCTCAACTGTTCTCAGACACCATCCGCTCCAAGCTCAACATCGTCGAGTGCGCGGCTCTTTCTGGTACGCATGTTTACCCAAATAGACAGCGTGTCAAGCTAACGTCCACGTCCTGCGTCGCACGTGTTTGGCTGTTTGTCGTGTTTTTTTTTTTCCAAATTTCCTCGAGAGACCAGGTGAACTGAAACCGGACGAGCAACACGAGGGCCAGATGTTAGACGTCCGTGGTCACACACCAGCAGTCCGAGGCAACACTCCGACTCGGGGGTGGCAGCGTCCACTGGCTGACAAACATCCAAGACGCAAAGAGCCAACGCCTAAATGCAGTCACTTTTCCAGTCACACGTCTGCCGGCATATGTCTACCTACAAATAAGCATCTGCGTGTAGCTATAGATCCAGTTTTGGGTACGCATATGTGTAATTCATGCGCATCGCTAAGGTATATGTTATTTGCGTGTAACGGATTTCCACAAACCTCTACTGAGGAACAGCGGGTTTTTTATCGGGTTTCTTTCGACCTTTTTTTTCAGGCGCAAATGTGGCCAACGACGTGGCTCGGGAGGAGTTCGCCGAGGCAACAATTGGCCATTCGCCGGATGAGACGGACACAGCGTTGATTTGGCAGCAGCTCTTCGACAAGCCGTACTTCAAGGTCAACACCCTCCCAGATATTGCTGGTGTTCAGGTATGGCACTCAATTTCGAGTCCCTCGTGGTAACAGAGGCGCAAGTCAGCGGTCTTTGCACGGCAATGAAGAGAGTCAGAAGGGGTCTAGAAGAAAGATGCGAAAGTGACAACGGCTGCTGCGTCTTTTTTCCCTATCGTGGACGGCGCGTGTCTACTTTCGCCGTTCCAGATGGCACAACGCGCACCTGGCGACAGGCGCGCTAAGAAACAGAAACTGAAGAGCCTACGCGGTTGAAGAAGCAGAGCATCAAGACAAACACACATCAGGTCGACACGTTCGTCTCTGATGGCTTTTCGTCAAATCCTTTTGTTCAGTCGACCACTTGTTCCTCGCTTCATTGGAAGTAACAGGGTGCTTTATGCTTCTGCCTTTGCTGCAGCTGTGCGGAGCAGTCAAAAACGTCGTTGCGCTGGCCGCCGGTTTCTGTGATGGCGTGGGTGTAGGGACTAATACAAAAAGCGCTATCATTCGCCTCGGCGTCGAGGAGATGAAACAGTTCGGAATGCTGTTCTTTGACAACGTTGTCGCCGTAAGTTCGGGTTCCGCCTCCGACTCTCTCGCTGTCTCTCGCTTGTCGGCGTACGTTCGCTCGAGTTTTTTGGTGGCCTTACATTTCTTCTTTGCATCCATTATGACTTCTGTCCGTGCGACGCGTCCGTCACCATTTCCCAAACGGAGCTGGAGAGGCGACTAAGCAGGAAAGAGCTATTCTGCCTTCATCCTGTTGTATGCAGGAAACCTTCTTCGATAGTGCTGGCTACGCTGATGTGATCACGACAGTCTTCGGTGGTCGCAATGCGCGCTGTGCGGCGGAATTCGTTCGACAGAAAGGGAACAAGAGTTGGGACCAAATCGAAGCCGAGATGCTGAATGGTCAAAAGCTTCAGGTGAGAAACTAGCCGAACGGGAGAGGCACTCGCAAAAGGAGATCAAAGGCAACTACGCAGTAGCGGTATCATTGCGTGTCTCGGGTATCGCAGCAGAGTTCGAAACGTAGAGGTTCCCGTGATTCCGCTTCCTCCGTCAGCAGTCTTCGTTTTTTGTTCTTTTTCCTGTTGTGCTTCTCTTTTAGGGCACCTTGACGACAAGGGAAGTGTTTGAGGTTATCTCTTCCCACGAAGTAGACCACCTGTTTCCTCTCTTTACTGTCACTTACGACATCGCATTCAAGGGAAGAGACCCAGCAGATCTCGTCCGCGTATTCGAGACGAGCGAGGTCCGCCCCCACAAGACGCCGGAAGAATGCAACATCCTGGTGCTGCCTCCACTGATGGCAAATGCCAAGAGAAGGGTATGTGTTGCATCACAGGAGTTGTACTTTACGACCTGGCAACTACAGAAGACGATTTCCTGCCTCCAAAAAAGCCAGCTAGTGTTGTGTCGCATTGTGCCATGCTTCCTCTCGGGGACAGGAAGACAAGATGCCGTGGCTTTGTAGATGAATGGCACAGACTACATCTGACCCTAGTCCGCGAGTAGGGTTCTGTAGCGCATGTCTTTTCAAGCAGCGCAGCGTCGTGCAGCTGAAAGAGCAAATACTCCCGTTCATGGGTATGAAAAGGAATCCGGAAAGAAGACGCCCAACACCCGTTTGCGTAGCTGACGATCAGTCACGAGGTACCCCCTCTCAGCGCGGAGTGAAACATACGATTCCCGGTGCAACTTTGGTGTACTCACTTTTCCTTTTTGCCTTCGCAGATTGGCCGTCTTCAGTCGATGGTCGACCATGAACGTTTCAAAGAAGAAGAAAAGAAGATCGTCAAAGAATACGAGAAGCGATACACAGAGATAGAAGTCGCCGCGAACACCGCGGATGACCTCGCTCCGTCCGCCCCAGTAGCAGAAGAGTGTCGGGAGAGAAAATGAGATGTTGAGATCGGACAGAACGTGTCTCCAGTGAACGTTTCCAGGCTGTGCGAAGAGAAGGGAAGGAGTTTTGATGCGGAAGCAGAAAGAGAGATGGCCTGCCTCGCTAAGGCATCGTGAGTGCTGTCTACAAAGTGGCGCAATGTGACGTTGCAGTTCTGGCGATTCATCGAATTTCCTGTCGAGACCGAAAGAGTGATCGCGGTCGTACCCACATTGGCTGCATGTTACTTTGAAAGCGAGACGCAGTGAACCACCACAAACAAGAGGGGCTCGTTAGCGTCTTTTTTTTGTCAGACTTCAATTTTCGGGTGCAGAAGGGCTGTCCGTCCAAACCGCAAAGCCCTTAAATGTTTCTTTATGTTTCGTACAGTCTTGCAAAACACTAAAGCAGAGGATTTGGAATCATTTTGGGTTGGTCAGCTGCAATAGCAATAGAAGCCGTACTGCTATCTTGAAGGCTGCGCCGCATATAATAGTTACGGTCGTAGTACATTCTCGTAGTGGTCTGTGGCGTTGAACGCCACGTGGTCGTACAGAGTAATATCTCGGCCATGGGGAATGAAGCAGCAAAACACCGCACCGACTGTCGCCTGGAACAAGGAAATGAAGTAAGCCCACGGGCATTGACTAATAGTCTCAATTATGCCAGCACACACCCCGTAATCTCTGTGTACCCGGAACATAAGAGAAAACGGTGAAGTGGTATCATTGGATTGCAAGTTGTTCTTTCAAGGCATCTTTCCGATTTAAGATTTTCAAAAACGTCGCCAGCGGGTATGTTTCGCTTCAGGCTTCAGAGAGGACAGCCCACATGAAACATTTGTGATCCGGGGCCACAAGATAATTGCCTGGCGTCGACAACTGAAGAGCAACACCGTCGGGCGGGAAGCGAGGCATGCACGCCCGCGAACCGCCGCAAGTCGAAATCAACTAATCAAAATGCTGAAAGAACAACGGAAAGCAGATCATCAGGCCTAGGAGCTGGTCGCCAACAGTGAAGTGAAAGCAGAAACAGGGCAGCAGGAAATTCATACACCTATAAAGCACTGGGAAACCCCCGCTCGAGACCCGAGACAATGCAACGCGAAACAACTTCGATGTATCACATGCACAAAACAGGAAATTGGGGATATCCCGAGTTGTCTCTTGAAAGAGCCTCACCTTTTATCAGTCAATGCTTTTCGCTATTGATCAGATAAGTTGGAACTGTAGGACGATTCTCTCCATAGACAGTATTGCGCCTGACCCATGGCTCCAGCGCTCACCTTCCTTCCTTCCCCTGGGAGCTGCGGGCCCGGTCACTCTGTCAAGGACGGAAGCTGAAGTAATCCCTGAGGTAAAGAAGATTATCTTTGCTCTTTTTTAAACTACCCCCTCCCACTCGGCACGTGCCCCCTTTGTTCTCCGTGCCCCGTTGTGACCTATGATATATGTTAACCCCTGCATGATTCTGCAGCTCATGCAGCCTCTGTATCTACTGGTAACTGCAACTGGGGATCTAGCCACGATCCGCGGTGCTGGCTCTTCACGAAGCTCAGGGAGGTACCCTGGGGACTCGTTGATATGAATAACCGTGTTAAACCAGCTAGTCAAACACGAAGTGATCTGAACGAATGACCTTGCGCATCAAGTCTGAACCGCTTACGCTAAAAATATACTGTCCGCTGGCATGCTATTACTCTCTGTATACATGGCCAAAACCGCACCACACGAGGACCCGGTCAGCTGCTCGTTAAAACGTACTCAGCTCACACCGGGGCGCCTAATGATATAGGAGTGTTGTGACATTCCTGTATGCAGCATTGTTACACTATTAACCTAACATACTACTACTAAATATCTTGGTCAATCGCAGACGAAATGTTTGCCGCCGCGAGGGCCGCATACCCTGCCAAGCCGTTTTGCTTTTATCCATATCGTTTTCTACTTCGGTCAGCTTGAGAAATTGCGTCTTACAGTACTAAAATTATGTTACTGATGAAAGTAGTAAGAGGCCTCGCCTTTTGTAGTAGTTTGGAAAAGCATACATCTTTGACAAGGCGTCCCGCTGCCAACCGCACAGAGGTGAGGTCCCGGCTTCAGAGAACGTGAAAGGCTGTGTCAGGGGGACACCCAACGTGGTGCCGAAAGCACTACCACCTACCTATTGCACCGCTCCTGAAAGCACTGGTACAAAGCCGTCTGGGAACCCAATGTAATCGGAGGGGCTGTGAGCAAAGGGACACTGTGTTATGTGTAATATAGTAAAACACTGAGTAAAAGAGTGAAGAAATACACGGGGGCTAGTTACGCCTTTCTCGCTTCTTGGAACTCTTTTTCGGCTCTCATCCCCGAAACCCAGATAAGGCTTCAGAAGTGATGCTTGTCGGTAGAAGGAAGCCGAATGCGTACGCAGTCGCAGAAGCGGTGCTGCGAGCTTGCAACTGTAACACACGTGACACTACTCATTCGTTCGATACTGAAATTCCACAGCAAGCATATGAATGCTTTAAATGGAAACAGCAGACATTTCACCTCAACAAAGTGGAGTTGAAATCCGAAGCAGGAGACAGTGTTAGCTGAGACGAGGCAGAGACAGTCGATCACGCCAAGCGGTCCGCCGGCTGCTTCTGTTAAGGTGACCCCAGCCGGAAAATCTGTCACTAGGGCAGAGGGTGGCAATGGAATGTCTCCCGCTGTTTTCCAGCCTTTACATCCCAATGGTGGTGACGTATCACTAAGTGCCACACAGACTTCTACATATTAGAGAATCACTGCTGACATGAGCCCGCCATAGGCCCGTTCAGGCAAACAGTTTCCTCCCGAGTGGTGTAAATTGCACGACCACTTTGTGACCACAACCGAATCCGGAGAGTCACACGAAATTACATATTCCTCCAACTGTGCTGCTCTGATAATTGGTATTTTAAATTATATGGATTCTGCTTCATTTCCCCCCTCCCAGGAACATTAGCTGAAAGCTACCTTTTGTGCGGTGTTCATTGAGAGAGTGGTTCTATTCTTTGCCGGCACCCGTAGGGCAGCCATCAACCAGTTATCGGGCAAAATAATTATAACGTAGAAATGTGGTCTGCCGGCGAGTGACCTTCCATCCCAGAGAACTGTGTCGTAGGCACTGCAGAGGGCACCAATATCGTGATCAAATCAAAAGCTAAAACCGCACTTCTGCATTTGCGATGCTTTCGCACTCCAGCGCGCCCCGCCGGACCGAGGGCATCTTTTCATTTTTTGTCCACCTGTCATCAATATCATGTGTACCACCTCATTGAGGGCTCATTGCGCAAATTGCCCACACTACAAGCAAACAAGGACGGCGACGCGTCTATTTCCTAGTCACCAGGTGGTTCGCCACGGGATACCCGAATACATATCACAGCCATGTTGCCAAATCTGTTGTTTCTGCGCAACCCCTCATCTTCCTGGAAAAAACAGAAGATCCCCCGATTGACAAAACGGGAGGCGCCCAACACTAAAAGGCGCCATATTGGAGGTTATCATTGACTGCAGTCTGGTCGAGTTCTTTTAGGGCATCTTTATTGTACAGAGGAGCCATCGCTTTGCTCTCGACATTCAACACAGCTACGGAATCCTACCGGGACGGAGCGGCATTGTACCACTCCTGCCTAATTACGGGAGTCTACACGTAGCACCCGATTCGTCAGCACAAAATGTATCACTAAAGAAACCCCAGCAAGGAATATGACTACCGTTCTCTGGCGACCTGCTGTACCGACGCCCACGCGATACATCTGAGTAACCTTCAGACAGGCCAGTTAGCTGAAAAACTGAAAGCGTATCAAGACTGGGTTGCATGCATAAGAATGGCAAACAGATTTTCACATCTTACTGCATTAAGGTTATTCCACGTCGGTGACGTTCTACGCGTATAATATGATAATTAGATCATATGGCCCAGGAATGATCTTTATGTTTTTACTGCCGACCCTGTGCATTGACCACTCAAAACTGGCTCCGCAAGTGCAACACAAAGATGGGCACGGAGCAATCCATTGTAGATCCTCGCCAGTGACTGAAGTGTCGTGTAGACTAAAAACGTGATCCGAATTGCAACTGGCTTTGGTTGGTGTCGAGTGCACCTCTCAGTACCTAGGAGGACATGAGTGTACCTGCTTTAATCCAAGAGGCACTAGCGTCTGGCACTGGATTCTACCGTATCCTCAACACAAGTGTTGGAGCAGTCAAAACACTATGTGCTGAAGTTTACCGCAAGGTCTGTTTCCCGAAGAGAGTAATTCCTTTGCTGCGTAACGAAGCCATACGGGTACTCAATATAGGTTCCCTGTGTGTATGGACACATCAGCCACGATGAAGGACAATGGTGGCGTTTTTTGCGCCCCAATCCTTGTTTGGCGAAGCTGGACCTCATCCCTCACCAAAGGTGCTTAGAACGCCGCACGCACCACCTCTCCAAACAGTTACGGGGGGGCCCCGCTTTGAGAGATGAATCGAGGGGAGTGTGTCGACGTCTGTCATGGAGGTCGAGGATCCGCCACTCGAACCCCTTGGTCTGGTTCGCGAAAGATAGACGTAGCTCACCTGCGACACCAGTGGCTGGAGCGCATGCTGTTCAACGTTCTTGATATACGGGCTTGACGCAGTGTCCTCCATGTTTCGGTCATGATGGATGACCGCTACAATAGACAGAAGTGATATCGTAGAATTGCAGGGGAATGGATTGCAGCTGCAGACTGAAGCTCAATTACTTCGTCGCCTTTGAAGCCACCGACAGCATTATTTAGGGAACGTGCAGCGCTCACTGAGGCCTCTGTCCCCGTGGACCGCATCCGGGGCTCCAGAGAAGCGGGGGTGAAGCGCTGTCAGTAAAAAGGTCGTTTCAGGTCATTTCTTCTGTTGCGATTATCCAGGCTCTTTCTTTCGCAGATGCTCCCTTGTTGCCGGCTGATACTGTTCCAGCTTTGGATTGGCAAACGGAGTAGCGTTGGGGTAGCGTGTGTTTTCCCCATGCTCTAGACGACCTGAACTGAAACACACAACGGCCCGCCTCATGACTTCTAAGCGGTGGGGCAGTAACAGTGATAAGAGGAGCCAGCACGAGGTCTCGGTCTGCTGAAGAGATCGCCCCCCTCGTGTTTACTCGTTTGCTTCTCCGCGCAGCGCCATTAGAGCTTAGGGTAAATGCTAAAGCAAAACTCTGTCGGCTACAACTCTTTCTATATCGTTTCGCATTTCTTCACAAGACGTTATTCCTTAATTTCGTCAGCGACATGTTTGATCTGCTGCCCGCGACCATCTTGCACGCGAGAGAGTGTCAGCCCATCAGCTCAGGATTTCTTCGATATTATTATTGGGCCTGCGGTTCGACACTAGCCGTTGAGGAGATGGCGAGCTGCCACCTGTGACCTGCTGGGATGCTGCTAGCGGACAACGGAGCACTAGGGGCGGCGCTGAGGTAAAGCAGACAGAATAGCTCTGAGGGTGGCAGCTGCCCGAGCCTGAGCGGAATATATAGCAATCGGTATGAGATGGCAAGCCAGAGACGACCTGTGCGATTATGCACGGTAGTCGCCTGATGATCATTCTGAAGAAGTTTGGGGTAAGCTGCTTCGTTGATATGAGGCTGCGTCTTCTCATTGTGGCTTGCGACATACCTGCCAGCGAGCTTAGGGTTCTCCGGCCCCCGTTTGGACCTTATGTCTCGCAGTGCTGTGCAGGCTGGCCGAGCTCCGCAGAAAAGGCATCAGAACAAGCCGCCTCTTCCTCAGGCTTGTACACGCCGGTCTACGGGGGCTGACATGAGATCTGTATCGTCGGGCTCACACACTGATGGAGGGAGCCGATGGCGTACCAATGCACAGAGCAACGCGGGGTTGGCATCAGCCCTCTCCATAACGGCAGTGCGGAACGAGAAGACATTACGCTTCGAGCATCTCGTTGAGCACGAAAACGCCAGAAACTCTGCCGGGCGATGACCGAAAAAATTATGCAGTCGGCTCGCCCGAAAGCCTTCCGTCGTGCACCGCCAGTAGGCAGAGCACTTGCTCATGACAAGTAGCAGGGCACAACAGAAGTGATTCACCGTGGGCTGCTGAAGGCGAGGGAACAGCGCCCAATGTCTCGCCTCCTCTATCCCAGAAGACGCAGAAATAGATGTTTCTATATAGACTTTTAATCTCGAGATCGTATTCTGTCGCGCTGAGCTCCAGCGGCTCGTCCAAAGAAGCTCTTTTCCACGGAAAACAGCCTTCCCTGTCCGTTAATCCCCCCGCGTTATAGGCGATCTTGCGGCCTTCCCTGTCTGAGATGTGGAATACTGCGACGCACAGCGAACTGGCGTTGCATTTCAAGAGCTTGTTGGAGCGGACGCACATGCGCGCCGGTGAAAGGAGTGAAGCGGCTTAGTGGGTGAATATCGGGCACAGCTACAGAGCTGTGGCCAATGAGATCACTCAGCCGCCAGCAGACAAGCCCGCCTGTCTTCGCTGGCTCACACGCAATTCCTAGGACACAATTTTTGTCGCGCGCCAGGCAGCCAGTCCGCTGGTCAGAGACTCTAGTTGCCATCCACGATCTCATGGCGTATACGGTGGCTCGGAGCCGGTGCTTCCGTTCTGGCAGCTACGGGGCCGGTCTCACGTATGGTATGGTTGACAAGGGGGGAAAAAAGAAGACGGCCACGAGAGCAGATCCGCAGTGTGGCACGTCAGAAGCTGAAGCATTTAGGTACTAATAATGCAAGTTGTTTCGGCAGCAGTTCTACCGGTGAACAGCGTCAACCCGGGCGGGGGTCGGATACTTTACACAGGCTGGCGTCTTTAAGTGGCGACCCATCGACAAGAAAGCAGATCAGCCGCAACGCAGTTCTTCCGAAGATGCGACTCGTGGTTCATTACAGGTCGCCGTTTGGTGTAATGACTCTCGGGGGACGACCCCGCCAGCATGGTTCTGGCTCGGGGCTTTTTCACGGTGCGCACAGGGCAACACAGACGAGGAGGAGCGCCCGAAAAAGCAAAGTTGACAAGCGGTGCGCGAGCTGTACGAGACAGCGAACGATGGATGAAATAATGCGGGCTTTTCTCAGGCGCAGGCGGTCCAGCGTGTAACAGGCGAATTCTGTTGTGCGAACACTTCATCGAGTGATATAGATCGCTCGCTGTTCTTTGAGTCGCATAGTGTCGAGTTAAAGCAGGTCAGCATAGCTCGCCGGGAGGCCCTCTCAGTGTTGCCAGCTGCACGTGAAGATGGCGTTTTCATGTGGTCTCTTCGTGTCCTTTCCGTGAGTGTGACCACACCAGTGCTATTACCTTTTCACATACGAAGCGCTCTGCGGCCCTAAGCCCATGTGGAAATTCAGACCAGTCAACTGCTGATTTGCTGACCGTGTTCAGGGGCAGCCATGGCGCCAAATATCTCGGCTTCGGGTACAGCCTTCATAGTTCACGGCAACAAGCGTGATTGCGCCATGCGAAAAGCCTGTGGCACGTCATGGAACTTAGGGATGATGTCGCTCTCGGCGCAATCAATGCGACGATCGACTCGCGGTTACCAGCATGAACACACGAGCGCGTCTAATGGCAGAAGAGTCTTGGTCTGTCGACTACTGCTGCGCTGAGGCCAGGCTCTCCAAACTACACCGCGTGTTCCCCGACTCTCTGTCGCGACGGTAGTACCGGCTCAATTTTTTCGACCCTCGTTTCTGGAACTGTCAGCACACCCTGTGGTGCGTGAGATGGTGAATGTAAGAGTTTCGAGACGACCGGGGAGTGCATACTGAAAAAACCACTTGAGGGATAAAGGGCTAAGACGTTCGTGCGGTAGCGTGAACATGATGTCGCGTTGGCACGTTAAGGCATTTGCCACACTGCGGCAGGACGCCGCCGGACAGCCAGCCTTCCCGCGATAATTCGCCTTCTCTAAAGAAACGAGTAGTGCAGCTTTCGCTGGCGCGCACAACATGAGGGTTCGCTCTAGTGTTTTTTGTTGCGCCGCCTTCCAATGACAACGATACAGTATCTACCGGATCCGTGTCTCTTGTTTGCCTCCGAAAACTGTGCTGCTCTCAAGGGCTGGTACATTCTTTGGCGCCGTGGAGCAACACGTTCGGTCTGCGAACCTCATGTCGCTGAGTAGACGATTCAGATTTCAGCCAAAAGCGTCAGCGGCGAAGTCATTGAACCGCAAGCCCTGGTTTCCTCTGCTGTCCAGTGTCGCGATTGCCCACATGGCCCGTGTTGTCTTCTTTATCTGCTCGGCGTAGTGACAGCGTCCTAGCGCAAATGGCTGGTGTCGCCTTTTCGTCCAGCCCATAGGTGCAACCGAGCGAGGTTCCATTGCGGCGCGCCGTAGCCTTCCTGACACGCCTTTTCTACAGTGGCTACCGTATACGAGCTCTTGCCAGCACATGAATCATCAGAGCCGCAGGCACGCGGGATCACGGCTCTGGGAATCACGAAGCTCGTCACGGACCCTCCGCGGCACACGGACGGTACGTGTGAGACCGGTGGTGTCGCGGCACCCCGCGAGTCCCCCTACTGCTACCGTCGTCCACTTACGTGGTTTCTTCTCCCAGGAGGCCCATCGCGACACATCAAAGCAGGGATCATAGCGTTTCCATCTGTCCTGCTCTGCGAAGGGCTGAAATGCTCCAGCGCTACCAGGTATTCCTCTCTATCTTCCAGACTCACGCGAAAAAAGCTGACGCATGACGCGGCCCGTAGTTGCAGCATACGTCAGACCGGCGAATGAGAAGGTGGACGTAGCTGTGCTTACGGAACGTGTTGCCTTACCTGTCGTTGCCCGATCTGGCTGACAACCGACGCGTGCCGCTCCCCCCAAAACTCTTGGTTTCCGCTCGTGTGTCAGCATGGAGGACCCACGTTACCATTGAGTGTAGTGCAGTCGCTCCCACATCTGCCCCGGCATCTGACTGACCGGACCAGCAGCCGACTAGACAAGGCGGCGCTGCCCCCCGCCAACGTCGTTGCTTCTGGCAAAGGATTCTCTCTGCCAGCCCAGAGCATGTGGAGGGCGAGGCTATACATTCATAGAAGATACTCGACAGCACGGCCTTGCCGGCGCCGCCTATCACAGGCCACTCGATTTTGTGTCGTTCCTTATAGCGTCGCGCAGCATCGATCGAAGCCGCGCACAGATTACCTGGGCTGAAGGCCTTGCTGTGCGCAACTTTAAAAGTTGCCTTTCACCTGTGACACACGGCACTTGCACATCTTAGATTTTTCATGGTTCTCGTGTCTGCCTAGTTCTCCCGCCGAGCCTGTGACACTGCTGCAGCGTGTCGCTCTCATGGCTCCCCCGTGCTTCGGTTGACATTCTGCATTCCCGAAGATGTACCGAATGTTGCTGCCGTCGTTCACGGAGCCTAGGGCGGCGGATAACGCGCGTATTGCTGTCATCTATCGGGCTCATACTTCATAGCGCTTCAACAGTAGCATATACCTTGGCTATCACGAATACGAGCAGCAAAATGCGTGCACTACAGAATCAAGCTCTTCATTGTTCTTCCAGCGAAACGGAGGTGTTTGTATAGGCACCATGAGTGAATCGCTGTCTACGGGCAAGGATCGCCGGCTTCATGACTCACAGGGGCTTTGAATCTTGCTGCGTTAGGCTCCCTTGCACGGAAATGGTTCAGATGCTCTCAGCAGATGAAATACTTCCTGGACGCCAGCCAATATTCTGAGATCTGAGGCCCAAGAAGTTGTACAGCCTGCTACATCTGATTTCCGAAGGCCCGTGGGGCACATGGCGAATTCTGTGCAATTAAACGCCTTATATAACTCAATTTGAATTGTCTCCTTGTGGGAGTCGTGATGGGTTCAGCAACAGGCCCAAAAATGTCTCCCAAACAAGGCGGTTCGCGCTCCTCCGAAAGGATTGGCAATGAGACGTGATTAATCATGAGAACAACTTCGACGCTTCGCTTGGGGAAGTCGGATGCGACTTGGCCGACGAAGGTACCGACGTCTTGAGCAGCCCAGCAATCTCTGATAGTCAAGAGAGCCTTAGCAGCGTTCCCCGGCTGCTCGACAAAGCCCACGACATACTGAGTTCACGGTTTCGCTTTTTTAATCCCTCTGTTAAGAAATCATGTTACCTCAGAGTGAGACGGTGATCGTTCTACTGGTCCAGAAGACGAATGGAAAAAAAACGGCGTGTCAAGGGGGCGTGCGCGAACGGCACCAGCAGTCGGTGTCAAAGGCTTTCGGGCTCCATCGTTTCCTACGCGTCTTTCTTCGTGACTTTGCCGACGTGTATATAAAAACCCGGATAAATGCATTGTTTAGCTAGGTTAAAGTTGCCATGTTATTCGCGGCCTAAGCCTCTTCTTACCGTGTGCGCCCGTGACATCTAAAGGTGGGGCTGTCGAAACATATGCCAGTAAATTTATAGGACAGGTCTGGCGAAATCGCAAGCCTGCACCCATGTTGTAGCTTTTGAGAGGCCCTCCCTTTACAAGATTGACAATCTGTTAGACAGCCAGGAGGTGGAAATTCGCCCATTAGGAGCGTGTGAGTGACAAGACGTTCCCGGATACCGAGCCAGTTAGGGATGACGTCAAACCGGCATGCAGCTATTTGAGTTCGATGCGCTTGGTACACCCCTGAGCCATTTTGCATCACAAGGTGACCAAACGTGCCTGCACACCCGCCTGCTATTCGTGGACCCACGAATTGACAGGCGAGGCTGGATCGGTAACCGGGGCATGCAGTACCATACCTCAGCAGCATAAGAAAGGCCAAAGCCGAAGCATACGTGACGGCAAGCACTGAATATCACAGAAACAGACCCGCATCGACTAGGTGCCGAAAGCCTTCGTCCTTGTTGGAACCGATATGAATGAGATTATGGCTCGTAAGCAATGTGGTAGTATCAATCGATTAGAAGCACAACCGAGAATCAGTTTTGTTTTCTCATTGGATTGCCCGTCTCACACGTGCGACCAAGCGATATGCTGTTGCAGCAAGAGCTGTGCTTCAGAATCCCTGAGTAGCAACTGATGGCATGGCACCTCACCCCTATACAGCAAAACCAGCGTCTAGCGGGCGGGAGTCAGAATTTAGGTATCTCGACTAGAGGTATTGAGTTCAGCCTTGAAACCTCAGGCCCCAAAAAAAGTGAAACAGAATGTGAACGGGTCAGAGACAAGTGAAAAGATAAAGGGACCGGACACTACAAAGCAAATGGGCGCGGCATCCTACACCCTTGCTTCAATGACATCAGGGAAGAGCCTCCGAAATATGTACTCACAATTATTTTGGCGAATCGATGGCTTTCCGCCCGACGACGCTAGCTCCGCCCGATGTCCTCGACACGCGCCCGGATTACAAGCAAGGATGTGAGAAATGTAAAGCAAGTAATCAGCTGACGGCGGGGCACGACTCTCACGGAACGAATTTAGAGGGCCACTCTCGCCTCCCAGCGAAATCAATGTGTCTGCAAACAATTCCTGGTGGTCCTGTCGTGCAGCTGACTTCAAAACCAATAGGGTAGATCTGCGCGCAAACAAGTCCTCTCTTTGTATGTATAGAAGATGGCGCCGATTACTGGTATAGAGAGACTTTACGTATTAGTGCTCGTTATATCAAGTCGAGCGTGAGATTGTCATGCACGACTGTAGCTGATTCTGTAACGAATAGTGACACTCGGGTTTGTAAATGCCCTCATTGCTGAGGTCGCTCTTTCTTTTGCTCTGAAGCTAAAAGGAGTGCCGAGGCCACGCTCAGCTGGAATGCAACCACAGGACGAGAGAGCTAGGCAATACCGGCAACGCGACGGAGGTTCACGCGTTTAGGAGTGTATACAGGGGAAGAGGAAAAAGGTAAGCTTTTTTTTTAGCACCGTTACCCTTAGGAAATGTTGCACACAACCAAAACTAGGTGCACGTTTAAACAAGTTCCATGTAACAAACGGAGGAAAATGGCAGCCCCATACGACCCTCGCAAGATCCTTGGCTAGTCCTTCTTCTCCGTTTTTTGGAAGAGTCACAGCAGTAAGTGTAGAAGGCTCTCACTTAAACGTCTGGGGTAAAGGGCCGAATTCACATAGCGATAAGGGACACAGCCAGTCACTGAGAACCCCTAATATGTTACCTCTGCAGCGCCAGCTCACTTTAGTCGCTGCTGATTGTCCGAGGCCCTTGTGCACCTGGTCCGACGTCATCATATCTCTCAGGAATCCAGATCTATTACATCTGTGCCGTTGTGTCCGTAGGAGGAACGCAATGTGCCGGAATCACAATCTAGAGAGTGGCGACGCTCTGCCACTCAGGGTGGGGCGCCGATGAGTTTCCCAGTAAAATTGATGTTACGCTATTGAGGGGCGGTGGTGGGAGCGGTCAACACTCTGGCGCAGGTACGTTGAAGGCGTCATACTTCATGGAAACGCGGGCACGTTCGCAGTTGTCATGTATCCACCACCATAAATCATTTGGTGGCTTCAAGCATTCCTGATCATGACAGTAAAAGTGAATTCTCATCCTGGTACATGGACAAACCTTTTTAGTACAAGAACCACTAGCAAGTGATGATTTCAAGATTGCATAGTGATGTAGCGTAGGTAACTCAAAGACCTTAAAAGGTTTTTGAAATATATGCTGGATGGCGCTCTACTTAATGCACTTACCATGGTGGTCATGAAAACCACAATAGAACTTGCATAAGGCCAAGCTACAAGATATGGTATTGGAGAACGGAGGTTTTATATACAGAAACTCTCTTTTGCGTTTAGCCCAAGCACACAGTAAGCTAAGTATACAAAAGGAACATGACGAGGATTACTACGTTCATATAAACGACGAGGATCTCACAATTTTAGATTAGTAGGTACAGGATATCAAACCTACTTCAAACAATTAGAGGTATCACGGTCGCATTTAGCGATACTGCAGAAGAATGTGGTGGCATTGCTAGGAACATTGGAACACAGCCTGTACGAACATCATGGTATTCACGTTGGTAGTTTCCGTCAACCCCGATGTACGTGCAATCTGGGGACTGGTTCATGGTCTGGAGGACTTGGGTATCTCGTGTGTCGACTGAACTGCCATACAAATATTTGCTTCTCACCTTTTGATAGCTCTGGATTCATGCCAGCGGCCTCGTTTGATATACTCTCGGCAATCAAGCAAGTATTTTCACACACGGAAAACAAAGTTATTCAGGTTTCTGACACTGGCTGCAGACCGTGGCAGAAGTGGTGTGGTAGGTGGGACAGAAAGTTATTTATCAGTACCGCGGAAGTGTAGCTTGCTCACTGACATAAAAAACTGTACCGAAGGCGTATCACTGTTACAGCCGAACGGACCGCAGTAGCAGGGAGGAAAGAAATATCCTCTTGTTTTGGCTTGTCTCAGACAGGTGACTCACATGTCCACACTGGGACTTAAACTCAATTCACTTTTCGTCCTCTACAATTTTTGAGATGAACAATACTGGGCAACTAGTCGGAGAAGGCATAGTGCAGGCGGTCTGTAAACACACGGCGTGATCCACTGTTTTGCTGTTAAACTCACACTGGAGTACCCTGCTGACGAAGGAGTTTGTTGCTGTTGGCGGCACAAAGCGAGTACATTCGTCCTGTGGGAGATAGGAAAGCTAAAAGCGTTCTTCCTGTCATCCCGTGGGCTCCTCGATCTCACTGCATCCGTGGAGAGGCAGTTCTATGCGAAGCCACGGGCGCAGACCAGCCTGACATTCCCCTGCTGGATTGCGCTGCATATCGATCGGTTTAAGCTGCCCGGGGTTACGTCAGGGAGACAAACACCCGATTAGGATTCTGTGTGCTATGATATGGTTTCTTCGTTGTGTGCCGTTTATTGACATGAGGCTCCCGAATATTTCCCCAGATTGCTATTCAGGTCCAACAAGAGTGCATGGAAATTCTACCATAGTCGTCACAGCTTCTTTTTTTCTCTCTTATTGTTGAATGACGATTAGCAGCGTTTTTTCAAACTTGTGCTGAACAGACTGGGAACTTGCTAGGTTGGAAAGTGTTTTGTAGTCTAATGTAGTTATGACGGGTTGACGTTTCGCCACAGCTCCGACGACAGGACGAGGGAAACGTTATGCTCTTAATTGCAGGTGAGCTCCCTCCACGGCTGCTTGTGTTGCGTGTGTGTATATATCAGTTGTCTACGACCCCTCATGTGTTTGCTAAAAGAACGATAGCAACCCTTGGCACATACTTGGCTTGGCCTCGTTGGGAGAGATTGGAAGTCCGTGTATTGCACACTCATTTTATGAAAGTACGAGCCGCACGCAATGATCTTGGAGGTGTTGGGATCCTCACCAGAAATGACAAAACACATTGAATACTTCTGTCGCGCTGCAGGATAGTCCGGGCAAGGCATGCGTTAGACCAACGAGACACTACTAGGACAAACAGGAGGTTTACATGAGTTGTACGACAGAGTCGGATCTGAAGCTCTTTCATTGAGCTGTGGGACAGGCCTTTTTGGGGTAGTGCTCTTCCATTTCGCTGTGCGAGAGGAAGTTTATATTTTATGGTTGGTCGATGCCTTCACATAGGCACTTGTTTCCCACTGACACGACAAGGAGCAAACTCATGAAAAGGGCTGGCAAACGAGGGACAGAGTATCAGAGGAACGAAGTCGATGCAAAATGGCAGTCCCGGGGCTAGTGGTACAACATGAACTGCTGTCGGCACACTTTCCGTCCCGAACGCAAAGGCATACTATTCGCCTAGCTCCAACAGCATGAGCGTTGAAAAACGTGGGCCTTTGGTCTCAGCGTTCCGGCGATAGGAGAAAAAAGAGTCAAGCAGGGCACCTGATCAAAAGCTTATGATGTTCTTGCACTCTCCACACACTACACGCTTGGACGATTCCCAAACCAAAGTACGGGGAATCGCTCCAGGACAGCAAAATCGGAATATCGGCTTAAGCATTCAGATGGCACGACTAAAATGCACAGAAACAGGAAATGTGGATCACCCCAGAAATATGGTGTGCATCTGGTCTTCCAGGTATTTGCAAGTACTTGATCAACACAGGGCCGCAGTACAGACGCACACAGTGACGAGAATCGCCAGCAGTTTTCTGTTGCATGCCCGAACTTATTGAGGCGATGCTAAACTGAATACAGACTTTTCTCGATTTCGAAGCTGTGTTTAACCGTGAGAAGCCGATTCTCCGTTCCTTTTGCAATTCTGCTTTAAAAGGCATACACTGAACCGTGTAAAGTTCGCCTATACTCTCATGCTGCACCGTCATATATGCTTTGCCTTGGTTTCAACATGGAGACTTGTCTGAAAACTCCCGAGCTGCAAATATGGTCCAGTGAGCCGCGCTGCTCCTTGTAGGTCTCCACCTGTCCTTTGGTGAAGTCATATGCTCAAACTGTTCTAGGAGCCCACGGTCTTTAGAGTCCCACACAATTTCGACGCGCCTTTGGTGGAGATTGATAGACAGGAAGGCGCCATCAACCAGTCGTAAGAAGAGTCGTAACTGTCCGTCAGCTTCCTCCCATTCTAGTAAAGGCCTTATTCTCTTGCTTCCGTCTCTGATGCCCCTATTGACGTCGCCATTTGATTCCAATGGCATTCCTGCCTCTTGTATCTTTAAGCCTCCTGGTTGGCAATCGTCCGTTTTGTCAGGCTTCTTCCTCTCAGCTGTCGAACATGTAGTCTCCACGGTCTGACGTGTCACTTGGTCCTCAGGTACTTCTTTCCTTCCGTTAACGAAGGAATCGTTTCCTCGCCTCCGCCATCTACCCCTCCTCAGAGTCCCACCAGTATCGGACATCTTGCCAGTGCCACCCTGTCGTTCGGGAGACGCGCCTGCTTTTGGTTGTGGCATAAAGAGTTTTTGTCTGACTCTGTCATTTTGAAAGGCGGTCAGGTGCTCGAAGCCGAGGCGAAGGGACCGGATGGAGGCGCGAATGTGGGGATGTGAGACGAAGAAGGAAGTAAGCCAATCATGCTGCGTTTTTTCGAGAGTTGACAGCAAAATATTTCCTTCATGCGTCGCTGGGCCGGTCTTGACGAGCACCACAAGGTGATACACGCAGCACGCAGCCCACCGTTGGGATTCTAGAAGATGTGGGAGGGAGGAAAAACACGGCATGTCCTCCACTGGGTTGTACTTGACACCGCCTCCCTCGCCTCGAGTTGAACGCATCTTCCGCTGAGTAGCATGACATCTGTGTTCGGCGTCCTTGTTCCTGTGTGTCCCTTCTCCCCCTTTTGTTTCTGTGTCTACTTCATTTTTAAAACTAGTCGCAGCACTGGGTGTTTGCTGGTATCGTCCTCTGCCCACAAGCCCCCATGAAACAAACTCAAGAGCGACGTGACAGTCCTCGCGGATTCCTCCAATTCCCTGGATCAAGGCTGATCGACACCCGGCGGTCCTTTGTAACTGCGTTCCAGAGCGGTTTGGCTTCTCAAATGCCATCTGAAGCCGGACAGGGTCACCCGTGTGAGACTGGAGAATAGCCAGAACACATGGCAACGTTTCCTCTCTTCTGCCTAACCGAGAATTATCTCTATCCTCTGTCGACTGGAAAGAGTCGCAGGGGGAAAGCCGTGACCAAAAGCGGGCGGAGCCGCAGCCGGAACTTCCACCGCCAGAGGAAGCGCCGACAGGTTGATGCTCGAAACTGTGTAATGCGGCACGCCCTCTCAACAGAGCAAGAGAACGCATATCCGATAGCTGGACTGGCGCTCCTGGGCCCTCCAAGCCTGGCGACACAGGCTCATTTGCCGCAGTGTCTGCTGTAGCCCCCGTAGCATTTGCATTCGCCTGCGAGCGCCTGGGACCGGAAGAAGAGGGAACGCCAGAAGGCGACGGACCGAAAGCAGAACATGCCTCTGAAGAGCAGGAGGTCGGAATACGAGAGATAAGCATATCGCCTGATACCGATCCCTGCAAATGCCGATAGCGAGGCAAGGCCAGACCGGAGGTTACAGCGGCACCTTCAGGGTTAGCTGCCAAGAAAGCCGAAAAGAGCAGTGGTCGCCCAGTGCGCGAGCACACGGCCTCAACGGGATGCGCGTGGAAGAAACTGCCTAGCCTTCCCTTCGTGAGTGTCGCACACAGGGGCGACGTCCGAACGAGGAACGGTGGGATATCGCCACTCGCTAGGAGTCGTCCGTCTGCTGCGAGGAACAAAAGGGTGAAGCGCTGCTGCGGAGCAGTGACGTCGCAGGAAATGGGGGAGGACGGCGAAGAGGGAGGAGAGGTAGAAGGAGAAACAGGCCACAATGGGCAAGAGTTTCCCTGCGGGGACGGAGAAGGGCGTCGGCCTGTCCCAAACCACGAGAACATGATCACGTCCACAATATGTGGACATACTGGGGATTGCAGAGAGGGGGTCGGAAACTGAAAAACCAGAACAAACACCAAAGAGGACGCAATAAAAGCGCATGCGTAAATAAAGCAGCTTTCGCGGGATACGCGCAAGAGACCAGCAGTCACAGCACAGATCTGAGCAGCTCAATCGAACGCATCGCGAGGGGTCAGATTGTAACATATGCATGGCCTCCTACAGAAGTACATCAACAGACTGAAAGTGGACATAAAATATTCTTAACGAGAAGTATCCTACTGACAGGAATGGGGCTCTAGATTCAAGATTCATGCTGCTACCCCGCGAAGTATGAAATAGATTTCATTTTGCTTTTTAAACCGTTCTTCCTCTTCCCCTAGTTATCGCAGCAGTGTGTGATGGAAATGCTTCGATAAACGCGAGGTCGTAAACGGTTTTCACGCACAGCTGAAAACTAATAGTAAACCCTAAATGGTTGCAAACAATGTCTACGTTTCTACTGACGTCGCCGACACATGGGAGACAGGCGCATACAAGGATTTTCCACTGTCACGGGCAACGCCTACGGCCACGTCTAGAACGTGTACCACAAGGGTGTTTTGAGCCTGTAGGACACGGCCATGTACGAACTTTTCAAAGTTGGAAAACCCACTAACTTTTCCTCACACGTGGGCGAGATCGGACGAAAGCATGAGTTTCTCCAGCAAGTCATCCACCAGCCGTGTGCATCCCGTATCGTATGGCGAAATGCTGCGCACTATCCTGCCTACTTAAAATATTACCTCAATTTCCGTCCCCCGTGTTTCCACTTAGAGGTTTGGGGGCTTACTGAGACAAGTCGTCCATTCAGAGTTACGCGTCCGTCGTCGAGGAAGGCGCAGACGAAGACAGAGGCCTGTCCGCCGTCCCCGCGTCGCGTGGAAGTGTCGTCGCCGCTGTCACCCTGTGAACGCACTGCCCCGTTTAGGGGGTAAGGATCCTCTACCTCTCGCACCATTTGAGCTGATGCGTCGCTTTGGGTCGGGACAGCAGAACGAGAGCAGAGAAAGTGTCGAAATGTGGTTCGCAGGAGAAGAATTGCAACCCGTATGGCTCGCACGGGAGACCGATGTTGGCCTCGCACATCTAGCATACAGCCGGAAGAAGGTGACGACACGATGAGGGGGACCGTGTCAGTTCTGTCCCCTGCGCTTTGGTATACGTCACGACGACAAGGACACAACCTCGATGCGCCTGCTACCTCGCGATTGCAATGGTGAGGCCTGCGGGAAACGGCTAAAGTAGAGCTGTTTAGCTGGAGCCTTCCCGCTTCATTTCCCGCGACTTGCCCATCGCTGTGGACAGCTCTTCGTCGGGCCCATGCACAACAAAACCGTGTACACCGGGGACTACCGGTTGTGACTCCGTCTTGACAGATGCAGAAATCGTCGTGGACACTGACTGCGGCCGAGCACGTCTGCTCAAGCAACCTCAGATCCTGAAGTCCCGTCTTCGTCGCTGGAATCTCTTGAGTGACGGGGACCGCGCCATGTGACACTGGCTGGTCCGCTGGTAGGTGTAGATACACTTGGGAGTCACACATGAAGACATGCGCTGCAAGCCACCAAAGCACAGTCTGCATTTCACTTGCATCCTCTTCCAAGTCGGCGATTTTTGCCTCGTTCATCTCTCCCCTCTCTTGCTTCTCATGTTGTTGACCCTCCACTGGTGGTCCACGAGCACGAAACAGAAACGGGAACACCTCGTCACTATTCGCCGTGGAGCTCTCGTCACCGGCCGCAGCGGCCCAGAGGACATCGAGAAGCCTTGACCGAGTTGCTGCTTCGTGCTGCTGGCGCAGCTTATGCGATATCGACCCTTGAAGCTTTCGTATTTCACCTTGCTGGCGACAGAGCTCCAGGCATAGAAGAGGAAGAAGACTCAGCTGTTTGTGCCGCGGTGTTGGTGCGTCGCTGGCGGTTCTCCAGTCAAAGTGAATGTGCCTTCCCCATGCCACAGCTACTGCGGTCGAATGGAGAAGAAGGAGTCGGCAAAACACTTCGCGACACAGACGCAGAACTTTGGAAAAATTTCTCGAATTACGATGACGCCCCTCATTTGACCGTTGGAATCCGACCAAGTGGTGTTTACAACATGTCGAAATATGCTCACACCGGTTAAGCAACGCATGAGAAATATAGCATAAACTCCCTATCACAGGCCGTCCGATAACAACTCCTCCTAGGAAAGGCGGAGGCGAGAAAGGACGGCAAGAAAGACACAGAGATCGACTGTCTTGTTCGCTTCCCTCCGCGTCTCCGTAGAAAAACGAGGACCATGATGGTATCATCCTCGACTGTGCCTCGGGGGAAGTGAAGGCAGAGAAGAATACCTTCTCGTCCCATGCTGCTAGCGAGGGCAGCATCAGCATAGAAGTCAAGGTTCGCGAATTTACGGCAAAAAGAGCAGACAGAGCTGGGGACAAGAGGCTGCTCTCCCGGCCTTCGTCCGTCCGTCGCCTCGCTGCGATGTTCTTCCATAGCGGAAAACACGAAAAAAGGAAGGGACAAGGAGATGGTCCGTTGCGGTGATGCTCCGGAGACGAAGAGCGAAACATGCCATTCAGTTCTGCCTCTAACTGCTCTGTGCGCTCCGCCCACAACAAGTGTTTCACAAGCCAGAAGGAAGCCTCGCGGGCCTCTCCTCCGAAAAGGCCTTCCCAGAGAGACTCCCCTAGGTGGACACTCGGCGGCTGGCGGAGTTCCGGACTCGGAGAGGCAGCTGTGCGTTTTTTGACGCGTGCCTGCTCGCCGCTCTGCCCTTTCGTTTCCTGATAAAAGAGCGGGGCAACAAGATCAGGCACAGTCGCCTGACGGCCGACACTGGTGGATGCGCGTTCTTCTCCGGGTTCGCGCGAGCAGAGAGTCGTCTGAAGAACTCCCACCCCCTCCGCACCTCGCGGGCCTACGGTGTCTTCCCAGGACCGAACGGAGAGACTGCTCTGTACACCGAGGGTGTGCACACCAGGGGCCTCCGGTAGTGCAGGCAGCCACAGTTCTGCATTTGGCGATGGAGCAGAAGCAATCTCTGCAGTGGAAAGCGGAAAGGAAAGGGAAAAGGCCCCGGGAGCAGATAAAGCGGACCTCCCGCAGTTTGTCTCTCCGGCTGAACAATCGAGGCCATGCGGCTCTGCTGTGTCTGCGTTCCTACACCCGCCAGACTGAGAGATGCAGCCCTCTGTGTCAGGGGAAGAAGAATGAGACGACGAGCACGAAAGAGAGGAGACGAAAGACAGTGATGGGGCGCCGGCAGGGCCAGGAAGCGTCGGAAAGCTGCAGCACGGACCACGGTCCCCAAGTGACACATCGTCGACAGGAAGCGCTTCAGCGAGTAGTCCAGGTGAGGGCTGCGGCACGACTCCTGGAGACGAATGCGAAGAAACAGAGGGAGAGAGCGAACCATGGGAACATGGTATATAGACTCGACTCGGAAAGGACGAATCCGACAAACAGAGGCTTCCCCACCATCTTTCGAACGCTTCGCCGGTTTCCGCTGTGAGCGCGCCAGTAGCAGCGGAGCCCAATTTAGGATCTCTTTCCTCTGTCGCACATTTATCGCTTCTGGTCTCGAGGATCCCCACTGGCCAGCTGGAGCCCGCCCACTCTTCGCTGTCGCCCCCGCACCCCTTGGTCGCGTCTGCAATCTCCACTACACCGTCACGCCCAGACGCCTTGGGGCCAGGTGTCGGCAATTCCTGGACGGCGCCCCCGGCGTTTTCCGGCGTCCCCAGAGGCAACTCATCGTGTCCTGCGGCCAACGGAGAGACGGATGCAGACATTTCGAAGGGAAAAGTTTGAAAAGACCCTGAGTGCTCGTGGGACCTCTTCCGCTTGTCAGGCCTCTTCACTCCTGGCTGTGGACGGGCGGCAGACGGAAAAACAAGGAGACATCCAACCACCAGTCAGCCTCCTTCCTGCTGCGGTTGTCGAAGAAAGGAGCTCCTGCCGCTGAGGGTCATCGCCAAGAAAGGGACGGGGTGGTTTGGATCCACTGCTGATGCAACGAGACTATCTTTACCTTCGTACAATGACACAGCACACTCCGGAAAACAGCCACCACCGGCAAAGAGGCCACCTACCACACAAGACGGGAAACTGGAGTTCTAGTTTGCATCTGCGGGGCTCTTGGGAGCTCCGGTTAACGGAGGAAAACAATTAATCGAGTCCCAAGTCGTTTAGGCACGGAATCGTCCTTCCGGACGGAAAAAATCTTGCGCCCCGCGCGCAAATGAGCCAGCGAGCCTGGCGCGGTGCGTACAGTCGAGGAAATGCGCTGCGCGGGCGGCACGGCCGAGCCTGTGTGTTCAACGTGAAAAGGGGACACAAGCTCCAGATGCGATGGTATGAAAGGCAAAAAGTTCTGAACCGCTGCCACACGAAAGGACAAATCTGAAGTAGACAGCGTGCGGCCTGCGCGCTTTGGCGGCTCTCTGACTCAAGCAGTCAAGACACGTCGGGGCTCTGGGTACGAGCAGGATTCCGTGGACTATGCCCGGTCACCGGGGAATTTGACATGTCAGCAGAAGGCGGCAGACTCAGTCTGAAGAGCAGCTGTAGCCACGAGAACAGATCAATGCGCGCAACCTGTAAACAAAACGCGCACGGCCACGAATCGACGCATGTACTCGGCCGAACCGCGAGTGGCTGTCGTCCACGACGACCGCTTATGCGATGTCTTCGTTCGCCGCGACGGAACGAATTCAGTTATAGATGTGTCCCTTCTTTCCTTACTCGTTTGTCGTCACTTCACCACGAGCAGGACCGGGAAGTCAAAAGACACACGTTTCTCAAGCGCCACCAGTGTGGTAGTGCCTCGGCTTCGCTGGAAGACCGAACGAGACGCGGTGTTGTTGACTTCGACAGCGAGTCGCGCGATCGTGTGCGAGCGTGGCACATCTGCGACATTGGCCGCGACACGTAAACGCATTGAGTTTGTTCAAAAAGCAGAGAATGCGTCTGAGGGGCTGCATCTGTCGGAGAGAGACAAGCAGCCAGCTGGCTACTCTGGCAAGCGACTACGCGCAGTGGTGACCACGTCCGTGTTTGACTGCTCTTTTTAGGCCCAGCCACATGCGTCGGGCATTTTGCATGCGACTTTCCGCTCGACGCTGTTTGGCATCTCGCTGAACTGTGTCTCGGAGGCCGTTTGGCGCACCGATTTGTGTTCCGGCTGCTGGGGATTTTTTCTCGAGTGAAGACACCTATCCGACGCACCTAAACTCCCCTTTCCAGTGGAAAGCTACTTGTCTCGCTCAACGTGTCGCCGGTCCACACCGCGGCGCTTGCTCACGGAAGGAGCGGGGGTGGAGCGCAACGGCACGAGGGACTGGAGATCCAAGCACACCACTTTTTTAGTTGCCAGTAACTCGCTTCTTCTCGTTTTATGCCTCAGGAAGCGCTCGAGTTCCTTGGTATAAGCCCCGTACCAGTGGAGGATGGCGTCGTGTTCATCCTAGCCCCTTTCTGATGCAGTCGCCGTCCCGCGACGGTGGCAGGCGCGACCACGACCTAGTTTCCTGTTCTCGCTCGCTGCACGGTTGGGTTTCTGTCTTTTCTGCTCCTTTCGTGTCCTCTTTCCGTTGGCCTAGACAGGAGCGGTCCTCAACCGATATTGGAAGGGGGACATCCGCACTCCCCTTCGTCGTCTTCGGACTGCCCAGTTATCGCTCTTCTTCCGGCTCGTTTCTACTCTCCTCCAGAAAAGGACAAGGGAAAGAGGAGGCGACGGGAGAGACTAAAGAACGGAATGTACCCTGACAGTGAGACTAGCATTCGGCGTGCACCATTCCTCCAAACTCCGGTTCGAAGCAGAATGGCGGGAGCGGCTGCAGTGTTAACCCTGGCCTTCCGCTTTCCTGCTGGCCGCTTCCGCTGTCGTTAAAAAAGAGTTTGATCCTGGTCCAGTTGTCGTTGCTGCGCCGCCCCGGTCTTGGATTGTCTGTGCTCCCTACTTCCGCCACTCTTTTTCCTTCGTTGTTCCACTTACACGCCTCCTCTTGTTCCGGGGGTTCCCGGTTGCTTCTTCTTGCGGCTTCTGCCTCGACTGGCTTTCTGCGTATTCTTCACCCACTTCTGTTCCTAGGGGATCCTTGGCGCGTTCTCCACGCGTTCCCTTTCCGCCCTTCACACACGTGCTGGTCTTTGTCGTTTCCGCCTTCCTGGTCCGCCTGCTCGGGTCGCCTCCCCCCTCCGTCCCGCCCTTTTGCTCTCCCTCTCTCCTCGCTGCCTGCCGTCTCTCTTCGGGCGTCCAGATGGCTGCAGTGGTTGCCGGCGGCGGAGCGCCTCCGCCACCCCGGCCGAACGCGCCGGCGGCAGCGCCGCGGAACCAGCCGCCTGGAGGCTCCAAGGGTCAGTTTCCGACTCGCGAGGACTCTCCGCGCATGCGCGTGAGGTTCTTTTGAGTGGAAAGGCGCGCGCGCGCCATAGGAAGAGATTTCGCTGCTCTCAGGAACGGAGACGTGTGCGCGCTCCTGGAAACCACCAGAGGGACGACTCCGGTGCTACCAGAGACACCTGACGAACAGGGGCAGCGTAGGACAGCAGCGTGTTGGCCTAGGAAGGCAGTTCTCGTGTCTCCTGTCGGATGGCCACAGCTTCTTGCCGGTCTGCGCGTCCCCCGCGTTTGCTCTGCTACAGGCGCTTACTTGTCCTCTCTCTCTCTCTAGCGGTTTTTCGTCCACGTCCACTCCCTGCTCTTCCTCCGTCCTCGTCCTCTGCCTGCTTCGGTGCCTTTGCGGGGTTTTCTCCGTCATGTGCGTTCCGCGTTTTGATGTTTTCGCCTGTGTGCACGCTGTAGGTCAAAGCCCTGTCGACACGACCATGGTTTACCTCATTTGCTGCAAAAACTTCTGGACCGATATCTTGAGAGTCACGTAAGCTGTATGGCCGTCTCTGGATGTGCGACCGTTTTTCGCTTTCTCTCCTCGCGACCCTCTTGTCGGTGACGTGTCTCCTCTCGTCTTTTCCGTTTCCACCCGCCACTGTGCTTCCTCTAGGCGTACAGTGCATCTGTGTGTCCTCTCTACTCTTTGCATACATCCCCCGTCGGACATGTCTTGGTGCTCGAAAGTTCTTTCCCTTCTCTCTGCTCGTGCCTTTTGTCTTCTGTTGTGTCCCCCCCGCTCTGGCTTTCCGTCTTCTCCGTCGTCTTCCACTCTTCGTTCCGTTACTCCGTGTGCGCTTGATTCTCTCGTTTCGTCAGCGTTTTTTTGCGGGGACTTCTCTGTCGTTTCCTGTTGCCCAGCCTTTTTCTGCGCTGCTGCCTCCACGCCTTTCCTCTGTGGTCCTGTCTTTCTGCGTCGGCTCCTCTGTTCAAATCGGCCGCAGGATTGTTTCCTACTTTTTCTGGGTCGGCCTCCTCTACCTCCTCGGAGCCATCGTCCTTGTCACAGGTGCGCTGACCGTAGCCACGACCAAGTCAGAGGGGCGGTGGACACTGAGCGCCGGAGAAGGCAGGAAAGAGCAGCCTGATGGGCGGGACGTCGGCGAAACCCGCGTGTGTTTCTTCTCTCGTCTCCTTCCAGGTTTCCAGTATACGGTGCCTCGAGTCGATACGGAGATTGCTTGTCCTATGAAGCCCAGTGTCTACCTCTTCTCCGGCGCGTGGTTTTTGCAGGTAAGAGAGACATGTCAATGCAGGATGAGCTGGGGCTGTACATGCAAGACGTCTAGCTAGTCATCGCTGGACGGAGCCCCGACGTCTGTGGGTGGGCACTGGGCAGGTGCCTGTATCCTTACTTCATAATTACATTTTGCGGATACCTGTGTTTTTGATAAACAGTCGCTTGAACTTTTTAGTTGCAGCCGGCCCGCCTCCGCGTGAATCTGTCGATCAAGTCATCTGCAGCGTCGCGCCGGTTCACGCGGCCACTCTGCGTCGCCTTTCTCGGGGCGTGCATGCATGCGAACGCTCGCCTGCTTGTCGGAACGGGGGCGCAGAAAGTTTGTGTGTAGATCATTCTGCCGGCCTCTATCTGCATGTATTCATGGGCGATGGGCACGTCTTTCTCCATCGCAGATCTTGGCGTAGAATCGCCCTTTCTCTTTCCGAGCGCGTGCACGTCCTGGCACTTCTCGTGTCTGGCGCTCTTTCGTTTTCGTTTGTTCGCTCCGCCCTCCGGGTGAACCGACTCTTCCGTCCTGGAGAGGCAGAGGAAACGGAGGAAAGCCTGTTTGTTTCCTTTGCGCGGCGCACGTCTCGGAATGGAGGCGCGGGGATTAAATAAACACAGGAGACGTCCCCGACGTCCCTCTCCCCTTCTGCGTGGAGTCCTGCTCGTTTTCTCTCTGCAGAGCCTTGTTCTCTTCTTCACATGCTGGGGTTACTCAACCATCAGTGCGTCCTCCTCGTAAGTTAAATTGCAATAGCTGCATGGCAACCGGCTCGCACATTCCTGCCGCTGCGTCCTTCCACCTGACTCTTTCAAGTCGTCCGGACCGCGTTTGCCGTTCTTCTCTTCTCTCCTGTCAGCTGGGCAACCAACCCTCCGTGTGGTATTGCGTACAACTCTGTGTTCAGAATCCGGCGTCTGTCCTCGGTTTTCCCGTCTCCATGTCCCTCTCTCCTCCCTCCGGGCGTCCTCGCACGCTTGCCTCTGTGTTTGCCTTTGTCGCCCTTCGCCCTCGTTTTGTTCTTTCTTGGAATCGCGTTCACGTTCCCCTGCTTAGGTATCCGGAAGTTCCTCTACGCGTCCCTTCTCCCGCTCCATAGCGACTCGGGCTTTCCACAGTCCACTCCCTCTCTGCCAGTGTGTCTCTCTTAATGTCTCTCTCCACTTGGGCCTTTTGGCCTGCATCTTCTCCTTTTCGCGTGTTTGCTTCGCCATGCGTTTCCACGTTATCGATCTCTGTTGTTTTTCGCTCTGGCAGCACCGCGTCGGTCTCGACGCCTGCGCCCATCGACGACAGCCAAGCGACCGGCCTCCGCTTCGAGCGTCTCACGACGGGGTTGTCTGTGCTGGGCGTTTTCGTGAAGACCGTGCCGACTTGGATTCGCCTCTTTCACGTATTCAACATGTGCCAAACAATCGTTTGGATCCTTGATCTTCTTCTCCTCCCGGAATGCAATGAATCAGGGTTGAGGTGGATTGTGGGTAAGACTCTCGAGTTGCCGAAGGCGCAGTCGAGGCTCGTCGCCGTCGTGACATAGCACCAATCGTCTTTAGCCGCCTTCTTGGCACATCTTCGTCCCTTTTCCCCTAACGCGTCTCTTTTGCTTGTTCTTGCTCGCACTTCCCATCATCACCGTCTTCCGCTCTTCCTCTCACCCCCGTCGTTTTCTTCCTGATGGTCGCCTCTCATTGCTCATCGCCACGCTTCATTCTCTCTCGCCGTTCTTTTTCGGCCTGCGCATCCTCGTCTGGCCTTTTTCCTTCCCCTCAGCGTGCGTTCTGTTCCTGGCACTCGTCGATTTGTTTCGCGCATGCGGATACTCTTCGCTTTCGTCGTGTTTCGTCCCGAGGCCCTCGCGCGTGTTTTCGTTCCGTGTCTACGCCGTCCTGCGTCCGTGGCGGTTTCGGGCCTTGCCTTTTCGTCTTTGCTCTCTAGCTGGCAGCGGCTCTCGCACCCTGAGCTTTCCTTCTTCTTGTCTGCATGCAGCGATCATTCTCGTCTTCTGGTGGATCGTCGTCGCGGTCGGCGTCCTCGCGAAGCGGCGCATCTTCGTGCCGCCTGCCCTCTATGACCCCATTCGTCCCGGTGAGGAAAAGGAGACGGTGGAAGCTGGGGAATCCACCAGGGGGCGGGCGAAGCAGAGAATGAGACGAAGAAAAGTGGATCGGAAGCGGCGATAGACGCCAGGCAGAGAACGGGGGGAGGGGGAAAGAACACCGAAAAGACAGAGACGGAAGCCAGGAAGGCACGCAGACCCACCGGAAGACGGGTGTCTCTGAAAGCGCAAACAGGCTCAAGCCTTCCTTTTGATGAACGCTCGCCAAGCACTCGAACGTGACGCCGCCCGCCCAGCACTCCATTAAGTCCCGAGGGAACCCCGCTCCTGTTCAGCTGGTCCTGACAAGCCGTTGGCCATGTCTCGACTGGCCACGTAATGCCGCTTTGGAAATTACGCGAAAGTTCCCACCGCGAAAACCGTATCCGGGCGAGTGGATCTTTCTCCTTTCCTTCGCCTTCAGTTGATGAGGTTCACGCACCTTGGGTGGAGGTGTTCGCTCTGCATTTTCTCTCCTGAATCGGCCAAGAAGGATCCCAGATTCATACCTGATTGTCTTTGGTATATTAATGCATGGTGTTCAATTGGTTCTATTTCCCTGTTTTTTTCTCCTTGCGATCGCCCTCCGAGAGTCGTTGCGACCCCGTGTTGGTTTCTCGGGTGTCTGCGTCACTGCGGTCCATCCTTTCTTGACTCTTTTCCTTTGCCTTCTTTGCACAGGACAGGGGGCTCTCCGATCTATACGGGTACGTCTTTCTATGCTGCGGAGACTGCCTTTCTCTCGAGCCGCCGCTGTCCCCTGGACGTTCTCCCCCGCCGTTGACACTGTTCTCTGTCGCGTCGCCATCACGCAGTTCCTTCGTTGTATTCGCCTCTGCCGCCGTGCCGGGGGCGCCGTCCCTTGTCACTTTCGTTTCCCCGCGTGCGCTGGTCTCCTACGCCTCTTCCGTTTTCCGTCTTCTTTTTCACGTGCGTCATGGTGCGGCGCCAGTCGGCTCGTTTCTCTCCGCTCCGCCCGTCTCGCTTTACCCGACGCTGCCTCGTCGATCTTCCTTTCCGTCCGCGACTCTGTTGTTCAACATGCATCGCCACTACGGCCATACTCTCAGAGAACAGGTGCCTGGCGTCGCCGCGTCTCCATATGCCGCCTGCATCTCCCGGAGAGTGTGTTCCTGTGCCTTCGGCGGGGGCGTTCAGATGTGTTTGCGTTTCGTTTTGTGTCTTTTGTGCCTGCAGCATTTGCTTCGAGGATTTGGGCCTTGACGGCGAGCACACCTCTCTTGCCGACCGCGTCCGTCGCGGTGCCCCGGAGTAGTTATTTTTCAACTCCGTCCTGCCGTTTCGCATGCTTCTCGGTGTATTCTTCTGCTTCCACTCCTTGCACCACAGGTTCTTCGTTCTTCCCTGTTTCTCTCGCTCTTCCGCCACTCTCTCGACACGTGTCCTTTCCTTCCGTCCTTCCTCTCCTCTCAGTGTCGGGTTTCCTCCTAATGTCAGTCTCTCCTGGCGGTTAGATCGTCTAAAAGTCCCTCCTGTGTCGTTTTCAAAACGCTTTTTTCGCGTCGTCTGGATCGCCGTCGTCGTGCTGCTGTGACGAGCGCGCCCCATGGTTCTCCGTGTCTCTCGTTGGATACAAAGAAAATGCAGTACGCCGGAGGTTCGGTGTTCCCAGCCTTCGGCGACGCTTCTGACTCAAATCGAGGTCTTCTGAACTATCAAGGGATAACGCCGCGTGTGCGTCTTTCCAAAGACTGCTGCTGCGTCGGCTGTGATACGAGCATGCACCCGCGTCGGTTGTGGTGTCGGACAGTGGGGGTGGGGGAAAAGGCCAGACAGGTTAACGGGAAGATGCTCGCGTGGGAATTACTTTTTCGGGGTATAGGAATGGAAATGCCCGATAAAAAAGCCTGTCTCATTGGAACACCGGCCGTGCGGCTCCAAGTGGGATGCACCAGCACCTGGCTTCACGCGTGTTCTTCCCGAGCTCCGTTCTCTAGCTCGACCCCGAATCGCGGCCATTTTGCACAGATGATGTAGCGTTTTTGCGGGGATCCTGGAGTGACTGGCACTACAGTTATCCGGGCTACACACGTGGAACAGACTAACGAATAGCTAGCGCCGAGGCTAGTGGGCGTCGTGGAGACACGAGAAACGCTTGGCGAGCGACACGGACACCAGAAACGTTTGCGTAGGCGCCGCGCCATCGAGGGAAACGCCCTCAGAAGTTGTGTGCAAACTGGACCTAGAGGGCAACAAAGGATTTCAGGAAGTGCTTTCTGAGAAGAAAGAAAGGGCCCACATGCGCGCGACCTCACAGGCCACAAAAACAACAAAGCACACGCACATAGAAGTATGCTTACACAGACCCATATAACGCAATGTGCGTGTACATGCATCCACAGGAATAGCCACACGCTAATGTAGCGGTCGACACGTATATTTATACGTTAGTCGGTCAAACTATGTAACATACATGCATGTATACATTTATGCATATATACATTTGCATTTCCCTTCATATGAGCACGCAGGGGAGCATCTCTGTTTTTGCTCGGCTCTTGCTGTCCTCGACTCTCTACCGGTATTCCGTCCGAGCTAGCGAGACACTTGGAAACAAACTTGCAGGCTTTTACAAATGAGGCATTGGGTACGCGAACAAGGCAGCACGGGAGGAGTTCAAGGGGCGAGAGCGTAAGGAAGCCGCGAGTTTCCTACTGTGCCGGAGGCTGCCTTTTCCGCGCTCGGCCTCCACGTGCAAGTTTGCGAAAGGCCATCGGACTTTTTTATCGCTCGGGTGTCTTTCTTTTCACGACTGTTCTAAACGCTGATTCGTCTTCCAATCTTTGTGTTTTTGTGTGGCCCACTCGTCAGAGGAGAGACGCAGGGACGATTTTCTCTGAGCTTTCTGCTCTGTCCTTTGGGCGAAAGATGGATGCATGCCCTCTTCATGTTCTGCAGGCGAGGAAAAAACAGTGACCACTGAATTTCCTACCCAGAGAAAAAACTTGCACGAAGCCCCACGGAGAGCGAGCGGCAAAGTTGCCGCTACACAGCCTCTCTCGATCTTCTCGGGATAAGGGCGAGAGATTGTCCCGTTCGTGTATGTGCCGGCGACAGACACAGAAGGCTCCTTACACGGTTATTTCTTTTCAGAATATATCCCGCCTCACGGCGGAGATAGAGCGTTTTCTCGTTCGGCCAACTGGCAAAAAGAAGAAATGCGAGTCCACACGTTTACAGAAAACAGAATCAGTTTCCCTTTTTCCCGGTTATCGCTGCTAAGACGGTGGCATCCACTGCACGCATTACTTCGACACGACTACACGTGAGCGTCTTTCTCCTTCTACGAAGGTACATCTTTTAGCTGCCCTGACGTTCTCTGGCGTCTCCCCATCTCCTGCCTCCCCCATTTGCTCCCTCACAGAGCCTACTGGATCGTGCACCTGTGGCTGCAGATATTCACAAGTTTTCTCTCAACTCGGCATTTGCGGTCCACAGGCGCAGAAAACGCGCATTCAAAGACAATGTGTAAACGGAAGATCGCGTGTGTGCTTGATATCACGCTTTGTCTTCTAGACAGACGTCCTCAGAGATCGAGGATCCTCCGTCGTGGCGTCTGAGAGCTTCTACGGGATGGTAAGTTTCTCGTCTGTGAAAGTGGACACACAGACGCAACGTGAGAAAAAACAGAAGATAAATAAAGGAGGCAACGCATTTAGCAAATAAAGCACGGTCTTCGAGCTGCAGTACAGACGGCATGAAATCTACACACCGACTACCTAACTGCATGTGTGAAGGTAACCTCTCTATCTGTCTATCTATCTATGAGCGATGCAAATGCGCAGGCAGACACCATGATACCTATGTCGATAAATGTGAATACGGGTTCTATATGGCAGAAGGCGCCAGTAAGCGGGACGAGCATCTCGTGGGGCAGATGTAGCGAATTGCATGCACGAAGAAAGGACAGAAAACGCATTGTCCTTCGTTTGCGCCTGTGGACAATATCGGATAGGTTTGCTAGCTTCAGAGAGTGAAACGTTCCCGGCGAGGAGGCAAGTTGTGTACTACCGCCTCGCCTGGTCCCCTAGCCGCGAGTCGGCGTATCCCGCGACTCCTTGCCGCCGACCTACCCTTGTGGCCAGTCCGACTGTCTCTGGCCGTAGCTCGTTCCGGGTTTGCGCTTGATAATGTTGTCAGTGATCCAGTACTGGATCGTGTTCATGGTCAGAGGCGTCAACACCATAACCACCACCTACAGAGCAAGGAAACCATGGACAGGGGTGAGGCTCTCCTGAACCCAGAGAGAACCGACGGCTTCCGTAGACTGTCGACGCCACACGGAGCAGGAAGGGTGAAAGATAAGGCCCGAAAACGCACACAAAATTCTCACAGTGCCGAATAGGGCGACGGGAACACTGAGAAACGAGCAGGAGGCGACCTCCCCTCACGCACCGCTCGACTCACCAGCTTCACACGGGGTTGGTCATCTAGGGAATTCCTGCAAAGATGAGAAACAAGGAACCGGTGTGTGTATGTGTGTGTGCCGTCGCGAGTTCCCCTCCTTCGCATGGCTATGGTCGAGCCGAAATGGGAACTGCCGGCTCTCTACCGCGTTCTTCCCCAGATGCACGCACTGGGCGCCTTTTCTCCGCCCTAGGATATTCCTGTGTGTGGGAGATCATACTACATACACAGAACCTTCTACATGCCGCGCGCTTGCAACGCCGCACAGGATGCTCCAGACGGTTACAGCATCCGTGCCTCAAGAAAACAGAGATGCCATACATGAAGATGTTCGAACACGCGCCACTGGGCCAGTGCACACGCACCCGGCTCACACGATATGCATGTATATATATGCATGTATTTATGTCAGTATATATGTATTAAGACACATGGACCGATTGATAACTAAGCACAGCGATATGTCGTGGGCCCATCCGTGTGGCAACCTCTCTTGCTCCCAGAGAGCAAAGTGTAACTCCTAATATCGAAACTCAAACACCCCCACAAAATGACAGACCTATCTCGTTCCGCTCGCTGCAGGACTCTGCGTGCCTTTCTTTTGAAAACTAAAACCCCAAGGATCCTACGACGCAACCACTCCATCGTCTTGCACATCGGCTGTGTACTGCTGCCTTCCGCGAGCGGGGTTCTCAGAACAGACATCTGGCTGGAAACGGAGAGTAGAGAGACTCACAGAAGCGCCGCCGCTATCCACGCTGAAAACGCACAGAGAGAACCAGGAGATCCGACACCAGTCCTTGGTGTATATACACGTGCAGGCACGTCTGCGCCTGCATCGATACCGCCGCAAAGGTATATCTTTCCGGCCATTTTGAGGACCCCGCTTCCCATGAACCCAAATCCTCGATTCGGCGCATCATCTGTTGTTGGCCGCGTCACATGAAGCGGTCGAATCGAGGCCTTTCGGCGGAAAGCTCGTTTTCCTGTTATCTTCGTCGCCACCGCTCTGCGTCTCTGGCCGCGTTTCTCGTTTCTGCCCCTTCCGCTGACTTTGTCCCTTTGCTGTCCCTGGTGCTCCACGACTCCGCGTCTCTTCGCAGCTCGCCTCTCAGTTTTTCCCTTCGCGTGGCGACGGCCGCCAACCCACACCACACGGGAGGGCTTCCCACCCCTGTCTTTCCTGCCCTGGGTTTCGTCCCTTGCCCACCGTCAATTTTCTGTAAACTGCGTTTTCTTCGCGCTTACTGAGAGGTGTTTGGCCCACGACCATCACGAGGACCATGAGCATCTTCATCGCCGACACAATGACCTGCCACACGAGTACTTGACGCAGACAGGCGCGCCACGCCGGCGGATTCCCATAGTAGCCAAAGGCCTGCCGCGTACAGGGACAACGCATACAAACGGGGGATGCGGAGCTCAATGGATGACACCGAGCGAGGACCCCTCCACGCGTTCGGCGTCCACAGACACAGCAAGCACACAGAAGTATGTCAATAATTAGACACATAAGCATACATGTACATACAAATGCACACATATATATATATATACACATGTATATATATATATATGTATATATATATGTATATATATATATATATATATGTATATATATATGTATATATATGTATATATATATATGTATATATATATATATATATATATATATATATGTATATTTGTACATATAGGTGGAAGCTGTCGGCGAGGCAGCGGAGTGGGTGTGTCTTCAATGTGGGATAAGGCCGAAAAGGTAAAATGTGGAAGCGCACATTCCTGCTGAGAGAGCACGCGAGAGGCGTTCACGTGTGTAGGCCCGCTGATGAGAAGACGTGCTGGATTGCCAGAGGTGAGGTCTTACGGTGCTTCCAGTCAGGCTCCGCCACCGGGTCATCCACTCCACCAGCAGATGCAGGACGTAGACACCTGAGGAACGGAAGATCCTGGACCGTTTTTCATGGAAGACGACAAACCTAACCCTTGCGTGAACACACATATCCGGGCACAAGAAGGGACGCGAACCCGAAAAGAGCTGCGCATTTGCGGGTTTTTGGTGGAGGAGAGGTGAAAAGACACGGGCCACGCAGGAAAGCCGATGGCAGAGACTCGGACCCAGAGCAGGTACCCCGGAGCTTTGGGGGGGGGGACAGGCGACCGCCTCACTGAAAGGTGCCGGGCGGTGTGGAGACGCACGACGGAACCACAAGAAAGAACCGAAACTCGCGGACATGAGGGAGAAAGCAGATGGACAGGGAGAAGAGCCGAGACGAGACAGGTGCGAGAACACAGAGGCTGAGGGAGGCAGACGACCAAGCACAGACCGCTGGAAACACAAAGAAACCCTGGACCGCCCGTATATATGGGAAGAACACGGGGCGAGGAAACAGAAAGAGCATAAAAGAGCAGCAGTTGACGCACGATAGGTTTCCCTTTTTTCCTAGGCGTACCCAGCGTTGTGTCAACCATTATGTTTAGCCAGTACCACTCGCACGGGTCGGCGTCCTCGGTCGAGACGGAAGACAGCAGGGACGCGAACACCAAGTTCACTGAGAAGACGGAGAAAGAGACGCACAGGCGAAAACGCCCCTCCAGGGAGGACACGCAGCAGCGTGAAGGCGCAGAAGCCGCGGAGGGCTCGACAAAACCAACGTGTGTGAGGAGGGGTAACGCGCCGCGGGAGAGGATCCACCCGCGCAGACATGCGTCCCCGCCTCTTTGCACTTTTTCGCCCAGAGACAGAGAGAGCGGAGGCCGACAGGCGCGAGGGGCCACAAATGCAGGGGGGGGCAGGAGCAAAAAAAGAAAAAGGCGACGATCGGGGGGAGGGAGAGAGGCGAGCAAGCGGAGAAACAGCAACACAGAGGAGCTGCGGAGAGAAGGGAAGGAAGAGATGGAAGAAGGAACGCCGACGGGAAGGAACGACGGTACGGGGACTAGGAAGACGCGAAATAACACTGACGTATGTGAAGAACTCCAGAGCCGGTGATTTGCTTGAGGGTGTCGAAGCAGAAAACCTTTAGTGGCCTTCGAGGCTTTTCCTGAAGAACAGAGCAGGGGAACAGACACGCGTGTAGATTGCACACACTGACGGGGGCAGAAAGGGAGAAAAGAAACTCGACACGAAAGAGCAGGCTGAGTGGCAGCGAGTTTCTTGCGCGGGTTCACGGAGACGTGCGCACGAGCTCGGCTCTGCTGATCGCAGATGTTGGCCGTGAGATGAGCTGTCCGAAAAGGACGCAGACGCGGCCCCAGAGACCGGAGCCGAAAACGCAAATTGGTGGAAGGAAAAGACGCGGAAGAAGGACCGAAAGGGAAGTGGACAAAAGGAGAAGCAAGAGACCGGACGTGAGAGACACGGGGAAGCGAGAAGACGCAAGCACGACAAAGAGAGAACACAGACGGAAGAGGGGCGCGGGAAGACACCAAACAAAAGCGACTGCACAGGCAGGAAAGAGGACTGAGAGAGAAAAGGTCAGCAACAAAACCACAAGGAAGCAGGGAGCGACAAGATGCGAAAGGGAGGAACAAAACGAGTCCACAACGGGAGAAGAGGCGGCACCGCCGAGGTCCGGCCTCCGCACGTTTCAGCAGGGCCCGCTCACAAAAAAGAGACGCTTTCTCACCTGCCAGCGCTTGATGAGGAGCGAGGAGAAGGAAAGAACGGCAAGGACGCCTTGGAGCCACCAGCTGGAGAGCAGGCAGTCAAACAGCACACACAGCGGCAACGCACCAAAGAGTCGCATTTTGCTTAGCTGGTAAATGCTCCCTGGTGTTTTACACGACTCCAGAGAAAACCGAAGGAAAACGCACAGAAAGGGTGAGGGCGGAGGAGGCGCGGAAGACGAGGAGGGAGAGGCAGGTGAACAACAGCTACGCCTCGGAGAGCGGCTGAGGGTGTGAACCGGCAAAGAGGCGCGAGGAACGGAGGAGTAAACTGACGAGGAGCGCACGTGGCAATCCGGACGACCGGAGGCGCACACGGGGGGCTGAGGCAACGAACCAGTATGCACACTGTAGAAAAGAGCACACGAGAAAAGTCGTGGAGAGCGAGGGAACCGAACGGTTCCGAGGCTAAGGAAAATTTCGGGTAGCGCAGAAGGTACTTACCCAAAGCTACCGAATTCACCCAACAACTCGCACTGTGGCGCGTGGGTTAACACCTCGAGTTTTTCCGTCAATTTGACGGGGACGACACCCGCGTTGTCTCCGCCCGCCAGAAGGGACGGCATTGCGGCTTCCCCGTCCGGGGTTTGGGCGTCAAGAATCATAGCGGAAACAGTATCGGAAGGCAGTCGAGAGAAACAAGTGCAGCGAACGGCGCCAGGAACGAGAGAGCGGGATGCTGGCGAGTCGTAGCGGGGACGCGGGCCACAACGGCCCGTCCCGAAAACGCGAAAGCGGCGGAAGATGCAACAGCCAGAGCAGACGCGTTCTTTGAAACAGCCGGGAAACGTGGCAGAGAAGAGAGGTGACTATGGGGCTTTCCTCGTACGCTACCAGGTGGATGTACACCTGAATCCCTCAAGACGAACCCTCCCGTACATGGCGTCGGGAAAAAAGGCACGCGCGTCGGTCAAATGGGACTCCGCACCATCTGTCGCCGATACGCTCCAGCCTGTTACCCGCCTCAGGGAAAAGCGGTGCGAGCGTACATTCCGTCTTGCGATTGAAACTTGGACAAGACGCTGCGATCCACAAAAACGCGATTTCGGTCTCCCGCTTCGCGTGCTCTCTCCTCAAGCGGCGAGCCGGGTGCAAGCGAGCTTGACGCGTGGCCGCAGCGACCGGCACGCAAACGAGGGGAGAAAAGCAATACCGCACAGTTCTCGAGGAGGGCGCCGCGAAAGAACCGATGAGAGGAAGGAGTGAGGCTAGCGGACACGGTCACGAAGGTCGGAAGGCAGGCGTAGGTGTGACGGGCGCGCTGTCTTGCCGCCCTCCAGAGAGACGCCTGAAGCACGCAGAGCACGCGGCAGGAAGGCGCAGCAGAAAGGCGCTGGACACAAACTCCGCAGGTCTTTTCTTTACAGCGCGTAGTTTGCCGCCTCGCTCACCGTCTTGGAAATAATACAGAATACCGAGGCCCGAACAGAAGTCGCGAGGACGGGGCTCGGGCGAATCAGAGAAGAGGCGAGCCCCGTCGATCGGAGCGAAGATAATCGAATTTGTAACTAGGAGGCAACGGATGCAGCCGAAGGATAGACAGGAAGCGGTGTCTCCTGGTTGCCGCAGCCACAACAGCCCCAGCACGGTAGAAGAAAGCAGGACTAGGACGCGAAGAGGCGCAAACGTCCGTGACCGACGCGACGAGACGGGATGGCGTGCCTGAGAGGAGCGCACGCGTTTAAAGGGGACTGCAAAAGTCGAGGTGGAGCCTTCACGTGCTCTCGCCCGGACTCTCCTCTCATTGGAAAAGGGTTGCCAGCAGCTCCGGAGGAGACAGCGCTCTTTTCATCTTGAGATTTTTGAGACTCGGCCCTTTGCAGTTGCGGCCCCGGAGAACAGAAACTCTGCGAGAGAGCACACAGCTATCAGAGAACGGAGAGCCAGGCAGAAGGAAGCGGCAATCGCGGTCAACTGCATCTGCAAAAACGCAAAGAAGAAAAGCGGGCCCGGGGCCGGCGCCCTTCGGTTCACTCCCGACCACTTGCACTTTTGCGGTCAAAGACTGCAGACCTTTTTCTTCCCGTGGCATTCGCCTCGGTTTTTAGAATTCGTTTTGACACCAGCGATGAAGGAAACGTGCCGAAAACAGCTTTTTGCAAGGAGGGAGTCGCGTCGCTCGTGTGCGAGAAAATGCGGATCGACGACAAGACAGAGAGGCTTGTCCGAAGAGAAATTCGCTTCCGCTTCCGCTGCTCGGCGTCAGGTCTTTGCATCGGTTTATCCGCGCTGCTCAGGCGGGCGACGACACCACGAGCAACTGCGCGCGACGCGGTTGCTCGTGTATGCCTGGTCTTCCGGTCTCGCTCTCGGCCGTGAAAGTTGGGACCACAGCCTTAGACAGCAAACAAGGCAGGGGGGAAAGCACGCTTTTCCTTGAAAGAAGAAAGAATGCGTAGAGCCAGCTGCAGCCAGTCGAATTCGCAGGGGGGGGCGTGTGTGTCCTCAATCGGACACTCGGGAACACCGTTTCACCCCCCCGCCAGCGGGACTGCCAGCAACGTGTGGTACTAGCTGCGAACCACCGGAGGAAAAGTGAGGAAACTGGGAGAAGAGACACACCTTCTGAGGAATTTCGGAGTGCCGGTGGATCCGTGGAACTCGTGTGCAACACAGCCCGAGGTTTTATTCCAAGTCTCGGAAGCGCGAAAAAGCTGCGGTGGCCGTTCGAGCGGCGCAGATTCCGCGTGTTCGCTAGGCACACAACAGGCCCCAGACACAGACAGCGCCGTTCTCGCAGCAAGAAGCTGCAAAACCCGAAGCACACCTCAAAGATGTTCAAGTCACTGGGCACAAGGCGGGACAAACTGACAACTACCGGGTTCCGACTCGTGGGTTGTATGAGGCGGGCGAGCGAGTGGCAGTCCACAGCTCGGAAAATGCTACACTCGGTTTGCCTCACCCACACCACAGGCTTGTTTCTCACTGTTCTTTTTCCCTTTCCTCAAAGCAGTTCAATCATTCAAACACAGTTGAGGAAGGTCCTCTCCGCATGGAGCCCCCTCCTGGTTTCCTTCCACAGGACCATTTTGCGTCCTGTTCCCTCAGGGGCTCGGACACGACGCACATGCGCTGCGTTGGAGCACGACGGAAGGAATTCCGAGAGAGCCGTTCCTCGCAACCAGCCTCCAATGGACATCTTGCCTTGTGAGAAAAGGCGACACTGCCGGCCCGCTCAGCAGCAGGAGCTGCCTGGTTTGTATCTACGCACGGGGTCTGAATGTGCTGCGCTGCCTCAACTCTGGAGCTCTCCGTTGTTAGCTCTTTGTACCCCTCTCGTCTGCCAGTGGAAGCGAACGAATCGGGCTCTTTGATGAACAGGGTTCCCTGAAAAGCCGTGAGGAGTGGTGAGCGGCACCTTCGGCTGTCAACAGCCTCTGCAGGGGAAGGCAAGCGTGGTTAGCGTTGTCCGGTGTTCGCGCTCTTACGAAGACCACACAAAATGCTACTGAAGGGAATCAGTGAAAACCGTGGGGGGAGATACAGAACCGTTTCGTACAGCCATCCTGGACACTTTCCACAGGTTCGAGTCCGAGTCGTGCTCGAGAGTTGGCGAATCTGTCGCCGGCCGAGATGGGCCGTCCAGCTGTGACGGGCGCTCCGTCAGCCGAGAAAAATCAGTAGCGCAATCGATTTTGAATGCATGCACTCTCCGAGTTCAGTTCTTTCCCACTTTGTGGGAGATGAACGCAAAGCAGGGGAGCTTCCCTGCGTGAGCGTCTCGGCAAAACCTGGACACAAAGCTCGACGTTTTGTCTTCCGCTCTGCTCTAGACTTCGCAGACCAAGAAGAAAGCTGTCGCCAGAAAGCTAGCGCCGGAATAGCCACAAGCCAGAAGGAAGCCCGGACTGACTGTTCTCCATTCTAGTGTGCTCCTTTGGGTGTCGCACACCACCCTTAACACCCAGGCACGCGCCTGTCTACTGCCTATCGCAGATTTTCTCCCCAAGGCGTGTTTCGCCCCGCAAAAAGAGTGTGCAAAAGGCCAGTCTAGGACAGCGCCATGTGCAAAGTGTTTCGCACCCACGACCGGGAACACTGCCTTTTCTTCACCGGGGCCAAGACGACGGCCCTTTCAGGTGGCCTCCGCACCACGCGTCTCGTGGAATCCCCACTGCCGCCATATCTTTCCGTCGTATCTGGGCGGAAGAAGAGAAGGGGCACTGGACCGGCCCATCAGCCGTCGGTTTGCTGTTGGGAAATTTCGGGTGTGGCGTCTCCTGCAAATGTGTCGTTTGGCGGCGAGAGTGTGACCGGGGGGTGTCCACCGGCGCGGTCCTCGCTCACTCGAGCTCAGAGGAACGCGCCGGTGGCGAGCCTGCGTGCCCAGTCGGCTAGAGCTTTTCCAGTCGCAGCGCGATAAACACGAGAGTGGGGCACATCTACTCTTCGTGGCTAGAGACCACCTAGCGCCCTTCCCGCACCATTATGTCGCCTTAGATGAGGAAGTGAGCAAGCAACGCAATCTGGCCTCACTGCCTCGTCTCCTTTCTGAAGTCCGCCGCCAAGTCTTACTTCACCGTTAGGACGAAAGACCACAAACTCACGGGAGAGCCGGAGGCATGACACAGGCCCGCCCGGAAGCGACACAGTGCACAAGCTTGTCCATGTCACAACATGTACAAGAGTATGTACATCTCATGCATTGCCCAGACCGAAGCACAACGCTCAATACACAGTATCTGTCTCTTTGGAGACAAATACACACAACTAGATGATTTGTATGTATATCCATAGAAACCAATATATCCTCGGGGCATGCCCACATGCGTGCATCCTCACGTACAACCGGTACGCATAGATACGTGCATAAATGCATATTTTCGTGTACCATGCTGAAGCTATGCATTCATGGACGGGCCGGAAGTAGGCGACGATTGCTCACGTCAGCCTAAAACAGTTTCCTTTTGCTCTGTCGCGCACTGGCTGTCTCGGTACTTGCTCTGAGTCAAAGCGCGGGCTGTCAACTTTTTCGTGTAGTCTAAAAATGCGGGGACCGAAATGATTGTCTGAATGCCAACTACGTGTGAGCACGTGTTTCCCGAATAAGCGCACTGTTTGCTCAATCGACAATACCGAAGACGACGTCCCCTTGTTCCACATGCACATGGGCTGTTGCCCACAAGTTGAAATTGCAGGGAGCGAATCGCGGATGCATCTTCGCGGCAGATGTCGGTTTCCTCCAGATGTCGGATCTTCATTAAAAATGAGATGGGGGCTCAATGCCAGTCTACGGTTGCGGCCTGTGTCGAGGTCTCATATGAGTTAGCTTACGTTCGTCAAGATTGCTTTGAGAAAAGATACCTGAGAGCTCGGTCTACACAGAAAAACGCGGTATGTCCCAGGTGTGCTGAAGCAGACTGTCAGTTGTTCACCAGGAAGTCCTCTCGCTCCCGAAGAAGCTCATGCAAAGGCGTCAGGTCAATGCCCAGCCACGTCCTGCTCCTCTCAAGAGCTTCCTGGTGACGCCACTCGACCGCATGCGTCGTATCCGGGAAAGGTGTCTCTCCCTTTAGGTCTCCGTCCGCTCCTCCCACACGGCTTGTCCCTTCAAAGGACGGGAACGTGTCCCTTTCTGTCTCTGTTCCTCCTCTCTCCTCTCTGCGTGCCGAGTGCGTTTCTGGCGGAGTTGCGGTTCCCTCCTCGCCGCGCTTCAGGGTGTCGGCAAGAGGCCCATGGCTGCCCCGGGAGCGGAAGCCTACCGAGGAGTCAGAAAAATCCGGAAAGCCTTCCTCTTCGTCTTCTTCCCGCAAAGGCACATGCCAGATAAGAGACTCCTCGCGTTCCTCCGACCCTGTGCCTGACGGTGGGTCACCCGTGGAGGGCCGTTCTGAGCCGTGGTGGCCCTCTGTTCCATCTAGAGGAGCGCTCGTGATTCCAGCTTTCTCGCGCCGCCGGTACTCCTGCAAGAGCTCTGTGATGTGCTGGAAAATCAAAGGCCGGTCGCCACCCCAGCAGCCGTCTCCACTGCTGCTGGTTGCGACTCGGTCGCTCGTCAGTCCGCGTTGAGAGGAAAGCAGGGAACGCTTCGCACGCTGCGTAGAAACCTGCATTCGCTGTGTGACGTGCTTCGTCATGCCGACGAACAGCAGAGGAAAGCTCTGGGAAGTCTGCTGAAAAGATGAGGGCTTCTCCTCGCCGTCAGGATAGGATCGAAGAGACAGACCCGTGCCACCGTACACCCACGACGGCTCCTGGGGGAGGGTCGTGTCCTTCTCTCCAAAGGGGTGTTCTCCAAAGTGCGAGGTTCCCTCCCTTTTTCGCGACCTGCTTCCACTAGAAGAGTCGACAGGAGACGCGTGAGGGGACGACAAGGCAAAGAGCGCACTGGGCGACGCACGACGGCGGCCGAGAATCCTCGAGGGAACCTGATAACCAGTGGAAGTCGTCTGAGAAGCCGCAAAGGCCCGCTGTGCGACTCTGCTGCCGCTCGGAGACCAGTGCGCACCCGACAAGAAAGCAGCTGTTTCAGAAGCGTCTCCGCCACGCGTAAAGCTGCGCAGATTCCCCGTCTCTTCCTCAACTCTCGAATCGTGGCAAGGCGCCACTAATTCCTCGGATCCATCAGCGAATGGTGACAGCGGTGCTTGCGGATAAACGTCTGCGAGCAAAGAACCTCGCGAAGACGGCGAATGGCTTCGCGCTTCGTAGTCAGGAAGTCCAACGGAAGCAGAGATGTCGCTCGCCGAATTCTCGTCGTCTCTTGGATAGCTGGCATCCGCGAAGCGAACGTGCCCCAAATCCTCTTCTTGTTCCTTTGGGACGGCGACGCGCCTCCGCTTCGCCTGACTTCGCCCCGGACACCAGCGTCCGTCTCCGGTGGCTCCTGCCTGCCGTTCTCTCCTTCTCTGGCGGTCGTGTCGCTTTGAAGCGGGAACGTTTAGAGACAAGGGAGGCGAGAAGGGCGAGGGAGTCGGTGAAAGCTGAAGCTCTCCATCGTGGGGACTGAGGCCCCACTGGAAGGCATAAGGAAGCAGCGCCAGCTGCCGCCAGTGGCGAAAAGGAATGCGTTGCTGAGACGACAGACGGTGGTCCCGGAAGCGGTCGTTTGTCAAGAGAGAAAGAGGAAAAAGACCTCGGGACATGTCCAGAGGGGATGCTGGGCCGTTCTCGAAGCGCTCCGTGTGTGCGCCGCTGTCACCTTCACAGTCTTCCGAGTCCCAAACATAGCCAAGGAAAGCGCGGTGTTCTGCCGGGGCCAGGTCTTTCGCGCCTTCCCTCTTGCCCCCTTCTCTCTGCTCTCCGCCTTCTGCCCCGTCTTCGCGCTTCGTATGGAGCGAGTGGTCATGCTTGACCGTCGGCTCAGCCGCATGCATTGCATTGCTCAGAGAATGGGGAATCCGCGGCGATGCGCTTTCCGTTTCCGACGCAGCAGGCCGTGCGCCCCCTGGAAAATCTGCTGCCGCTCGGCCGAATGGCGCGACGGCAGCGAGCGGGCCGTCGCCTTCCCTGAGTAGGTTCGATGGCCTGGGCACACTTCCCTCTCCAACGGAAGGACCGTGCGTGCCGCTATCCCCTTCCTGAACATGCGCGTCAGCGCCGTCGATATCCACAAGGCTTCCCTGTGGGTCGTCAACGGCTTTCCTCCTCTTTCTTCCTTGGTTCGCCTCTCCTTCCGTGCTCCACTTTTGCTGCGCTTGCGGCGAAACGCGGATCCGCCTCCTCCAGAGACCCTCCGTGGCAGGAGCATTCAGCGACGCCAGCAGGTGATAGTGATCGTCGTGCGCGCCGAGCCCACACACGAAGAGGCAGCCCTCCCTCTCCCACTGATTCAGCAGCGCCCTGTCTCGACACGTCACCCGCTGCCGATTTGTTAGGACGCCGGGTGAGAAGGGAACCCCGTCGGAGCTTGAGACACCTGTGCACGCGTCAGCGGCGAACAAAAAACGAGAGAGATGAGACCTCCAGGCAGGCTCCCGCATACGGTCTGGATTCCCAAACGCTTCCTCAGCCTCGCTGCCGCAGGCGTGGTCTTGCCCCACGCCCAAGAGCTGCGGCTCGCCGGCGTGCGCTCCTCTGCTGTGGTGTCCGCGAAGCGCTCGGGCAGCCTCGCTGGTGGCAACTCGACCGAGCAAATCTCTCCGCCGTCTTCTGCTGGGTTTGCATCGATTCGGCACGACGATTTCATCCCGGCAGAAGGGACAGAGGCCTCGCCGACAAGCGATGGGGTCTTCTCCCGCTGGTGCCTGCCACTGGTCACCGGCAGTGCCTCCGGATGTCGCACTCTGCGTTTCAAAGACGTGTGGCCGAAACCAGCTTTCTCTCGACAGGGAATTGAAGGGCTTTGATCGCCTCTGTCCCCTGAACTCGGCAGGCAACCCGGGGGCGGTCGCCGGTCGGACCCCCCAAAAGTACGCAGCTGGAAGAATAATTAGCGGCCTCTCTCCACGACTAATGAGCTCTCGACGAACGCACTCGATCTGGGCATAGCTGAAGACGCCGTCCTCCCGATTTTGACGGTTGTACGCAATGTTAGCAGCGTCCAGGACAATGGTGAACCGTGGCTCTACGGGGCGTAACGGAGAAGGCGCCGGAGTCAGCCCGGTCGGACCCGGAGTGCCCCGAGCCGACCCCGTTTTTCGAGGCCTTTCTGAAGGATCCGAACCCGTCGCCGTGTGCGCCTCCCGCTCACCGCTTGCCTCCGCTTCATCCGTCTGCCTCGCCTGCACTGTTCCGCCTCCGGGGTCTTCTCCGACTCCTCGCGAAACCCCGGGAAGCGTCTCCTCGACTGACTCCTCTCGTCTCGCCGGAGTCCGCTGGCGTGCGCTGGACGGCCACAGCCCCTGGACGCGACTGAGGTTCACTTCGAAAGCAAGGAGAGCGCGGAGTTGCCGCGGTTGCAGCATGGCGGAAAGCTTGAGCACGCCGACGCGGAGAAGCCGGCGCTCATTGGCACTTAGCGGGATGCGCCTCAAGTGCACGCCACAAGCTGTACACACACCGTACCGGCGTGGTTGTTGGCCGAAACCTTTCCTGTCCCTCTCTCTCTCTCTCCAGAGGTGCGAATTCGCACCGTCGAAATCGAAACTGGGAGAACACTTCGTGTGGGGAGACGAGCACGCATCCGGAGAGGGCCGTGGCGAGGGATAGTGACCGGCGCCTCGTGGCTGGTCGTCTAGAAGGGTTGCAGAACGAATCGCAGCCGTACTGGTGTCCGTGGGCTTCACACCCGTCTTTCCTGGGGGAGAGTCCCCGTCGTCGTCTCCCACATTTCCCTCATATGTTTCGTCAGTCGTGCACGTGTAAGGCCCAGTGCCGTACTGACCTGAAGAACCTGCAGAGGCGTCGCCCGTCACCTGTGACGAAGGTCCCGTGGACTGCAAGGCTGCAGCTGCTGGGGGACCGTTCGTGGCGGGCGCCCCGTCTTCGGGTTCGCTAAGGAAAAGCGGAGAAGGCAGACAAGGTAACCGATTCGCGTCGCCTCCCTCCTCGTGACGGAGAACAGCGTGACTTACGTGAGCTACCGGGAGGTCGAGATCCCGGAGGGCGTTGCAGAACTGAATCGCAGGGGCTGACGCAAGAGGTTCCTCATGCTCGGTAACGTGCTGGAGAAGACCGAGAACTTCGCGACTTGCATCGAGGAGCTCTCGGAGCCGGACAGTGCTCTTTTGAACCTCCTGGCGGCAACGCATCTCTGCTTCCTGGAGCGCCGTGGCGAACGCATTGCCTGCCTCCTCTTGCAGGCTCCCGTCTACCCCATGCGGGCCGGGGGGCGTGGGGCGCGCCGGCGGTGGTCCGCGGGTCCCATTGCCGTATTTCCCCGAGCGGCGGACCACATTCTCGGCGAAGTGGAACCGTTCTTCCTGTCGGTCTTTGCCGTTCTTTGTTTCGAGCCCCGTTTCCAGCAAAGAGACAAGGAGACGCGCGGCGCGCCGTTCGCGCTCCAACTGGTTCCTTACTCCCTGAGCATCCTGAAGGAGAAGCGCAAGGAGATGTGCGGGGAGAGGAAGGCAGCGCTGTTCCTTCATCATCCGGAGCAGACCGCTTTGTTTCAAAACGAGGAATCCCTGGCCCCTGGAGAGGAGAAGACTGACAATGGCCGCAAACGCCTTGCGCCGCATCTCGATACCTTGAATGTGCATAATTTGCAGCATTTTACTCGCTGCTTCTGCCTCGCCGGCCGCCGCCGCCGCAGCCACGAACGCACTGCCGACGCTGCTCGGAAGGGGGGAGAGTAAGTTGAACTTTTCGAGAAGAAGGAGAACTCGACATGCGACGGAGAAGTCCCCAACGGATGCTGCCAAGTTGATCACTCCGCTCGCACTCTCGACGAATGGTACGGCGACAGTATTCTTCCTACACTGCGAAGTCGTAGCGGAAGAAGGCGAAGAACAGGGGTTACGTGCAAGCTGCGGAGACGAAAAGGAAGACTCTCGGTGGGAAAGGCAGCCAGGGGAAGCCCGTGGTGAAGCCAACACCTGAACTCCATGGTAGCCCCGAGCGCGTGTCGAGGCAGGATTTTGCCCCGTGTGTTCGCGGTGGTGTACAGAGACAATGGAAGTGAGGTGTTTCTCCAACTGCCTGAAAGCTTCCTCGACATTTCCCGCCTTGATTGCAAGGCCGATCTCCTGGTGCCTTCTGCTTATCTCTCTCTTTGCTTGGCACGACCTGTCTTTAGCTCCCCCAGACTCGACAAAGTCCAGAATATCGTCCTCTGCTGTGTCTTTCTCCTCTGTCCCCCGCCGATTCCATGCAAAAAGGTGGGCAGACGCAGCACTAGTGACATTTCTTCTCCCTGAGTGAGGCTTGAAACGGGGGGGGAGTATACGGTGGAAGGTCGAGCTGCACAGGCGTTGCCGGCCGCCTTGATGAGAAAGTCCCCAGGGGGACACGCAGAGAGAAGGCAACGCAAAACCGAAGGCGTACTGCTCGGCGCCGCATAATGTACGTGACAAAGGACGAGTGGAGACGTGGGTGCATTCAGGTGGGAAGCAGCATGCGCCATGTCTTGCTGCCGCGTTGAGGTTTGGGTCCTCGGAACGGGACAGCTGGCCGTGGGTAGAAGGGGACGGAAGACGTAGTGACAGCAAGGATGAAGATAGGAGAGGGGGAACGCCGAGGAAGAACCCGAAATGCTTTCCACTGGATAGAGATGGAGGAAAGGAACACAAAGGTGTCTTGTATCCTAGCAGAGGACATGGTGGGTAAACGACAGTGGCTGTAGTGGAACGGGGAATGAGAACTGTGGACACAAAGAGCAGGAGTAGAAAACACGGGCTCGACGCGCAGGATGTCCAATGAGTTGGGCAGCCCCGGAAGATCACACCAGCATGCGGTCCCGGAAAGCCAATGACTGAAACGATAGAGCTTCTCTGATCAAGCCTTTCCTTGGGCCTTTCGAGAGACCACCCCATGGCTTCGACACCTAATCATGACCACCGCACTATGCCTGCCCGGTATATACACGGCAGATAATTTCCACGTGCGTCATCAGGATAGGAAGTCACGCCAAACTTGTGGTGTATGTGTTCAAAATGCGCGGGACTGCGCTTCGTTCCCGTCACCAGTCCGCCTGTCGGGACTGGCCGGACTCTGGAATCCGAGAAATCTGAGGGAACGAAAATTGAAGTTGTCCAGTTGCTCCCACCTGTGCGTATGCAGTATCTTCAAGCTTCGTTCGTGGCAAGAATACCACCGTTAGCGCTCTGGAAGGGTCACTGTTTTGGAGTCGCCGGCTAAATACACCGCTGTTATTTTTCTCACACGGGAACCCCCTGCAGCGCATGCTGGAATGAGGCGACGGCCTGCGGCTGTAGAGACTCGAAATACAAAGTCACGGGGAACAACGCATGCAGGACAGGCTACGCAGAAAAGATAGACAGAAAAGAAGGTCAGACACACACAAAAAGTGAATGTCAAAGAAGAAGTGGGCTTGACTGTGGACCTCTCTGTGCGCGATAAAAAAGCACACACATAGCGCTGGTGCATGCGCATGCGCTGCTGCCTCCGAAAGAATGTCACTTCGTGCTTGTACTCCAGACGTGCTCCGCGATTGCACGAAACGGTTCACCAGAGAGGACAAGAAAGTTGAATACGGGGAACAAGTCGCTTTAGCTCCCTTCAAGAGAGAGACCATCTTGCTGGCACCTTCGGACTTAATCGATCCTTACTCGTTTTGTGCCTATGTCGCTAATCAACTGAAAATGCGTTCAGTATTTCATTTCGCTAACGACTCCCAGGTACGAAGATAACAATGGTGGCTAGCGAACCGATTGGAGGATGTGCGACAATGTAGAAGATCACAATCAGTTAATATCTTATCCGTCGCGGCAGAATTCACCGCCGGCATATAATAGTGGATCTAGTGCATCGAAGGAAGGCGTTCAAGGTAACATTGGAAACACGAGAGTATCTGGCCTGCAATGCAAGACATCTTCGGTTTCTCGGCAGAAGTAAACAACTGAAAGCAGCCGATGCAGTGTTGTTGCATCGCCGGCCATAATAGAACTTCTGAGAAGTACCTGACCACTGTTCAGAATATATGTGTGGCACACACGCAAGAAGCTGCACTCTTCAGCTGGTACTTATGCAACAGGTTTCTTATTAAAGCATCTTTTCTCATCGGCATCCGCGTAGTCGACGGATAAAGTCTAAAACCTTACAGTTTCCGCAGAAAGCTGCATGCGTCGAGGCCGCACGGATACTTAACAGGGAGCTTACGTTGATATGAAGGTTCTCAGCCAACGTTGCTTTTCTGTGTGTTCATCCACTGACAGATCCATCGACTGCCTCCCTCGTGGCAATGAAATGAACAGCTCCGGGCAATTTGGAACCGACTGTGTCTCTGAGAGAAGGGGAAAACTTTGAAGTTGAACCGACCCGACGGACGAGGCCGTTGTAGGCTCAGCCGTACCGTCATCTCTAAAACCCTCGTAACATCACAGGTCCGTGTCCCACCCATCAGTTCTGCAGCGTCAAGAAAGATATCGGCAGCGCCTTTGTGACACTAGCCACCGTGCGCTTCTTATGGCCACCGCAGCTAGCTCCTCAAGTATGCACACCCGCCACTGGACTGAGGATGTGACGGCGGAACTGTCCACCTATTGTAACAATTTGTATGTTGTTTTGTTCAAGAAGGGCGGTGAAACACTCCACAAACGCTTCGGGCCCGAGGAACCACCTCTAAACAGGCACCGGCGCTCGTCAGCAACGAAGGCCTTGACACTAAAGATGGCCTCCATGACGCACGAAAAAACAAACTGCGCGACAGAACGGCTGGAACGCTTCTAATTGGGACCACGCAGTGCTGAAGCCGCAAACACTATCAACTGACAGTGTCTAGGGCAATTCTTCTCTAAGGCAACAATGTACACGATTATCTCACACATAAATTGCCCAATTCTTCCCGGTACGCCGGAACGCAACACACCAGTAGGAAGTGAAGCCTTTTCGCTCGAGCGTGTCAAAACACCGCGTCCCACAAACCAGTGGCTCTCGCCTCCCAGGACAAGAGGAGAGTGTACTCCACTCCCGCAACATATACCTGTACGGGGAATCGCGGGTTTTTTCAGTACCTCACATCGCACAAGGAGCTGTACAGGGGGTAATCGCTCGCAGTCACAACGGCCCTGATGTCTGCGGGCTATGCCAATGCAGGGGAAGCAGGGACGTGGTTCCGTGTGTTTCTTTCTTCGCACCGTTGCTGCGCAATGATATCGTCTCGTGTGGTCTACTTTTGTAGATTTTCCTGGGTTGCCGCGCCACTGGTAGGAGGAGCTGCTTGCTGCGATCTGATATGCTGGGGTTCGGGGGGGGGCGGCGGGAAACATTGTCAGTATATTCCGACACATGTGCGCGAGTCTCAGATACTCGACATCCTGGAATGAGGTTAACGGTTCAGCCACAAGAGATATTCCGGAGTTCTTTCTATCCAATTTATTTCATCCGCGTTCCCGACCGATTACATTTTTTCCTGGGTTAAACTGGTCTGCCAGACTACACCAGCTAACACGCTTCGCCCATTGCACAGCACAGTGAGGAATTCCTCCGTCACTGCCAGACAGGAAATTTTTTATGTTTGCCCCTTTCATGGGCGCAGCATGGCTACCGACAGCGGCCACCTTCCCTGGATGAAGTTAGACACTGCCGACGGAACACCGGCCCTGGGAGAAAGGGGGGCGACAGCAGCACACGTTCGTGATTGAGGCCATCAAACACCACAGAAAGTGATCCGGCTTTCGTATAATTCACTCTGAGAACCAGCACGCACTTCCCTCTACTGATAGTACGGACTTTGGGGCGGTAACCGACGACGCCGTCCGCCAAGTTTATTCAGTTGATACGTCTGCACCGCGCTCACAGTATCGAGAGTTCTCAAACGCTGCCGTATACAATCGTGAAGGCAGTCGTACAGTGTGGGGAGGGAGCGCTGAAAGCAACATGTCGGTCCGTCAGCCAGCCGAAAATCGCAGTCGGCTCAAGGAGATATTTCTTCGGCGGCATTCCGTCTCTGGCCGCTACAGTCAGAAGAGACAGTGAATAGGATAGCACGGCTCAGCGAGACTGAAATTATTTGGCCGAAGGTTTAAGAATGCAGATTTCCGCGTGGGACTTCCATTTTGAGAAACTCGGTTTGGGTTGCGGAATTTTAGATGTTGATCTCTGAACCGATGGTGACGGCTGACACTAAGTTGCGCCACCTCATGCTTGGTATCAAGCGTTCAAGCGTGCCCGCTATTGATGATGGATAGACTCACCTTCCTGATGCTCGTGCTTCTTAGCACTATCTCCAGTGAAACAAAAGGCAAACAGGCATTCACCGATGGAGATGTCTCAAATTCTGGAGCTGCACAAGTGACCGGCTCGTCATATCCTTCCCCTTACCAACGCCTGCCACCTACTCATGTTTCTCCTATGGGGCAACATGGAAAACGGCAGCCCTTCCGCCAGGCGGGACGGCAGCCGCAGACTGTGGAGGGCCGTGAGCAGGATTGTTACCAGGAAGGGGAATTGATTGGCGGACATGCACATACAGCTGATGCAAGAGAGCCAATTGCCGGCGGGGCAGGCTTGCGCAGTCTGGCCGACACCGCCAGCATAACCCAACAAAAGCAACATGGCCATGAAACGTTCCTGTTGGTCAGTATTGCCGACGAAAAGTCGTTGCAAGAAGTTTTAGAGGGAACCCGTGCACGCTTGGCGGTTACAGGGCTCCCGAAGAAAACAGGGAGTGATAAGCAAGCACGGCCTCAGGCGTCAGGCGTACACACAGAGGAGAAAAACGGCCGCGAATGCACACATGAGGCGTCAGGGCCCCCAGTGGTTGCTCGTCTGTCCAAGCGCCTGAAGCTCACGAGTTTCGCATTGTCCAATGCCGTCTGCTTGAAAGGTATGAGTCACGGAGCTGTCTGTAGCTATGGCTTGCCGAAACGCATCTACGCGTGCGACTGAGGCATTCGCTCCGGCATGTGCTGCCAGGCTCCAGTGGCGATTGGGTCAATCATCAAGGGTGTCTGTGATACAACCGCCCCTCACTAGCTGCGCTAACAGTATGCCGCGTCAACGCATAGACAATACCGCCGACAAATAACGTCACAGTGAGACGTTTAATGACTTGTGGTGGCACTGTTGCAGGAGGCGCTTACGTGGTGACGACAATAGAAGATGTGAAGAAAATTGATGGCGAGCCATACGTGGCACCGTCAAGCAATTCGTTCGTTGTCCAGCAATTCTGGATACGGAAGCAGTGGAAGCAGAGTGGTCGAAGTTACGGACGCGAGCCCGGTCGCCGTAAATTTTTTGTCGCGTTGCAGGAAAATTTCCTCGTCTCTGCCACAGGACCGACGTCAATCTCTCAAGAGAATCCGCTGTCACTAGCCCGCAACAAAGAAGAGCACAAACATTGGCAGAAGCGGACTTTTCCACGAAAAGGCGACTACGTGGTTCTGATTTGTCTTTCAGCAGGTGGCCCCCTTATTGCTCTTGAGGCACGTTTCTCCTCGATGCTGTCTCTGAGTAAGGTGTTTGAGACACCCGACGTGTCGAAGTGCAAACGCGCGACACGGAAAGAGGCGTTATTTGACCTTGATCTATTCCAATGCCCCATGGTTGTTTAAAGTGGAGCCCTGCCTAGAAGTCACGCAGGTATTCAGCTTTGCGTGTTTGCTCCTTTTCATGCTCTCTAGAGCCTATACCTGCAGAGGGACTCGTAGGATACCTTTGCTCGTGAACACGCCGCATGCGTCTCTTGGCCTTCAACCAGCAGGCCCTCTTCGTAAATGCCGTGGTTGTCGTGTACGGATGGCCTTGTACGGGCCTCGTGGAGGCCAGATTCGGTAGACACAGTGCGTTGGTGGAAACCTCATGAACTCCGCTCTAGTGACTCTGTACGCTTTAGGACGGGCTCCCCCGCTGCACTCTGTTCACATCATACTCTCAATATAATAATGGCAGGATGCTATAATAAAAACAATGGGCACATCACCATGAAGATGTCGACGTGGACTGGAGGGCGGACTCTACCCAGTCTCTGCAGAAAAAAGAGTGCATGCGTGCGTCGCTCTTTACGACTTTTACCAACTGCTTCTCAGATGTTCTGAGCTGCTGCGTTTGCAGACAAGCCAGAGATTCATGCTGAACAAAGCTTCACGGCAGTCTACGGCTGGCGTGAACGCGAATTCACTTCCGAGAATGTTAACGACGACAAGGACAGGGATTTCAGCGGTCGTAGGCGGAGTGAGTCCGTAATGCTGGTGTTGAAGGCGCGACGCATGGTAAACCTTCTGGCGTACGGTGAAGAAAACGAAGAAGCGATTCAGGGTTCCGAGAAAGATGAAAAATGGGAGCGGGCGGAACTGCGGATGTTCTATTTCATTCGTGCCTGGCGAACAAGCCAGTTCCGAAAAAACAAAAACATCGCAAGTCTTTTCAGGTCGCCGTGGCGACCGCTCGACTGCTTCCTTGATGCCCAGCTCCCGTGGAGGGGAGCCAATATGGCAGGAACTGTGTGCCGACTGGCATCATGCGAATCAATAATCCTGCGATGCCGGCCGATGGCTGTTTACTCTGATCGACCACGTGAGTGAATAACACGAAGTTTTGCAGGTGATTGGTGCTTTTAGCCTCTTTGTCAACGTTGTGTGGGGGAGGGCTGCAGTGTAACGCGATCAGCGAGGGGTGATGCGGCTGAAACAAGTGTCTCAAGCGAGGTCACTTCAGCGGTCTTTCCGGTCAGCCCAGCTGAGCTTAGTCATTGTTCACAGAACTGCGTTGACGCTGCACCCGCGGACGGGTGTGCAAAAGTATTCAGTCCGAAGTATGTCTGTGGCTCGAAAGCAGTCACAGATTCACTGTCGTGATCTGTGAACGGCCAGCTGGCTAGGGGTATCGTGTTCTTTGCAGGATATACTGCAGTGCTGCTGGATAATCTGGATAAACTGATCAGCCTGCTACTTGCGGCAGACATTTTATTGATCTTCGTCGCTCCAGGCATCACAGTCGGCGGTCACGCACTGGCAGAAACTTCGGAAGAAATCGAAGAGTTATGGCAAACATTGGACAGAAGCGTCATCGAATACAACCCGATGATTTGTCGCACGTTCAACAGGTTAACGTGGGGAGCACAAGAGAAATGGTTCGACGCAGCCCGCTTGCAGAATCTCGTCAAAATAGCACGCCATATACCGAGAGATTGGCGCGCTGGTCTTGGCCTGTTGTGCGGAGGAATGGCATTTCGATTAGCCCTGTGGGCTGGCGCGACCTGGCGCCCATTGGTCCTCGCTTTGGTGGGGATGAAGCTGGCGAGGTGGATTTACTCATTTTATCAACTTGTTTTCGCCGATACCGGTGTTGGTGAGATTCGTAAGCTGGAGACTGCCAGGAATCGCCCATCTTCTGGCGTATCGGAACGAAGCGATGAAGCTCTGTCGTGGGAAGTGGCTGAAGCGATGGCATTCGGACGGTCGCATCAGGAGTCTCGTATGGTAAACGTGGAATCTGGAACAGTACACCGGGCCGAAAAGAATGTTGCCTCTGTGCATGGTGAGCGACGACAGAGCTGCCGAATTCCTACAACCGTGTATTGCTTTGGGCTGGAGGCAGCATTCCAAAACAAGGTATTGAAAGAGTCCGGTCACCGTGAGTCCTTAGCCGAAGAACGGCCGGGAAAGGGCCCCACAGGACCTCAGAGCGATCGCAACCTAACAAGGGATCTCCCTTCAGTTTCTTACCTCTTGGTAGGAGCGGAGCACGACGTCCGGAAAGAAGACGTCGAAGACTGGACTGTGCAAGGCACTGTCTACGTAGGTAGGCAGCCCGGCACAGGCCCCTTGGCTCCGCTTCAAGAAGAAGGACGTCAGGTAGTCTTGCCTCAACAGCCGGCAGGAAACGGCACTGGCTCAGGAAGATCAGATGAACAGGAATGGCCGGCAAGGGGCCGCAGGGGAAACACTGTGGCTCGAACAATTAATAGAGGACAAACCGCGCAAGATTACAAGAAGGAAATGTGGCATACACTGCTACCTCGTCACGCTCTGCGAGTTGTCAAAAACGTGACAGGCGGCGCCAGCTGTGTAGACGGTAATTCGTGCTACATGAGAAAATGAAGCTGCTTAGGTATTAAGGCAGCCAGCTGATTAAGGATGGAATACAGGGGTTCCACCGGTGGCCACAGTCTAGAAGAGTTGTGCCTCATGGCGCCATGTACTGAGCCAGGCCGCGCTAGCATTATTAGATGATACGCTGAAGCAAGTGCTGTCCCGTGACGTCGTAATGAGAAGAAGTTGAGCTCATGAGTGTATCCTTCTGTAGGCACACTTGCCGTGGACTCAGTTTGTGCCTCTACATGCAGGAACAAACGAAACATGGGAGTGATGGTGTATTTAAACTGTGCTGCTGTCACGGGTAGGAAAGTCGAAACACACACGTGCGGTTCCCGCGACGTTACACAGCCACCCGCGTGAATGAACAACCAAGCGATGCGTGTGTGAACCTTGGCATCTGTGCAGATTCTGCCTTCACAGTCACTAGTGTTGACAGTGTGTCTGACGATGGCAAGGCTGTCAACATCGCATTGGCTTCGTCGTCTTTGGAGTTCTCCCCGTTGGAGGAGGGACGGGCGATTGATATGCGAACACAAGGGCAGCGTGAGAGTTTGAAAGGGTCCATTCTCGTTCCGGTCAGGGCGAACATTGCCAGGTCACTGGTGACGAAGGAATCTCCGTTAACAGAATCCCACGCCGATACGAAGGAAAAATCGAATGCTGAGCAAACGGTTGCAATTGGAGATGCAGTCGTACTGTTGTGTCTCCGTAAAGGAGATGACATTATTGCCGTGGCTGCCGACCACGCAACGATGCTGTCAGGTAAACCGCGAGGTGTTTGTAGTTAGGTTCTTCTTTTTCATGGTAGGAGAGCAGCTGTAGTGCTCAGTGTGCCCCAACTACGGGGCTGTCTGCTCTCAGATTCTGTACAGTCGGTGCTGAACGCGAGGGCTGTCCCACACTCCGCGGATAACTGTAGGGATGTCCGAACTGATATGCTTGTGTCGACGTGCATACAGCATGTATCTGTGCTGTGTTTCCAGATGGTTCCCTAGTGTTTTGCAATCGCATCATCCCGCCCTGTGTTTGCAGCAGATAAGGACGGACCCTGGAACGGAGGTGTTGTCGTGCAGAAGGCGTGGGGATCACCGTATGATTCGTCAGATACCGGCTATCTGCTTCACACTCTGATCACGGTGGCGCGTTCCGTTGAAGGAGGCAAACTCGTGGGAGACAATGCCGCTCGACAACAAGAAACCGCCGGCGGTGGGCCATCGAACGAGCGTAAATTGTACTTTACGAACCTAAAAAGCCTTCAGGTGAAGCGTGCCGTTCCCTTTGGCCTGGCCCTAGCATCTCTTCTACAAGGAAGCGAATGCACAATCGCGCAGGTCGATGAGAAGTCACACCCAGAGGCGAAAGCCAAGCGTATCGCGCTTACGTGCATGCAGGCGCAAAGTGAGGCTTTTTGGGTTTCAGGTAGCGCACCATAAGATACTTAGGATAGTAAGGGTAGATTTACCGCTCGGGAATGAGAGATGATTCCTCGCCTCCTGGTTCTATAACGCCGCACGCCATTGCCGATAGCAACGGCAGACACGACTGTGCAAATGATGCCCTTACGAACAATATACTTGTTAAATTAGACAGTGTACCGGAACTGAAAAAAGACGGACTGACAATATACGCGAGGTCCTTGATAGCATCGACGGGATAGACACACATAGTCGTGCGTGCTCATTTTTCGCCAGAATGTACTGTCAGTGCACCGTTTGCGGAAGGCACGGGGCGGTAGTCGGCAAGTAGCACCATGCACTACCACGCACGCCAACTGTGTGTGTGTTTTGAGCAGAGAAGTCTCCTGTCAGCCGCGAGAGACTAGAGAAGCTTCCGGAAAATTTCGGTCGGGCGCTGAGGCGAGTGGCTGCAGGGTCTCTGATTACTCTCCTTGTCGGCATAGGAATGGCTGCTACTGGTTTCTCTGTCTCGCGAAAACCACACTTACCGCGTCTGCCTGCCGGGAGGCCTATTCCGTTGCGCGGAAGTCGTCTGGCAGTCAGACGGGGGTTCTTTTCGCGCATGTATGCGAGGTGGCGGGAAACGAGTAGACGGTGGTACCAGAGATATCGAGGATGGACTGATCTCCGCCGAGCGATTTTTACAGCTATGCAACCAGCGACTCGGGAACCAGTTGGAGCATATCTTTTAGGAGCCTTCGGAGGGAAGATCGTGGCGTACTCAGCGGTTGTAGCTTTTGTGACACTTAAGGGAATGGTTGTTAATGCAGCGTTACGCTACTGGGCGCGTCGTTTTGATACGAGGAAGACTCTGAAAATGAGAGAAAGAATACTCATGGCGCGACAACAACTGCGAAGTTCGACATTGTTAGCTCGCAAAGCGGAAGCGGAGGACGCCGCGCTGATAATTGTCTACTGCTTCGGGCTGGAAAAGGAATTGCGCAAGCATCGGTCAAGTGCGCATAAGAACAAGAAGATGTAACGTCAAACCTAGCAACGAAGTCCGCGTTGTCCAAACATTGCAAATACACCACTGTTCGGTACAGTGGACAGTGCTTCCGGGGTTCACCGTGCGGGCTACATAGCCTCGATTTTTTGGGGTGTCACCATTTGTAGAACGCCTGAATGCACCCTTCAGTTTGTTATTGTAGAGTTAGTCACTTATGCAATGGAAGTAATAACGATGATAAGTGTGTGCGCGTTCCGGTTCGCTCCTTGTCCCAGGTGGCTTTTATTGTTGGAACGACGGTGGAAACCCCCCAGGTAGCCAGTGGCAACCGTTTGATGTTTCAGCGTGACACTGACACAATGAGAGAGCCCCAGACGAGCTCGTGTTTGCGCCATGCCACAGCTGTTTCCGTACGGGGGGGGGGGGGTGCTTCTCCAGCCCATGCGGTGCCTGTCATGTACCCGGACATCACACTCGCCTCGCAGCCTGCATCTGGACTCCCCGAATAGACGTATCGCATTCGGTATCAGTTAGTCTTCCTCACTAATCCGCGATGTATTCTGCAGATCACAACAAGCAGGCGCAGAGATGACCTACACGAGTGCGTGAAGGTGGCCATTGTCTGCGTGAATCGACATGCCACAAATTGAGCTTTCCAGGGTCTTTGATTTCAGGGATTCCGTAACGCGCCCAAAACCCCTCACTGACTCTCTCATACAACAAGTATGGACCGCAGCATTAAACATAGGACTTCCGTGGGAACAAAATATGCCCATCACCTCACTGCAATGTTTTTCTGCCTCCCTCTCTGCCCACGAGGAATGCACGTAAATGCTGAGGACACGCGCAGTCCACTGGCGCTTCATGCGCGGTATGAACTGGTCACGCGCGTTCTGCCCACACACATCGATACACTCGCCCGGGCATTGACACAACGACCGCACATCAAGATGCACGCTGCGGTCTCTCCGTCGACCATCGAAGCAATGTGAACCACCACTCTAGTGCTCCAGAGCGATAACTCACCACCAGAGGACCACGAATCGACCGTTAGAAAAGACTCGTAATACATGACGGTCCTACCCCTTTTGGAACACTCACCAGTCTTAGGCAGTCCAGTGGGGTTGTGGTGGCGGTTGGCAGTCATGGCACCAGCAAAGCTAAACAGTACCTCCGCTATTCGATCCATACCAGAGCTCACCACTCCCGTGCGCGATTCAAACAATGATGACGAGCTCAGAAACACCAATATAGCATTCCACGTAACGTCAGCCAGTACGGTGAAAGCAGGCACACAGCGCTCCTGAGGAGCATTAGGCTCCACCACCAGAAAAAATTGAGTGGCTAGTTGCAACTCGCGTACCACACTACACATTCTAGCACAATTCCCCGGAAAACAGTTGACTTAGCCGATTTATCAGTAAGACTGAGTAAACGCTTACAGCAAACCGCCGCGTCACTAGAGTTCGCGCAGCCCTGTTTATTCATTATGAACCAGGAAGCGCTCCAAGTCCACCAGGAAAACAAGGACAACGCGTGAAGAACGGCAATTTGCTGACCTCTGAGCAGGCAGATTTCGTTCGACGGCGACTCTTTCGAGATTTCGCAGCTTTTTTTCTCGCCTTCTATTCTTATTCCACTCAGCCAACCTTATCAGAGGCGTATTTAGGACATACAATAGAAGTGCAAGAAGGAACGCTTCCGCAGATACATTTACTCCCAAAAGGCCCCCCCCTGCCACCAAAAATCCCGCCCCAGTTCCAGCGTCGTTCTGCCGAGCGAAGTCAAATGAGGTTCTCACGTTCTGCCACTGCTGGGCAGTCTGATAATCTACGAGGTCCTGATCCCGAATAAAGGGGAGGAGTCGGATCCCCACTCTTTCCGCAGCCGCGTGCCTGTTCACGAACCTTCTCAGAAGCTCGCTGCGCGACCGTTCCGAGCGGTATGTGAGGAAGTGACCCAGGAACATCGCCACCGCCGAAACGACATACACTTTGAAGAATGCAGACACGCAGGAACTTAAAAAACGCTCAATCTTATGAGGTAGCGACGCTAGGATTCTCCTGCTTGACGATTCTGTTGTGCCTGGGAAATACGAAGCACAGCTCACAAAATGACGGCATGCTTGAGCTTCGAAACTACCACGATCAATTAACACAATTAGACAGGAACAGCTGCAATGTTGTTCGAGGGCACTCTTTCCCCGAGATCTATGTGAGTCTCGCTAGCAATATATGCTCTAAAATAGACATGATGAACTGGAATCCTGGATGAAATACGCCTCTATGGTAGTATTGGAAAGCGCAGGCTGACAGGCATGCTGCTTGAGGGTTACTCGCCCACACGCAGCGCAGAGGCGATCACGTGACTCTCGCATAACGCCCGTGCTTACCATGTCGCCACCGCCTCGGGCGCAGATCTGAATGTCGCCCCGGGTCGCACTGCAACTCAACGGGGTACTGTTTCTGCCTGGTTTGGCGACTCAGGCCTATCAAAGTGCACGAGGGGATGTTCCTGAGAGCGATCCCTGCTGCCTCCGTAGCACGCTCCGTCCTGGCGTTGCTCGGTAAAGAGAGGGTCAATAAAAGAGGGACCGTGCTCTCTGATGGCTGCAAGCCGGAATCGAAACCACTGTTTGCCTTCCTGTCTGTTTTCAGTCGATCCGGTCTTTTTGCATCTGACAGTAACACGCGCATGGTGCCACCTCCTCCCCCTGCGGCTGCCGCTGCCGAAGGAAGCCACGCACGCCTGACAGCTACGCGATGAGACCAGGGTCCTGGAATATCAGCTATCGAAAGCAATAACAAAAGCATACAAGCGCTTCCAATAAATCAAAGTGAGAGACTTTGCCCCCCGTACACTGGATGCTTTATCGCCCTGCCACATGCCTGAGATATTCTGGCATTCCAGTTTCTGAGTTCCACTACTTCAGCTGTTGATAGTGTTTATCGAATGGCTCTGTTACCTTCGAAAAGTTTGGCATAAAGAAGCGGCAGAGCGAGGATCTTTTCTCCTCTCCCGGGGCACAGAACGACTACAGCATCTCCTTGACGGACAAAAGGATGCCCATTGCTTTGTCCTCGATATCCTTGCTCAGAGAGTGGATTCGCAACCATCGGTATAGCGTCCTCCCGCAGCGCCTGATAGCTGCGTGCTTCTGCTCTTCTCTCAGATTCGTGGTTGCCCATTTCATCCTGCTCCCCACTCTGCTGTGGCTGATGGGTGACAGTACGGTCACTGTCGTGAAGCGTTGAGAGAACGCCTTCAGGGACGAGCACGAATTGTTGATCATTCACCTGGCGTGTGGCCACAGCGGGCACCACCGTGTACACGAAGCCTATGCAATTTAACAGCAGCACAGCGGAAAGGAAAGGTGATGACAGCGTCGCTGCTGTAAGGGAGCCAGCCGTGTGTATACAAGCAGTTAGGATCTAATGTGGCGGATACACGGCGAGTTGCACGGCTTTTTCAGCGGGTAGACTCTACCACTGGAGCATCATACGCAGGATACACATTTAGCTTTAATACAGTTCAACCGTCGAGTAGTTGGCTGCAGGTGGCGGCGCCTCCGCGACGAGGATGCCCTATGCCACCAAAACGACGAACTATGCGTTAGCATGTGTCCGATTCCAGTTTTGGTCCTGGCGTCCAGATTCGTCGTAAACTCTGCCACTCTATAATAAGCTCACCATCTGCGCACAGGAGGCCACCTTGCTCACTCCGTGACACGCGTAAAACTTCTTTAGGCGAAAACGTCTGTGAAGATTCTTCAACAAAGCCAGTTCCCAGGCAAGCTCCATCACCGGATTCCATTCGTGGCTGCTGCGTCCGGCTACTTCCTGGCCTGCGATACGTTCGTTTCCGGTTTCCTGGTTCACGCCTCCAGGGGCCGGAAAGCAGACCGTGCACTACGCTGCCTAGATTTGGAGTCTCCCTGACCTGAGTACGACTGGCTGACACCAGCACAAAATGGGCATCTGAATGCCCTTTGGCCCGCCCCCCTCTTTCTTCTTCCGCCGCATCGCCTTCTCTCGCCCTTTCCAGAGTATCGATATACCTAAGCGACAGCTCATCATCCTCGGGATTCGCTAATACGTACTCCTCCGGGACAACGGCGGCCTCTGGCCAAATGATGCGGGGAAGCAAAACTACCCCGGCAATGGCTCCGGACAGCAAAAAAACGCCCAACTTTCCTCTCCTCATGCTGGGGTTGCCCCTACTGCATTCGACGCTTGCTCTCATGCGCCCCCCCTACCGGCAGATGATACACAAATATGACAATGCGCCAGAAAAAGACACGCTGTGGGTGACAAAAATGGGCTAAGCTGCAACCAGGTGTACAGAATGCGTTCTAATGCACCTGAGGTTTTTAAAACGCCTGGACGGGTGATATTTCGTGTTAGAGTATAAACCGAGGAGATGTAACGCCGCTGTGTCTCTCCAACGCTGCAGGATGGTGTCTAGTGTTGGCTTCCTAAAGAGACGCCGCTGCCCAGTCAATAATCGAAGGCGGACGTGCCGGGCCCCCCGGTCCGCGGCTGCGATAAATTGCTGCTGCATTTTTGTCGCTGCACTGTACATTGTGGAACACATGGCGTGGCGTTCTCGTGTGGAGTGTATGCAAATGAAAGACCAGGCCCGAGTGTTCGCCGGAAGAATCCGCTGGGCTTGTTTCGTGGCACAGCGCGTGCTTGGGACGGGTAGTGGCCAGGGCGGCATGCGGTGGAAAAGATTGCTCGCTGACTCCAGCAGTTGAGCTGAGAGAGCTGTTATCAGGAAAGTTTCACACAAAACATACTAGCGACAGACTTGGACAGGAGGAAGTCTTGGGCCCTCATTTCCCTCCGACGAACAGTTGGAAGACTTGACTCGAAAGAAACTCCCCACTGCGTCGACTGAAAGGCAGCTCAGCAGGAGCGGCTGTGCCCGAAGTACGCAGCTTCTTATATCCCGTGATCGCTTTGCCCACCGCAAGACGACGATGCAAGGAGAGAACGCACGTCAGAAGAGAAGCAGCAGAAGCGGTTATCTCTTTCACGACGTATGGCTGAGAGGAACTGCAACCGCTTGCACACCCTTCAGACAACTAACCCCATACGCAAAACAGGTACCCGTTGATGGAGAACTAACTGTTCGCTGTGCATTGGACTGTCACAGAGGGATATTTGCCTGGCGGTCTGACCGCTGCTCGCTGTCACCACTGGCACTTTAGCAATGGTTGTAGGAATCGGCGGCATGAGCCGCAGCCGCCATCAGTTAGAGGGCTCCAACTGCAATCGTTGCACTATCAAGAAGTAGAGCAACCTCAGAAGAGGCGGCTTCGCACATGCCTAATCTAATGGCACTTAAGGTGGAAGACATCGACGAAAATACGATGACAAAAGCTGAGCCGGAGTCTATCACAGTGATACCGACGGCTGGGACAGTAGCTGTTGGCAGGAGAAAGGGTCCTCTAATATGCCTACGTTATGTATGGTGATGGCTGTTGCAGCAGAGCTATACGCTGTAAAAAAGGCGAATCGACAATGATATGCCGCAGAAAAACGACATACGCCGTGGGTGCCCACGGTTGCATGTGATTCATTATAGAAAACTTTTTGCAAGAATGACACTATGAAATCGAGAAGGGACACTGAAATCTTTGCGGACGGGAGAAAATGCATTTTGATGCTGTTTGCGCCTGTGCGTTTCTTCAACCATTCCGCTTCAATTCCATTCATAATCTTGCTCCTGTCTCTGAACTCCTTCCCCTTTGCCTGCACTGCTTCGCTCTACGGCTTCCCTTCTGTCCATTTTCGCCCTCCAGTTCACAGTCCTAGACGTCCTGGTTTGTGCCTATCTTTGCTTCTTGCTCCCCCTACCTCTATCGCGTTCCGCCGCTCTTCATTCAGTTTTCGTCTTCGTGCTGCTCTCTTGCAAATAGTCTTTCTACGTCTTCCTCTGAGTTCTTGCGTTGTTGTCCGGTTGCCTCACAGTTCTCGTTTTACGAGTTTAGAGTGCAGAAAGACCTTCATTGCCATAGTGATGGCATTCCTCCGCTCTCTGCTTCCGCGATGTTCTCCTCACCCCGGTCAAGCGCAAGCTCGTACTCGCTATCTAAATTCGCATCGGCTTCAGCCACCACCCACGCAGCGGCGACAGTGATATCGTCTTCTTTCCCACCACTTGTAAAACTCGAAAACAGGGAGCCTCGCTGGCCGGCACGGCCTTCCAGTGCGGTCTGCTTCCTCGCTTCCTTCGCAAAAGGTGCCTGCGCAGAGGAGTCCAGCGATCGCCAGTACGCTGCCAAAGCAAGCGCACGAGCAATGTCGCCCGGAGGGGTTGCGCGTATCACACCGATTGACAGGTTCTTCGCTTCCGTTGGTGACAGAGCTAAACCTAGGACGAAGGAGAAACACATCAGCTTTCGCCTCCAGAGGTACGGAAACACGGAGTGGACGAAGAAACGGGAATCTCAAACATGCGATGCAGTTCGAGAGATGTACAGCTGTACACATATGCATTATCCACGCATATATCTCACAATACTACTGTTTCTTCTTCGTCGTTGCTATAGTTACATCTGGTGAAACTCCCTCACGCGGTGACAATGGAATCGTGCATCGATAGGAAGGCGTTCTGAACACCACGAGAGGCCGACTCGGGCGGCATATTTGCTTTCCTGGTGTGCTGAAACTATATATATATATATATATATCAGCTATCCATACGAATAGACAACGACACCCGTAGCCCTTTGCTAGGGATGGAGGGACGAGTACCCTTCCTCTATGTGCGCTGGTTCCTGGAAGCGGATTTTTTTGCGTCTAGAACTCACTACTGAGCGCGGTAATTTCGTAGTCGAAGAGATTGTCAAACAGCCCATCAGTGCCGAGAAGAATAAGGTCTCCTGCTTCAACGCGCACTGTTGTCGACTCGATACACGACGGCGAGTCTCCAATGGGCGAATCAGGTTCGCTGTGTTCACCTGCCTCGCCGCGCTTGCCGCCGGCGGGTGTCCTCTCTTCTGCGCGCTGATGAAATTCCTTCTCTGCAATGGACACCAAACGATGCAAGCCCTGCATGGACACGAGCGACACAGAGCAGGACGAGAGCGAACCGTACGAAGTCAAACAGAAGCGAGGGCCGAGAACGGGGAAAACGCAGAGGGTTGGAACAGACCAACGTCTCTCGAGAACTCGCACCCTGTCAAGGATTCACACAAAGTAGCCACTTCCAGCACGAATCGAAGCGCCTGAGAGGAAAATATTCCGTTGTACGTCGGCTCGTGAAGCGCAGAAGAACTGCACGAGACCAAGACGAGTTGTTGTTTTTGACAGAGCGACTCGAAAGGCTGCCGCGTTTTGGCCATCCACCCTATGGGGAGAAAAGCTGGACTAAGGAAATAGAGTGCGCCCTCGTCAGGGACCTACCGCGGCGCACGAGGAAGAAGCTGCGCAGAAGAGAAAAAGCAAAACACGCACAACCCCTCTTCAGACCGCCGGTCGCCCCCCTCCCCTTACCGTAGCTCGCAACCGCTCCCAATCCTCAGGAGCAGGAATATGGGCGAACTGATAGGGGACATTGAAGCTGTGCTGCATTCCCTTCACTCGCTTCACGACACTTAGGGCGGTTCCGCCGGCGCGCGTGTGGTTTCGGAGACGACGAAGAACCATCCCACTGCTGTCTCCGAGATTCGCGAACCCTGCGGTGTGAGGTGCCAGAAACGCGCCGCACAAAAAGTGAACAAAAATGAACGGAACAACCACACGCCACAGCGCCGGCGCGACACACACAGCGTCACGGCCGCAACCGACAGAAGGCATCAAGACAGGCTGGAACGAAGAGATTGCGAAACGGCCCCGAGAGAAGAGAAGAGTGCGACCCGATCAGACATGCAGACGAATGAGGAAGAAACGCAAGAAGACAGATACACAACGTGGAGAGGCAGAGGAAGAACCGGTATACCCGGAGAAGAATGAATGCAAGTCCCGTCACGAGCCAAGGACGGGACGAAGAAACGCGACAAGGACATGGAGACAGGCGCCGCGAGTCAAGCGGGAGCCATTTGGACTCGAAATCGCCAGAAACGACATGCAGAAACGCAACTATTTGGAGAGGACGTGAGCGGAGATGTGCCAGTCTAAGTCCCGCAGAGACCGACGGTTTCCGGCTCCATTTCTTTCTGGCGTCGGGCGACGCACTCTGTCGCGCCTGCGACGTTTTCTCGAACTGCATGGTCTTGTCTCGTTTGTTTTCTGTGCACCTTACCGAGGATGGCTTTATCCTCGTCGAGAACTCCCACGAGCGCTGTGCTGCTTCCGTAATTTTTTGCCTCCCTATAGGCCTTCGAAAGCGCCTCCGTGGCAGCTTGCGCAGCATCAAAGTCGGGCTTTGTCGCCTCGTCTGAGCCCTTGCGATCGTGTCCTTGTTCCGAAGCGTGGCGCTCTGCCGGCCGTTCCTCTGCCCGTCGCTGTTCCGCCCAATGCGTCTTCTTGATTCTCCGCACATGTCTGAGAGATCCCTTCATCAGATCCTGGGCGAAGGACTGAGGGTTGATGCCGGCGAGGTCTTCCCACTCGCCGACGCCGTCGGCCACGCCGACCGCGTTGCAGGCGCTGCTGATAAACCACGCGTCTTCGCCCCCTCGGTAGCGCTTGTCGTCCCTGGGGATCGAGAAGGAGCCTAGCCACAGACACAGGCGCGGCCTCCCCGTCCCTGAGGTCGCAACGCCCCTCGACGCAACCCGCTGAGACAACTCCGCGCGTGATTCCGTCGTATCGTGAGACGAAGAAAGGCCTGGCGGATGCCTGAGCTTAGCAGGCGGGGCGGGGCCGCAAGACGCAGAGCTCGCCGACAGACGCCCTCCGCCGCGGCCTGCAGGAGACAGGGAAAACGCGTTGCCGTCGGCACGCACACAAGACACGGTCGAGAAAAAGATTCGTGAGCCAGCGAAACAACAGGGAAACCAAACGTGAAGCGCGGCACGCTGCAGCATCGAACAGACTCCTCCAAAGATGCGGCAAAAGGAACCTGAACGGAAACCGTCGAAAAGACGCGCGGCAGCACACGAGAGTGGAGAATGGCACACAACCGGAGACCACCTTCGCGGATAGCCACAGCCGAGAGACGCGCCGCCTTCTGTAGACAGGCCGGGAAGGACTTCGAGTCAAACGGCCACCGGAAGTTTCGCGTTTGGACTGCGGAGTGACAAACACGATTACCACGCGCTTGCGGGCGAATCCCCATCCCCCGGCCCCTCCAACTTTCGGAGCGAGGATGTCCCCGTCGCTCCTGTACGCCGCGTGAGCACGCGCGCCCCTATATGCCACGAACAAGCCGACACCCACACGCACGGCCTCCCTGGCAGCGGAGCCTGAAATGTTACTGGTTGGAACTTACCGCCTGGGCGTTCGCCCTCTGTCTGCCTAGCGCCTGGTGTCTCCGGCCGTGAGTCGTGGCCAGCTCGAGGCGAGGCACGTTCGCGACAAGCCGGACCGTACGAAGCCTCTCGTCGCGGGCCTTCCCCGTCCTTTCCTCGCCCCTCTCCGTGCGTGCCGCGGGATTCGGAGGCGGGCACGGACGCGTCCATCTCGTCTTCTCGTCTCCGCACTCGCCTCCCACGACCGCTGAGAATGACCTCCAAAATGCACTGTGGGAAGTCTCGCAGGCAACCACTCAGGCGCCCCAGGTTGAGGTCGAGCCTCAGGCGCGCCTCGCCCTGCTCGGGTCCGAAGGCCACGGTGTTGGCGCGGTGGATGGGGCTGCGCACGGAGAAGACCGACGAGCCGAGCTCTGGACGTCCCGGTCCCTGGTCGAGGCTCTGGGGAACAAGCGACGCGCGAGAGGCCGCGAGAGGAGAGGCAGACAGCAAGAAGGCGTGGGACCACCCAGGAACTGCGTCTGCTCCGACGCTGTCCACGCTGCTCACAGAGTCCGCCGAGCCTGCGCTGCCGACAGACTCCGAGCTCAGGGTGCGTCGCCGGAACCCTTCGAGCGCTGCGAGGTCTCTGCAGCGGAAGAAGCACACGCGACGCCACGCGAGAATCTGCGACGCCGCGGGGGAAAAGGACAGAAACGAAAAAGAGGCAGAGACGCGGCACGCCCGCGAGCGGAACGCGGCGGAACCGGAGAGAGGCGAAAGACGGAGCAGGCGAAACCGAGGAAGCACGAACGACCGAAGGAGAAAAGTATCGGGGGAGACGGGAGACAACAGAGATGACGTCGCCACAGGTGGCTTCGAAAATCCGTCTGCGCGCGACCGCGTCCAGGCACCGCCGTGAAACCGGCCGGGCTGAGCAGACGGACGTTGAAACTTACCTTCTTTGCGTTTTCGCAAGAAGTTTTTGAAGCGCGCAGGCCCGACGCCTTGGCGGACTCCTCCAGCTGGCTCCCGATTTCCTCCGTAGGGAGCAGCGAGTCGCCCACGTCGGCGTCTTCGCGTCGTCTTTTGAACCGCCTGCCGGCACCTCGCGCGCAGTCCATCCTTCCTCGCTTCCAACCTGACTCCGGCTGATCCTCGCGACGTCTCCGCCCTCAGTGACCGGTCCCCTCGTAGGGCGAGAGGTGGGCGTCCCCACTAGACTCAACGTCTCTCCTTGTAAGACCGCAAGAGAGAGCGTAGTCGCCGGTGCGATGGACGCGCCCCACGTCTGTCGCCGCGTCGCCCCACTGTAGCTCGCGCCGGCCGGAGAGACCGCGAGTCGCTGGCATCCATCGCGTGGGATGTCGCCCGTCTGCGAGGCCTGCTCACCACCGGAAGAATCGTGCCAAGGCTTTCCAGAGGAAACCTGCAAAGGGGCTCCAGGGAGAAGACCCGCGTCCTGCGAAGGGTGTGGTGAGCTATCCCCCGAGCTGCTTCGCGTTTCCGCGCTGCGTTCCTTCCCTTGCGCAGCCGTCCCTCCCCGGTTCCTGCGTCGCTCGCCAAGGCGTCTTTCCTCGCCTTCTCCCGACCCCCGAGGTCGCTGCGCCTGCTTGGCCTGTCCTGCACACGCCACAGCGCCTGTTCCACCCCGATTCGTCGTCGATTGCCGCTCGTCCCCTTCGTATTCGCCTGTCGCCAGCGAGACCGTGGAGAGGATCTGAGGCGTCGAAGGCCGCGCGCTCTGGAAGAACAGCCCCTCGCCAGGCGGGCCGGAGACACACCGGTGTCCGAGGCCCGGACGGGCGTGCGAGAGGAGGCTTCGAGGCGCAGAGACAGAGGTCTCTTCGTGGTCGGAGTCTCGCTCGCTCGCGGCAAAGCTCCGAATGACGTGGCTCCTTGGACTCGTCGTGCCACTCGACGCCGCTGGACAGTCTCCACCGGATTCTCCCGCTCTCTCGGCTCGTGAGCGAGCAGTCCTGGAAGCAGGCGATTGAGGAATCGTCCCCTTTTCGGAGTCCCGCCTCGTTCCAGTAGAAGAACAAAGGACAGGAGGCGAACAAGAGCTCTGCGCCAGCGCCTCTGGAGAGGACCGCCTCGGACTGCCAGCGAAAGAGGTCGCGGCCGCGCCCCGCGAAGCCAAGGGCGACTCAAAGGACGAACGCGAAGACAGCGGAGAGGACGACGCACGAGATCCGGCGTCACCGGCTTTTGGCCAGCAAGTCTGACAGGTGGAGTCCCTCGGCGTAGGCTCAACACGCGCTGGCCGAACCACCGGTGTCCGCTCCCCACCGTCCCTCTCGACACGCCTCGGTCCTTCGCCCCGCTGTCGACTTGTTCCTCTTCCACTCAGTCGCTCCCGAATCTTCCGGCACAGCGCTGCGCCGCGTCCTGCCTCCATTCCCTGCCTGTCTTCTTGCCCGCCGTCCGGTTCGCCTCCGCGCCGCGCAGAACCTGCACTGGAGAGCGCCTTGGCGCTGGCTGGGCGACGGTAATTTTCCCACTCGGAGACCGCATCGGGGGAGCCCGACGTGCCTGTTGACCTTCGGCGTCCTTCGCACGTCGAGGGGACGCGTCTCCTCGCTGTGTGGTCTCCAAGACCTTGACAGGCAAACGCCCCCGGGGAGACACTGGGAGACACCTGCCTTCCACCTGCGTGTCCGCGCGCGTCTGCTCGTCTCGGTCGCCGCTGCGGCGAGGGACACCAAAGGGCGCGGTGGCCTTCGTCTGGGCGACACGGGGACTGCCGCAGCTCGCCTCTCCCGCCTGGCTTCTCCGCCTCGTTGCCCGGGCCAGTGACGAGCGTCGCGTCCGCAGGAACATTGGTGAACCTCCAGAGCTTTCGACGCAGCGAGTACCCGCGCCTCGACGGGGACATGAACGGGCGGGGGTCGGAATGGCGCACGCTGCGGTGCGGAGAGTGACTTGTCGCTCGGCCTCGTCTCTGCAGCGGCTGCTCGATGTCGCCGTGCCCCCAACCCTCACTGGAACTCCGTTCTGAGCTCTGCTCCTCTCCTGAGAACCCGTCGGGACTCCGCGGCGGACGGCGGCTCCGACACTCTGCACCGGTCCACCGCGCTTCTCTCCACTCCTCGCCCCGCCCGCCCGTCTCCGATCGCTGGCTTCCGCCTCGCCGCTCTTGCCAGCCAAGGGGAGAGAAACCCGACGCGGCGGCCGGTGAGCGCGGGGCGCGGCGCGAAGAGGCGGGTTTTAACTCTCTTCCCTCGTCGCTGCTCGCGGCACATGCGTCGACAGGAGACGGCGCAGATGGGAAAGACCGTGCGCCAGCAGGCAGATGGTTTCGCGGCGAACCGGGGCCTACAGCAGACGCCTGGCCAGGAGCCGCGCGGCCTCGCCTTCCATTCCACCTTTCAGCGCTCTGGCGAGGCGAGTCGCCAGCGACAGAGGACCGGGAGACAGAAGGCCCATGGCCATGAACAAAATTCCTCGGTCTCGGATTCGCCGACGCGCCGCTCTCTGCCTCTCGCCACCCCGCCCACCGCCCTCCGACGCTCGTTGCACGTTCCCAGTCCCCGCGCGAGGCGGGCGAAGTCGCCCGCTCCGCACCTGCGCTGGCGTAGAAGCGTCCGAACCGCGAGTGGATGTACACCTCGTGACAGACATCGCGCAACTCCGCGAAGAAGGGAAAGCGGCCGAGGTGCCGGGCCAGATGCGAAGTCCGCCACGATGCCACGGTCGAGCCCAGAATGGCTGCGACAGCTGCGCGCGATTTGCGCCACTCTCGCGATCGCGGAGGCGGGAGCGACTTGCCTCTGCGCTGGAGCGGCTCGCTGGGCGCGGCCACCCTCGGCAGCCCCGCCGCTTCCGGTGCGGCGACTGTGATGCGCCGCGAGGCGCGAGGCGCAGAGCTGGGGGCCAGCAAGCAGAGGGAGCGAGACAGATTGGGCACACACTCCGAGGGCGGAAGCGGCGCGGACGGTGACACAGACTCCTCACACTGCAGCAACGTCCGGAGCGGCTGCGGGGCTGTGCGGCACCGCGAAAACAGAGAAGAAGAAAGTCCCCCGTCCACGCGGAGGGCGGCCGCGGGTGCACCGCCGTCACCGGCCCTGTCGCCTCGAACGTTGGCACGGCGCGTCTCTCCGGACTCGCCCGCTTCTCTCGAAACGCACCTCTGGCGGGCTGGCGGATGACTCGCGCCAAACGCGACCTCCGCCCGCCAGCCGCGCCTCGCTTTGGAGGCACCTAGGAGTGCCGCATCGCCTGATGCTTCCTGTCGTCTTCGTTGCTTGGCGTCGCCGTCTCTCGCTTCCTGTCCGCCGCCGCAGCCCTCTGCGTCTTCACCCTGCGCGGCTTCGAAGTGAGGCGAGGCTGGAGACGCGAAGCCAGCAGAGGCAGCCTGCAGATCCCTTTCCGTCCCCCCGCGCAGGCCCCCCAAGTCTCCCCGCGAGGCTCCACAGCTGTCTCTGGGCCACCCCGCGCTGTTGGCCTGCTCGTTACCACCGTAGCTCTCCAGAGTCTCTTGAGTCATCTCGTGCGCGGCGCTTGCCGCCAGCGCCGCGCTGTGAAGGTTGTCTGCTGTGGAGACAATCGAAGTTGAAGGTGAATTGCCCGCGGATAACGACGCGGGACTCAAAGGCCAGCTTGGAGACAGGGTGCAGAGCCTCACCCGCGTCAGAGCTTCTTCGTCACCCGACGCGGGCCCCAAACCCGCGGTGTCTCTTCCGTCGTCTGCGCCTCCTGGCGTGGCCACGCCCGAGAACGCGAGAGGTCCGCGGCTCGCTTGGAATCTCCGAGCTGCGGGACTGAGACAGAACGCGGCAAAGACAGTTGCCTCCCCGTCACCGCCGCCAGCTGTCTCCACCGTCGTGCGCCCTCCGTCTCCTCCGTCTTCCCCAGGACTGTGTAGAGACCGCGGAGAAGAAAATGCGGACGCACCTGCCTCCCCTTCCTCGGGCCATCTTCCTTCCGCGAGCGAGTCGGCCTGCCTCACGAAAGGCCTCTCCTCGCGCCCCACATTCGCAGTTGGCGGCCGCCCTGCGTGCCGGTGCGGGTTCCCTTGGGAGGCTGTGGGGTCGGGCCCGACCCCGAACACGGAGGAGGCGGACGACGCCGAGACAAGTGCGGAGACCCATTGGACGAAAGGAGGGTGGAGATCTCCGTACGAATGCTCGCCAGTCGCCGAGTCCACAAGCGCCCCCGAGGGCGCGAACCGCATGTGACCAGAAGACGAGAAGAACAGGCGCTCTCTCCCGCCTTCGCCGCCTTGTCCCGGCCCATAAACGTGAACGAAAGCGTGGCCGGACGCGCGCCGTGTCGAGGCGTCCCGGTCTCTCTCGGCCCGCGCCCGCACCGAGACCGTGGCAGGTGCGAAGATCTCGCGGTGTTTCTGCAGGAAGGTGGCCAAGTGCCGCGCATGCAACCCGTGGGGACCCGGCAGCGACTGTAGGTCGCGCAGCAGGCGGAGACTATCTGCTGTCCTCTCCCCACCTGTTGGGTGCGGGGAGACACCTGGGACGGGCGCGAGGCCGTGGCGCATCAGCTGCAGGCGAGCGCGGCTCTTCCCCAGAGGCGCCCCGCCGCTCCGGCCGCCTGAGGAAGACCTTGCGCCGTCGACGGCTGAGGCGAACGACTCGTTCAACGAGGCCGCGAGAACCGCACTTTCGCGGGGAGCGGAGTCCAGACTCGAGGCAGAAGGTGCCGACCGTGGCGAGGGCGCCGGATCGGTTCCGCCCTTCCCATCACCTCCCGTTCCACCAGCGGAGACCAATGGGGGCTGACGCGGTTCCTCTCGCTGTGTGGCGCAGAGATGTCCCTTCACATCCGGTGTCTTCCTTTCTTCCTGATCCACGCAGGGCTCCACCCAGGTCGACGCGCGCGCTGCGTTTCGCTCGGCCTTTTCTTCTGGATGAGGGCGCACCCGCTCCTCAGCGCTCGCTCCTCCGTTCCCTCCCTCCTCTCGAACAGCGACGGCCTGGCGGGCTGCGTGTCCGGACAAAATTCGCGGCCTCGTGTCTCGGCCTCCGAGTTCCGCCCGCATGCCGACAGGCGTGCTGCGGTGTGGGGCAGCGCCCGCGCTGTCTGTCTCCCCCAAGGGAGCGGACGCGAGCGACCGCGCGGAAGAGGCGAAGGCAGCGCACGACGACACACCAGCAGACTGTGACGGTGGCGACGCCAGCTGTTTGTCTGCATGCAGAGTCAGAGCCTGGTGGAAGTCGAGCGCCGCGGGAGGGCAGCCACAGGCCGGAGGCGCGCTCGGCTCGCTCAGCGAGAGAGGGCCTTTCCCGGAAGCGAGCGGCGCGAGCGCCGCGCGAGGCCCACCGGCGCTTCTGGAGCCCCAGGAGACGCGGCGAAGAAAGCCTTCTGCAGACACGGCCGACTGCGAAGCCGAAGACGAGAGAGACGCACTGGAGGGACAGTAGTGAGAAGAGGCAGACGGGCAGCACGAAGACACCGACGGCGAAACAGAAGCCGCCGACTGCGACGTGCTTCGCCGTTTCCCTAAACCTTCCGAGGCGCTGTCCTCGTCGCCGCTGGAGGGGCGCCGGGAGAAGCGAAGACCGGCGCCAGCGAGCGCCTCGAGACTCCCGGAAGAGTTGGCTCCGCGGTCGCTGGCCTCTGCCGAAGACGCGTGTCGCGGCGCGAGATCGACGCGAGCTCTCGGGTCCGCGCCTTGTTCGCCCTTCCCGGAGATGCACGGAGAAGATGGAGCAGCGGCGCAGACGCCTGAGCGAGGCGAAAAGAAAGATTCCGGAGACGGTTCCGCACTCGACGCGCCGGCGGTCCCGCCTCGGGCGCGCCGCGTCTCCCGCGCAGGCGTCATGCGGCGAGAGTGGAGAGCATGCCAGAAGAGGGCAAAGGACAAACTCGGCGAGACAGACTCGGAGCGAAACCCTGCGCGAGACGACGCAGCAGAGCAAATGCTCAACCACGAGAAGACGAAGAAGTTTGCGCTGAGGGAGACGCTTGAGCGCCGCAGTCCGCGCACTTTCGCCACGGCTGCCCGATGATCTCTGTGGAACCGGAAAAGGGCACAAATGCGTTTGCCTGTCTGTCGTCTCCGTTGCACTGCCCGCTATGTCTCCTCACTCCATCTCTCTCTGCTCGCTTCCCTTGGCGCGTTCGGTCTCTCTGCCTCCCTGCGACGGGTCGAGAACGGGAGCGACGCAGCGCGACCAAACGGAATCCTGGCCTCAGGAAAAGGAGCCTCTCCTGTCCCTCCAGGCGCTTTCGATTCCCGCCCTCGCGGTTCCACGCAGGTACCAGTCCGCCGAGGTCGTCTGCTTCACAAGATAAAAAAACGACGGAAGCCCGAGCACAGACACGCGCGGCGACCTCTAAAGGGATCGCCTCCCGCTCCACTTCACTGCAGGCACACGCTGCCTCGGTTAGTGGACGCGGCCGAGGCGTTTTTTAAGCCGCGAGTGAGTGTCAGTACACCCGACTATTCTGTGGAGACGCTGCCGGGTCCCGGAACGCCGTTGGCGGCACCAGTCGAGCGTCCTCACGAAACCGTTCGCCTGCCTGTCCCTGCGTCGACGAGGCGTCTGCGGGCGCGGAAGCCAGGCGCGCATAAAAAAACCGGAAAAAAACGAAACGGTTACACTGCCCTGCCGGCAGAGAGAACGGAAAGAGGGTACACGAGCGTGGCAGCGGAGCGGCGAGATAGTCTGCAGACGAAGCGACAGGCGCGACGAGGCTTCTCTGCTGGCGCTCGAACCTGAGGGCCTGCGTACCTCTGGTGAACGCTTTTAGGCGCACAAAGACGCCGCTTTTGTTGTAGTACAGTACAAAGGCAGTGAGAGAGTCCACACAGAGTGCGGCACGTCCAGAGACGTTGAGACACGGCAGGACGAGTTAGCGCTCTCGTCACCAGAAAAAAAACCGTGTGCGAATGCCAGCTCGTACGCGCACACTCCGACCAGGAAACCTTTCGTGGACGCGAGACACAAAGTGCGGAGAGCCGGAGCGACGGGCGCAGCGCCAACCTGGACCCCACAAGATACCTGAAGGACGGGACAGACCTGTCTACATATAGAGCACACGTTTCGCGCAGTTCTCGCTGCGACAGCACCTTCCAGAATTCGTCGTCTGGGCTGCCTCAGCTGTGCAACTTCGCGGGAGAGAGGCCTGTGCGAGGCGCCTGCATCCGCCTAGCACGGCGAGGACAACCTCTCGCTAACTCGCCAAGTTTTCCGCCCGAGAAGGCCCGAGAAAGGTGGAACACTGAGGCGTGTGCGGTCTCGCCTGCTCGCATCTTTCGCGCTGCGAGGCAACCTGACCCGGTCGGAAGCAGCGAAGATGCCAGGCTGGGACAGGCGCGGCGCGCTCGAGGGCCGAGATACCCAGGCAGCGGCTGCGCGCCAGAAAGAAGCGGCGGGCGGCAAGGAGCGTCCTCGGCTCACCGCGGCGCGAGGCCGAAGGACGAGAAGAGCGCGACGCGGAGACGAGCCGGGAGAAGCGGGTGAAGCCGGAAAGAGAGCGCGAGAAGGCCACACATGATGGGCAATTCGACCTCTGACTGCGCCGGGGTCGGAAGAAGGTCGGATCCACAGGGCGCGGCGGGGCACCGCCGATGAAGCAGCGGAGGCTGCGGACCGCCGAAAAACAGTGGGACACGGGGGGAGAGCAGACGCTTTTTGCAGAGACGCCCGAGTGTGGCGTCATGAAGAGGGGAACTCCTCTGGAGACGCCCGGAAGACTCAGAGATGTGTCTTGCGTTTTCGCCGACCCAATCTACGGGTCAGGCGTGCGTTCTTCGTCGCGGCTGCGTCCAGCGAGAACCAGCGAGGCTCGAGCGGCCGCTCCAGAGGTTGCAGGGAGTCTGCTGGAAACGATTCCCCACGGCGGTACCTTGCAGCGCGAGCCTGTGAGGCTCACCCACTCGTGGCCGTGGAAGCGAGAAGGCGGGGAAAGGACGGTCTTCTCGCTCGCCGAGGAAGAAGCAAGGCGACGACGCTAGAAACCGACGGGGACTCGCCGCGCGACTGGCAGACGCGCCGCGGACAGCCTCCGCGTTCTCGGGTTTCTTCTCCCTCGAGAGGACTTGCGCGAGGCCTCTTGTCCTTTCGGTTTGTGCGCTCTTCTCAGCACTGAGTCTGTCGCGGGGTGAAACGGAGCAGTTTTCGTCGGTTTCAGCCCGAGACGGGGCAAGCGCCTCCGCGCGTCCATTCAGAGTCTTTTCCACGAGTTCCTAGCCCCCAGAGGGGAAAAGGAGAAAAAGTGCCAGGAGCGTGAGCGGGGATTGGAGCAGCGAGCTCGGCGTTCTTTGACTGCCCAGCCGCTGCTGCGACACACAAGGTGAGACCAGCCCTCCGTCGCGCGCTTCGTTCCAGTCCTCGACACGCAAGTGTCCAGGATTCCAGGAGGGGGAGTTTCGTCAAGCGCGTCTCCGCTGCAAGATGCTCACGGAGGGAGCGCGTCGGAACGGAATACAGATGCAACCGAGAAAGGTTTTCGCAGTGGAAGAGGCTCGCATGTGCCTCAGTTCGCGCTTTGCACGAGTCTCTCGCTCAGGCGCTCCTGAACCCTGCGAAAAGCGCGAAGCGGTCTCCCGGCGAGAATCCGGGCCAAAAAGAAAAAAGTATCGGAAGCAGGAACTGTGCCTGCGAGATTGGCTGTGAAACAAACGTCCGTTGGGAAACGGAGCCGTGGCCTTCCGCTACGAAGCCGCATATAGCGCCGGAAAACGAAAGCCGTGGGCGCAAAAAACACGAAAGAGTTAGCTGAACGGGAGAGAAAAATGCAGGAAAGTACAGCCTTCCACTGGAGAAACAGTTGAGAACTCGTCCCGGAAATCGACACAGACTCTCTCGCGCGCGTTTCTCCCCTGCAGGCGACCTCGGGGCAAACTCTCGTGAACCCTACCCTCCGTAGCGACGAGGCTAGCGGCGGATAAGTAAGCCTCTCCAAGGTCTGGGAGCGGAGACACGCGCAGCAAGCAACTGGAGGCTCTCCCCCCGGGAACTTGCGACAGCGCGACGGCGAGGCTGAGAGACACGCGGCGAGAAAACCGAAAGGAAAACAGGAAACGTCGATAAAAGCGAACCAGCGACAATGGACCCGCCGACCAGGTCGGCTGCCACGGTCGAGGAAAAAGCTCTTGCCTGCGCCGGCGCACGCCTATACATGCACCACGCCACTTGCTGTCGTGGCTCTATCTGTGTGGTGGCGATTTGAGAGACTGTCCTTCCCCCGCGCGGGGGTTCAGATGCGAACACGACACTCCGGCGAAGAAAGCGAGAGGATCTCTCCTCTCTCATATCTACACAGAGGCAAGCGGCGGGCGAGGGGAGGTAGGGGGAGAACGCCGGCGACGCCAAAACCGTCGCGTGTACGACGACGAATCGCCCGGCTGGCAAGCCGCTGGAAAGAAGCAACACCGAGAAGCGAACCCGCGGCAGAAAAACGCGCCTGAGAGTGTCGTTTTTCTCCAAGCTGTTTCGCGCCATGACAAGGGAACCGGGGGAAACCTCCAGAGATCCACACAATTCGTACGTGTGCTGCACGTACAGCCTCTGCGATATTCTCACCGACCCCGCAGCTGCGCAAGACAGCTCTTGTACACCGAACATCAACAGCTATTGTTCCAACATATGGGCACAAACCTACGCATCTCTCGTCCCCCTCTACAAGCATCGTTTGTGTCCATCTGCGCATCTAAGTTGATGCTCGGCCAAATATAAAAGACGCCAACTTCCTGGATGTACACATACAGCAAACTCATCCGTATCCCTTAGTCTACATACTCACACGCGCAGATATATACACGCATACACGCATATATGTATGCATATATATGTATATATAGGCAACAGACAGATGTCAGTGTGTAGTGCGTGGGCCCTAAAGAGGGAGAAACACAGGTTCTTCTTCCAAATGCACAGAACTGTCGGTGTTCTCGGGAGGAACGGCGTGGCTACGAAGGGAGTGAGGGGAGGAGCGAGGGGTGCGTAGTTTCGAGCCGCGGGGCGCACCGACAAGGGTGTCTCGTCCGTGTCCGTCGAGTCTCGCGCTCCAAACACAAATTCCCTGCTATCCCTTCAGCTCCTCCCGTGTTGTGTACTCCCAGGCGACCCGTTTTTCCTTCGCAAACCGAGTTTCCCCACGTATTTTCTCGGCCGGCCCATACTTTCGTACGTGTGTGCATGCTTATGGCTCTGTGGCGAACCTAACGAGAAGGGGAACGGAGACGAGGGCGGACATCCGATAGGCGGAATCTTTGGCAAAACTACGTCCACTCAAGCAGCACGGTCTCCGCCAGAACGTGTGGTTCGACTGTTTCACCTACGTGCTTGTATGAATGGAACATTCGGTGAAGAACTATGATAGAGAAACAAGGTATGGGTTGTTGGGTTGTTTGCCTTTTTACTTTTAAGACTATCTGTCACCGCCTTTCCACTACATCAATACAAAATATTGTTAGTTTATTGTCACTTTGCAAACTAGTGATTTTATTCGTTGACCCGTGAGTAGTCAGTAGAATTACACGAGACAGAGGACTTGATTCCCGTGACCATGTCCCCGCGCAACACGCGCCAAACACACCGAAACGCGTTTCTTGATTTACCAGGGTACTCAGCTACAACGATCATCGCTCCCTGAACCCCGGCCCTGCCTCTGTCATTCGATTTGAGTTAAACCCATGTGAACACAAAAGACCATCGAATATAACGGTATGCTGGATGAAACGGTAAAAATTTGGAGCGTCAGAACAGAGCCGCCGTTTACATGTTATTGCATCGTCCCGCTGGCCGACTGCGAGAATGGTCCGCCCTCCATCAGCTGCGAGTGGGCGGCCTTTTCGAACTGCGCTCGAGTTGTCCTCGTGCCTTTTTGTGTTCTTTTGAGAGGACACACGAACGGGAGCGATCCGACTGTGGGGGGAAGGGGGACACACTGCACAGCAGCGTTCGTGCCATCTCGTAGACGCCAGCCCAAGCGACGCACCGTGACGAGTTGTCTTCACGCGAAGAAACGGCCTACGAGAGAAGATCTCTTCCGCTCCGGGCCTGACGCTTAGAAGCTTCTACGCTCTGTACCACCACAGCCAGCCGAGATTCTCCACAGGACTCTTTCCAGCAAACCAGTTCCCGCGCCCGCTCGTCCTCCGCGATCCGGCGGCGACTCGCAGTTCGGAACACCAGCAAGCAGGCGTGGTGCAAGACTGCACACACGGGGCAGACACGTATATATATATATATGACATCTATGCGTGTGTAAGGAGATCAGACGCGTGGAGATGCTACCGAGAGAGAGGCCGAGAAGGACGTGCCGTCTTCTAGACAGGAGAAGGGAGAGAGAACGGGTACTCACTCACTTGTGGCCGCCTGAGGATCCTTGCGAGTGGCTGCGGCAAGGCGGAGATCGGTGGAAAACAAGCTGAAGAAGCTTTCCGTTTCTTTCTTGGCGTTATGAGGCTCCGCCCGAGCTGCAGAGCGCCCCACTGGTGTGACCGGGCGCCTGGAAGGCCCTTGGCGAGAGCCGCCGACTCTGCAGAGATTGACGTTAGGGAGAAACTACTCTCTATCACTGTGTGAACGGAGAGGCGCTGGCAACCCGAAGCTGCAAAGGCACCTTAGCCGCATGTGTTCAGGTGAGGACGCGTGTGTCACTCTCACCGCCAAGGGTCAGGGCGGGGCTGTGCGTGTGTGCCTCTTCCCACGACGGGGGACAATGGACCCCCATTTACAGACGCAGGAGACAGCAGGCTTTCCTCTCATCCCTCTGTAAAAGGCACTTCGAGAGTCTCCTCTCTGGAAAATCCCTGCTTCTCCCTTCCAGTTTGTCGATTTCCGGCGCGACAGAGGCGTCCCTCGCTGAGAATGTACACCCCGGCACACACGGGAGAGTGTGAGCAGTGCAACTCCCCGCGCAAGGCGTTCCGCCGTCACTTTCCATTTCTGCTTGGAAATGGCGACGATGCTGTTTTCTCGACTGCGAAGAGGAATGAGCGCGTGAGGACGCGCGACAGAGGGAAACGGTCAGCGAGCGCGCGTGGCCACACGCAACTGTCGGTTCGCCGCGTTGCGCGAGAAAGTCTCGCGACAGGAGGAGGAAAAAGCTGGTCGGCGCGCGCGCGCGCGGCAAAGCGTCACTGCATGCTTTCTCGTCGGCGCTCTGCATGAGCTTGCATATTTTCTTTCCTCTCCTCGGAGAGTGACTTTGTCGAAGCAGATATTGTCTCTTTAGGTTTGGCGGAGCCGGCGGGGTTTCCAGAGGTTTCGGGGAGGAAATCTGCTCGATTTGTTCCGCTTTCCCCCGCTGACTCTCGCTCCCCCGATTTTCCGCGTGTACGCTTCTTCCTCGCAGTGTTGCTCGACAAGAACCGTCGCTGGCTTTTTCGTCCCTCGTCTTTTTCGCTTCATTCTTCACTTTTCACTTGTAGTTTCCGCGGCGGCGCGCCAGGCTTTCGGGCTCCGACCTCGGTGCTCCCCTCGCCCTCGCACTCGGCCCCTCCCCATCGTCTGTCTCCCGCTGTTCACGCTCTGTCTACACGCCAGAGAGGCGGCGCGAAGGCAAACGCTTTGCCGCCTCTTACACAGTTCAGCAACTCCTCCGTGCTTTCTCCACTCTTTCTTCCGTCGTGCCTCTTTTAGGGCCTCCGACCTCAGTCTTCGAGTGCCTAGCCGAATCGTTCCCGTGCAGCGCCGCTAGAGCGCTTCTTCTTCCCTTTCTACCCGCTTCACTTGTCGCGAAATCGTCGAGTCAAGCAAGTCAGTCCCCTCTCTGCTTCTTGAGGTTGGCCGTGGACTCCGCAAAAGTATCTCCACCTCGCCTCGCTCACCTTTTTTCGTCTCGCCGTCTCCCCTCCGAGGCGTCACGCCTCTCCAGCAGATTCCCTTTCTTCGCGCTCTCCTCTTCTCCGCGCACCGCCGCCGTTTCGCGCCGGCTTCCGAGAAGCTGCGGGCGCCGAGGCGCCGGAGCGCACTTGGCATGCGCCGCTGCTGAGGCAGCGGGGGAAAAGGAGAAGACGGTTGCGTCGGATTGCTCTGAGCATCCAAAAGCTGGAGAAGATGGTTCTTCTGTCGCTTTGCTAAGGAGAGGAAGAAAGGCGCTCGCGCCCTGTCGTCTCTCGAGGGAAAAGAGTGTCTTTCGCGCGGTTTAACCTGCGAGAGACAGAGGACACAGCAGGGCTGACGACTGAGGGGAGAGGCTTCCGACTCCGGGATTTAATAGAACTTCATCGACTAGACCTAAAGGTAGACGGGCTGACCAGCCCGGGACGAGAAAGGCGTGCGTGTTTCTCGCTGCCGACTCCGCTCTTCTCTTTCCCTCGCGCGCGCAGCTCTCGCGTCTCACGCACGCGACTCTAAGCGCTGTGCGTGTGGGGGGATCCGCGTTTGAGCTGCGCGGCGAAAAACGCGTCTCGTGCTTCAGCCTCGCTGTCGGAATCCTCGGAGGCAAAAGGTTCTTGGCAGCGCCTTCTGTGTCTGTCGCCGTTTTCCGGCCAAGAGTTTGCGTGAAGCGCGTCGACTGCGAGAGCCTCGCCGCTCTGAGGAGACCGGTGCGCGTTCCGGTTTTCGCCTGCTCGTGGTCTTCTCAGGCGCGCGATTCTTCTCGCTGGCCCCTCGGGTTCCTTTCGCCGCCTGTCTTCCCGTTCGACGTTTCCCCTCTCTCTAGCGAGAGTCTCCACACCATGGACAGTCAGATGCAGCACAGGCTCGAGGTACTTCGGAACAAGTTAGGCCGTCAGCGCACACCTGTCCCTCCGGTTCCACCCGCTCTCTCTTCTCTCAAGCAGCCCGCTTCGGTTTCGCTCGGAATGGAGACTTCCGAGGCAGGCGCTGAGGGGAAAGAGGACTCAGGCGCGCCCGCAGCTGCAGCCGAGACAGGAGCTCAGTTTTCGCCTTCATCTTCTTCCTCGTGCTCTGCGCCGTCTTCATCCGGTTCTTCCGCTTCTTCGTTTCCAGGCGAAACAGTGAGAGAAGCGGAGGGCGCTGTGGAGAGGTCGGGCGAGAGAGGCGCGCACGTGAACGGAGCGGGGCCAGAGACTCTCGCGTCCGTGCCGGGAACTGCGGCTCTGCTTGCAGCCGCTTCCGCTCGATCCGCGCTCCGTTCTGGGCCGGCGTCTGCGGCTGCTCAGTCGTTTGCTGACACGTCTTCGAGCGTCCGTTCGCGCTTCGTGGGCTTGTCGGACATGACAACCTCCACAGCGCGTCGCATCGTTCTTCTCGAAGGGAGGAAGAAGAGCACTGCAGCGCTCTTGACCGAAAGCCTTCGCCCCTCGCGTTCGCCCTCGCACCCTCGCGGAGACGCCGAGAAAATGCGTGCTTCTGGTTCGCTGTCCGGTTGTGAGACGGAGCGCGAGGCGCCCGCAGAGGCGACGGGGCCTACGTCGCGGCCGCGCGTTTCCGAGCTGCAACAGTGGCGCTCGCGACTGAGAGAGAACGTGGAGAAGCAACTCGAGGAGTTTCAGACGCGCGCGCGGTCGCAAAAGGTTCTTGCGCCGCGGCGGGCGACCTCGAAGGAGCCCAGCGACGGAGAAGCCGAGACGGATCCGAGCGGCGCGCGAAATCCCGCCCGGGGTGGACCGGGAGAAGAACCGGAGGTGGGCGATGAACAGCCGGGAGACCGCGTGGTGGGGACGAAGAGCGACGGCAGAGAGGCGGACTTGAGGGCTGCAGACCGCGGAGAGGGCGACGAAGAGAGAGGAAACAATGGAGGATTCCACCAGGGAGACGCCGCGAAGGGAGACGACAGCAGGGCCGTGGATTCGCACGCGGTTTCGTCTCCGACGTCTCGCCTCCCTGCCAGTCGAGAGGCCAACAAGGAAGGCGAGAGAGACGCGAGCGAAGATGGCGCCGACTTCGAGCGGCCTTTGTCCAAGAGTCCCTTGAGTCGCTTCCACCCGCACCGCCCTCTGAAGAATGCGCACCTGCGCGATGTGCATGTTGCTGAGCGCCAAGAAGACACTTCTCACGCGGCCAGCGGCGCCGTGAGCAGCCCGGAAGCCGGAGCGAGTGCGCGACATGCCTCGCAGGGTCGCGAAGAGCGGCACGGCGGGCGGAGTCGCCATCCGCACGAAGAGCCTCGTTCGCGGGGAGGCGCGTGCAGTAAAGACGGCGGGTCTGCCGCGCGTTTCGCAGCGGATCGCGAGCGAGACGCCAGGGACGAGCGCGAGAGGCGCGAAGGCCAGGCGTTGCTGGACCGAGACAAGAAGCGCGAGGGCGGAGGCCGCGGGGAGGCGCACCGGCGTCGGTCACCGCGGAGGGAGCGCAGCTCGGAGGACGAGGCGCGGCGAGAAGATGTGGTTGTGGGTGGGCGCCCCGAGAGGAGAAGAGGGAGGAGCCGAAGTCGCGAGCGGAGGAGACACGAGGGGAACGCGCGGGCGCACCACCAGGAGTTGGCTGCGCGGCGAGAAGAGGAGACGCGCGAGAGAGAGAGGCGCGAGGAAGACGCCGGCAGGGACGCGCGCGATCGAGGGAAAGGCGGCCGCGAGAGAGAGCGCGAGAGAGGACGCGAGAGAGAAGGCTCTTCCCACGGCGGCTCGGCGTCGGCGGGACGCCGGAGCGACGAGCGCAGAAGAGAGGAGGCGAGCGGCGGGCGAGTCGAGGGGCGAAGGAGGAGAGACGACTCTGAGCGGCGAGAAGAGGCGCGCGCGTCCGGGTCCGAAGGCGGGGAGCGCGAGGAGAGGGAGCTCGCGAGTCAGCCAGGGAATCGAACAAAGGCGGCGGGGCGGGGTGCGAGCGGGAGGCGCCTCAGCGAGGAGCGGAGGAGCCGATCGGCGAGTCCGATCACGCGCGAAAACAGTCCAGAGACAGAGGAGAAGCAGAGGGCGGTGCGAGAGCGAGACAGCGCGAAGCGGGCGCCGCGTGACCGGGAGGGGCGAGGCCGAGAGCGCGAAGAAGAGAGAAAGCGGCCGCGAGCCGCGGGGTCGGGCGGCGAGATGGAGGCCGAGGGGGACAGTCTGCGCGCGACGGCGCTGGGGAAGAGAGAAGCCGCAGAAGAGAGAGAAGAAGGCGAAATCGACGAGGACGAACCCGAGATGAGGGAAGAAGACCCTGCGCAGAAACCTGACGGCGGGGAGACGAAGCAGAACGAAGAGAAAAAGAAAGAGAAGGAGGAGAAGGAGAAGAAGAAGAAGGAGGAGAAGAAGAAGGAGAAAGAGAAGGAGGAGAAAGAGGAAGAGGAGAAAGAGAAGGAGGAGAGGGAGGAGAATGAGAGAGAGGAGAGGGAGGAGAATGAGAGAGAGGAGGAGGAGATGGAGAGAGAGGAGGAGGAGAAGGAGAGAGAGGAGAAAGAGAAAGAGGAGAAAGAGGAGAACGAAGACGAGCGGGAAGAGCTGTTTACGCCGGAGCCTGGGGAAACGGAGATGCTGCTGACACCCGAAGATGGAGGGCAAGTCGACGCGTCTGTTGGGCAGCCGAGCGTGGAGGAGAGCGAGAGGCGACGGAGAGACGGCTCGGATCGGGCGAGTGGCCAAGAGGGGAAGGGCGTTGGCCGCGCCCTCGAGGCTTCGCGACTGAGCAGAGAGCCTCGGGCCGGGAGTGACGGCGACGGGCGCGGCGAGGACGAGGGCGAAGATGACGCGTGTTTGTCTGCGAGACCGGGCGCGGAGGCGGCCCCAGACGGGGCGAGGGAGCGCGGTGGGGAAGACGACGAGTGCAGTCCAGAGGAGGACGTGGATCCTGAGGAGCGCGAGGAGGAGGAGGAGCTCCAGAGACAGCTGCAGAGCGTGGGCGCGAGTTGCAAGTGCAAGCGCAGCAGCAGCCTGATGTACGGATGCCGCAGAGTCGAGATCTTCAAGAAACTCAACAAGATCAGCGAGGGAACCTACGGCGCAGTCTTCCGAGCCATGAACCGCACCACGGGCGAAATTGTGGTGAGCGACGGACCCTCCAACTCAGAGAAGCCGTCGAAAGACAGAGACAGAAGAGAAAAAGAGCGAGAGAGAAAAAAAGAGCGGGAGAGGAAAAAAGAGAGGGAGAGAAAAAAAGAGAGGGAAGAGACAGAGAGACGGTGTAGATATGACGGGGCAGGCTGGGGAACAGCAGAAGAGCGGCAGAGCCCAAAGTAGAGGGTAAACGGAAAACGGGTAGCAACATCTCGGCGGAGAGAGAAGGAGAAAGAACAAAGAGCAGGAGATAAAAAAGACAACTGGAGAGAGAAGGGACTGTGGAGGAAAGGCAAGAGAGCGAGGCGAGTTCTGGAGTTTGCGGCATGCGGAGAGTTGACCCGTGCCTTTGGAGAAGCGCGTTGGTTTTGGTATTTCTTCGACATGGGAGATGGACTTGAATTTGCTTGAACATTCGGACGCGACGGCGTCTATCTGCTTTGACGCATCTGCGAGCGGGGAAAGGGCGCGCGTGCAGATTCCCCGAGTGTCCCGTTTTTTTTTCCCGATCTCCTTTTCCCTCTGCAGCGGTCGTCTGCGGTCACACGCCACGCCGTGTTTCCCCCTTGCTTTGCGGCTCCTGTGCAGGCTCTCAAGCAGATAAAATACCACAACCGCCTGTGGAGCGAGGGCTTTCCGGTGACGAGTTTGCGAGAGATTTCCATCATGCTGGAGTTGCAGCACCCGAACGTCCTCGATGTCCAGGAGGTCGTGGTCGGGACGGGCCAGCATCAAGTCTTCATGGTACGCGGATCAAGTGGAACAAGGAAGAGAGACGGAAGCAAAAAACGGGGAGGAACAGAGGCAGAACACGCGCGGCGGGGGTGGGGAGTGAACGAAGGCGGGGCGTCCCCGAGACGGAGAGAGAGATGGAGAGGGAAAACGCGAGGAAGACAGAAGCGCACGAGGCGAGACTGGACACATAGATAGAGAAGGAAAGGAGAGACATACATCACAGACAGGCGGCAGTTGTTTGTTTTCGGGCCTCGGAGGGGGGTTCAAGGTTTAGGCGGGGCGGTCCCAAGGCATGCACTACTTGGCTGCCGAGTGCATCTGCACCAAGAGTGGAGCGGGAAACCTCACGACTCCGAGGCGCGTGTCTGCAGGAGTCCTTTCGAGCGAGGCACACACATCTCCCATTCTTTCACGCTCGGCATCCAGGACGCGGTTGACGTCTCCAGCGTGCCCACAGTTCCTGCGACTTTCGAGACTCCCATTTCCTCCTCTCTCCTCTCCCCGTGTTCGCTCCTAGCGGTATTTGTCTCTCTCTCCTCGCGACATCACTCTCTCTCGCCTCTCGAGGTCACTCTCATTTCCCCCTGTCTCTGTTTCGTTTTCTCTCGCTTTGTTTCTTCTCTTCCTTGCTTTCCGTCTGACCACTTTGTCTTGGTGGTTCGTGGACGCACAGCTTGTCTGCGTTCTCGTTGTCGCAGGTGATGGAGTACATTGAGCATGAAGTCAAGACGCTATTGGACGAGAAGCCGGAGTTTTCTACCGCCGAGAGGAAGTGCCTCCTCTACCAGGTGAGAAAGGGGGTCCAGTGCTCTTGCGACTTTTCGTTTTGTCTCCTCGCCCCTCTTGAGAGATGCTTCTCCGAACCACGTGGAAGCCGCATTTTTTCAGTCCACCTTTGGCGCTGAATGTTGAGTCTTTTCAAGAAAGCGCGGACAGCGCCGGCTCCGCGTGGTCGTCCGAGTCCCCCTAGAACCTCGGTTCTTCTTCCGCTCGTTCTGCGTCTCCGCTCCTGTCTCCCTTTCTTCGCGTCCCGTCTCTTCTCGTGGCACGTCGCGCTCCTGTATCCTTCCGTGCTTTTCCTTGCCTGCCTCGCACCTCGGCTCTGCTCCCCCTTCTGTCTCCTCGCTGACTGGCCTGCTTTTCCCTTCAGTTTGTTTGCCCTATCTTGCCGCCTTGCCCACCTTCCCCTCCTGTGTTTTCCGACTCTTCATGTGGTTGCTTTGGCTGTGCGATTGCTGCAGCTTCTCGAGGCCCTGGCGTACATGCATGCGAACTTTGTCTTCCACCGCGACCTGAAGCCGAGCAACTTGCTATACTCCAATCGAGGGGTACGTGACCGCAGGTTCCGCCTCGCCACGTATCTCTGGCGCCTGTGTAGTCTGGCCGCTCCTCCGTCTCTCGTCTCGCCTTCGTCCTTCCTGTGCTTCCCCTTTTCCTGCTCAGCTGCCGTCTCTCGCCCCTCCCAATTAGCGCAGTGTCGATGTCGTCTGCCTGGCGTCTCTATCCTGTTCGTCGCTTGTCTCTTTCTGCTGGTCTTTCTTCTGACCTTCGGTCCTTCTTTTGTCCTTCCGGCCCTGTGTCCGCCTCTTCGCCAGTCCTGTTCTTGTGTCCTTCTGTGCTTGCGTCCTTCTGTCCTGCGCTCCTTCCTTTGGTTCGCTTGGCTCTGTGTTTTCTCTCCTTCGCTCGCGTGTCTCTCGCGCGAACGCGCCGGTCTGGGTCTCTTCAAAAGCGTCTGTGGCCACGCCGTCTGCTTGCACTGCAGGTGCTCAAGGTCGCCGATTTCGGCATGGCTCGGAAGTTCGGTTTTCCGCTCCACAACCGCGTCTTCACCAAGAACGTCGTGACGCTCTGGTACCGCCCGCCCGAAATCCTCCTCGGCGAGGGAACCTACGACGCTGCTTGCGACGTCTGGGCCGTCGGTGAGTCCAAAAGAGACACCCAGCCGAGGACAAGAGGCAGGAGAAAGAGGGACAGCACGAGAGACGAAGGGTCCGGAGTAGGCGAAGGAACGGGAAAGAGGGGAGGGAGAAGAGTTGACGGGAAAAGACAAGTTGCGGGAAGCAGCCGGCGCCAGGCGCGTTGTGTCGTCTACCGCCCTTTCCGGCTGAATGCATACGAAGAGCGGTCGGAATCGTTGAGTGGATGCGCCGTATCGGCACGGGGCGATAGCGCGGGTTCCGAGGTTCCTCATCCGAGGCATGCAGTGGCTTCAGCAAGCAGACCTGAAGCACATTCAGACGCCCAAACAGGAGGCAAATATCTAGGCTTCAACCACGCTGCCTCCTGCTGCCAAAAAGCCGGATGGAGCCAGAAGATAGGAGCTACACACCGAGAGCAGCCCCCGTTTTCTGGCCACGAACGAGGGAGAAACGGTGGACAGGCGCCGCCCACCAAACCTCCACTTGCTGTCTCCTCCTGTCTCTCTCCTCCCGTTCTCTTCGTTGTCTCCGCGGCTGTTTCCTCGGAGATTGGCGCCTCTATTCGGTTTCGTATATATATTTATACATAGGCATTCACATATATATATATATATATATGTATATATATTTGTATACGTGTGTATGCATATGCATGTGCGTGTATGTAAAAGCGCACGGAAGGGGGTTCCTGTGGCTGCATGCGAGTGCACAAACTCTGGAAGGCACCGTTCTGCAGTTCTGAGGGAGCGCTGGGCGTCTCTTGGTTGGTTGCCGGCGTGGTGCAGGCGCAATTTTCGGCGAGTTTCTTCGAAAGAAGCCTCTCTTCGCAGGCCACGGCGAACTGGACACGCTGAACAAAATCTTCAAACTCTGCGGTGGGTGGTAGTAGCTCAGACTCGAAGGAGAACTCGGGGGAGGCCCCCCCTAGTGTGCCTGTGAGCCGCGGCGGAGCATCTCTGTCCGGCCACGCGTCCTCAAGACCGGGTTTTTTCCGCTGTGTGCATGCGCTATCCTCTCAATCTCGACGGGTTTGTGCATCTGCCTGTCGCGCAGTTTCTGTGCATTTCCATATACTTAAATACACATACTTACGCATATAGTGTATGTGCACATCTATCTCAGAATCCACGTGGTGTGCAGCCGTGCATGCGGTTTAGCACAGTCGTCTGTCGACTGGTTCGCCCTGTCTCTCCGTCTCCGTCGGTCCAGCCGTCCCCTTTCTGTGTCTCTGTGTGGGCGCGTGCGAACGCCTCGAATGATAAAGTGAGGGTTCCAGCGGCTGTGTGTCTCTACAGAGAGTTTCGCCTCACGCGTTGTTTCTGTCTCTCTCCCTCTCAGTGTCTCAGCCCTGCCTTCACTGATGCATGTGTGTGCATCGGAGGCTTTCTTGTCGCGGCTCTTGCCGCTCGGCGGCTCCACAGCGATCGCGAGACGAGGATGGTCAAATTTAAAACTGGCCTTTGCATGTGCTTTCTTTGCTTTTCAGGTACCCCGACGGAGACGTCTTGGCCGGAATTCAATTCGTTGCCCCACATCAAAAACAAGAAGTTCTTCACCTCGCCGCCTCAGTGTCAGCCTTCGTGGCGAGAGGTCTTCCCCCCACCTTCGAAACACCTGGCGATGGGGGTAGGGACGAACACGCGCGGCAGCAAAACGGCGCGTTTCAGTCCGCGTCGCCGTTTTATCGAACGCGACAGATCCTGCGCAGTTTATCTCTTCAAAGGAACCCTCTCAACGTGTGCTGCGTTCAGTCTCGATAAACTCCCTGCTTGCACTGGGCAGACCGAGACGCACTGGGATATCTCCGTCGCACTGGAACGGGCTTGAGTTGTGCCGGCCCTCTGTCGTTTGTTCTTCTTTTTCTTTCGTTTTCGTGCGTCGTGCGTGGTCTCACGTCCGCGTGTTCTCTCGTTGCTGCGCGGCTGTTTGTGTTTGTTCACGGCCACCCACCGGACGAGCATATCTTCTGCCTCGAGGCTGCCGCCACTCTGTGAATGCGCAGTGAAGAATAGGCCTGCATGCGTGCACAACCACTTCCATATGGGTGGAAGGTATGGACTTGTCCGCTCTCTGTTTCGTCGAGTTTTTGGCTCCCTTGCTTCTCGGCCATCGACCTCGCCTTCTCTCTTTTGTGTTGCGTTTCTCAGAGCAGCGGTGTGTTGACCGATCTCGGCCTCGATCTCCTCCAGAAGCTTCTCGAGCTCAACCCCGCGAAGCGCATCACGGCTGCTGAGGCGCTTCAGCACGAATATTTCCAGGTAAGAGGAAGAAAAGCAGAAAGAAAAAAGTGGAAACAAAACGCGTGGACGACGCGAGAAGCCGCGGGGCTCAGGGACGACCACAAATTGGAAACGCATGTGGCGGAGTGCATGCATGCGCCTGCAAGTTCATCTGCGCGGCCGCTCTGTGGTGCGGACACTCTGCGTGCTTTCTACATCGTTTTCGAGATGTGTGCAGCTTCACCTCGGGAAAACGCGCCCCAGCAGCGTACGGCCAGTGATGCACGTTTTGGTTAGGTGGACTGTGGAAGAAATCGCGACGCACCTCTATATTCTTTGTAGTGTGGAACGCATTGGCGCACCTGTTGCTATATACATACATATACACACATACATGTACATACGTATATATATATATATATATGTATATGTATAATAAATATATGCCTGAGTGGATAGTGTGTCCTTGGCTGCCGCGTGTCAGAGAGGTTTGCAGAATTTGTGCACCGCAACAGGAGGGAAGATAAAGGAATCTCATTGCGGGCGCCTTTGCGCAAACGCAGTCACGTACACGCGTGGACGTTTAAGGGTCGGGAGAGCCGTGCAGCTACGATGCCTGAAGTCGAGGTCCTTTTTGTCACGTCGGCGAGGTGAGGCTCACGCGGAGAGGTGCGGGTATGTTGTTTCCGTTTTCAGGAAAAACCCAGGCCGCAGCTGAAGGAACTGATGCCAACCTTCCCCGACACAAACAGCCAAGGTACGCGTTTGAACTTGCGTTCTGGAGTTCTCTCTCTGGGCGCCTCTGCGCTCGACGCCTGCTCATCCACTGTTAGGCTGTACATCCATGCCTCTTAAAAAATATATATACAGCCCTATCCGTTTGCCTAGACAAAGGTCTCCACATCTACGATGTAGCTGCGTCCATCTGCCGACATGGATCTCTCTGCCTCGATCGCTAGGCATGTGTATCTCTGTGTTTCTTTGTTGAGCTGCACGAATGCTCGCGGGGTGTTTGTACGTTTGCTGGCAAGTTCACTGATGTGGATGGGTCTCGCGCATGCACTTGATAAAGGCGGCATCTTACGGACTGTGGTTTTCAGCACGCCGGAAGCGTCGACGGCTGGGCAGCGGGAACCCGTTCGACGAACAGAAACGTAAGGGCGAGGTTAGGTCGATTTAGGCTTGCGCGTGACCGTCTGAACAGAGTCTCTGGGTTCTGCATGTATGCCCGGGAGTAAACGTGGAAGAATAGATTGAATCTTGAGTAGGGGGAAAAGAAGGACAATCGCATGTGTAGAACACGTGAATTTTTGGACGTCGATGGATCCCCTGCATCCGTTTCCTGCATCCATTGCGGCGTTCATGTGATGCGTTTGGGTTGGGGATGCGTGGCGCGGATGAAAAGAAGCGATTTACCTGTTTGCGCGTTTGTGTGCAGATCAAGACTCGTTCCGCTTCGGCGCTCGGGTGGATGCTGAGAAGTTTCTCTCTGCTCTGGCAGACCAAACAAAGGAGAAGAAGAAAGACAAGACGACGGGTGCCCGGAAGGGCCGGTAATTCTTCGGGAAAGAAGAGGGAAGGAGAAAGGCCATGGGCGTTCGCTTTTCTCGGATGTGCGCACAAAAGGCCAAAGAAGGAAGCGTCAGAGAGTGAAGTGCTTCGCCGCACCTGTTAGGCATGTCACGACGCGTTGGTGCGTGTTTTTATAGCCTCGCTGATAGCCGCAAGCACACGCTTGCATGCAGGACTGAATTTTCCAGTTGCGGACGCCCTTACGTGCTTATACCTTTGTGCATATATATATATATATATATATATATATGTATTTATATATATATATATATATATATATGCATGCTGATGTAGTTGCATGCGCAGCCTCTGGCGAGGGCGGGGCAGGGGTGAGGGAAGGGGGGCCGTGGCACAGCGTCTTCCGTCTGGTTCTGTGGGGTTCGGGAGACTGGCGTGTTGGCGATGTAGAGAAGAAAGAGTTTCAATCGGAGGAAGCGCTGCATTTTTGTCTTCGATGTCCTTGGCGGATCTCCTATTTGTCTGTTTGTGCGTCGATTTTTTTTCTCTGCGCGTTAACAACTGACTCTGCAAAATCGACGAACGGACATCGGGGGTTCATGAAATTCTGGCTGCAGTTGGCGAACCGAGTCTCCCGCAAACACCGCGCACCACACCGTCGCGCGGCCCCCGCGGAAATCTGCGCCGTCGGGCGCGGCCTTTTCTCGCGAAACCTCGACGTGGGAATGAAAAACGAAAGGCAGAATCGAACACGTCTGGAGTTATTCACAAACTAATTCGATATTCATGGATGTGTATCAGGTGGGGGCCCATACCTTAGCTTTTCTATTGACACAAACCCACACACATAGATGGAATCCTATACAAATGTTTAGATATCCAAGAATACAAAACTGGAGAGATTCGCCTGGTAAGGTGTGTCCCAGCGATGGCATCGCGTGTGCCTCCTGTCTCCCCTCTTTTTTTGACTCATGGGAAGAGACTTCCGCCCCGTAGCGATCAATCCCGACCCGTCGCTCCGTGCGGTCGCCTCCGGTTGAGACCGCACACAGCGACATCGGGGCACACAGCGACATCTCCAGTGTTCTCCGACAGTGTCTCAGTCGACACAGGCTCACAAAGGCCATCCCACAGTTCTTCCAAAGGGGGGTGTTTGTCCTCTCTTTGTTCATCCACGCTCGCGAGGAATCGAACAGTCGGATTCCTGCTGGTCTGCGACCGATTCCGACACTCGACGATTCTGTTCGCGGGGGTTTCAAGTGGACGCCCCTCGCGACTTGGGAGGTTGAGAAAATCGATTTACCCCGGGTGAAGCCAAGCCACCACGCTCAGCGGCTGTCCAACCATGACGGCCGTTTATTCAGAGAAGGAGGCTCGGCGACAGCTCTCTCCTCGTTCTGCGGAAGTGTGAGGTTTCGCTTTTGGAATGATACGCGGAACTCCAGTGACTCGAGCCTATACCACGATGCTCCCTAGTTTTAGCCTCTAGAAATTTCTGGGTTGCTTCGTTACGCCTTTTCAACTAGACAAGCACGTAGGTTCCAGCGTTCTTGTTTGAGAATGACGTTGCGACAAACGCTTGCGTTTTGCGGAAACAGTCATGAAAAGAAATAATACTGAAGGGGGCCAGGAGAAACAACATAACGTAGAAGTGTCTCCTCACACGCAGCATATTGTTCTACAACGATCTCCTTGCCAAGATAAAAATCCTCCGAGCGCGTACCACACACGGATTCATTTCCCGAGCGCAGCAGGGGCGATGGCTCTGAAGATGTTCTCACAGGAGATTTACTCTCTTCTTTGCTCCTTTTCCAGTAAGTACACTTCTCCGTGAAATCTGTACGACTAGCTCCCCACTCCGCGTTCCAGAAACCACCGCCTTCCATGTTTAGGCCAACCGGAACAATGCCGATGACATGCAAATGTATATCTTATTTTTCGCTCTACAAGTATGTAGGGGCAGCTGCGTACACAGTGGTAGACGCGCGTTCCGCTGTGTATTGGTGTTTCTGTGTTCCTGGTGAGGCACAAGCTGATCCTCTGAGCCGGCCATACTGGGGACGAACCCCGCAACCACCTGGAAGCTGGGTAAACGGCTGCGTACCACTGTTCTCTAGCGGAATAGTTGCCGTTTGAGGCCCGCGAGTACCATGCAAAAGTCCACCTTTTTGAGAAGCTTCACTGAACATATTTGTGCGCCGGGTCGGTTCGCGTAGAGTCTCAGTCGCGTTTCGTTCTGAAGAACTGCCGCTGGAGCCCGGGAAGCTTCTCCTTCCACCTTTGCTTCAGTATGTTTCCTCTGCCTTCGAAACAGACAGAACTCCGAACTTTTGCACACCCAGGGTCGCGCTAGTCTTTTTGGTTTCTCTGCTGCTGGCGGCGGCTGTCTCGCGCAGCTGCACGTCTTTCAAATTTTGCTTTGATAATCTCGTCCGTTTCTGCTTGTCGCTCCAGACGCAGGGGCGATATCTGGAAAGCGCACGCCAGTTAAACACACCTTGTCGAGACGTTCCCGCTTTTTGTCCTTGTGTCGGTTAGCATGCGTTGAGAAAACCCAAGAAAAAGGGACGTCCGAGGTTCACGCGTGTGCGACATGCGGGAACGTGTGCTGCAGCTTTTCTCAGCCGCCCGCCAGCCTGCTCGCGTCCGTCGCGTTTTTCGCCGATTTTCACTGTGGAACGCCGGGTTTCTCGCTCTCGTTTAGTCTGGCATTTCGCGGGCGCCGTGGAAAAAACGGTTCTCGAATCTCCAAGGGCGATTCTGCGGGTTCGTAGGCTCGTTCGCGTTCCCATTGCGATCCCGATGTCTCCGCAACACAGCGCGCTTGTCTGCCGTATGTGTAGGTTGAAGTGCCTCGCCGCGGTTGAAGTTCTCTTCGTTTTTCTTTGCAAGGCGCCATTCCGAAGTGAAATCTCACGTCGCGCCTTCCCTTTCCCGGAAGACGACTGAGGGCCTTTATTTGAGCTGTTGTTCCCTGAGTGCTCGACTTCCTACGCGGCCTCTGACGTCTCCGCGGCGGCCTGCACACGAGCTGCTGTATGTACACCCAAAAGGTTCTGCCGGCGTGGACCTCTCTAAAGTGTCGACACGGGAACCGTTCCCTTTTCCATTTTCTCGTCTCTCGTGGCATAACAGCTGCACACTGTAGGAGACAAACCTGCTAAGATTCGCTTTTTCACAACCCTCCACCGTGTCTCCCGTCCCTTGTGTCGCCGCGCTGCATTTCCGAACTCTGCCTGTAGAAGGCCTGAAGACATCTCCCTCGCACACACCGTCAATCCAGACTTTCTCGCGGCGCAGCCCTCTTGTTTCCCTTTTCCCTCTCCTTTTTTCTCCACCTGTTCCCCGTGGTGGAGGTCGGTCTTCGAAGATGTGCGAGCCCTGCGCGGACCGTGACCGCACCCTTTTGCGTTCAGGCTGAGCGGCGTCGTTCTGCAGCCCGCTTGTATCTTTTTCGCTCCGCAAATCGGTTCGTTTTACGCGAAGAATCATGCCCGCCCCGAACCCGGCTGCTTCGCCCCCTGTTGTGCCTCCGTTGAACGCTGTCTTGTCCACGCGTCCCGTCTCGTCTCCCGCCTCGCCCTCCGGAGCTCCGTACTTCCTCGCTGTCACTGGGGCGGTTGCATCCTGGTTGATGCTTCTGTGTGTCGCGCAAGAGCTGCCCTACGACCTGGGCGAAGGTCTCGGCATTCGCTTTCGCCGCTGGCTCCGCGCACATCCGCTGCTCTTCGCGCCGTGGACTGCTTTTCTTCGCTGGCTGGGCCGCAGAAGGCGTCTCGTGAGTCTCGGAGACTTCATTCTCAGAGAACACATTCGTCTGAGTGGCTGACCCGAGTGTCCCCGTGCTCTTGCTTCTGTGAAGGTCCAGAGAACTCGCGGCGGCAGGCAGCGGAGCTCTCCGGCCCTGCTCACCCACCTTTGCTTTTCGCGCCTCGTCTGCCTTGCTTCTTCTGCGAAAAAACGAAGGACAACCAAAACGCGACCCAAGACGGAGAAAACCTAAACCGCCACCGGAGACGGGAGTCTGTGCAGCCTGGCGAAACGCGGGACTTTCCGACCGCTTGGCCTGTCGTGTCCCACTGCCACTTCCCAGTCTTCTCTTCTGGAAAAACATACGGCGCATGCACCCTCGCAAGATGAAGGGGCTTCTCTGGAGAGACTCCTCGGCGCGGGCCGCGCTTGCTGGCCTTGCATGTGGCGATTCTGCGTCGCAGGGTGTTGCTTCGTTGCCGAGGCTTGTGGAGACCCGGAAGACGCCCGGCGAAAAGAGCAGCTCGATGCCGCTCAGACTCTCTCTCTTGCCGGTGCATGAACGGCCCGCTCAGCTCTGTCTCTTACTCGCTGTGACGCTTCTCTCGCTCCTCCTCAGTTCGTTCTTCGTCGCCTCGCCCTCCGATCTCCTGGGCTCCCACCTCAGTCTCCCTCGCTCCTCCTCGTCTGGGACTCCGCCGGTCGCTCCCGGTCTCTCCAGCTCTTCGCCTTGGCTTGGACTCGCCGCGTCTGCCTCACCGTCGCCTCTTCAACCTCCCTCCTTCTTCCTTCTACCTGCCTCTGCATCCCCGCTCGCCTCCACTGCCGCCGGGCTGGCCGGCGGGGTTGTCGCCTTCGGGGCGCGCGGGGCAGAGACTGCGGAAGTTGCGCCAAAGACCTCGAAGGGCGAAAAGGGCTCGAAAAAAAAGAGGAAAACGGCGCCTCGGCTTCTCCAAGTCGTCCGGCCAAATGAACGCCATACTGGTGAGAGTCGCGGAATCAGACGTCTTCTTTCCCGTTGCTCTTTCATCTCGTGATCGTCTTCGTGAGCCTGTCACTTTCGCTGCCTCTCGTTCACTTGCTGGTTTCTGCTGCGTCGTTGCGGAGTCGCGATAGACGACACGAACACGGTTATTCCGAAGTCGACCTGCTCTCTGCTCAGGACTGGAAATCGACGAAGAAGCGCTGGCATACATCGAGGCGATTCCCGCGCCCGTCTCCGTGGTGACTGCTGTCGGCTCTATCCACACAGGTTCGGATGTCAAACGCCTCTAGGCAAGAGACTGTCTCAGAATACAGAAATCGCGGCCCGCAGAAGCCAGTTGCCAAGCAGCAAAGCTCAGGGATATGGAAGTTGACAGACGTATAAGCTGTAGGAAGAGCGACGGGGTGACACAGCCACACGGATCGTTCCCTCTCGCCGCCGCAGCGGTTGACACGAAACGGCAAGCATCAAAAGATGCAGGCCAACATCCGAGGCGACGAGTGGGGAGGAACAACAGGCGCCTGCCGCGGATAGAGACATGCGCACAAACTCACATTCGTGTATATCTCTCTGCATGCATATCCACATACGTGCGTCTATATATGTAGTGACATCACTGTCTAGATATACCTGTCCAGAGAGAGGGCGAGAGGACGGTAGGGTAAGGAGACTGATCAAGCAGCGACTCCAGAATCAAGGTTACGCGGAGATATGTACACGAAGTTGCATGCGTCGGTCGATGCGCATATGCGTGTGTCAGTGGATGAGAGGAGAGATGGTGAACCGCAGCTTTTTCATTGCCAGGCGATGGGAGCTCGAGAGCGGCGCAGAGAGAGACAGAGAGGCCGATGGGCGATCCTTTTAGGTGGACGGGGTTGACGCGCGGCTACTCAAGCGCGTGCAGCTGCGTCGGGAGAGAGGAAAAATCTCCTGAGTTAACATTGCTGCCTGGTCAGAAGACGCGTCTCGGGGTCTGCGCTTTCCTCTGTCTTCTCCACCTTTCTGTCTCTCTTTTCCGTCTCTGTCTCTCTCCAGGCAAGAGTTTCCTGCTCTCGCAGCTCCTCGCTTTCTCCTACTCTCATGATCTCTCCTATGACCCTCTGCCGGACGCGTCCGCCGCAAACGCGACTTCCTCTTCTCGCCGCTTCACAGCCTTCCCCGTGGGCTACACGGTCCACCCTGGGACGCAGGGCCTCTCGTTCTGGAGTGAGCCTTTGCAGGTGGATCGGCGGACCGGGAAAGTTGTGGGAGGCGAGGGCGAGGATGGCCGAGCCAAGAGAAAGAGCACCGCAGGCCTTGGCGCTGAGGAAGTGACGAATGTTCTCCTCCTCGACACTGAGGGGTTTGGCGGGCCGAACGTGACTCGGAGCTACGACCAACTCCTCTACGCCGTGGCCTCCCTCGTCTCCTCGGAGCTCCTCTTCACCACCATGAAGATGATCGATGCGCAGGTGGGCCCCACCGAAGCGCTAGAGCAATGCATGCAACGGAAGGAAGACAAAGGAGGTCTCCAAAAAGCCATGTCTGCTCACATACAAGCCTATCTGTGTGCATGTGTTTGCCTCTCTGCATCTGTGCCTGCCTATCTGTACCTGTGCCCATGTGTATAACGTTTAAACACATATACTTATATATATATATGAAGGGAGCAGTAGTGTACATAAAGTGGGGGTATGTACTGTACTGACGTGCATGCTTAGACTGGGTGTGGTATGTCCGTGTGAACACCGTCTCTCCCAGTGTCTCTCAGAGACACTTTTAAATACTTTTCTGGGTGAAGGCATAGTTGCCTGTTGTGAGCGGTGGCGCTCGATATCGGAGGGGTTGTGTAATCTGCACGGGTCCTATAAAAAAAGGACTGTTTTTCGCAGGGCACTCTTAACCTTTTTCTCCGTTTTCGTCTTCGTCGCCACGCATGCCCGCTCAGTTCCTCACGTTTACATACGAAAGTCCGTTTATCCATTTACATAAATATATATATATATATAATATGCGTGCATATATACGTGTGAGTCGCCTTTGGGAAGATTCAGCGTCGCAGCAAAGAAGCGGAGCTCTTCAGTTTTTTCAGCGCCTCGATCGCGACAGGGTGTCCACCGCAGATTCCTATTCATTCCTCGCCTTTCTGGCTTTCTCGCCTTTGTTGCCTTCTCGCGTTTCTCGTGTTTTCGTTTCTGTTCTCTCTTCGCCCCTTGCCTTTGCGCACTTGCTGTTCCTCGATCTGTTTTGCCGTGTGCATGTCTTTGGTTTGCGCTTTCCTTTTCGGATGCATTTTCAGTCCCTGCAGCTGTTGGAGGATTTGACGCGCGACGCGAATTTGTTCAATTTGCGGGCACATGCGCAGTCGGTGAACGCGACACGGACGCTGTCGGCCTCGCAGACGCCCGGCCAAGACGACTCGCCAAGCCTCCCAGCTGTGAGAGCGACGGCGGGAGCGGCGCCGGAGAAAGAGAGGCCGGGGCCTGTGGCGGGGCGGGCCGTCGAGGAGTCTGTCGCGGGGTCGGCGCTCTTCTCCTCGCTGGCGCCCTGCTGTCTCTCGTGGATCGTCCAAGACTTTGTCCAGGTGAGAGAAATCTTTGCTAGAAATCTTTGCATGCGTGCCTCGGGAAAGCCCCCGCGGTCGTTGTCTCTGCGGCATGGAGGGGCGTTCTTCGCCGCGGAGTTTGTTTCTCATAGCCCTCTGTCAGAACGAGTCAGGGTGCGCTTTTGTGGAAGGTGCCGTGCATGACCGCAAAACGGGCTCGAGTCGTGTCTCCAGGACCTCCAAGGACTGACGGCACTGCAGTGGCTGGACCGCTTGATTGCCACGCACCGCTGGAGCGCCTCGCCCGCCGAGGTCGAGAAGAACTTCTGGAAAGAGAAACGCGGAACGGAGAAGGGCAAAAAACCCGGCGAAGAAGACGGCGACAACTCCCTGTCCCATTCGCTGCGGTACGCGTGCCAGCCGGAAAGAGGACAGAGAGGGAACCACACAGAGTTCAGTGGAGAGAGAAAAGCTCGAAAAGAAGTGGGAAAAAAGGGGACGGCAGAGGAACCCCAACGAACCTGGTTAGGGGAGAAAAAGAGAGGGATGGAAAACGAGGAAAGAAGGTCCGTCTTTTCCTCTCCCTTTTGCCCCTCCTGCCTTGTCGCGGCGGTGTGGAGCACCCGTTAGCGTCTTGGTCCACTGCGCTTTCGGCAGGGTCCGTTTCCTCTGCATGCGACACTCTGCTCGCTCTTGTTTCGTCCCTCGTAGAAATCCTTTTTGGACGCCTGTGAACGTTGTGGTTTCCAGGTCTTTCTATGACTCCATTCAGTGTGTGGCGCTTCCCGCGCCGTCTTCGTCCTCGGAGGCGTTGCAGCGGCTCGACCTCCTGCCGCTGTCGGAAATGACGCCGGTCTATAGGGCGGCCTTCCAGGACTTCAAAGACGCGCTGCTGAAGCGCGTGGCAAACAACTTCAAAGCGAAGAGCCGCCTCCTCCACCCTGCGAGCGGGGGCGGCGCGCAGGGAGTCTGCGCTCGCCGGGGAGGAAGGAGCGGCGAGACGGGCGAGAAGAGCGGGGAGTCTGGGGAGCTCTGTGGAGGCGAAGAGATGACTGGAGAGGAAGCGCGAGAAGGGCGGGGAGATCACGAGAACGAACAAAGCGAAGAAGAAACTGGGAAGCGAAACCGACGCGGAAGTGTCGGCCGAGTGGCGATGAGTGGCAAGGACGTCGCAGACCTCCTGCGGTTTCTCGTCAGAGCTGCGAACCTAAATATGTTCGAAAACGTGCAAATCTTCATGAACCACTTCTCGACTGTCCGGGTGAGCGCCACGCGTCTTCCATATATATATATATATACATACATACATGCGTCCGTTTTTCTGTGTTATATCCGTCTTGTTGTGTGTGCGTGGATTGTTTGTATATACGTGGGAGCAAGCGCAAAGTGTTGGGTGTTTCGCCTTCCACTCGATTCGCTTGCCACGAACAGAGGCGCCTCCTTGTTCGTTTCCTTGATTGTGCTCTGCGTGCCTTTGTCGCGGAGTCTGCTGTCAGTCGGACTTGGCGAAGAATGACCTCCTCTTACTTTTCGACGAGGACATGCAGAGGTTTTTGAACGTCCATCCACCGCCGCTTCCGCCGCTTTTCTTCTCCTTCGCGGACTCGCTTCGGCAGCAGCTGCTACAGCAGTGGCAGCAACAGATTCGCGGCCAGGAGGGCCTGCATGCGCACGAAGTTCAGCAGCGTCAGCAGGAAGAGATGATCCAGAAACTGAACGAGAAAGTCGAGAAGTTCCGCGGCATGTAAGCGACCCATCCGCACGGGCTCTCCACGAGCTGCCGCGCGCCGCTTTATTACCGTTCCCCGATTTTCTCCATCCACGCGGCTCGCGCGAGAGTCCACGGGCCGACGGCGAGCACACCAGACGGAAGATGTTGCCTCTTTTGGTCCTTTTGCAGAGCCGAGGAGCAAGTTCGGAAATACTGCCGGGAGTTCTGTGGTAAACGCCTGCAACAAGTTCAACAAGAAATTCAAAAGCACCAGCAGCGCCTCCCGATGGCGCCCCAGGCGCTCGCCGAGTGGGCGATCTACGAGCAGCGGTGGGCGAGGCAGCGGGGACGCACGCAGAAAACTGCGACAAAAAGGACAGAAAGAAAGGAGAGGAAGAGAGAAGGGCGAAACGCGCAGAGAGAGAGACAGCTGCGGGAGAAGAGGCGGAGGCAACAAAGAGAGAGACAGAGCGGTCCGGAGTTCGCGACCAGCAACGGAGAAGTAGCGGAGAGACAGGAAAGAATGTGGTAGAGGGGACAGAGACAGAGGAGACAGAGGCCGACGAAGAGGTCACAGAAGAGAGAGATCGACATGTCTCGTTTGCGTTCGGGATTTGTTTTCCTTCTGCGTGGCCAGACTTCAGCGGTCGCTTCTGACAGACGAAGTTAACCGGGGCGGTCGAGATTTTGCATCGGCAGACGTCTGCGAGGAGGAACTGCGAGCGTACGACGAGAAAGTCGAGAATCTGTTCCTTTTTCTGCACAAGGAAAACACGGTAGGTGCTTCGCCGTCGTCTCTCAGACAAAAACACGCCTGACACCGCGCTTTTCACGAGCTTTGTCCGAGCAAGAAAGGAGGGGATCTGGAGCGGCCGCGCCTCATACAAATACACAGTATAAGGTGAATGCTTAGGCACATGTTGTCTCTATGAACGCTTTGCACTTATATGCATATATATATATATATATGTAGAGATATATAAATCTAGATGTATACAGGCATATACTTATGCAGATTTGTACGGTTATCGATATGTGTATATATTTGTGTATATGTGAATGTGTCCACAGCTACAAACGGGCTTTTGTCTGGTGGCTGTCTTTTTGCGTGAATTGAGGGAGCGTCAGCGACTTCGTAGGGCAAAGATGGGGATGGGCGAGTGCCGACTGGTTTTTGTCCCGCTTTTCCCTTTCTGCGGCCCGGAGAATGCGCCTGGTGAGGTACTCTCGGTGCCTCCCGTGCATCCGCGTTCTTGCAGAAAAAAATTACGGCGTCCATGCAAAAAGCGGAAGAGCAGGCTGTGGCGTTCTTTGCCGAGCAGCTGAAGCAACACCCGCTGGAGATGCTCAGGCCCCTGGAGCAATTTCGCGCGCTTCTTTTCGAGTGGAAAACTGGAGGTACTGCCATCGCGGCGCATGCGCCGATGCCGGAGGCGCCACTGAGGAATGGCCGTTCAGAGACTCGTGGGGACCCATGGGGGGGAGACACCCAACGCGCAGCACGCTTCTGCATGCAGAAGAAGGGTTCTTCTCGTACTTCCATAAAACATTTCAAAACCGGAGGCTGACCGGGGCCTCATGTCTTTTCGAGGGGACCAGACCTGTCGAGTCTGCATGCGCTTCGTGTGTAGGGTATGCAGCAGCCTCTTCTTGCACGCACAGGGGAAAGAGGCTCTCTGGAGACTGCAGACACCCCAGACTATGCACTTCACGCGTGCACCTGTCTCTGCACATCGAGATGTGCGTGCAAATTTATAGTGTGCATGCATCCTGCGACGCCTTCCGTCAACTTACGTGGAGCGTGATGGCGCGTCTTTGTTTGCGGAACAGCTTGGGAGGTTTTCGAACAGAAGGTGGAAGACCTCAGAGCAGTGCGTCAGATCTACAGCGTCTTCGAGCAGCGGCTGACGACAGAGCTGAAGAGATTGGAGCAGCAGGCTTTGCAGCATTGGAACGAAAAGTGCACCGAAATTGCATCTGTAGGCGCTGGGGCAGGTCGGCGACGTGTAAACGGGGGTGACACGTGAAACCCCGCAGAGGGGGCTCAGGGACTGACGCTGTCAAACTGGCACGCAAACACAAATATATATATATATATATATATATATATATACATTTATACATACATATTTACATACATCTGTGCGTACATCCGTATATGAATGTATTCATGCGTATACATATATGTAAATGTATACATATGTATGGGCGTGCACGGAAGGAAAGACGTGCGTGCGTGTACTCGCGCTCGTAGGTGGAGTTCTATGTAGCTAGGTTTCAACTCTTAGACAGGTGGCGTCCGTTCTGCTGTTTGCTTTGTCATGGGTGTGATCCCTTTTGATCTGGTCCTCGCGGGTGTTCCCTCTGTGTGGCTTTGTTTCGCAGGACATCCTCCACAAGTGGAGCAACACGTACAAAGCGGAAGTGATCGCTTCGTTTCCCAAGATCCAGTCTCTCCCCGTGGATGAAGACATTCTGCATGCAGCGTCTGAGAACAAAATGCAGGACGCGCTGGACGAGATGAATGCGCTGTATTGCGCGAAAACGTCTCCCTGGCAGCAGGTAGAGTTTGCACGGCGATGCTCACGCCTCCATCCGCATCGTCTGCGTCGTATGCAGTCAGTGCGGAGAACTCGCGGAGCCTCGAGGCACGCAGGCACCCAGCCGGGGATGTCCCCACGGCTCAGCTGGCGTCCGAGACGAACACTCAAACTGCAAGTGGCGTGGTTGACAAAGTTGGGCTGAGAGACGCGTCGCTGGGGCAAGAGCTCGGAACCAGGCACAAAGTGTTTTCGTTCAACGCCTCATTTCCCTTCTTTTCTCCGTAGATGGGAGTGATGGACGCCGGGCAAGAGGCGCGTGGGCGGCCGCAATTCAGTTTTCGCTCTTTCGTGCATGCTACGAATCCGCTTACTCGCTTGCGGCCTCAAAAACCTGGAGTCAACTTTAATACCATTCGTAGTTTCTCAACCCGCTGCTGCTCTCAGGTGGCAGGACAACTGAGGGAAGTGATGCGCGAGAGGCAGAAGGAGCTCGAGATGCAGAATGTCGAAGCCATAAAAACAAACTGCAAAGAACCTCTGGATAAGCTTCTGAAGAAGCTGCAAGTAAGACATCATCTTCAGGGGAGTCGCCTCAGTGTGGTTTTGCATGCTGAGTGGAGCCAAGCACATTCGGGCCGTTCTGCTGTTCTTTCCATTGCGGATTTGTCTCTTGTGTTCCCGAGATACGCACATTTGGAGAGGCTTGTGGTTGCAGTGAAGCGACGGGTGTGAAAGGGGGCGGAAACGGAACGTCCTTCCGACGCAGGCCGGGGGAGTCACTCCGACTTGTTGTTTCTTCGTTTGCGTTCTCTTTCGGTCGTGCTGCTGCCGTCGAGGGCGTCTCCTGTAGACGCAGAACCGCAGGCCTTCTTGCCAATAGGCATGCGCCATTCGTTCGTTTTCAAAACATAGAAATCGGCTATTTCTTTCCGCCCACTTTCTTCGCGCTCCCTCTCCCTGTAGCCTGAAGCCGAGAGTCGCTACCTCTGGACCACGTTCCTGTCTCTTGCTCGACGAGAAGCGTTGGCCGTACTTTCGTCCCAGAACGCTCAGACCCGAGCTACCGTTCTCCTGTCGGAGCGTCTGGTGAAGCGCGTGACGGAGCACTGGCTGGAGACAGACGTCAGAGCTACTTACGCAGATACCATTTGGAGGAACATGGTTAATCTGTGCCAGCAGGTACGGGGGAACGGACGCGCGTCGCACAGCGGCGAAGAAGGTCAGAGCAATTGTCGATTGAGACGTCTTGCGGGTTACTGTTCTTTGAGACAGTTGGGTTGTACGTTGTTGGACGCCGTGAAGAGGGGAAGCGAGGACACGAAGGACGGGCATCCCGAGAGGACATTGGAGTTTCCCAGGTGCGCCTGGTTGAGGGTGACCGATGCCCCTGCAGAGAAAGCGTATGACCGTGCGGGGTGCGCGGAAGGATTCGCGCGGTATCTGCATGAAGTGAAGAATGGAGAGAAACATTTGTCAGTAGCAACACGGCTTTTGGGAAACACGGTTCGTCATTTGTCTTGTATCTGTGGCTACGTCATTCTCATTCTTATTCGCTACTGTGCTTTTTGCCCGTAGATTGCTGGAGGAATCGTAGGAGTTGGAGGCTTGCTCATCTTCAGCACATACAACATCTGGATGGGACTAGGCATGATGGCGGTGGGAGCATGGCTGCTCTTCGGAATTGTGACTCTTATCGGCTGGATGAGAGGAGCCTTCAAATTCACCGTAAGAACCAGATCGGAATAACTTCATCATGTGGGAACGGAGACCGGGGATAGGGGAGCTACCTGATAGGCTTCCCAGGACGCACGCATGATGGACTGGACTCAAGACGTTTAGCGGTGAACGCCGCGGGCCGCCATTTTCCCGTCATTCGGATTATGTCGTGTTCCGTTCTGCGTTCTGCACGTTTTTTGTTTTCTTCAGGTCCAGGGTCTGTGGCACGGCCTGCAAGACCGGGTCGGACTGGAGGCAGCTGTCGGCATCTTTTTCATTACCGCAGCTGTAGTTGGTGCCACCGGCTTCCGATGGTTCTCAATTCGAAAAGCTAGGGCTGTCCCGTACGTGGCTGGTCCCCAGACCTACCAGCCAAGCCCATGCAGTAAGCTACACAGGTCTACCGACACTGTATGCCAACGTTGACAATGCGTTCCTCTCACGGAGAGTATTGCTCACAGTGGCCGTGGCCGTCGGCTGCGCTATTGCGGAAAGGAACCCGAAGACTCAGACTCTCGGGAGAAGCGCGTGCCACGCTCGACTGATGCTGTTGCGTGTCCGGTTTTGCAGGTATGTCCCGGCCGTGTTCTGTTGACCCCGGTGCCTACAGCATGGCCGCAGGCCTATCTCGAGCATCCCAGTCGGCCATGCCTCAGCAGATGGAATTTCCGACGCCTCTAGGCGTAAGGTCGTCAGCGGCTCCGACATCCTCCATGATGTACGACTCTATATTCCCTGACGCAGAAAGAAAGAGCCGTTACTCGACAGCGTATGTAGGCTGAACCGGCCGTTTGCTAGTCTCCACTGAAGACAACTTCAAGCAATGGTGCACCGTGGCGTGCTTCCGGCGCCTCCCAGTGGCAAATCTGTGACGTCCTATATTTTTCGTACCCCACAGAACATCGTGGCAATGACGAGGTGATGCCAGTGACCTGGTCGGCAGACCATGAGCATCAGTATCCGGTTGCCGACTGGCTTTGGAACGGTTAGCTCTCCCCCACCGCCTGTCTATTGTCATCAGCTTCTGCGTCAGCGGTGTTCGATTGCCAGTGTTAGTGCTGGTACTCTGGTTCTTTGAACTGATTAAGAGACCAAGAAAACAGTTCTGGTCATGACGCGTATTCGAGTAACTGTGAGAAACGAGTTGAACGGGCGCATTCACTCCACTAGTCAGCATTTGAGCCCCTTTTGCAGGAACTCTAGGTGTGTAAAGTCGTTCGCAGGCCGGCGTCGGCTTTCATTTTCCGAGCAGCTAGCCTTTTTGAAACCATTTGGCAGTAAGCATCATGTATGTGACGGGAGCCGCGTCTGCCATAACGTTCCGTGGCGAGTCCCACTGCTGCATGAACTAACAAGACTCGCAAAGTTTCCTCCGCTTGGCTAGCAATACCAGTTGCCAGATGGCGCAGGCGATGATCCATCAGTTCCTCTTCATTTCTGACTCACGCACCAACAAACGTCTCACGTGCTGGCCGCAGTTGTCAAGGAAGGAAACTGTCACTATTTAAAGAATACACGAAAACTCACAGAACGGCGCTGGGTAGTACTGCAAGCAACAAACAAGAACCGGAACACCACAGGTCCGAACTCACGCCGTGATCGGATCTGCTCGAGTCGATAAGGGTCTCATTCTGACACATAGGCGCAATTTTGCCTCCACCAAAGGATTCGATTTTGGTCCTGCTTACAGGTGTTTGACTTGTGCGAGAGCCTTCAATATCTCATCTGCATGTCTGTCTAGGGCTCCAGTCTCTGCTACCTCTTTGTCTCTTGCTTTTCGGAGAGTTTTCACTAAAATCTCCAGGGCTTCCACTCTCCTTTCTTTTTCGTCATTTTGTTGCCGCAGCTTGGCAGCCTGAACATTTCCACGACAACGCAGTGAATGTCCTCACGCCGGAGTTGGGATCAGTATAATGCACACAGGCGTACCTGTTGAAGGGCCCTCTTTCTGCAATACGTAATATCGGTCTCGTGCAGCGAGAATTCGCTACACAAACAACAATGTGTGGAACACACTGAACGACGGCATTTTGTTCTCGATTCTTACTGTCGAAGAGCCTGGAAAATACCGTTGACGCCCGGAACAGCACTCATACCTGCCGGCTTTAGTATTTTGGGGGAAGGGAGAGACAGCGCTTCGCTTCTGCGTGACGAGATGGAGCCGGGCGTCGAAGTGCCTGGAGGACCACCGGCTGCTGTGGCTTCTTGGACTAGCTTCGGTGTTTCGCCGGTTCCTCTTCGTTGTCTTCGAGACAATTCTGCAGAGTTATCCCGAGAAGCCAAAGAGGTGCAAATACCTATCGTGGCATGAGATGTTTCAGACAGCCGATAGCATTCGTAAGACAAGACGTACCGGACGACGGTGTATGAAAATGATACGGGCACTGTTCTGTGTTAGTCAACTGCGCACTCCGGGCGGTAGATAAGGGTGATTGAGGAGGGGAGGGGTATGGCACAGATATACAACTTGACGGTTCAAGAAACTCCTTCGCAATCGCCTCTAGGCAGCCAGCAGCAAACGAATTGGATTTCAAACTGTTTCCTTCACAACGGGTCTCAAGCGCACGGCCAGATGCGCATGAGTCTCGAGACTGTCTTCGAGAAATCGACTGCCAACGGTATGTGCGTTCGTAACCGGGTGTGCTGGCCGGTTCTCTGCCGTACCGAGCGAGCGAAAGCAACGAAGGACTGGCCATCCTGATTCAGATCAGTAGGCGATACAAGGTACGTAAAACCACACGCTGAAAAACAACCTAGGACAGGCAGAATAGAGTCTGCAAATACGCTGCACAGTGTCAAACGAATTATACAAATCTTCCAATCTTGAGCCCGTAACTAAGAACAGCTTTGTGCAGGTGTCAGGGGTCTATACACCAGCTGAATTGCGAACACAGGCATTCCTTCGATTGAACAGTTTGCTGTTCTGTGGCGCTCCTCGTTTGATGGACGATGTTTGGCAAATCAAGTCGCCTGTTGACGTGGCAGTCACTCTTGGCATTGCTTCTTCGTGGCTCCACGTCCGTTCAGCGGCACCCAACAGAAACACTGCTGCCCCGCGACATCCTTGAAGCACACGCGCAGATGCTGTGCCTACTGTTTTCGGGCAGGGTCTAGCTCGTGGTTGGACAATGAGATGGAGCAGAACACTGCAGAATGGTGGATGCTTGCGGTGGTCGACGGACGTTTACCGGTACACGGTCGAATTCTGGCACCGGTTTGTCGGACATCCACAAGTATATCTTCTAATCTTACTTGGTTCCGGCGTAGCAACCAAACTCTATTGCGAAACCGGACGATTGCAGTGAGTGGTAATACAACTCGAATCGGTCCCACGACACGCAGTCTCCACGTGATATACGCTGAGCTGAGGCGGGAGCAGATCCACGGAAGACATGGAGATTCAGTATCAAAAGAACTGATGATGCATTAGTTCGGGCAGAGGATAGTTCTTGGGGCGAGTGGCAACGCTTACTAGTGGATAACATGCGATTTCCGGTTTGCAGTCGGTGCCGCTGCAGTAGAGTGCTACCGGGGAACTTCGTTGCTGCTCCCTACGTTCCAAAAAAGAAACATCGAGGTATTCCCCGGCCTCCAGAAACGGCGATGTCAGGGATCTCAGGGGAAAAAATGCATACGCATAACGGCAGAAATAGAGGCAGATGAAGGGGAAAAGGAAAAGAAAGAGGGGCGACAAACAGAGAACGGAAGCATCTGTCTTTGCAAGACAGCACAAGAATGTTCGCTTCTATTTCCGCAGGGACCTAGGAAGGGCCGATTTTACAGTGGAAAACCAAGCCTCCCCTTTCAGACTGGTTCCCTTCTTTCAGCGACTTCCTCCTCAAGTCATCTACAACGCAAGATGCTGAATCCTGCTCTGCCGAGTGGCTCAAGCGAGACAAAATTTTCTTCCGTCTACGAGAATACATATATATATATATATATATATATATATGTAGAATACCTCTATGTATATGCGGCTATTTACCTAGGGTGTAGTTATTTAACACATACATTATACATGCATGTTTATATGTAGAAGTTGTCTTCGGTTTGTAGAACTCTAGTTTCGTATGCGTGTTTGCTCAGCGGATGAAGGTGGAAGAGCTCTCCATCTCGAAAGAACAATTCTTTTTCTCATCATTTTTGTTAGGGAGTAGGACCTACACTGGAGGAAAGTGAAGTTTGAGCATACAATTGTGCTCGTTCGATCGTTCCAGCGCGTCGTCTCAATGTCGGGGGAATGACAGGGGAGTGAGAGACAGGTGCCCCTCCCCGCCGTTTAAAGAGGCGAAAACAGGCACACACACAGGCGCTCTCCGATATCTACTACATCACTCGTAGACTTGACGTTTCGCCCTACCTCAGTGATGTGTGTGTACCTGTCTGCGGTATCTAATTCCATGTCCACGTATCTGTTTATCTGCGCTTCTGGCTGTGTATGAGCAATTTCAAAGAGCTCAGGAATCATCAGTTCGGGTAGACAACTCTCTTTGGTCTCATCGCACATGTGGAAGACTAGACCTGAGTTTGAGTTTCCAAAAATCAACGAATGGCACTCTCCTCAGGTCAGTGGGCCCCCTGTCAGTAGAGATACAAAGCTATCTACCCATACAACATGTTTTATTCCCGTATCAAGGCATATCTCTAATTACCTTCACCAGTACCACCCTATTAATTACGCCGATATCCTTCTATCTCTATCTCTTCACGCTTCCTACCCGACATCTAGGTATTTGTATGTATGTATCTATGTATGTATGAATTTACATCGATACAAATAACTCGACATGTGTATCTGCATGTAGATGCGTACGCCTAAATTCTCCGTCAGGTATTGCTGCACAATAGCAGCGAGCAAGACGCAGGTTCACTGTGTCAGCGATACAAAGGTGCCACGAGCTGGAGCGTGGGACAGGCATGAGGAGCATGCCTGCCGCGAAACAGCCGCTGGCTGTGTGGTTGACAAGCGCTTCATCGCCATCGTTTTGTGGCGAAGACGACAGCGGCTTGAAACGTAAGAAACGTATTTGCGAAAAGATCCTCAAAAAGAACAGCCAGACAAGCACAGCGGCGCAGTCGAATACAGAAAACTACGCCTGTCAGCCGAACCCTCTTTGAAGGAGGAAAAAAGGAACAGCCTGCCAAAACGAGATGCGGATAGGGTCACGCGCCCCTTGATGACGCACGGATACACCCACACGCCTCTATCCCTCTAAGAAGCTGCGTCGACTCCTTTCCGTTTGAGTGGAAGGCAGTTCGTGGACGACGAACGGGAAACGAGATACAGAAGAAGCAGCAGAGGAGCAGACTGCTCTTCGACGAAACGATAAACAGATATACAGATAGATCTGTAAAGAGGAGGGAGAAGCGATGCACGAATGTGCCGACTGTAGCTCGCATTAACGCGCCACGGCGCTCCGTGACACAAGAGAGAGGAAAGGAGAAGGGCAAAGACAAGTCACTTCCTTCAAGGCTTTTCTACCCATACACAAGAGAAAAACATGGACTAAACAAAGGAATATACCTGCACGCTTGCGCATGCATATTTATAGATGGAGAACATAGGAACCATTCAGGAAGACAGATTTTGATAGATATCTAAAGCAGCTTGGTCTAGATGCAGATTTGCAGAGAGGAAGATGAGCATTTGGGTTTTTTATGGACAGAGTTGTAGGAATATTGCACGGAAAGCAGAGTAAAAAATACTGAACGAAGGAGACAAAAGCGCTTTTACGCGCCTTTCTTCTGGTACGACTGGCGAATGCGCTCCAGTTCCTCCTTCTGCGCAAGCATCTGCTGGCGCTGCGCAGCCTTCTGAGGGTTGTAGTACAAGACAATCAGATACCTGAAAACGCAGAAACCAAGGCAAACCAGATGACACCCGAAAAAAGTGAAACACAGTACATGCTTCCACGAAGACACAAGCATATATTGCCACAAAAATCCACCCACATGCATAGCCATAAATGTTTGTACATATCAACACATGGTAAGAGATACATAATTCAGGATCCTATGTCCTAAACGTCTCCGCTTTTCTCTTCATGTATACAGACATACGCCAACCTGTAGAGAATTCCGCATGAGTACATTAACCTAGAGACCTCTATGAGTATAATCTATAAAGACATATCTACATATACAGAGGCATATGCATGCGTAAACCCCTCCACATGAAGACGCCGGCAAAGCAATGGAAGAGTTCAACACAACGAGAGAAGACAAAAATGCGAAAAGCACCTGCCAGCGACATTGAAACCGGAGAGCTGATCGACTGCGGCGCGAGCATCGAAGACGTCCTCGTAGACGACAAACGCTGACCCGCGAGTCTTGTCTGTGTTTCCCCTGCAACAACCCACAGGAAGAGACTTTCCCAAATAAAAGCAATTGCCGGACGATCTGGCGTCTGTTCTATATCTGTACAGCTACACATCTACACGCACACAATCCTACATATATATATATATATATGTAAAGATGCGAGACACACAGTGCCTTCCATATGTGTATGCAGCTAACTATAGATTTATATATATGTAGTTGTCGCTGGGTACACAATGGAGATAAAGATACGCATAACAGAATACCTGTAATTGGACACTGACCAGTCCATACGTTCCTATTGTTTGTGCAACGGATAAACTTTCTGCTAACTATCTACGGCGTCAGAGACTCTCATCATGACGCGCAACTTCGACACACACACCGACGCAACTATATATATATATATATATATATATATATATGGTTTCCTATAAATACATATAGCCGTATCCACGTGCAAACAGATCTGCAAACGAACCCGTTTGCGTGGTTGACTTACTTCCGAATTTGTCTGACCGCTCCGTATTTGCCGAAGATGTCGTAAAGTTCGTCGTCTGTGATTTTGAAGGGGAGGTTTCTGACGTAGATGATTCTGCTCATGTCGGGGGCGATCTTCGCCGGGCGGCCGCGCACTGACCCGCCGGAGCCGCCTAGCCGCGTGCCGGGAGTCCCCGGCGTTTGCCCGCTGCCGATGCCGCCCATGCCGCTCGAGAGCGTCGTCTGCGGAGTCATCATCGGCGTCTGCATCTTGGCGACGGGGGAAGAAACGAAACAGAAGGCGAGAGGAAAGCCCCCAGACCCACACCAGAGGGGAAGAAGAGAGTAAAGGGAAGAAGAGAGTAAAGGGAAGAAGAGGGTAAAGGGAAGAAGAGGGTAAAGGGAAGAAGAGGGTAAGGGGAAAAGGGGGAGAGGAAGAGACAGGAGAGAACGCGAGGCCGAGGAGGACGAAGAGGCAGTTGTGCGAGAAGAGCGGGGCACGGTTGCCAAGAAAAGGAAAGGAGAAATGCGCGAGGCGAAGCAAGAGGCGAGATCTGATGAGACAGAGAGAAGGCAGGAAAAAGACAGCGAAGCTGAGAGCGGTTACGCGCGACGAGAGGACGAGGACGAAGAAGCCCAGGGAGAAGCGGGGAGGAGAACTGGGCAACCGAAGAAAAGAGATGAGACAAGAAGACGCGAAGGAGACAGGAGGGCGCGGCGAGACAAATTCCAGGGATAGTGAAGAAGGTGATTTCCTTCAGAGCCTGATTTCTGCGGGAGGAACCGCTCTGGACTGAGGAGCGAAACACTTGATAGAGATTCGGAAAGACAAACGGGACTACACGGAGGAGCGTTCCTCGTCAAAAACCCGACTGCAAGCAGAGAACCGACGAGTGAGGCGGAGAATAAGAAAAATCACAAAGATATCACGCTTTCCCCTCCGTTTTCTTTTCGCGTTTCAGAACATTCAGGGATATCGCTCCCCCTAGTGAAGATGCCAGAGCATGCGGTGATTTGACACGCCACCGGGACGAAAAGGCGCAGGGAAACACTGCTCCACATGTGTCCGTCTATAAGCCGACGACAACAGGCGCTCACCAGCCGTTTTGTCTCCTGACTGTCGCCGGAAGATCCACGGCGACAAGGCCGGGAAGAGGGCGCGGAACAAAGACTGGCTCTTTTTTTCAAAGAGGGAGAGAATCAGCCACAATCTGTACTGGGAAACGTGTGAAATTTTCCGAGCGAAACGAAGTCGCCGAGTACCCAATCGCTGCGTTTTGTGGGCACCCGCGCCAGCACACCTCTGTCGAGTCTGTCTCCTCTGCCATGAAAATCGACTCTTCAGCAGCGTGAACACCCGCGAGAAAACGCGAGAGAGACTCTCCGCTCTTCTGCTTCTCTCAGGCCTTTTTTTTGTTCGTGACGAAGACATGAGACTTTCCTCTACAACCCAACGGCTTCGAGCGCACTGTAATTCCGCGCGTGCCGAACGACAGGACATGACCATTTGAGAGCCCAGATGCCCCTCGTCTCCGTGTTTCGAAAGTTCCTTCGAAACGACTGGAAAGTCTGGAGACGCCGCGCCGCAGCGCGCAGACCCTTTGGCGCGTTGTGGATTTTTTCTGCGTGGAAAGAGGCGCAGACAGCGACTGAGGAGAATCCGCGGTTTCTTCCGTTATGCGTTGCTCGGGCAAGACACCCGAAACGGAAGACTGTAGAGAGTCGCCCTTGCCCTCTCCTCGTCCACTCTCCGTACATCGAAAAGGCAGACTTCTCTGCATTTTGGCGCAGTACGCCGGTGTATGTCGTCTTTCTTTCTCTCTGATGTGCGGGTTGTGTCACCACACTGGAGCCTCTCTGTTTCCAACCGCGCTTTTCTTGATATCTGTGGACGTTTTCACGCTTCTCTCGCCTAAGCGTAGCACCAATCCGATCCCGGTGTTCCGGCTTCCTCAGAGCCTCCGTCTCTCTCAACATGGAGGAAGAGCGTTTTTGCACGCTCGCTCTCCACGCCGAAGTTGCCCAGCCGGCACCAGACGTGTAGAGAGAGGCCGAAGCGAGCGGAAAAAACACACCAGAGAGGGAGAGGGAAGCGCGACAGGGCGGGAAGAGAGAAACAAGAGGAGCCAAGTTCTCAACACGGAGTAAGGAACGGGAAAAGAGAGACACGAAACCCGCGCGGAACATCGAGGCGGAGAGCGGGTGAGAGAGGGGAGGCGAGCAGTGAAGGGCAATGAAGGCGAAACCCGACCTCCAGTCTGTCTTCTTTGCGTCAGTCTCTGTGTCTCTTTTTTAGTTCTCTGACGCCTTTTTCTCTTTTTTCTGCCTAACCGTGTGTCTTGCTCAAACCCTCGTTTCTTCTCAACAGTGCCTCTCCCAAAACTGCCTGTGACGGCTGGTCAGAATTTTGCCGCGAAGAAAACATGCTCCGCCTCCGTCTTCAACTTGCGCTCTCAGAAGGACGCGCCAGGGGTTCTTCGGCTCTTCTCTCATTCCTCATTCCTCTCTTCTTCGCGGCTACCGCCCTCTCGCTCGCCCCTCCTCCGTCGCTTTCTTGCCCCGCTTCTGCCTTTCCTCGCCAGCTGTCTCGTCTTCCGGCATCCTGTCCTTCCTCCCCACGCTCTTCTCGCTCCCGCTCGCCTTTTCCCCTCGTTTCCTTGACTCTCCCGCGCTTGGCTTTTCCCTCAGGCCCCGCTGGTTCTCTTTCCGTCTCGGATTCGCGGCCCCGCGCCTCTGCTAGCCAGTCTCGCCGCGTTTCCTCGCCGCGTTCACCGACAGCTGCTTTTTGTCCAGACGGGGCCTTCGCCTGCACGTCCTTTCTCGCTGCCGCCGAGTGTCTCTCCGCTACCTTCCCCCGTTTCCCGCACTCGCGTCTCCCCGCCCCGGTTCCCTCCTCGCCTTCTCTCTTCCTTCCTCTTCCCTCTCCTCGTCCAGAAGCGCCCAACGTCACTCCCAGCTTCTTCTCCCGCGCTGCTGCCTCGCGCGCTCCGGCCGCGCCGCTCCTTTCTTCCTCTCGCCCTCCCTTCTTTTCATCGTTGTCTCCTTCCTCTCCTTTTCGTCGTTCGCCTTTGCCGTCTTCTGGACGACATTCTCGCGCTTTCTCCGGGCTGCGCCGTGTCCCTGCAGGGCGGGGGAAGCCAGGGAAGGAGACGCCCAGGGGGCGGCGCGGCCTTGCTGAGGCCGCGAAGCGAGGACGGCGGCCGGCGCCCACCGGCGTAGGCGCTTTGCGCATGCGAGGATGGGGCCGGAACGCCGACTACGGTTGGGAAGAGGAAGACGACGGCCTCAAGGTCTACGTCGCCGTCGAGCCGGAAGCGACGAGCCGCGACATCGACTGCGTCATTGGTCCGAAGGAACTCTTCCTCAAACTGCGCCACAGAAAGATGCCTCTCATCGATGGCGCGTTAAAGGTAGGAGTTTTTCTGCAACCTGTGACAAAACACAGAGCCTCAGAGGGCGCGACGTGGAGGCCTCCTCCTGGTGGAGAGCGCGGCTCTCAGGACGGCCGAGTTACCGCAGGCGCGGAGACAGAATGCGACCCCATCCGCTTCCTCAGCCATCGCGTCTTTCTCTCTCCCTATCGACATCAGCCCAGTGATCTACAGGCGTTCCCTTTGCATGCAGCTTGTATCGAGTTCTGTGTACGGATGCATCGGAGGGGACGGGCCCCGCAGGCTAAAAAAATAGTCAGTGCGTTTCGTAGATGCGGTGCGGACTGCGGATTTGGTTGTCCTCGGAGCGTCCAAATGCCGGCGCTCGTCGCTCGAAACATCTGTGACCTGTGCACACCACTGCGTGTCTCGTCTCCTTCCGATTCTGCCTGTGGTGCGCTCTTCGCATTCCGCAGGGACCCGTCTCCGTCGAGAATTCCTACTGGAGCATTGAGAGCATCACCGCCAGAAACCGACTCCCCCAATGCCTCACTGCCTCTTCCGCTTCGCTGCCTCATTCCGCTTCTCATGCTCCGCCTCATTCCCCTTCTCCTTCTCCCTCTTGTTCTCCTTCTCCCTCTTGTTCTCCTTCGTCTCCCCCTTCTTCGCCCTCCTCTTCTCCGCCTCGGGTTCCGTCAGAAGCGGAAATTGCAGAGGCGCCGTGGCTCGGCCTCGACCTCGTGGAGAATCGTCCTGCGCCGCCTGCAGAGAAGGCGTTGGGGAAGCTGGTCACGGTGTATCTGCAGAAGAAGCGGCTGCGAGGGACAGGCTTGGCGGTTGGCGGCGCCAGCGCCGGCGTGCCGTTTCCCGAGTGGGGGGGCGTGCTGGAGGGCGAGGAAGTTGAAGATCTCTTCTACGACATCCTCCCCTCGAAGATGCGCGACGTGACGCCTGCCCATCGCGCACAAGACTGGTGAGAATCGACACCGGAGACCTCTCTTCAGGGTGCGTTTCCTCTGTTGCGTTCAGGCGCACTTCCCACTGCCCCTGAGGGCCGCGGGACTGCCCTAGCTTCATTTTTCCATGTCCTTGAGGCGGTCGACGAGGCGGCGTTGTGGGGGAAAATGCATAGGTGTGGAAAACGCCGGCAGGGTGGGAGGCGAAAGGTGACGGGGACGGGCGGAGAAGGTCGTGCCGTGGAAGGCAGTGTGCGTCGATCTCGCGTTTTTCGGGCTCCTTCAGGCCTGCCGTTTCGCCTGTTCTGTCTCCTCGCGGTGTGGCGTTGTTTTAGGGGGGGACGAGGGTAAACGCGTCCTTGGCGTTTAGGGAGAGTTTCCGCCCTTCACGGGTTTCTCGGGCGTCGCCGCTTTCTCGACGTGTTTCAGGGTCCCGGGAGCGCTCCTCTACCGCCAGCCGTTCCCGGCGACTTTCACGCGTCAAGAGGCGCTGCAGTTCATCGACGCTTGGACGCGGTCCCAGAGCGCGATAGGGGCTGAGGCGATTGTGGCGGGGCCTGCGCTGTCGCGCGCCACGCCCACGTCGAATTCGTCTCTTCTCGCCAAGGCCCAGTCCTTGCTCGCTCCGCACTCCGACGCTGCAGGCTCCTTCGGACTCCCCGCGACGCAAATGTTCATCCTGGCCTCGCCTCTTCCCGATGGGGTGCGCCTCTCCTTCGAAGGCCCCGCCGCCCGCGCTGTAGGTGCGGGCTTCGAAGGCGAGCGGCGGGCTGGCGACGCGGGCCGAGAGCCGCGACGCAGCAGCCAGGCGTTCTCTGCGTCTGTGCCGGAGGCGCGCTCGGCGCTCTTTGGCCAGTCGCTCTCGCTGGCGTCGGAGCAGGTTCTGCAGACCGGCGGGAAGACGCGAGACCCGCGATACGACGAGGACGGCCAGTGGCTGCCGGAAGACAGCCTGGAAATCCGCGTCGTCGGCGAAGAAGGCCCGGAGGCCCGCGAAGAAGACGGAGGAAGAGAGTCTGGACCGGCAGCGCGAGAAAGCCTGCAGGAGCGGCTCAAGAGGCAGACGTTCACCTTGGAGCTGGTCGTTTTGAGAGGGCCTGTGGGGTCCGGAGGGAAGGGCGCGTTCGGGCCGCTCGTCAGCTTGCAAGTCCGCGACACAGAGGAGCGGCTGCTGAAGAAACTGCAGCAAGATCTCCTCGGAGTCACGCTCGCGATGCGCGAGAAACTGCAAGCGAGGGCGAGAGAACGAAAAGAGTAAGAGACTGGAGCGAGACACTGCCGGCGCGAAACGCGCCACGACACCGCGGGCGTTCGCAAAGGCCACAGTGGGAAGAGCCGCCTGCTCGGCCGGACGACCCTGCCCGGAAGCGGATCCGCAGGGGATGTCGGAGGGCGAACCGAAGAAGAACAGAGAGACGGGAAGCGGCGAGAAACGGGACACTCTGGAGGTGCTGGGAGGCCTGCGGGGGTCGACCGCGTCGGATGCGCGTCGGTGCGTGAAAGGGAAAGATGGGGCACAACTGGCGACCTATCTCCTTCGCATGCGTTTCTCCTCAGGATGGAAGAAGACCTTCTCGGACCCCCCAAGAACCTCCACCACCACGCCCTAGCAAGAGAATTCGACGGGGAGGGACACGACAAAACACCTCTCTCTTCGGCGTCTCCTCCTCTTCCGTCGTCCTCTTCATCATCATCATCATCTTCTTCTCCTTCTCTTTCTTCTTCTCCCCCTCCTCTTCCGCCTTCTTCTCCTCCTTCGCCTTCTTCTTCTCTTCCGCCTTCTTCTTCTCTTTCTCCTCCTCCCCCTTCTTCTCCTCCCTCTCCTCCTTCTTCTTCTCCTTCTTCTTCTCCTCCTGTGCCTGACGATTCCGTGGAGGTCGACACAGAAGAGATAACAGACGAGTGGATCGAGAAATTTCCAGGGCTGCAGGCCTCGATCGCCGAAGAGCGCCAGTGGCTAGCCCAGTTTCCGCTCAAGACGCGCGAGGGCAAGCACCTCGTCCCGGCTCCAGAGGCGCCGCAGGAAGGCCCAGAAGACGAGGCAGTGCGCGAGGCGCGGCACAAAAGGCTCGAGGAGCAGAAGAAAGAGCGGGAGCGACAGAAGCGGAAACAGGCCAGGAATCCGTACGGAATTAAAGTGGTGGATTTAGATGGGAAGAGCGGCCGCAAAACCCCCGAATTCATGAGCAACTGGAGTCTCGAGGTAAGCGTCGTGGAGCTGTCGGGCGTCCGGGTCTCTCTGCCGAATTCTGTGTCTCCCTGTGTCCCCGGCGTAGGCCCTTTCGCCTCGCGCCTTCGCCGCTGTTCCCGAAGCTCCTCATGGCCGGCGTGTCGACTCAAACAGCCGCGCGCTCTGTGTGCGCGGCGTTGTTCGCCGGGAAGCCGCTCTTCTGGCTTCTTTCGTCGCGGCATGCAACGCTGCCATGTGGGGGTGCTGCGTCGCAGAGAAGGCGGGAGTTCCAGCGCGAAGTCGTGCACGACTTGGAGCAGAACATCCGGCGCTGTCAGCAGACGAAGGAGGTGCTGTCGATGGCGGATGTGACTCGCCACCTGCAGACGTTTCTGAACTTCTCAGAGGAGGAAATCGCGGACGTCTGGAGGGCTGGGCACGCCGAGGCTTCGCGCTTCATCGCCGACCCCCGCCGCGACCTCGAGAACTTGAAGCAGAACCAAGAGAAACGCAAGACGCACTGGGCCCAGCACGAGCTCTTCTTCCCCCTCGCACGCGACGCGCCTGCGGACTCGGAAGCGAAAGTGGAAAAGATCCAAGTCGTCGACCTGATGGCTGGTCCGGGCCCCGACGTCGCGTCCCCACACACCCTCGGATTCAGAGTCTTGCAAACAGAATGTACGCGACGCAGAAGGAAACAACGGCCACCAATACCCAACTCGCCAGCGCTAAAACCCCGCAAAACAAACCGATTTGTACACACGCATATGCATATCCATATATATATGTATATATATGTATATATATGTATATATATGTATATATATATATATATATATGTATATTTATGTATATATATGTATATATATATGTATATTTATGTATATATATGTATATATATGTATATTTATGTATATATATGTATATTTATGTATATATATGTATATATATGTATATATATGTATATGTAAATGGAGGTATATATATATATATATATATATCGATACGTCTGCACACACGTATAAAAGTACACACATTTGCGTTATTACGGACCCTGCGTAGGTCTAGGCGTCGTCCCAGATTTGCATAGATGCTCTCGAAACTCCACCCTCACGCGCCTGTAGGAAGGACGTGCACGGGCGCAGGCGTCTTTAGATCTGCCAGGAGGTGCCTGTTTGCCTGCGTATTTCTGCATTTGTGCTTTGTGTTTTGTCTAAAAATATGCGTGTATGCCTCTGTTTCTCTGCATGTTCACATGCACGTATCTGTGGAGGCTCCCGTGGTCGGGTGTCTACACTTCTGATTGGACTTCTGCTTCTGGGTCAGCCTGGATTCCCTCGTTTTCCGCTGCCACTCGGATGCATTGCCTGCTTGCACACGCGCTCTCGTTTCTGCGAGAAAAAAGAAAAGAGAATGCGAAATGCGACTTTCTCTCTTCGTCGCCTGGTGTGTCTCCGCACAGACGACCGGCCTCTTCATCAGCGATGGGAGGAAATGTCGGAGCGAGACCAACTCGAGTATCGCGTGAAGCTTCGGGAAAAGGTATGCCTGTTTCACCCGTGAGGGCTCTTTCCGCCGAAGTTCACTGTTTGAGAGCGTTGTGAACAGCCCGTTTCACGCGATACCGATGCCCAGTCCACCTGTCTGTTCATCTGCTGACAGCTGTCTTTCCGTACCAACGTTGTTCACGCATTATCCTTCCCGCCATCAATCTGTGTCAGTCCATATCTGTCTCTCTACCTGGCTCAATCTGTCTGGTCATGTAACGATGTGTGTTTCTATGCTGCCGATAGGTCTCTGTCCCCGTTCATGGAAATCAAAAGAGCTTTCACTGATTGTATTTATGAAACGTGATTAGTTCACTTACCCATTTCTCTCTCTCTCACTGTCGATCGACGTATACGTGTCTACATGCGTCTATCTATATCTGCCTGTATCCTTCTTTGTTGGCTCTCTGTGTGTCTCCATGCGTCGTGCCGTGCCTGTGTCATTCGTTCGCTGCCCCGTAATGCCCGCCGCATTCGGCCTACGCCGACTCTGCCCACGGATGTGTGCGTGAGCAGAGCGGCGAGAAGAGACAACGAGACCAAGGAAGGAAGCCCCGGCAGCCTACCGGTTCCTCGTGTCAGTTGTGTGGACGTGGGCGTCTCCTGTGGCTCCGGCTGTGTGTGCTCAGGAGGCGCGTCTCGACATGCTCCTCTGCGAGCTCATGGAATCCACCGACGAGTCGATGTTCCCTGTCATTTGCGACCAGTACAAGTAAGAGTTCAACCCCTGTTTTTGGCTTGCCAGCCGCATTTCCCAGGTTCTCGTTTCCTCTCGCTCCGCGCGGCGTCTGCGGTTCTGTGGAACTCCCCCGGTTGCCGTCTTGTCTGTGAGAAGAGACCGTGTTTTCTCGGCTCCTGCATGCGGCCGAACCACGCCTCATCCCACGCACCTACACCCGCACGCATGGCGTTCTCCGAGCCGTGCATTTCTCGCAGATTTTCTTTTTCGTTTGCGCAGGAAAGAAGGCGACTCGCGCTTTGTGCACGCAGCTGCGTCTGTTGTCCGTGCCGCTCTCAAGCGATGAGCGGGTCTTCGATGCGTTGGAGAATCCCGTGAGGCGACGCCTCTTGCAGGCCGCCTCGTCGCGCGCTTCCCGGCACTCGGCCTCGCCACGTGTCTCCCTTGTCTCCTTTCTCTTTTTTGTGTGCAGAGATCTGCTGATGGACGAGCACTTTCTGTTGATCATGAAACTCCGGATTCGGGAGCGGCCGCCTCGAACGCGGAAGGAAAAGGACATTTTCGTCATTGTCAACAAATTCACAGTTTCGCTCTACGAAGACGTCGAGGCTCTGGCGCTCCAGAATGAGAAGGAGCAGCTGAAAAAAATCCGCCTTCTCTGCATGCAAGCTCTCGTCGACATCGACAAACTCACGGAATACGTAAGGAAGGGGACGGAGAAGGGGGATGGCAGGGGGCGAAACAGAGGGAAAAGAGACACTTTCGGATCTCTGTGAGATGGTCCTGAAGCAAGAGAGAGGCTGGCGGGAGGTCTGAAGAACACGAGACGGCGCAGAAGAAACCCCACCAGACGCAGAACTTCCCGCGGGAGGCTGGCGTGCTGCCGGAGCGAAACCGTCTCCGGGGGTGCCGAGTCTTGTGCGGTGGTTTCCGTTTCTGCGCACTCAAGAACGTTTCCTGTCGTTACGTTCAAAGCACTCGACGCGATGTGCATCTGATCTCTTCAACAGCCTACGATGTAAAGGTCAAGACTACATTAGCGAGGGGAGGCCGCCGTATTAGCCGTCGCGATTGGGTGTCTTTCTTGCCTGCGGCCCGTCAGGGTGCATCGGCAACAACTCGACAGCGTTTAAACGAGAGACCCGCCCGAGCGCTATGATAACAGTAATCCATATATTACGCCTAAAACATAACCGATGGCCGGGTGAAAAACTGACGAGAAGATGCTTGTCCTGCGAATCGGCTCTCCAAATCTGCGTTGCGTTCTTGCCGCATTTTCCCGTCTTAGGTTTCCTGATCTCACGGGTCCAGTCCTTCTTCGGCACGCTGGTTTCTCACTTTGTGCTCCTGTCTCTGCCTTCTTGACGGCGTCTGTGTCTCGCGGTTTGTCCGTGCAGGCCGAGTCGATGAAGCAGCTGCTCAACCGCGACTTCCTGGCGTACCTCGAGTTCGCCATTCACGCAGAGCGAAAGCGCATCCAGTGAGAAGCAAAACAAGGAAAAACAGAAAAGGAAAAACAAACACACGACAGACAGGCAGTATAAACTCGAGCCCTGCTTCCTCATTCCTCCTCGCGGCGCATATATATATATATATATATATATATATAAGACTGTTTTCATATACGCCGATGTATATGCGCATAGGCACATATATACATATATATGTATATGCGTGTAGGGTGTGTGGGCCCCTAAGTTTGCGGTGGAATTTGAGTGCGTCTGGTGTGCATTCGCGTTCCTATCCACGCCCCGTCGTCTCTGTAGATCCGTGTACATTTGTCTCACTGAAGAAGGGAACAAAGTGCGGGTTTCCGCCTTCGCCCCTTTGGTGAATGCTCGAAATATGTCGCGAACCTGACTGCGTTCCTCCTTTCCCTGCCTTGTTTCGCAGGAAAGAAGGAAACAATCCGGACGCTGCGCCGTCGCAGTGGTTGATGGTCCTCATGATCATTCACAAGGGAGTTATGGCCATCTACGAAAAGGAAATCTGGGAGGTGAGAAGGACGGGAATCCCGTGATCTTCGCCTCTTCTTCTCCGGCCGCGGTGTTTTCCTCCCCCTCGGCCGCTCCCGGTGCCCGTCCGTCGTTTCCCGGCACCCTTCTGGATCGTGTCCTTTCCCGTCGCTTTCCCCCCGTTGTCGTTCGCTCTTTCGTTTTCCCACCGTTTTTCGTCCTTGTTCGGCTCCCCTGCCCACGTGTGTTTCGTCCCTCGAGTCGCCAGTTCCCCGTCTCTGTCGGCGTTTCGGTTGCCTTCCCTCTGTCTCGACACCTCGCGACTTCGCACTCTGTTTAGTATCGCCTTTTTGTCTGGCGGACGTGCTGCCGACCCCCGGATCGGTTGTGTCCGCCCCTGCGTCGCCTTCGCGCTTTCCCTCTTTTCTCACTCTCTCTGGTTTGCCTCTTCGGCCTTTCGTCGACTTCATCTCGGTTGCGCATGCACTCGGGAGACGCCTGGGCTTCGCCGGAACGTGCTTGCGTGCGTGTTTGCTCAGGACGTCCTGTGGATCACCAAGGTCGTGACGCAGAAGCAGCCGGAAGTCCGCCGGAAACTGCTGGAGCTCTTCGTCGCGCAAATCCCCAAGGCAGACTGGAAACAGTTCAAACGCGTCGCCCTCAGAATGGCCGGCGCCCTTGCGCAGGGGTGCGTCCCCAGCGCGGCCTGACACGCAGCGAGACCTGAATCAGACACCTCTGCAGAACGCATGTCTCTTTCACAAACACAGCGAGACGCACGCATCTCTCGCAGTCAGAAACTCACATCTATATCTGTACATGCATGTATAAAGTGCGCAGCGTTCTTATTTACCAATATACATTTATATATATATATATATTTCTGTGCATGTATATTTATGTAAGTGAAGAGATACTACGTACATGCGCCATGTTTGTGGGTTTGGAGTTGGACGTGTATACCCGCGTTTAATGAGGCTCGACAGACGCCTGCAGTGTTTCTGTGGAGACACACACATGCGGCACAGATGGCGGCCTTTGCTGAAGAGCACACTTGTGCACCTATTGGCTAGGTCCGCTCGGAAGTGTGCCCGTGGACTCGAGGACACGCATTGCCCAGGAGTTTTTGTTTTCAAGCCGCAGACTGCCACGGCTCTTGTAGCCTTCCCTGGGTGCTCTGGCGCGCTGCGGAAAGGGACCCAGCAGATCCGAGAACTGGAAACGGCTGGCGTTCGGCAGTTTCTTTCTTCGAGCAGACACATTTCGGGTTCCGCGCGGGTCTGCGCTTCCGTTTTTGATGCTCCTTCTTCGCAGAGGAGGCGTCCACGGCCCTCTTTCCTTCCCGTCCTGTCCGTGGGTGCCTGCGGCGGTGCACCAACTGGCGAGGGACTTGGACCGGATTCTGCCCGACTGGATGATCGAGGGCATGATGACGGACTTTGATAAACAAGTGTTGAAGCAAAAAATGGTAGCAGAGACACTCCGGGAAACCGCGTTCTTCTCTTGCCCCGTCCACGGGCGTTTCGCGATCTCCCCTTCTCCACGCGCCTCGCAATGCCAAGCGCCTCCCCATTGATACACATATGTGCAGCTTTGCATATGTAGAGGTAGCACGCACACAGATACCTGTATATTTATATGTTGTGTATTTCTCTGTGTGCTTCGCGTGCGTCGGCTGTGCTCTCCGTGTCTCTCTGGCCTTTGACTGCGTCACGGCTGACCGCCTGTCTCTCGCGCGTCGCGGGTTACACGCGCTGCCACTACCCTCTTCCGCTCTGAGAGCCGCCGACTGCATTTTTGGCGGTCTCCGCATCTCTCTCGGTCCTTCGCATAATCCACTCCCCTTCCACGTCGCTACGCCTGACTGTATCTAGCTGCTTGCCTGTCATACCTCTCTTTCTCTCATTAATCCATACATCTATGTATATGCATGTATATACATGTATATACATGTATATATATGTATATATATGTGTATATATGTATAGACGAATGTAAATATATATACGAATACTATGGCGGTGCCTGTGTACTTTTTTACTTCCTGTCGCTCCATGTCTGTCCATGTGTGACTGGCCCTTGCGTTCGCTGTTTGCGAGCCACTGTCTTGTTTGTCTTTGCTAATTGTTTGCGCCTATGCGACTGCACTGGGTAAATGTGCCTGTCATTTTCCTTTAGGACCGCATGTCCTGTCTGTGGGGCGAGAGGGACCGCGAGAGCCTTCGACATGTGAACGTTACACTGCCCAACGTAGGTTTTGCGCACCTTCCTTTTCCCTCTCACCTCTCGCGTCTAGCTGGGTAACTCTCTCTCTCGGCTTCTTCCCCATGCTTTCGCCAGCCTGCTCTCTGTTCCGCTGCCCGACCTCTTCTCCTCGTCTTTGTGCCCGTCTATAAGCCGAAATTGGGTTCGGCGCGTTCCCGATGACCCTTCCCCGCTTTTTGCTGTCCCCATCGCAGGTGTCAGAGATGATGAAGCAGCAAATCGAGCAGGCGACGGTGAGTGTCAGTTTCCCCTCTCGCTGTTTCGTCTCTCTCAAGTCGCTATCGATTGTTCTTCCGCAGCCGGCGCCTGTGAACCCCGCAGCTTGGGCCTTGCGCCGTCGCCGCGACTCCTCGCTTCTTCTTCGATGTGTAAATCTATCTATTTTTACGTACATAAGTTTAGTAGAATTCTTCTGTACCTGTCTGTATGTGTATATTATGTATATTTATGTGATGCCTATATACCTGTTTATATCTATACCGATTTGTGTCTATATATATATATATATATATATATATATATATATATATATATATGATATGAATGCGCATGCATCAGCGTGAATCGCGTGGAGTAGCCAACTAGACGCATCACAGCAGCGGTTTGGCCTCCTTTCTAGCCACCCGAGAGACGTCTCAAGCGCACAGAGCGTTTTCCGCGATGCACTGCATGTCGACTAGCCAGGAGCGTCTCGATTCTTTTCCCGAGCAACCCTGTGTAGACGAACCAGAGATCAAGTCACTCCGGCGGCCATCTAGCAACGCACTGAGAACCGTTTTTTGTTTGCGTCGGTTTTTAGGAAATCTTCAACAAGCGCCAGGAATCCCCTGGAGCAGTCCTGTCTTGACCGCCGGGAGTCCGATCCTCTTCAGCCTGCAACGTCCCGCTCCCGGCTCCGACCCCCATTTTCAGCAGTGTACTTCTATCAGCGAAAAGTCGTAGACAACTGATACATGCATATCTCTTCGTAGATGTATATGTACATCTCGGGAACAGTTTCGCGCTGATTCTCCGCGAGTGCTTGCCGATCCATACGGGGGGTGTTTCGGTCGTCAAACCGTGCAAGTGTGTCCATCGCGATACGACGTCCGCGTATGCACGGGCACGTAATGAAAACGGTTCCCTCTTCTTGTCAAGCGATGCCGACACAAACGTGGGGCTGTATTTAACTAATGGGGAACTCCCCGTCTCTCCCGTGAGCCAGGTCAAAAAGCACTCAGCTCTCCGCACGCGCAGCGTGCAGGGGAAGCGAGGCGTCACCCCCTCTAGAGCAAAGCACCTGTCCCTCTAGAGCGACAGAAGTCTAATCAGAATCGAGGTATCATGCGTACACGTAGACGCGTAGAGATATGTGTATCTCTACGGATTTGCATTTGCAGTTTAGAGGTATGCGCGAACAGGGCCCGCAGCGGAGACACCCCGGCCACCCCGCTTTAAGATTCGGGCTTACAGACCAGCCCGTAGTTGTGTACACCATGCCGCCACCTTTGTGCAGGAATCTCCTTTTCGGATCTCGCTGCGCGCACCTGCATGCGGTCCGCGATTTTCTGCTGCTTTCTCGCCGCGCGTTAGTCAGCGAGGTGTCGACGGCTACCGTACGGAGGGGGAGAGGTTTCTGTAGCCCGCTTTTGCACGAACCTGTTCCCTGGCGTACTTTTATCGACTGCGCGCGAGGCGCGCCGTGCCTGCCTTCGCGGGCTGTGCAGGATCTTCGCACCTCTGTGTCGCTTGACTCAGAAAGGAGGCGGAAGAGAATTCAAGGCCTTCAACCAGGAGATGAAACGTCCCTCTTCGAGAAGGGAACGGCAGCCAACGGCGACCGGTTGAACACCCCCACTCAAAGCACATTTATGTCGCGTCTGTTTGCACACATGCAGGTATGCATAGAGGTACGTGCGCATGCGTTTGTGAATGCATGCAGGTAAATGCGCTTGAATGCCCGCATCATCGAGCAAATGTAATAATGTATGCATATATGTGCATCCGTATGCACGCACCTACGCGTGTTTTTATGCATGTAGGTACGGGCATGGACGTGCACACATGGGTGTACGTGTATCGATACGTTGTTACGCGTTAGTGCGCTTGCACACTTATATATGTGTAAGGGTGCTACACATATATGCACGATACACAGGCATATGTATGCCACGCATGCAAGTCCGAAATTGTGGACGCATGTTCGCCACGGCCGGCGTCAGTTTCAGACAGGGAGAAAACGACCGGTTTCATGGGACGCCCGAGGTGCGGAACTGCGCGAGGGAGAAGCTTCGTTCGAACGGCAAATCGGCCAGCGTCCACGACACGGCACATGGCCCGCCGAAACTGAGAAAGCCAGGCGCAGACGGTGACCGAAGAACGGCAGCCGCGGGGACGCAGAAACGCAGCCGCAAACACAGACTCGCACACTCACGCGCGCGCCACAGGAACCACACCACAAAACTCGAGAACAAAGACAGAGAAAGAAGTAGTGCCAGGCAGGAGCCAGCACGGTGGCCGCACAGGGGCAAGAAACACATCCGAATGTTGCCAGGTTGAAAACCATCTAGGGAAAAGAGCCGAGAGCAGACAAATGCATGGAAAGAAAGACCCTGCGAGACCAAACGGAGGAACTTGGCAAGTGTTGGACGTGCACAGAGAAGAAAGTGCCGCCCTTCCAAGTTTTCGCGGTTTTGGGGGTTGGCTCCCAAACACAGTTTGTCTCTCTTCCAGAAAAGCAGACAAACGAAAAGCCCGTTCATGCTTGACAGGTCCACCCGCCAGCTGGAAGTGTGAGCCAAAGTGTGCGCTACGCCCAATCAGAGATACACCGGTTTTCCATTTAGGCAAGCATGCACGCATATGCATGCACATATTTGTGCGTTTCTCCCTCGCTCCCTATGCAGGCAGGTACATATATATATATATATATATATATATATATATATATATATATATATGCCTAACAGTAGACAGCAGAGGAACCGCACACAAATAGATTTCTTTCCATTTATGCAAACATACGTCTTACATATATCCGAAAATCTCTGTCGCTGTACAAGTCTCCCTCTCTCTCTCTCTCTATATATATATATATATCCATGCAAACGTACGTACATACATACACACACAAAGAACTGTACAGACGAGGAACCAAAATGCACTACCATCGGGTTTTTTTCCACTCTGCAAACACGTTTCTCACATATATCGAAATTGCTGTCTCGCCCTCGCCCTCGATATACACATACACAATAGATACACTCACACACTTGACTGTAAAGACTATAACACCAAACACACACAGATCGGCTTCTTTTCCACTTCACACATGCATGTGATGGCACTGGCTTATTTATCTTGCCACGCTTCTCGATTCAAGCAAGTACATACAGCCATATTTTGCTGTTGAGAACCGAATACGGTCCGGACCCGCATGGGCGTCCTTTCCATGTATCCAAGCGCAATTACACAAATATGCATTTTTCTCTGTACACAAGCACGTCCCTACACACATATGGCCACATAAGTACGCGCATATATACGCACCTCTTTATGGACATACATATTGATATAAAGAGATGTATATGAAGGTGTATGTGTGGGGATATCTGAGACGGCCGTTTCGTCTCCATGTTCACGCCCGCGTGGCGGCGTTCGCGTTGCGTGCATGGCCTTTTTCTCTCTTCCGGTTTTCACTAAAAGACGGTCCCCCGGAGCGTCTCTCGGCCCGCGTAGCTCTCGTTCGCACCCCTCTTCTGGACGGAGAAGCTGGCGACGATTCCCGCCTTTTCAATTGCTTCGTTTACGCTGAGTTCCTCCTCCCCCAAAAAGTACGCGAGGGCCCCACAGAACGCATCTCCTGCTCCGACTGTGTCGACTACCTGTTCCGGCGGAACGCGTCGTTTTTGCTCAAGGTGCTGTATAGACACCCGACGGTGGCCAGACTCCTTCTGTCGAATCACGGTGCATCCGTCTTTGCCCTGCGTGACAATCACGTTGCACTCGGCCCGGATCCGCTCGCCGCTAACGCGCGTCTGCTCGCCGGACTCGCTTCCAGCGCCGCTCTCCGGACCTTGTACAGTTGTCGCCTTCTGGCCCAGCTGAATCAACTTGGCTCTTAGAGCAGCCGGCGAAGGGAAGACGCTTGCGCTGGCGCCTCCTGCTCCCAGCGACGGCCATTCGTCGTCCGACGACTCCCGCTCCTCAAACACGTTCCCGGCTGAGTCCTGCGTTTTGGTGACCGGCGCCAAGTTGTACATTTGGCGTGCTTCGTTCTCGTTCACCACGACGTAGTCCGCGTACGCAAAGGCTTCCAGGGGGACACTCGCGACAGGCGCAGGGGTGAAGACAGTCAGAACCTTCTCTGGCGAGCTCTTCGCCAGCTTCAGCGCAGTCACAACCACGTCCGGTCGAATCCCGTTCTCGCAAACAAAAATCTTCGCGTTCTGGATCAACCTGAAAGCCCAGAGACGCGCAGGGGCGCTAATTTGGACACATGCGCGCAGGTGCACGGCACAAAACAACGCGCAGGCGCGTGGCTGTGTGCGCCAGTCTGCGTCTGCGCGTACTCTGTAGAGGCGGCACGCATGGAGAGTGTGCCAGTGTGTGCACGAACCTTGTGACGAGCTGCTGGATTTCACAGCGGTGACGGCGTGAGAGGCTCCAGTCGCTGACTCCTCGGTCAGCGAAAGGCGCTTCCTCGAGACTGTGTGTGTGTGTGCAGAGAGGCCGCGAACGGACGGCGGGGCATCTCGGTTGCGCGCGCGGCCGTTCTTCAGAACAGCCTCCGGTGGACAGGGTGTACAGACACCGCGCGCGACTCGGAACTTACTCAGTGATTCTCGGGTTGCGGATATCTTCAGCAGTCAGACAGGCGTTCGCTCCCGGGTCGAACACGATGGTGTTTTCGGCGTCTTCAGCGACTGTGACATACGCGCAGCCCGTGGGTTCTCCCTGTGCAGTCAGCACGCCAGTCATGTCAATCCCCACTCCTTCCAGGTAGCGCCGGTACGCCTCGCCAGTGTCGTCGTCTCCGAGCTTGCAGATCAGCGCAACTTTGCCGCCTGTTTGCGTCAGGTGTTTCTTTTTTGAGGCTTCGTCGTTCACGGCGGGGTCTCCGCAGTCGCGTCTCATCAGCAACGCAGCCTGGACGGCCTGGTTTGCGCCCTTGCCGCCGTGGTAGATCACCGCCTTCTCGGCAGCGACCGTCTCGCCGGCCAAAGGCAAGGCCCGTACGCGGAGGTTGACGTCGCGGTTCGCGCCGCCCAGCACGACAAGGTTCGGGCTCTTCACTTTCCTCACCGTTGAACGCGCCGCCAGCGCGGCGTCTCGCGAAGTCGACAAGTCGAGCGGGTCCCGCGCGGCGAGTGACGTGGCTGGGGTGTCGAGTGCCATGGCGCCGCGTCCTCAGGGTCTGCGGGGAAAAAACACTGAAGGAAACTCAAAAACTGGCGGGATCGCACACACAGGCACAGGCGACGCCGTGACGCGCACGGACGACCGGCGCAGCGGGTTCGATGGAGGAAGGGCTGTCGGGGCGAGCGGAACACAAGAGTGCGGATTCCGTGAACAAGAGAGCGCCAAGGGGGAGAGGGGAAAGGGGGAGGAAGGGGGGAGGGGGGGAAACGGAACGAGAAAAAAGGGAGAGATTCGGCAACGGCGAAAGAGGCCTGAGCGGCACAGAGATTGGTACCGCGAAGCTGCTGGCCCCAGCGGGAAACACACGCGACGCGGCGGTCGGCACACGAGACGAGACAAAGCGACACCGGCCTGAGAGACGAGACACCGAGAAATGCGGGAAACGCGCGTCAGCAGAGAGATCCAGCGTCACTGTGGAGTCCAAGAAGACGTGTGCGAGGGGCAAGGATCACTAGAGAAAGAAAATACAGGCACGAAAACACACGAAACGTCGAGGCGCCGCGGAAGAAGGTCCGAGCTCACCGGGTGATTATGCCACCCAGGCTCTCCCCGCAGAAGACACAGAGGACCTGGCTGTTCCACGGAAGTGAACAGAACGCGAAATGCGTTGTATCCGCGAAAGGCTCTTGTGAAAGAAACCGGAAGCACACAACACACCGAGCACCCCGGAGCGAGCTGGGCGTCAGAAAAATCGGAGCGCGCGTGAAAAGAGTCTGAACGTGCGAAGCGAAGGACACAAAAGCCTTTCACCCGCGGAAACCTAGCAAAAAGATCTCACCTTCGTAAGCTCTAAAAAAATGTCTGAGACGGAATGCCGTTGCCCAGTTGAGTTCAAATGGTAGCACACATCGCCGGAAATGGCAGAGACCACGAAGATTTTCCCTGTTGTTCAGTTTGCCGACTCCCTGCTCCTAGGGAAAGCGTTTTTTGTCGGAACTGACGGTGAATGTTGCCGGCAAAAAAGCTTCGCGACAGAAAAGACTGTTTAGTCAGAATCCGCCGCGTGTTTCATCCGGTCACGCCTGTCGCACAAACCACACGTGAACTGCCTTGATCGTCGACGTCGAATTTCTGTCGGGGTTTTCCGCTTTGCGGCTCGTCTGCTCTTGACAACTTTTCTCTCGTTTCCACCAAACAAATGGAACTGTGTAGCCCACTGTTTCAACCCTTGGCTCTTGGCCGAAAACCTTCACTGGTTGAACAGCGATGAGGGGAGTCTAAAAAAGGTTTCACGCTGCGCTCGACACCCGTCTCGGCGGCCTCTTTCTCGAGCTGAGCCGTCGGAATGCAAGGAATCGGGGACGGCCTCCCTCCAGAAAAAAAAGATGGAAAACGCATAGAGCTGAAAGGAGCTTGGACGAAAGTCTCTCAGATCGAGGCGCTAAAGCACCCCTCGATTGTTTCACACACTTTGAACAGGATGGACCAGCACACGAGGCAGTTCCTGTTTCTCCCGCTCGTGAGGACGGGGGAGAATGGCGTGTTTTCCTTGGGGAACGAATGGATAGTTTCTCGGCGGTTTAAACACGGGCAATGGATGCACACCTTCCAGCTCTCCGGAGTGTCCACGACGACAAACAAACGTTCGTTCCTCCACCGTGGGTCTTTGGGGAAACCGAGTAGCCGAACGGCCTGGAAAACGGAGCTCTGCTGCGGCTCTCTGATTTGAATAGTCCCGATCGATTCGGGATTTCCTCCGGAGGGAGGTACTCGGCGTGAAAGGTAAATATGGTGAATAGGTCTCGGCTGGTGCTTTCTTTTTCATCGCGCTTCTGCGCCACAAAATGTGAGATGCCTGCGTGTTGAGACTAGCTCCTCACCTTGATCTGTTGTATGGAACAGCGAAGCAGAAAATGTTTGTAGAAGTTCCCATGCATAAATGAGAACCCACTGGAGCTCTTGGCAAAAGACGGCTTCTCCCTTTTTGTCGAGTGGAAGCTTTTCCAGGGTTCGCACCGCTTTTGCGGATTTCTGCGGTTGGGTGCCCACTGAAAGACGTTCTGCATGACTCCCGAGGTCGCCGCTTCGAGGCTCCTCTTCATTTGCGAAGGGAGAAAGTCTCGCGCCGTTGAGTAGAGGCTGCTTCCTTGTAAAAAAGTGCGTGGAGGAAGTCGATGACTTGACCGCTCCGGCCGCTTACGTCCCACCCTGGGAGAGGCTTCACGAGCCTTTCTTTCCACTTTCCCCATATAGCTGTGCCTATTTTTTGAGACCGCCGCACGCTTTCGGGTCCGTCTCTTTTGATGAGGACGTCGCGCTACTGATTCGCGTGCACTTTATATATTATATTGTATATATCTGTATATGTGTGTAACTGTGTAGGCTACTTGAACAAACAGCCGCCGGGACAGACACGATGCTAGAAGCAGAGGAGTCAAAAGGCGCTGAAGCGCCTGGGGTAGTCGGCTTCCTCCTTTTCGTACACGCAGTCAAAAATGTTGGTTCCCCGTCCCCGCCGTGTCTGTTTCACGCCATTCGCATTTGCAGACCAAAAGATGGGTCCGTTATGGCACCGAGGTGGATCCGGTTGCGGGTAAAAGAAACTCGTTTCTTTCCGTGATGACCGTCTTTCAAGGGCGAGAATGCCTTAGCCAAAGAAAAAACAGACAAGACCGCGTTGTGGGCAAAGAGAACTGACGGCACCCTTCTTCAGGGTGCCGTCCGACAGCCAATGCTCCGCTCTTTCGGGTCCGCACACCGTCTCTGCGACGCTCCACGGAAGCGCCTACGTATGCACATGCGTGTGCATATCTTCGGAGGAGACAGCTAAAGGATATATATTTCAGCGTTTCAGACTGCATTCATATACGCACATACGCATATATACAGTTTCACCGACAGGGGCCACGACACCGTTGATAAGATTTAGCGGATAAGTTCGAGAGCTTTTTGCAAGCGAGCTTTTTTCCATGTAGCAAGGAGTTTCTTGTCCTCGTCTTTAGCGGTCTCTGCCTCTTTCGCCTTGTCGGCAAGCAGCGCACGAAGCACCTGCTGACACTCGTCTTTAGCTGACGCAGCTTGCAGGAGAATATGGTTCTCTGTAACCATGTTGGTCAGCAACTCGATTGAAGCGTCGATCTCTTGTGTGTCGTCCTTCAGAGGGAACCTAAGGAAAAAACAGACAAATGTGTTGAACCGTGCGCACCACGGAAGAAACATATATATATATATATATATCAGACATGTGCTTCTTATTATCCTTCGAGTTCCTGAGGAGTCGCGCCAAGAGATGCGTCGCTCTGGTTGGTTTTGGTCTGCGATTTCTCGCGTGCAGAGAAGCGACTGGCTGTCCACATGACTGCAGAACCAAGAGTACATGCAGAGACTTGCGCAGATTCGCCCGTATACCCCCACGCCTGCGTCATCTACCTGTCTATACATTTACATATATGCATGTATGGATATACGCTGAGCGTTTCAGTTTGTAATTTCTCAGAGTTCTACCATCGCTTGAGGAGTTCAGTGAAGATTGTCGCGCTTTGTTCTCCAACTTCGCGAGTGTAGAGGAGAGCAATTTTCAAGAGCGCGCATGCAGCGCAGTCCGCTGCCGATCGGCAGGCGTCTGTCTGAAGCACCGGCGACTGCAGGGCGCGGGTGAGAGCCTCGACGGCGCCCTCGCGCCGTGACAGGAAAGTCTCGCGACTGTGCATGGCCAAGGCGCCTAAAGAAAGACAGGAAACACAGACACGCGTCTTCACTCTCTCCTGCGTTCTTGCCTTTCGTCGGGGCGATCGCATCGCCGACTGTCGTTATCCACCGACCCTCACGAGATCTGGTGGTCTCAGAGCCGCGGGGGAAACGTGGAGGCATCTCTCGCCCTCCGCCACCCTTTTCCCCTTCGTCTTCGCTGTGTGGGAGTTGCGTTGCTTTGCTTTCCGCCAGGTTTACCGATGCCGTAGGCCGCTGCACTGATGGCAAAGACGTCGTCTTCGACGAGAGCCTCCGAGGGTGGGCAGACAGTGAGAAGCGCCGCCGGCAGGACCACCTCGCCGTACATCTTCCCAGCTTCTGCGCCTGCGTAATTGATGGCGTCGGCGAAGATGCAGAGCGCGGAAACCTGCAAAACAAAGGGGACAGACGCTGCGCGGATCCGAGGCCGAGGCGCGCAGCGAATCCCGGCACACCACTCTCCCCAGTGCTGCTGGTGTCCCCGCACCGCCCCAGAAGAAGGGAGCTTGTCGAAACCTAGGACCCCCCTTTTCTCCTGTGTGACCGGGCGTCTCGCTTCAGCGTTTATCTGATTGGTGCCGAGGCAGAGAGAGTGGAGAGCACACATCGCCGCGGAAGAAGGCTCGAGAGACCGAGGGCCCCACGGGCGGCGGTGAGACGGGGAAGGCGCGGGCAAACAGAAGTGTGACTCGGAGAGGCGCCTCGTAGAAGGAGAGGCGCTGCAGTCGAAAACGAGACGAGCGACGGCGCAGCAAAGTGTCGTACCTTTCCTCCAGGGTTCGCCTGTTCGTGCGCGAGCAGCGCGCCGAAAGGCATCTTCAGGTGCGCGTCGAAGGCGGGCAAACACTCGGCTCCGTACAGCTGGAAACGGCACGAACGATCCACAGAGTCACCCGCAGAGACAGAGGGAATCAAGGGAAGCACAGGGGAAAAGCCGAGCTCCGGCGCAGCGAAGAAATGCGTGGCAAACGTGGCACTGAAAAACGGTCGAGCGCTGCGCCTCCTCGCGAGGGCAACAGATGGCAAAACAAATTAGGCAGCGACGACCGAAAACGACGACACACAGACCAAACTGCACGGATATACAGAGAGGTTCGTGGAGACACGGTCTTGGTCGCCGCCCCACGCACAAATGCAGTCAATATCTATATATGAGATGGGGGTGTACGCATGCATGTGGAGTTTTGTGCCTCCTGTCGGTCGAGGCCTCCACTCTCTGCCCCTCTTCTGTTTGTCTTTTCTCCCCTGCTCACCTTGAAGAGGGCGCCTGCGGTTTGCATGACAGCGTCGTAGGCCTCCGCTGCCGCCTCGGCTTTTTCTTCCTCATCTTCATCGACGTTCTGGAGGCAACCCGCAGCAGCCCCGGGGCAAACGAATCCTCGCCGGCCCGACAACGCCAAACGCGCGGATCATTTAACAAGCGCCAAAACTTTGGCGAAAACGCGCGCTCGTGTGCAGATGCAGTTCCCCGTGCATGCAGATACGCAGGACGTCCGCAGTGCATGCATCATATATATATATATATATATATATATATATGCCTACGAAAATGTTTAGGAAGCTATATACAAAATTTGCATCGGTATGCACATATATGCATAATTTTATGTATAGTGTAATACGTGCACTGCGCGATACAGGATCATTTTCCTCGACCGAGACGCCGTCTGCCTGCTCAGAGGCGAAGAGAAACCCCGGAAGAAAATTTTTGTACGTGTGCCTTCGTGCATGAAAAATCCACATGTGGAGAAAGCGAGAACTTGCGCAGGCACAGGGATCTGTGTACGATGCATACTGGAATAAACAATAGACACGTAAGGCAGCTGCGTCCAGAAATAAGCACATAAACATATATATATATATATATATATATATACGTAGGTGTCCATAAGATACCGTTTTCGGTACAGATATGGGTGGATCCGCATCTAGGTACCTTGGCAACTCTGCATGTGGATGCGTGCGGGGTATTTCTGGTTTTTTGTTACTGTCTTACCTCCCACTCATCGTCTTCGCCTTCTTTCGAGGCGAGGATTTCAAATTCTTCTGTCAAAATTCTGTAGAACACAGAAGAGGCGCACAACGCAGCTTCTCTCAGATGTATTTCGTGACTCGCATTCTCCATGATTTTGCGTTAATAACAGTCGTCGGTGACTGCGTTCTACTGGCTAAAAGAGTATGTACGAGGCCCCTCGTACACCCCTCCCCGCAACCTCATCACTCCCTATCCGAGCCTCTCTCTGTCTCGCTTGTCGGGTCTTTCTGCCTTCTTATTGCCGACACCAGAATGCTCTCTTGTGCTCTTCCGCTCGTTTTCCTGTCTGCCTGTCCTGCTCGGGTTCTGTGTTGAGTCCGTGACGCGTACGGAATGACGAAGCGGCCCATCGCCTCGAAGATCTGTGCGAGAAAAGCTCTTCGCTCCTCCGCGGTGAAGACCGTCTCTGCAGCTGCCAGCCCGTCTCCTGCGTCCTGTCTCTCCCCCAGAGCCGCGAGGCCTCGGCACGCTTCCTTCCTCTCCTTCTCCGTCGAGAGATTCTGCACGAGTCGCGTTGCCGCGGGAAGGACAAAGTCGCTCAAGTGTCGCGCGTTGTTCTCCTTCAGCGCCTCCACCACCAGGGCCAGAGCCTCGCGGGACAGCCTCACGAATTGCGCCGCGTCCGACACAGACAAACAATTCACGATCGCAGGAAGTGCCTAAAAACAAAGGATCCACAAAAACGCAAGCACATGCATATGTGTAGTTGTAGGGCCCAGAGCTCGACGCGGATACACATCCAGTCCCACAAATCAATATAAACATGTAAAAAATATATATATATATATATATGCATGCGGCGATGCATGTATTGATGGGTTGGTTCGCGTGTCGTAGAGAGGCCACACGTGTTTGCCTTCGTGGAGGAGAGAAGCGACGCAGTCTAATTTGTCAATACGCGAACGAGGCCGATCAGCGAGTAGCGTCAAGATGTTTTCGTTCAGAGGCCGCCAAAACACGAATCGGCAGCTGTCGGGATCTCTTCTGGCAACGCTGAGGATCGCCCCTCTGCGCGATGCGATTGCCTGGCCTTCGCCTCTTGCCCCGTACGAGAAAACCCCCAGGAGCAACGAAATCCGATTTTTTCCTCTCAAGCGCTTCCCATTCTTCAACACCCGCGGAGGGCTGCAGAATCGAATGGGCTCTTCTTGTTACCGAAGGCTTGCGATTGCATTAGAGTTTTGACTGGAAGAACAGACTTCTATGATTCGATTTCCGCGGGAGGGCTTCGCTCATCTCGCGAAGGCGGACGCAGAAACAAACACGAAGCAACGACCTATGAATTTTTCTGTCCCGGGGAACGCGTGAGCGTCTCGACGGCCAGCCCGTCGTCATGGAACGTCCGGAAGCCGAAAGGGGGCGGATAAAGAACGTGTAAACAAAGTAAAGAACGTGGAAACAAAGTAAAGAACGTGGGAACAAAGTGGGGAACGTGGAAACAAAGTGGGGAACGTGGAAACAAAGTGGGGAACGTGGAAACAAAGGGGGGAACGCGATCGCCAATGGACCCCTGTGACTCGAACCCCAGATACACTCAGCGTGCACGCGCCTCACCTGGAAAGCCTCCTTTCGGATCAGAGCGAACTGGGCGCGGGACTCCGCAGTCACCGCCGCCGCCCACTCGGCGGCAGTGGCGGGCGCGACCTGCCCTGCGACGCTGGTGGCCAGAGTCCCGAGGAGTTGCAAGGCTGCGCACTTTTCTTCCACAGCTGCCTGAAGGCGGAAACGCCAAAGTCGCGGCCATGCAAAACGTGAAAACAGGGATTTCCACGCCAGCTGTCTCCCAGCGAAAAAGAGCGGAAAGCTCACAGAAACAGAAAGACTTGAGGCGCGCGGGTGGAGTCTGCGGAGATGCTTCACACATACGGTGCAGAGGACCTTTTCGCGAGAGACAGTCGAGGAAGGACACGAAACGACACTCGCCGACGTGTCTCGTCGACGGGCGACAGAAAACGGGGCGACCGTCCCTTTTTGCGCCTGTTTTCTGCGCAGGTTGTATACAAGACAAAGGAAACGCGAAATTCCGAGGTGGCTTGTCAGGCTTCTAGCGCCTCTCACTTGCTTCGGCTGTCCACGCGTACCGTGTTGATGGAAATGACGGTCTGCCTGCCGCTCTTGTCGGTGATGTTCACTTTCGAAATCCGCCCTTCCTCGCTGATCTTGGCCCCGGCTTCTCCCCCCGCCGCAATCGCCTCGGCAAAGTTGCACTACGACCAAGAGAGAGGCAAGACACAGAACTTCGAAACAGCCGTTGAAGGGACAGAGGCACACGCCGGAACCAAACGCCTTCAGAGCTGTAAGTGGTTTTGCGCACATCCACGGATACAGACGCCACCAAGTCTCACAGACACGTGTATCACCATATCCACATATATATATATATATCCACATATATATACATATATAGGTGTGTTGGGTTGTCTGTGAGGCTTCTTCTTTTTCTCTCGCCCCCTCCCCCCCCCTGGCACTTCTCTCGAGGGGAGATTCGCATTCTTTCGCGGGTTTACGCCGCTGTGTGTGTGTGTGTCGAGAGACCCGCGTGTGGTCCGTTTCCACCTACCTCGACATGCTGGCGAACCTTCGCGAGGACGATGGGCGAAATTGCTGGCAAGAAGCGCACCGCTGCCCCGCCCATCACCTTGGCCACGACGCCCACAGCCTCCATGGCCGTCGCCTGCAGCGAGGCGTCTGCGGTGCCTTGAGAGCAAACGTTCTGGATCTCCACCAGGCGCTCCAGCAGCCAGGGTGCATCCTACACGAGACAGGAGACACCCCACAGAGACGCAGGTCCGATCCCAGAACGGCGAAACCCGAGAAAGGAGCGACAACACCACCCTCGACACAAAGAAAAAAACGCCGCACGCGCAGGCGAGCTGCCGCATGCGGTCCACTCTAGACTCCAGAAGGGCTCTTTCTCTTTCCGTGGGGAAGCCTCTCGGCGACGAGCCGACCCAAGAACTCCCAGTGAAGGAGCGCGTCACACAAAACCGCGCCATGCCGCCCTGTCTCCTCACGACCTCTGACAGGAGGCGGGACGCGTTCCGACTCAAGCGGGAGGCGACCTCCGCCCAGTTTAGGCGTTCTTTCCCTGGAGAGACAGCTTCCGAGCGCAACACCGTCTCTCTCCGGGACGAGCCTCGCAGTTTTGCAGCAACGGAGACAGGCAACGAGGGCTACGCATGCACAGTCGTTTCCATTGAAAACCGCAGTGCGCACGACCCTGGAGTCACGTTCCAGGACTCTCGACGATCAGTAAAAAGCCCTTTCCGTCGTCTTAAGCAGTTGAGAGGGACACAAAACGTCCACTCCCAACCAGTGGCTGAACAAACCTATCAATTGATTAAGCTGCTGCCTGTTGTTTTTCTTCGCTTCGGCGCCGCTCTCTTTTTGACGCAGACTTACGGGCGCAAAGACCTCCATGCCGACGGCAGCCGCGAGGGCGCCGGCAAATTCTACGACCGTTTCGAGGAGCGAACAGCCATGGGGATGCGTTTGCAGGAAGGACGCGAAATCCACCGAGAGCAGGCGGCGCACGGCGCCCATGAAGAAGGAAAAGAAGCGCTGGAAATGCTGGCCGCTGACCTGGGAGTAAGCCAACAAAGAAAGGCAGAAAGATGGCTAGCTAAGGGGCGAGTCGGGGGCGATTCAACATCAGAGACAGACGCGCAGAGAAGAGAACGCGATGCGACGATATTTACATTTGGCCTTTTTCGAGAATTCTTGGCATTCGAGGAAAAAGCACAAGAAGAGGGACGTACATACAGAATTATAGCATTCTACGTGCTCGCCTGCCGTTCGTGGCAAACGTGGAGCGCAGAGAGCCCGCGTGCGTATCCAGCTGTGCATATACGGCGACACTCCGAGAGGGGAGACACGTCGCCGTTGCCACAGGCCGAGAAACGTAGAGGGAACGCGAGCCCGACAGTTATTCCTACGCAAACAACCGGAAATGAAAGCCTTACAGCTGCAGCCTCTCACGGTCAGAGAGAGAAAGAGAGGGCAAGGACAGCAGACCGTTTTTAAGGCGCAAGGGAAACGAAGCCTTCAGGGGAAAACCTAGAGCGAATCGCCATACACAGAATGTGCATCTACGCGCACAAGAGACTTACTTGAGCAAGGACGGAGCCCACAGCGAGGGCGAGTTCCTGCGTTTGTGCGTCGCTGCTGTCGCAAAGAGGCACGACCGCTGCAAGGTGCCCACAGACGCCGATGAAGACGAGTTTGTTGGAATGGCGGAGAGCATCCGTTGCCCGGGAAATGTGCAGAACAATGCAATACGAAACCCTTAAACCTCGATGGGAAAACGGCGCATACGCACTCCTACGTGTCGATGCACATTCGTCAGTGCAGAGGAATATTTTAGGTGTGTGTGTCTGCACATACACATCTGCATTTATAGTTGAAATTGTATATGCATGTGGACATATATGATGTAAATGTAAGCTTGAAGACGTGGTCCACAAGTACGTGCACACCTGTCTCTGCATGCACACGTTTTACGGATACGTGGGCGTGCAGGCTGCGGCGGCTCAACTGCGTAGGGGCCCAGTGCGCATCTCACCATTTTGGAGGGCAGTGTCGATGTACGGGGCGAGCTGGGCAAACAGAGACAAAGACGAACGCGACAAAGAAACTGAAGCGCGAGGCCGTGGAAAACGCACCTTCTGACCACCCACAGGCCGCTGCTTCCCGTCGCTCCCGCTCCTTTTTTTCATCTCCGTCTTCCCTTCTCCCTTGCCGGTTTCTGCGCTGGAGGCTGCTCCGTCATCTCGCAATCTCGGTGCGTCGAGCTGTGCACCCACTTGTCCATACACTGCAGCGTCCATCGCTTTGCCTCCGTCGTCTTCCTCGGATCCAGCAAAGTTCGAGAAGAACTCGGCGACGGCCTGCAAACCCTTTCTGCGGCATCGGTTGTTTGTCTCCGTCTGGAGGGACCCGAGGAGATTGCCGAGCAGGTTCTTCTCGCGCTCGGTCACCTCGCCGTCTCTCTCTTCTCGCTGCAACAGGCAGCAGAGGCAGTTCAGCGCGGCCCAGCGCAGGCGTGCCTGGGGGCTCTGGAGCCGCAGGAGACAAACGGAGACGATCTGCGAAGGCGACACACACACATGGAGACTCATGCGGGATGCACGCGTAAAAGGCGCCTCCCCTCCACGCTCGCCTTTCGTTCGCCCCTCCGCCACACAACGTCGCTCTCCCCCGGCCGCCTGCAAGTGTCGCGTCGGCTGTCGCTGCGCCGCAGGCCGTCTCCTGCCGAGCCGTTTTTAGAAACCCGCTTCCTCGCTTCCCTACCTCGTCCGAATGTGCCACGACACTCAGGCTGCTGTGCTCCTCCTCGAGCAGCGCGGCGAGAAGCGCGAGGGCCGCCAGCTGGCGGTGCGAGTCACCGGACGCGAGGAACGAAGTGCAGATGTGCAGGAGCATCTCCAAGACTGCGTTGTTGTCTGAAAAAGATGGACCCAGTTGAGGAGGGAAGGCATTTACCATCCGTCGTTAGCATGCAGGGATGGCAACTGCATGCGCGGTAACGCTGAGGGGACGTGCGGCAACACCCCACACGGCGCGAGCTCACGCGGCTGAATGAGACAGACACGAGGCGCGCGCCGCGTCACGCAGACTCCGACGAGGACAAACGCGCCGAATGACAGAGACTCGGAGGACGATGGGGGGATCACCGAAGACGAAGCTCTCGAGGAAGGGGGTAATGCATCCACGAAAAGATCGCGAAGAAAAGTGCATGTCCGGGTCTTTCTCGGTTGACGAAGCCTCACTCAGTCTCTCGGCAACACGCGTCGCCAGGGCCAGAGCCTCCTGCGACAATTTGTCGTCTTCCTCGTCTTCTTCTCGGTCCTTCAGGCTCCACGTCTCCTCGTCGGCTGTCACGCGACCGCAACACTCCGCCAGCACTTCCAGAAGAGGCTTCACGATGCTCAGATTCTGAAGGCAAACCGAGGAACGGCGCTTCTCGCGGTCGTCACGCCCGGGGGTGGGGGTCGCCGAAACGCCCGAGACAGTTTGGAGCCTGCGCGCGTCCGTGCCTGGTTTGTCTTTCGCGTGCGCTGAACGCTCGAGTCGAGATGCGTCTGTGTCGACAGGTAAGTCTACTTGAGAACGTTTTCAGAGTGAAGGACAACACCTTCACATCTGGGTCGCTGCATGGATCAGCCGAGCAAACACCCTGGCAACACTCGCTGGTTCACCTCAACGCCTCCCCACACATGTAAACAGAGATCCGCACACTCGCATGTACCTGCACTCTTGTACACATCCCTATACACACACAGAGGTAGACAGATCTGCATACATATACATAAACATATATATATATATATATACATAAACAGATATATATATATATATATACGTATATATACATATTGGCGCTTGAATGAGTTTTCTGCTCACTTTCCTTGCCCATTTGGGTGCACTGATGATGGCGGAAACGGCTAGGCGGAGCGCGACAGGTTTCACATCGTCGCTGTCGTCTGCGTCGTGTGCGCCTTCGCGGTTGCCCACGATGTGGACGACGAGCTCCAGCAGGCGGGCGTGGTGGCCCGCAAAGAACTGGGGCAGCGCCTCAGCAAGTTGCTGGGCCGAGACGAAGAGAGCGGGCGAGGGGTTGGCGAGCAAAACGGAGAGGAGCGGCGGCGCGAGATCAGAGAGGGACGCGCGAATGGGCGACCCCGACGGCAAGCTGCAGGCCTCACACAGCGAGAAAACCGGAAACGCGACTCGCGGCCAGAAGGGAGTCGAAGTCGGAGAGAAAAAATCAGAGAAACAAAAGGGGGAAAACGCCTGAGAGGACTGGAGCCCCGACAAAGACGCCCGCCGTTACGCCTACCTGCTCACGCACGTTACAAGGACCTCGAGCGACGCCGCCACGCAGCCCTGCAGAACCGAGTGTCGGAGACAGGAGTAAAAGAACGACAGTGAACGGCGGCAAAAACGCCCTGGGCGTCCACTTCGTTTTGGCCCCTCTCGCAGGCTTCTCTCGCAAGGCCATGGCAAAACCGCTCTTCCGTCGTCTTTTTCCTTTTTCTCAGACTCGCTCGTAGTGACCCTACCGACGTCCTCCCCTTATTCCTTTGCTCCCAGTCTGTCTCTCCCGCTCGCCCCTCTCCCTGGTGTCTCCCTTTGCCACGGCCACGTTTTCTTTCTTTTGTGTCTTTCACCCCGCGCCTTGTCACCTCTCCGGCCTTTCCGTCCTCCCCTCTCGCCCCCCCCCTTCTCCCACGAAGGCTGCCCTGTACCTCGATCTCTTTGCCGCCGTCGCGTCCCGCTTGGAGCGTCAGCGCAACCTTCCGCGCCACATTCACTCCGTGAGTCTGTGCGAGGCGCGCAGCCATGTCTTCGTCTTCGCATAGACGATCAAACAGCCGAAAGAGCGCTGTGGCTGTCGCGAGCTGGCCAAGCTCCGGCTCGGCTAGCCAGCGCGCCACAACGGCACACGGCGCATCCTCAAGACCTACGGACAAAAGAAACGAACGCACAGGGCGTGTCTAGCATCGGCGAGAGAACAGACGCGAAACACAGACCAGAGAGCGAGTGGCCGAACAGTGCAGGCAAAAAGCCGCAGCCAGCTGCAACAGCCAGAGAAGGAGAAACAACCGCAAGGGAAGCAAAAACGGGAGAGGAAAGAGAAACGGGAGAGACGAGAGAAACGGAAAGGAAAAGATCGGCGGAGCCGGAAGGGGACGACGGGGAAAGGGGGAAGAAGAGAAGGAGAGCAGAGAGACATCCAACGAGGAAGAGGACACGCGAGCAACAAGCCGGACGGGCGGCGACAGAGACGGACAGACGCACTGGAAATTCAGCGATATATGTGTGTGTGTCAGGCTTCTGGGCAGTCACTGTCCTCCGCAAACTTCATCGCGACGCCAGTCGACCAAGTCGCCCACGTGTCTTTTCTCGTGTTTCCGGTCTGTCCCTTCCTTCGTTTGCTTTCCTTCTCTTCCTCCGGCTCTCCCTGCGAATCTGTGAATGCCTTTTTCTCGCTGCATCTGCACGGACAGCCCCCGGCCCTGCCGATGGGAAGGTCCACCTCGTGCGGCTCTGTGTTTGCCGCGAACCCTTTTGGTTTCTTGGCGTCCGCCTTACTTCGCGTCTGCGTCCTTCGCCACACCTCAGCGGCAGCGTCGGCCGCGCTCTTCTTCACCATGCCGTCGGCGCTCTCCAAGACCGCTTGAAGGAGAGCCTCGAGGGTCCGTTGGAGAAGCGCATCGACCTCCGCGGCGTCGAGCGTCCCCTCGACTTCCCCCCAGCGAGACTGGAGACAGCGGCGCAGAAGAATCGCCGCCAAGTGCTGGTCCGCAGGCGAAGGGCCGTCCTCGCGCACGCTCTGCGCGAGAGCAGGAAGGAGCTGCGGAAGCGGCACGCCCGCCAGAGCCGCTTCGCTCGCCGACCGGACGGCGTTGTCGGGCGACTGGAGGGCTTTGAGAGCCTAGCGGAAGCAGGAGAGAGGAAAGGCGTCAGAAAGACGTAAGAAACAATCGCGAGCGCCGTCAGCCAAGACACACTTTGGCGTGCACGTGAATGTGAATGCACGAAGAACGCGGGCCGGTTTTACGTACGTTTTGAGCATCACCAGAAAAAAAAGGTCGCGTGACACGTCCTCACGGCAACCACACATAGATCGACGCTGCTCTTAACAACCCCCCAAAAAGAGCCCCCAAAAATACCTCCCCTGCACAAAAAAACCTCTCTTGTACCTCTGTAAATAGAGACACACGCAGGTACGTATATATATAAATATATATATAAGTATATTCATATATATATATATATATATATAAGTACATTCATATATATATATATATATATATATATATATAAGTACATTCATATATATATATATATATATATATATAAGTATATTCATATATATACATATATATAATTATGTAGATTCGAATATGGAGATGAATAGCTATATTGATCTAGCTAGAACACCGAGAGGAACGGCGCGAATGACAGAATGCTGAGGCACGCGGCAGGACCCAAGGGGATACGTGGTCTGGGCGTTTCGGAGTGTTGGTGTGTGTGTACCTCGTGGACGGCGTTTGGCTGCCCCATGGGATTCTGCGATGCTGGCGACGGCACGGGAGGCATTATTTGCAAGAGGTCGGCGGATTTTGAAAAGGGGAGGCTGTCCACGAAAACGCGGGAAAGCGAAGCGAGGCACTACCGGAACGGGTGGATATAGGGCTGCACAGACCGAAGTCAAGGCCCCAGAGAGACACAACAAAAGCATGCACACACAAGGTGGAGTCTCGCTGTCGGCAAAGTTAAAGGCTTTCGGCACCAGATTCCCTGGAGAATGCGAAGCCTGGAGAACAAGGAGTCTTCTCGACGACCTCGCACGTTTGGAAACGCTCGAAAGACGTGCGTTCTACGGTGCCAAAGACAATTTTTTTCCCAGCCGCCAGCGGCGATACGCAGAGGGAAGAGGGGAAGCACGGGGAAAATGCCGTAGAAAATCAAGGTTACTTTCGGAGGAAGAAAAGCCGAGACGAAACGACACTACTTTGCGCGGGAAGGTGGGTGGCAAACACAAACGAGAAAAGGAAGAGAAAGCAGAAGACAGGAGGGCACAATAGAGGGGAGACCGACGGGGAAGACTAGGCGACGGCAACTGAAAGTAGGGAAGCAAAGGCCGAGGAAAAAAAAGACCTTTTGTTGGGGAGAAGGCGAAAGGAAATGCATGCATGTCTTTGCTTCGGCAGTCAAGACCGATTTTTCACGGAATTTATGGCGGTTGTTGGCTGCTCGGCCGTGTGCTCGAGGGACAGTGCCTTCTTCTCTTTCGGGAAGCTGTCGAGAAGACAGTGAGACACGAGCAGAAGAGAGAGACACTGAGAAACGGCGGGGAACAAGAACCCTTTTTTGAGTGGAGAAAAGGGACGACCAAATTCGTGATCGGCTTCTCCTCTCTTCTTTTATAAAGAGCTTCTTTCAAAGGGATTTTTTCTATGCATTTACTCTGCGGAAAGTGATGGGAAAACGAGACCGAGACGAGGGGGGTGGGCCCCCGCGTACACACCGACAAGACTCTGCCGTTAAAACGCTGCTTTGTGTGCTCTCCAGCTTGCCCGAGTGCAGCGTAGACTCGCTAATCACACTTACACATATGAATGTGCACAAAACCATCGTTTCAGGAATTGCAACCCTGCATGTGTCAAACTTCACATCGTACCTGAGTTGTATTTTCTAGCATATTATGCGGTGTTTTTCAAGTCGCACAAAAAAAGCAATGTAGTCATCGGAAGTATTCATTGATCTTTGCACCACCGAGAGAATTGCAGAAAATGGGGAGACAGTGGGAGGCAGGAATGTGTTGACAAAATTTACGCCTAGAACATATTCGAAGTGGATTACCATGAATATAATTCCAGTTATAAGATACACAGACGGCCAACTTCTTTATGGTTGCCGTACAAATCTCATAGCTGGTGTCATATGTAGCGCCCTGGGAAAAAATGCGGGCTTCTGTCGCTGTGTCGGCCCAGGCGAAGCGCGAAGTACACAGTAGATACTTGATTTTCCGATGAATCCCCCCGGGTTCCGCGTGTTTCCATCAGATTGCTTCTTCCACTCTTCGCTGAAGAGGCGTTGTGGCACTACACCCGACCGAAAACTTCCCTTGCAACGCACCACCAAGTGTTCTGTAGATCTGCGAGGTTCTGTATGTGTATGCGTCACGCAGAGTTCTCAAGAGCGGACGTGAACTCGTGCCACTCTATGCTCTTTCCTCCACGAGTGTTGCAAAGTGTGAACCGAGGACGCAGTCGCATTTCTGAGACAGTTTTCTGCGTGTGGGTTCAAAAGAAACAAAAGACGTTTTTCTTCTTGTCGCCCGGTGAGGGCAGCTAAGGGGGCGATCCTGTCCTAGGGCACTCGAATGTTTTTGTTTCCTCCTTCCTCAGGTTGAGTACAAGTGCTCGTTCGCCGAGGGTTGGTCGGTATTTTCGATGGACGTGTGCGTTTGTGGGCAGTTTTATCGAGTGAAACAAGTCGGCATTTCCACCGGAGCTAGACACTCCGCCCGTAGGCGCAGCCCTCGATGACTGCGTTCTCGTCTCTGTCCACTGTGTGGTTGTCCGGGAACAGCAGGGAAAACGTGCGAGGCGGCCTTGCTTCTGTAGATGCCTACACTGCATATGTCTTTTCAGAAGCCAAGTAGATTTGTGTACGATTTCTGGGACAGCAGCCAAGATAAGGGGCACGCCGAATTCAAAGGTTTCCTGGGATTTTCGAGCAACACGCCGAAGCGGTCTTCACAGTTCTAGAGTCTCCCCGACACAAATAGTAACTCGGCATTACGCCTGTTGCCGCTATTTTTTGAGTGCGTACCCCGTAGTATGTAGTATGTTTAAGCGTGAAAACACCAAATGGGACATGTTCCTAGTTGGCGCGCTGGCAACTGTAGAAAAGACTTCCGCCTCACCGAGCTTTTTACCCGTGAATCCTGCCGCCTCGCTGTTGCCTAGCCACGCGTGTTTTGCTGGCTGGCCGTACTTTCACGCCTGATCAGCGCGCTTTCGCATTGCTTCTGTTCGAGACTACTCACTGGGGACTCAAACGTTTCTTTCGCCTCTCGTGAGATTCGTCCTATTTGCGACGTCCATTGAAGAAAAAATCTGATTTGTAGTTTGGTTTCTGTTCCGTCTTTCTTCGCGACACTGAGATTGCCCCGCCCTTCTTGTACGGTTTTTTCGTCAATAGGTTGCGGGCTTGTGTGGGACTTTGGTAAATTGGTAAAAGGTCTGTGAACGCATTTCGCTTCTTCACTTTTCTCCTGTGTTTCCAGTTTTGTTGTTTCGAAGTGTTTTCTGTTCAAACTCAATCTGTCTATTCGCCAAGATGCCAGTTTCCGAACAGAACATGCGCGAGGCATTCATCGTTTTTGATCGAGACGGCGACGGCGAGCTCACACATCAAGAAGCTGCGCTGGCCATGCGATCATGTGGCGTTCCTGTGGTCGACCAGGAATTAGACCTACCAGGAAAAGTGAACTACGCCGTTTTCAAGGATTATCTGATGAAACGCATTGCAGTGTCAGATCCACTGGCAGAACTCATCAAACATTTTGAGCGCGTCGATCGCAAAAAGGACGGCACTATCCGCACTGAAGAGCTCGGGCAGGTCATGAAAGCTCTGTGCAGCTCTATGACGGAGGATGAGATCGAAAATCTCATGAGACGGGCAGATCCGAACAAATCAGGGAGTATCAAATATGCGGAGTTTGTTCATCAGTGCTTTTAACTAGTTTCGCGCCTTGCGACACGACGTCGCAGGCAAGGAATGACGAGGCACTCTCTCCTCCCCAGTTACTGCTCCTTTGTTTTCGGAGAGACGGAACTCTTCTCAAGAACCCCCTGAACGGAAATCAATTGGGCAGAAAACGCTTGTACCGTTCCTAGGGGAAAACCGTAGTGACTTAACGCCTCTGACCGAGAGACCCCGCTAGTATCTATGAGAGCAAAATTAGGATTCACGTCCCTCAGGCATGGTTGCGTTCTCTGTTTCTGAAAACCCTTTTTGCAACAAACAGATTGCGCCCGTGGACTTGTGCTTGTTCTATTTCGCGTGTCGTTCGGTTCGGCATCTGCTTTTTTCACTATTTTTCTTGGGGAAGAGAAACGTTTGCAAGGGTGTTGGCGTGATCAGACTTGTTCGTGGTGCATCCTTTGTGAACAACAAACTGTTTTTCGGTCCTCTGGAGAGGAAGGCACACTGCATTCGCATCACCCCCTCCGTGGGATACATTTTTTACCGATGTGCCGAAGCAACTAGCCAGAACGTGGCAGACCACCCACGTCCCGTGTTGAGGCACCTAAGCTTCCAATCGCGCGGAACTCTACATCTCAATTCTCAATTGCACCAGCGCGTGAATGCACACAGTGGGCGAGGCCAGGGGATCAAATGCCAAAGAAACCAATGCACCGCTCTACACTCTATGTCCTGACGGTTCTGTACAGGTGGGGAGTGTCACGGATTTAACGAGCCGGGTCGTTCCAGCGGCAGACAGAAAGCTTGTTCAGGCTTACTCCCAGCGGCTACCATGTTTATGCGTCTTTGCTTCTTGAAGCACACTGATTCAAAGGCAAAAAAAAATGAAAGCTTTAGGTCTGCCCTGATATCTAGGACACATCGATCTACCTACAGTAACACTGATACGGGTATTTCGCTAGTGTTGTAAGCTGCCTACTAACACAGTATGGTTAAACACATCCGGAGACTTGCACGCTCGTGCTATACGCGACTACACAACACTCATATAGACGACAAGGGAAGAACCAGCCCTTTACAACAGACGGCCGCTGTGACGCGATCCCATTGCTTGAGAGAACTGGAAAGCACGATAGGTGCCTGCTGCTTCGGCGTTTGTACTGGATTGCTGTGTGCAATGTGCAGAGAGGTCCGTCGCTTCACGCTTCAATTCGTGGTGTCAGGGCAACTAAGAATTGTCCAACAATAGAACCGCGACAGAAACTGATCACGCCGACCTACTCACAAAAAATGTTGCAAGCACTGATGTTTCCTGGGCCGTTTCCCGCTGGGCAAATCGCACCGTCGACACGGAAAGGCGAGCAGCCGCCCACTACTGCCACGTGAAACATCATGCAGGCTGCGGTTGCCATCCCATGTTTCTGAGTAACCTGAATTAACACGATGCACCTGGAGTTGTGTTTCTTCCAAAAACAGAATGGAGAACCAACAGTTGATTGGCCGTCACCATGCCACCAAGAACTGCCACTGATCACCTGGATTGCAAATACAGAAGGCAGATATTCTCAGTAAGTGGATAAAAAACCAGGTTCACATCCGTTCTACGTCATCAGCAAAATGGCAGCTGCGTTTGCGTGTATGTACACCCACGTCCTCGGCCATCACACACCCCCTGCCAAGCTTTTGGTCGGTGGTATCTCGAGATCTCTTCTGTCCCTTTCCCCTCCGGCTTGTTCACTACGGGTAAAAAAGGACATCGCGTGTGTCCTTTTCACACGCATATTTGCCGTCTTTTGAACCAGCCATCAAAGCACATGCGTTCTAAAAACTGTCTGCCATGCAGACAAGCGCCAGTGGATTCGTCGTAGGACTTCTCCATCAGCCAGTCGGTCTCGTCAAAAAGCGAAGCACGGGGAGTTGACAGCCTGACCGTCGCCCTACCCTCCTCTCCACGGTTCTTTCTAAATTTCGTCGAGCAAATCAAACGGGTCTATGGGCGGGAAGTCGCCCACTTCCACTTCGTCCGGCGTTGCAAACTCTCCATATTTCTCTCCATTACACTCAAAAAGAGGCTTCAGATGCGCGCCGGCAGCCTTCTTCGACGTCCCATCTCGGCCGTCTGTCGTGCCGAGGGGTTCGTCCAGAGCCACGCCTGCAGCCAGTCGCAGAACAGCACAGAGATAGAAGGAAACATGCAAAGTACAGCCGACGCAGTCCACAGCGACGCACTCCACGTGGGCGCATGCAGAGCTCCGCATCGAGTGAAAACTCGAAGGTAGCCGGAAAAACAAAATGGACAACGCCGTTCATCTTCTGCAGTTTTTTAGAGCGAGAAAGGACGAGGGAAAGGGAAGCAACGGGATGTACACAACGCAGGCTCGTGGAGCAGGGAAGGCGAAGAAGCGGATCTGAGAGTGCCGACGGAGCGACGGCCTTCTTTCCTAGAGTAGGGGGCATTCGCGGGAATACAACGCGCTCTGCCCCAGACTTGGATGCTCGGTGGAAGCGCAAAAACTTCCAGGGGAGCGAAGCAAGAGCCCGGCGCGAAAGAGCCGAAACGGACGACGGAGACGCGGAACCAGCAGAGAGCAAGACGAGCGAGGAGATACATCTCGCAGCGCAGAGGCAAGGACGAGAAGGCGAACGAAAAGATCAAAAAGAGAGACGAGGAGACAACTATCTTACCAATCCAGATTTGCCGAAGAGACTTCGACGGACGCGGTCCCACATAAGCAACCGCCCCGCGGCGGTCGCCAGAGAGCTGGGCACATCGTCGGCACAGAATGAGGAGACAAGGTCAAGCAGGGGAAAAGGCATAACGCACATTAAAACGCAAAGCATACGCAGAACGAACCAAGACACGAAACAAAAATGAACACAAAAGTGCATATATATATATATATATAAATATATGCATACCTCTTCCCCCTTGGTGTTGCAGAGGAGCTGAACGACTCAACATAGACAAAATCCGTCTCCAAAGGCATATGTCCTCCATTCACAGAAAAAGAAAACAAGGATATACAGTTCACACAAACATGCATACATATATGTTTATATAAACAGACGTATCGAGATGCGTGTATGTCTATTATTGTCTGTGTCCGTCGCCACCTACCCTGCAACGGCTGCCGATGGGGAACGTGGTTCGCGCGGTTTCCAATCGTTGCTTCCACGTTTCTTCATCTTCCTCCTCGACCTTCGCTTCCTTTTTCTTGGCAAACAAGTCGGGCTGTTCCTTTTGCAGGCGCGCGAGAAACTTTCGGGCAGTTCCTTCACGTTGGTCGTACGTTTCTTCGTCCATAACATACTTCCCCTCTAAACTTTCTTCCCTGCTTTCGCCCACGGAAGAGGGAGGAACGGCGACTCGCTCCCCACTGTCGTCGACGACGTGGAGAATGCAGCCTTCTACGCAGCCTGCTTCTCTGCAGCGGAGAAAAAAAAACAAACAGCACATGAACCGCTGTGGCTGCCGCGGATGCAGATGGGCGAGGAAAGTGTATTTTCGGTCCATTTACACAGACGTAGACATGCATATGCCCTATAGAGGGACTCCTTGGATGACCCACGGTAGACACTCCATCGCGCGTAGGGACTGAAGTCTGTCGCTGTGTCCTGTCCTACCAGAAAGAGGCAAGTCCATGGTGTACCAGGGCGTGGTTTCCTTAGCACGTGGAGATGTGTCCATATGCCTCGCCGACAGGGTTGGTTCCCTTCAGGAAAGCATCTCACCTCTTTCCATCTCCCCACCGACGCAGACGCACGCATGCACCTCCCTTTCATTTACGGCCAGAGAAAAGCGAGAGCCGCTACCTTGAAGATATGCATGCACGCGTGTGGAGAATTCGGCGTAGCTCGCTGCATGCACTTTGGTATGCTGGAAGAGAGACACCACACGAGAGAACAACCTCCTGTACCTGAGCGTTTGCGCGGGGTCGAGGAGAGGCCTTCCCGGGTCCTCCGGCGTGAATTTGAGGAAAACCTGGATATTGCTCGGGCTGCTTCCCGTGTGTCTGTACAGCTTGTCTTTGACGGAGGCCAAGGGCGCATCCAGCGTAAACACAATTTCCATCCACCTACGCCCAGGATGGAGGTTGTGTGTGACGTCGAGGCGCGCGTAAGCTGCGCTCTCCCGTGGACAGAGAAGCAGGCGAGCCTGTGCGTCACTGTCCAAAGCCGCGTCCACCATTTTGCTTCTTTTGATGAGCGGAGAGGCGACGAAGGAGAGGAAGGTCGGGAAGCAGACGAGACCCACGAGACGAGGGGCCGGACGGGGAGGGGGGGGAAGAGCCGGGAGCGACAAGGGGACTCGGCAGAGACCGCCAAGGGACGAGAAACAGATGACACGACCGTTTTCTCACGAGACACACTCGATTGCAAAACCCCTTCACCGCTATACCATCAGTGCATGCGAATCTTTGTACAGGGGTACGCATGCGCGGGTGGTTGCCTACAGTGGGACGGGTAGGGCTGTATGAGATTGCAGGGAGACAAACACGCGGGAACCTCGAAACTTCCTCGGGCTACCAGAAATTTTAAAAAAGAAGGTACGAAAGAACAAACCGGAAATGACGGCTAGCGAAACGTCGCCCGACGCTCTGCTGGCCACGCACTCAAAGACAGCAAACGAACGTCTCGCAGCAAAAGGCAGCACAGCTTATACAGCGAAAGGCATGCAGATGTTCACATGAAAAAGATCATCCGCGCGCAAAAGGCCGGATAAATAGGGAAATGGGTAATCATGTATGCAGATAGATCTACACAGAGTATAGACCTACTCTATACATACTACATGCGTATATGCATTTGTATGTTCTATATGCGTAAGCCTCATGGATGTGCAGCGGCTTTCCCAAGAACCCGCGCCCGATCTGCGGTCCGGGGTCTCTACGCGTCTAGACCTTCTTTTCGAGTTCTGTCTCTTGTCTCGATCTTGCGCATCGGTTCCGCGGTCGCTCCATGGAAATCTCCTCACGGACCTTTTCCTTTCGACGCTTCTCCTGAGAGTTCCTGTTCACCTCCGGTTCCTCCGCAGCTGTTTCGCCTTCGTAACTGGTGCACACCGTTAGGCGCTGGGCTTGTCCATCTCTGCCTTGAGTTTGGCGCTGATGAGATTCGTCTGAAAACGCTCAAAAGTTTGTGGGCGAATGCCCGCCAGCAGCTGCTCAAAACTCTCAAACGGCGACGAGACAGCCGCCAGCTCCAACTCGGGCTCGTTCGCGGGGATCGCACCTGACACGACTTGTTCAGGATTCAGAATCTGCCCGCAAAAAAGAGCCAAAGATCGCAAAACGAAAGACGCAACAAATTCAACGAATGTGGAACTCTGAAGCGCTTTGTGGAGGTCCTTTCACACCGCCGCAGATGGGTATAAACACACCCACCTACATAAATACATAAATAGGATATGTGTGTGTATATACGGATGTGTGCAGGATCGGTGACACTTCTTTGGGAGTTCCCAGTCCTACTGCCGAGCGTTCGCGTTCTCGCCTGTTCGCTCACACGGTTGATGGAGCCCTCAAAAGCGTGGAAGGTCCACGAAGATATGAGGCGAAAAGCGAAGTGGCGACGTCTTCGAATATACACACGTGCACACATTCAGATGTGCACACATGCATATATATATATATATATATATATATATATATATATAGCAGTTTGTACATATGCGTAGAATGGAGAGGTCACGGGGACACGGAGCAGCTGTGTGGGAGATCCCGATGTCGGGCACCTTTTTTCGATCGCGAATCCCTTCGAGGTTTTTCAGTTTTTCGCAGACGCGTGCGCCGCATTGCCTGCTGGGTGCAGAGACTCACAGTGAACCCCCTGGAGTCGACTTGGACGTAGATGGTGTCGGTTTCCTGGAGGAACCGAAGGGAAAAGGCGAGGCTGCCGACAGCCTCGACGAGAGATCCGGCTTTAGCCTCAGCGCGCGGCTGGATTCCCGCTGGAGGTCCGTCGGGCAACTCCTCGATCCGGCACAGGCTCGCGTACTCGCGTTGAAGAGACGCCAAGTCGCCCTTGAGCGTCCGCTCAAAGTGTGGATCCCCTGGGGACGCAGAGGCACCCCACAGCGACGGCGACTGCTCCATTGAACGCACCGCGTGGAACACTGTCTCCTCACACTCCGCAGGCGGCACGGCTTCGAAGGGGGGTCGCAGCGCCGTGTACGGTTGGGCCGTCGATTCGGAAAGGGAACAGAGGGAGAGCGAAACGAGAGAGACAGCGAAGGGAACAGAGAGGCAGCAACAAGGCAGGCTCGCCGACACGGGCGACCAAGACAACCGGCGATAGGGGGTATCCGTTTTTCGCCGGGAACCAGGACAGATTTGAGGAATTGAAGATACAGAACGTGCACCACGGTGTGGTAATCTCCGAGAGCGGATCCCCCAGTCCGGCGTTTGTGGCTGACGGCTCGCCCTCCTCGCAACCCGAACCCGTTCCAAAAGAGATTGAAGAACTCCGCTGATGGTTTCCGTCTCTGTTCAAGGTGCTACACTCCGCTCGCGCTTCGTCGCTCTCCCAGGTCGCCTGCTCACCAGGTGTCGTGTGCGTGCTGCCTTTCGCCGCTTCACGTGTGTGCGATGTCTGTTCCCGCGTCGGAACGAAACGCTCAGATCCGTCTCCCCGGCGCTACGGTCTCACGCCGCCGGAGCTGCGATCCCCGTCTCGACCTCCCGAGCCTCCGCCGCAGCTTCGGCCTGCCTTGCGGCTGCCGCGGCTGTCTCCGCAGCGTCGGTCGCTGCGGCGGCGGCTTGGCGCGCGTCTTCCTCGGCGGCTCGCGCCTTGGCGTAGTCGAGCGCCGCGGCGTCGGCGGCTGCACTGGCCGCGTCGAGGTCCTCTCCAGAGCCTTCGCCTTCCGCTGCGACGCGCTCCGCGACTTGCGCTGCCGCGCTCGCGGCTTCTCTCGCTGCGATCGCTGCGGCCTCCGCGGCAGTGGCGGCGGCGGTTGCCGCTTCAGTCGCGAGTTGCGCGCTGCGCGAGGCTGCAGCCGCAATCGCCCGCGCCTGGCCGACGGCCGTGGACAGCGCTCGAGAGGCGACGGCGACCAGTCCCTCTGCGGCCTCTGCCGCGGTCGCCTCTGCAGCTGCGGCTGCGCGGGACGCTGTGGCGGCGGCCTCCGCTGCGATCGCTGCTCCGTGGGCTGCCGCCTCCGCGGCCTTGGTGGCGAGGTGCGCCTGGCGGGCAGTCTTCTCCGCCGCAGCTGTCGCGACACACGAGGCGGTCGCGCCGGCCGACCGCGCAGGGACACTCGGAGACGAGGCAGGCGCCGGGGCACCCGCGAGAGCCGGGGCGCTGTGGGGGTGAGACACTGCGGCGGGCGGGCTGCAGAGGGGCCCGCACGGGAAGGCGCGACTCGGCGGCGCGCGCGCAGGCAAGGAAACGAGGGAGCGGAGCGGCGGCGAAGACTTTGCGGCGGGGAAGGAAGACACCGACGACGAGAGGGTTCGGGAGGGCGGGGGGAGCCAAGAGAGAACGGGCGCAGACGATGAAGCCGGAGGGCGCCGCGGCGGTGGACAAATGAATGGCATGAAGGGCAACGGGAAAGAGACACACCGGAGAACGAGGCAGGTCGGCAACGGAAACGGAGAGGCGCACGAGGTTTGTGCGAGCAACTCAGCGAAGCTGAGAGAACATGTCGAGCCGGAAAAGAAGCGAAACGCTTCTGGAAACGCCCGACCGGCTTCCGCCACTGCGAGCGCCCCCTGAGAGCCGGCCGAAATGTTGGGTGTTCCGGTCCGCTAGGATCGCAGACACCGACCTGCGCAACAGTCAAGAAAAAGATGGCGCGAAAAAAACAAGACCGGAAAGATTTAGATATCCGGGGAAAAGGAACGTAGACACCACACAGAGGGCACAACAGAATCAAGCGGTTGGCGTGGAGAGGCTGACTGGCCAAGCGGGAGGGCCGTGGTAAGGCGGGAAACGCGCTCAAAACCCACTAAAACCCAGTGACGTTCGAACGAAAAGCGATCGGAAAGGGGAGCGGAAACACCCCCGACACTTTGCAGAGCGGGCAGCACACCCGAGCTGGTCTCATATAGTTCTTCGCTGTCCCTCTATCTCCTATTTTTCATTCTTCTCGGCTTCAAGGCTGCTCCTTGTTCGCCGCGGGTGTGAAGAGAAAGGAACGCGCAGTGGAAGGGAAGAAGCGAAAGAAAGGACCTAAACGGTGTTTTGGGAAGAAAATCCACAGGAGAGGGATGGCAACGACAGTGACTAACGAAAGAGAGAAAACCCTCGGCCCAACACACACTAATGTGTCTCTGTGCTTGGAGCAAAAAGTGGCGGACACCTTTTTCTCTCGTTCTGTTTTGGCCTCGGGAGGCCATGCCCCGCTCGCTGAAGAACCACAATCCGCCCTTCTGTTGCCTGAACAGTTGCGAAAATAAGGGAGAAGAGCTAAGTTTTTACGGAAGGCTGTGACACAAAGAACCACGGAACAGAAAGGGAGAGACTGAAGGGCGTTTGCAGCTAAGGGCTTTTCGTTTGTCCGGAGGGAAAATCCCAGAGGCAAGGCGCTGTTTACCTTACATCCGCGCCGTGGCACGTTTTTCAGAACAGAGAGGTAACCGCTATCACCGACCAGCCCGCGTGACGACGATATGCAATGCCTGTGTGCGCAGGCGGACCGCTCCGTGTGTCTTCGTAGGGTGGTTTCGCCTTCTTTTCCCGGTACACCTCGCAGTTGAATAGAAAAGACCGGGGTCGCCTTATATCCGGCGCATCTCCTGGTCGACACGATCGACAGCGTAGATGATAGCAGAGTTGTTGACCGGAAATTGCTGTAGCGTTCTGCTTGGCCGTCGTTCGGTTCCCCCTCATACTTTCGTTTCCTGTTTCTTGGTGTCGGGTGTTTTCTCTTTTTCCTGCCTCTCCACTACGCCTGTGTCGTTCTGTGCCTGTTGCTCGGCCTGCCAGTGACGATGACGAGTGTCAGAGTTGCATGCAGCCGAGTTCTGTGCTTTTCGTCCGACGCCACAACTTTGCTTTGGCATATGGGGGATTAACAGACAGACACACGAACAGTGGCAGATTTGCGTTGCTCCGTTGTCGGATTGTAGATATTCGGAGGAGAAAAGCATTCAATGACACCTACAGCGGAGGGAATCGGTGTGTAGCTTGGAGCGCAGGTTGTCAGCCACGAACGCTTTCGACGTGAGAGCAACTGGAGGCAAAAAGACGTTTTGCATATTTTTTCTTTCTTGGGTTTCGTATAGTTTGCTTTTCGTCGTGTCTCTCCAAAAGGACTGTGTGGCGTGACAGGATGGGTGTTGTGGTTGGCCCGTCCTCATTGCCATGCCATGTTCCGCCGTGACCGCTGCCACCAGGAGATACCCTTGTCAAGCACGAGTCCGTATCATACGTTTACAGGAGGAGCGTTTGGGTGTTCCATTGATTTTAGTTAGCCCTACTGTGGCGTTAGGTGGAAGGACATCCCCCGGAGTCTCGAGTCCAATTCCACGCGATTTTGTTCCTCGAACCGTCACTGCATGTGTGTCTTGTAGGAACTCGTTGACTCCTCGATCCGTGGCGGAACGTTATTAATGTAAGAGGGAAAGTGCGTGGCGAAGTGGTTGCTGCATTCAGGCACTGAAAGAATAATTTGGTGGGTTCGTCTGGCAAGTGGGGTGGTGTGCTGTCTGTTGTCACTTCCGAGCTCTGTACATGCAGAGCCCCTCCGTCTCCCGACATCGCAAAGAATCGAAAAAGAAAAGGGGAAATGGAACGCTGCACAGGTTGTGAAACGGATGCGTTTATATCTGCGCATTTTGAGGAGCAGAAACGCAGTGAGAGCTCTCCTTCGGATCAGGCTGCTTTCGTCACATATTGCCTCGCCCCGTTGCGACCGGACATCTACGTCACTATTGGGCTTTGTGTCGGTGTCACAAACAGTAAAGAAGTGTTTGAGGAGACAATACGGAAGTCTCATGAACAAACGGACGGGACCGCGAGCGACGCCGCCAGCTCAGCACGAACTTCACACGGCTGTCCAGAACAGGGAGAACCACGGGCAAGAAATGGGTTCACTTCTTCTGAACTGGGTAGCGATTCGACAAGGTCGTCGCCTGCCAATGCGGCCAGGTCACCACAACGTTCCTTTTCTTGTTGGCTGTGCATGAACCCCGGGTCATTAGTTAGCTTGGACCAGGTTCTTCTAGGCGTGTTACGTGCTGTTGAGCATTTCGAGGAAGGGAGCATGAAGACGAATGACTTGAAGAAAGAGATTTTGTACTGTGCATCACCAAGCCGGAACATTGCACAGGCGCTGCAGCATCTAGGCTCGCAGCCTGACATGCGGCAGCTGCTGCTTGTTATGGTTCAAATGAGTGCAGAGCAGCAAAGAAGTGTCTGCTCGCGAATCAGAGGGACGTGGCGTGAACTCAGCTGTCTGTCGGAATTGCGTGATAGAAATAGAATTAGGAGTTTCATACACTGTACCAACGATGAGGAAACGTTGCCAGGCGGACTCGAGGCTGCCGTGATGGGCAGGATTGCGTGCAAATATATTTGAAAACGTATGACATAAAACGAACACCGCAGCGCGACTCAGAAACCGCCGGCCGTGGCTTGTCGCCGATTGTCTTTGAGGACCTGCAATATCACATCCATTTTTAACACAGAAGCAGACTCATCGTTCTTTTTCGCAGTGTAATCTGGCAGCTTGTCTAATATCGAGTAGTCATGCGCATGCAGCTGCCGCTCTGCCTGCGAGCAAACGTAGTCGCTGATTGTTCTTGAGGTATTCTTTTTTCGCTGGACACGTGTAATGGATTCTTCGTGTAGTTGACACCTACTGCAGACGCGGAATCATAAAAATAGTGAAACGTCTGGATCCTTGGCGTCCCTCAGGAGGGGTTCCCCATACATCTCGTCGCCTTCATGTAGCCACTATATGCACACTTTCGATTTTGTGTGTTTAAGTGTCTCACAGTTGCCTAACCTGGAATTAATCCTGAACATGACACCAACGCTATTTGCTCCGTTAATCCCGACCCACGGCTTTTGTAGGCCGTGCTAGGGGAAGGCTCCGGTCGAAGAAGGCAGCTATTTTGCTGCCCCGTTGTCGTGTGTATATGCACAAGAGGCGTGGTGACGGGTTTCCTTTCTCCGGAAAGCTGTAGCGTATTGGTGAATACAGACAACGCGGGGAGTTTCTGTTACCGTCTCGTGTACCGTCGTCGGTGAACCGCCAGGGAATTCCGATCAACAGGCTCGTGCACACATAGGTAATTTGGCAGAAATATTGTCCGGAAATTACCCTGGTGTTTCCGTAGAACTTCGTGAAAACAAGGGCTGTCCCCCACCCCGGACACCTAGCCATCGCCGACAGAGGCCCGACGCTGATTCCCTGCCCTCTCTCGCGTAAACGCGAGGTATATCAGCCTGAAAGTTTTCAGATACGATGAAGATGTTAGCATGCACCTCAAATCGTTTTACATTCGTATGTTCTAAAGTGTGGTTCAATGGCTCTGCGTAGCTCTCCAACAAAATTTGTGCGCGGAAAACCTGTTTCGAAAAACATCACGCGGTACAGTTGGTTAGATAGGTCTACTGTTGTGGGCTTCAGTGAGGTTCAAAGCAAAATAAACGCCATATGGTCAAGTGTTCCTGTCAGCACGCAGCACAGTGGTGCAACGTTATGCAACGTTAAAGTCGTACAGATCATTAGACTGTTCAAAGACCGTCCCTTTGAGTGATGCACAGCTTGTGGCCGCCATGTTCACCCTATTTTCTGCTACACCCATGGTGGAATGCAAAAGCAAAAGGAAGAAAGCGGTAAAAGAACAAACACAGTACTCCTTTCCATGACATGTGTAGCCACTGCCGACAGCGTTTTCCCGATGGATCATGCCAAGACAATGTGGGGCGGGGCGGGATCACGACAAACTAACTGCAGCGAATGCGGTCCCCTGGTTGTTGCTTTGACTTTACTAATGAAGAAGAGACCTTTGTTCATCTGATCCTCCCTTCACTTAGCTGCAAGTCCGGTCTTCACTTTGTAAAGAGCCACGATAAAAAGAAAAGGCCGGTGGCTCTCATCTTAGGCCCCCCTGACGGCCTGCAAAGACGCGTCTAGTCACAATCTGGTTCCCAATTCATTACTTTGTAAAGTCGTGTTCGTTTGGCCGTGGTACGGAAGCATCGAAGCACCAATCTCTGGCTACAACAGAAGAACCGCTTTTGGACCGGCTGCGGTGGAATTCGTGGGGGGCAGATCCACGCACAAGGATATCCCTTCTTTTCGTGTTGATGCATTACGAGTTTTTTGAAAAATGCTTTAGTAGGGGCGAAGAGGCTCGAAAGAACATTGGGTGCTCACGGCAAGTCGCTTTCGTTCGAGCACACGTTTCAGCAAAAACCTGGACAGAGTCGGCTTGGCCAGACCGCGCTCCTTTGACTTGCACACGAGACACAAAACCATGTATGGTTCCTGGGTACAGTAATGTAATTGGCCAAACTAACAATCCTGAATACAAAAACAAACCCATAGGTAAATCTGCATATATTCTCTGTCTGAAGGTGAACCACTTGGAGAAACTGGGGCATGCTGAACTAGTGTGCCGTTCTGTCCTGCTACCGTCAACTCCAGTATCAATATACTGCCGATTCTGGCCACGTGTACCGGGATAATCCAGGTGAACGCTCCAATGTGCTCGGTGGATTCTTTCGGCAAATTGGCGAAGTTGTTGAGAAGTCGAGAGGGAGACGCCGATCAGAAATTGCTGTGAGAAAAAGTGCAGATGTTTCCACATTATCTCCCTGGGGCAAGGGACATTGGGATGTGCAACGAATTTTACGGCCTTCTGCGCCTTCTGAAATCAACCCCGACCTCTGCGTGAGACTATCGGATTCGTGGGAGATACCGGAGTTCGACGGCTCCTCGAAGAGTCAAATGCAGGAGAAAAGGTGCTGGAAGTGTTGAAGACATTAATTATTGAGGCGTAGAAAACCTCTGACATGCAGACTACCTGGATTCTTCGTACCCGTATATCTTACTTGAAGTGCAAAGTGGCTTGGCATCAGTATCCTCCTGGCAACCCGAGAAGAATTAATAAAGTTCAGTAATTGATTATGGAAGCTCAGGTCGTTTCCAGGGTCTATCTGATGGTTTCGAACCTGCTCTGTTCGCAGAGAGAACGGGAGAATAATGAGGACGCAAGCTAGCGTGGTGCCATCAAGAAGGATCCTCAACAAATATATCTGTTCCCTGGTCTGTTTAATCTAGCGAAGAGACGCCACCCTGACTAGAAACAACCAGTGCGGTTCTATGTTCATTTGGAGGAGTTCCCCAACAGATCAACGGACTCTAAGAAACGAATGAAGGTGTATAGTTCTTGATTGACGCTCGTGGTACGCCTGCCTTACGCAACGTGAAAAAGGCAAAAGGGAGCGCAGGGAATGCGAGACAAGAACAAATCAGCGAGTCGAAGTGCTTGGAATTCACGCACGTGGTCACAGCAAGAAAACAAGGAATCTCATCATGACTGAAAACATTTCCATGTCTCTCTCCCGCCGAAGGAGAACGGCGGTTTTGCACCAGCCCCACCGAAATAACCGGCCTGCTTCTCTTTTCCGCCTGCTGGCATTGAGTTCTTTGGGAACATGCGTGGTGGGAACTGGAAATTTCAAATTATTTCCACTTCCTATTTTAGCGACTGGTTCTCCTGCTGTCGAAAAAGGGAACAAAATTGAAGGCTCTTCTCGGTATGCATCCTTCGACGCAGCAGGCTCAGCAACTCGTTCTCCCGCTCAGTTCCCGCCCATACGCCGCCTACAGCAGACACACCATGAGTCGGTTGGGTTCGGGAATGAACAAGAAAAAGTGGAGGAAGAAAGGGACGAGACGTATGGTCCTCTGCAAGGTGAGGAAGACGGCACGTCAGTCGATCGTTCGTACGGTGGCGACGCCGATTCGAATGAAGAGCCATTTCCGCGAGAGGAGTGGGATGAAGAGCATGCGGAGCTTCAGACAGCCTTCGCAATGGCAGACGTATTTGGAAGGCTGCAAGGGAACCAAGAAGAGCAGCACTTGCAGGGAAAAGAGCAGGATCTCTACGAGGTGGAGGGCCTACAACAACAGACGAACGGAGGCGCCGTATCAGATTTACAGGAGCACAAATCAAATGCACCCCAGCGCCAGTCACTTCATTTTCTTGCCTATCCCTCAACGGGAGGGAGACGCCGCCTTCACGTCGATGGATCCCCTCGTACGTGGGTGGACATACGTCCGTGGACACCGACGAATAATCGCACTCCACAGAGAGGTGGCGTCGTCACAAAAAACAGAACAATGAGGATGGCTGTATCTTCTAAGAAAGATCAGAGCAAGACGTTCGATACTCTTCCAGATTTCCCTGTTTCACCAGAAACTGTTTCTACTGTATCTCCCGTGGACGCGAGGAGGCTCGAGTACTTGAAGGCCTTCGTTGAAGGTGGCAGGCCCTCTGATGGAGCTGGAAGAGGCTCATCCTCGCAACAACAGCACGTTCATGTCTCTTCGAGAGCAGAATCTCCTCAGGTGTTAGCCGCGAGTAGTTCGCGGGGTTCCCTTCCCGAAGAGGATTGGACAGAAAGCTTCAAACAACAACTCTCTCCAGATGAGGCCCACTGGCCAACGCGGGCGAAAAAAGCCGCACGGCGAGCTTCAAGAGGTTGCTCCTTCGATTCTCAAGGGAGTGAAGCGTGCCCGCTTCCTCACTTTGTACCCCCCGGCGTTACGCCATCCGATCTGAGAGAACAACTGGCCATGATCGACAGCTACCTAGAAGACCAACACTGGTCGGAGGCGTACCTCACGAGTCATGGCGACGCAGATACAGATCCGGGCACTTTGTCTGAGCCGACAGATGAACATTTCGATGAAACTCCCGACAGGCACGCGGTTGGGAGTACCGCCAGTCACTCGTCTTTCTTCGTCACTCCTCGAGTGGCAAGCAGCCGCGACACCCCTGCTCGATCTGGCAACGTCGAGACCTGTCTCCGGTGTCAGAAAGTCGTTGTCTGCTACATGCTGTACCCTGGAATTCACACGCTCCAGTCGTGCACGCTGCTGTTCTTCCCAGATGCAGTAAACGATCCATATTCCGTTTTCAACAACGAATGCAATCTCTGCCTCTTCTCTCAACCCAGAAATGCACGCCGCATGGTCTCCGCAGCTGCCTCCGCTGCCGCCACAGCAGGGGCTGCGGCTGCTGCTGGGGCAGCTAGGCATGTGATTGCTGCGGCGGCTGTCGCAGCCGCGAATGCGGCGACGGTGGCAGCTCTGGACGCCAGTGGGGGGGAGGGCTCCACTGCCTTGAAAAGTGGAACAGAAAGGTTACTAGACGACGACGGGGGAAGCGGCGCAACGCCCCGGAGACGACTACAGGCTGTAGAAGAGGACGAAGCAGCAGAGAAAAGCCTGCATACGAACAGACATCATCCCGGACAGCCGCCTGTGACCAAGGCCTTCAAACCCGTACGTAGCAGACAGGCAAGAAACGCGTCCCAGTACACATCGACAGGATTTATACGTAGACGGAGACCCGTTGTGTGCAAATATCTGCGGATGTGACTGCAGACGCACAGGTGCACAAGAGCACAGACACGGTGTCCTATTTCAAATCCCGTCTCTTTTTAGCGGTCGCGACTGGCCGCGACACGGACGGGTGCGCTGCGTTCAGGTTCCCCCATTGGCCTCGAAACACAGGACGCGTCAACCGTTCATTTGCAGTGTTTGTGTTAAACTTCAGAAGCCCAGCGACAGTTTTCGAGGGGAATCGAGCAGCTACACCCCTCTGATGTTGAGGCAGATGCGTGAGCATCCTCGGATGATGCAACTGATCTTGGCGTCAGCTTTACTCTTGGGAGCGGACACAGAGAAGGCACTTATCCTTGGCAGAAAAAGCAGAGATTTATCGATAGACGTCTCCCAGCTTCGAGTGCCGAGGGCCGTTGCAGAAGGAAAGGTGCCTGCGTCGGCCAACAGTGATGGAGACAAAATAAATCGTGACCCAACCGCCGACTCCGTTGCCAGCCGGAGAAGAAAGCAACTTGAGATGATCGCGGCCAGGCAATATCCAAAAATGTCTCGTTTCTGGGAAGCTGCCGCCGGGCTACTAACGGGCGCAAATGTGGAAGACGTTCTCAGTCTTCGTAGAAGAAGACAGCACGTGCTTAACAAATCTGCTGAAGCCTCGCCGGTTGCTCCTCCTGCATTCGCACTGCATCTAAATCCACTAAAGGATAACGCAGCGTTTGTAAGCAAGAGCCGAAAACAATTGGAACGGCAACATCCTCAGATGACCGAATTCTGGGAAGTATTCGGTGCTCTTCTGACTGGGAATATCCCGGCGGTAAAAAGGATGAGAAAGCAACGGATGATGGCCTAGCACCGAACTCCTTTCAACGCGCCATTGTTCAGTGGCAGCAGAACCGACATCTGACGAGATCACGAGGGAGGGCGGACTTGCGAACATGTTTGAAGAAACCTCAACTTTCCGAGCTGCTGCTCGACAAAATCGTCCGTCGATACAGTCACGTATACCTGTACAGATCTCAGCAGGTGCCAAGTGGAAGCACGTCTTTGGCAATCTATATGAATCTGAAGGCGGGGACGCTGTCGGCGAGGGTGGGCGTAGGAGGATGTACTGTCGATGTTAACAGCAGTTTGCCATTTACAAAGCATACCTCTACTGCCCACAGTGCGGTCCCCGAGAATTAATGCGACTAATAAGACATTCGTGAACCTACACTCATCCGTTTCTTCCTGGCGGAATTGTTCTTTTGCGTCTCCATTTTCTGTGTTTTTGCTAGCAACGCCGTCACCACAGGGACGCCTCTTTGTTCCTTGATTCGTCCATCGGATCCCGTTACACGAATATCCATCGCCCCTGTTACCCCACAGCGACTTTTTAAGTGTGTCCGTGAAACGTAGTGGGCGTCATGTCAACTCCCGCGGGCCTCGTATATGTCCGTTGAGGGGAGGACCGATACTCCACTTCAATTTCCTGTATTATAATAGTTTTACATATTTTCTACTTACATTTAAATGGTTCTAGTAACCCTGCAGGTATAGATACCGCGCTTAAAGTTGCCTCCTGTACTGCTCTCCTCTTGCTCCGAAGCGTCTACAGCTACGGTAGCTGCGGTGCTCGTAACCAGGTGATCTTTCTTTCCTCTACGTACTCAGAGCTTGCAGCCCACCTTCGTAACTGACGCTCGAACCTTGGGGAGCACTGGTGATGCCCCGGTCGCATCAGAGATGGCCATTTGCTTGCAGCGACGGTGATCTTTTTCTTAGCTTTAAGAGTGACTTCGAGCTCAGCGGCACTCCAGTTCTTGCCCGAAGGCCAAAATTTGTCTTTTTCTGCTGTCTCGCGCCGACAAGTGTGGCAACGCTGGAACGGTAGTCATTCTGGCGCGGTCACCACACCATTGGGAGAGGCCTGGTCCGAGATCAGAGAAACTCGGAACCACTTGAACAGAATGGGTTCCAAATTTCCAGCTTACCCCTGTTTTGGGAAAGAGCCGCGAGAGGGAGCAGTTGTCCACACATATGTCAGGCGATATCGTGTGCAGAATCAGTGGTAAGAGCATCAACACATGAGACTGTGGCCTTCCGAGCTGAGGCTGGGGCCGAGTGCCCGATTTTGTCAACAACCCTCCGAGAAAGACGGAGCGCCACAAGTGAATTGTGCAAATTTGGCCTTTTACACTTACCACTCTTGCGCACGTGACTGCGCCGATGTCTAGAATGCTAGGCGCACTCCCGCATATATGCGTTTCTGTGTCGGTTTTCTGCAATGGCCGAAGAGTAAGGTGGACCGGCTACCGCAGCGATGATCGTTGTTAGCCTTTTCTGTGGCTCTGCGTGGACGTCGCCTTTGAATCGCAACTGGTGATACGGTTCGACGTAACGGTGACAAAGTCTACGCTGCCGCAGCTCATCGACCTTTTTTGTCTTGCGAAGTCGTGACACTCTGAAGCCCAGAAGATACGGATCTATCAATGAATAATGGTCCATGGCATGCAAGTTTCTCCAGCTCCAACCCGGGGGTGAGCGAAACCGGCGGGCTGGGTCCCCGCCTCGTGCCTCTGCCCGCCCCTCCGTGCACCGACTCGGCTGTCGTCGGGCACCGAGAACTCGCCCTTTCATTCAGCAAAGGTGTATTATTGGAACTCCGCGGAAGAAGCTACATACTTGCGGCGCTCGGTGAAACGAATTCTTTTCGAAGGTGTCTGTTGTGGCTCGAAGCTTGATAACATATACGAAGTAGAGCTACAGCGCAACTTTTCCGTACCGCGCTCCCGTGTGACATCGCCGGTACAGGACACAAGCGCGTGTTGGTCACACCTGTAATTCATGGTTCTTCCCCGTTTTTCCACGTTCCGAGCTGGAGCGCAAGTTTTCTTTTATGTAGAGGGTTTGGACAGCCAGTTCAGCCGTGTGAGAAACCCTGTGTATCGTCGAGGCATTGTGTCCTTTTTGCAGGCTGTCGAATGGGCAGCGAAGCTCGATTCATCTCCTGATTGTCCTCCGTGTTGTCCACGTGCTATTTTGTGACCCCATATTATCAGTGGCAGATATTCAGGACATGCTGAGGCAGCTCACTTGGAAAGAAACACCGGCGCCTGATGAGCGCCTGATGCACGCCTGATGTGCGGGCTCTCGTGGACACCAAAGCACCGGCGCAACGCCCAGTGCTCCGCAAGGCCCGCGCGGTCCTTACAAGGCCATGCTCCGCTACATCAGTAGCAGCACTAAGGAAAAGCCTGGGTAGCTTGCGGCTTCTACATGTGTCTCTTTCCTAGCAACAATACCAGAGAGAGGAAAGCTATCGCTGAGCCTTATTGACGCCACAAGGGGATTTCGGCGGCTAGGACGGCGGTACAGTTTAAATTCCCTGACGGAGGAGGAAACCTGAAGCGAATCGAGAAAGTCCTTAGAAAACTATCGCCTATTCTGCAGTGGGGACTGCATCTGGCCGTGGTCACACCCATATTCTCGAGCGTATCAACATCAACTTGACCTCTGCGGGCGTAGGAGAGGATGGAGCCGCGCGTGCGATGTCGGACTTCTGCTGTCCTTTCCCTCTTTTTTGTGACAGCTTTGGCACTCCTGTGCAATATTCGGGCCTCTGATGCTGGCGTCGGAGTTGCTCAAGCATCCACTGTCGTGACGGCAGTTAAAGAGGACATTCCCACGGATTTGTCAAGCATAGAGAACGAAGAAGAGGAGACGATCCCCTCCTTTGGGGACGAACTTTTCGCAGAGAGCCTGGAGACACGCCGGAAGAGAAAACAGAAGCAAGAGTCACTCCGGCGGCGAAGCGCACACAGGAAAGAACAGGAAAAACTGCGAAAAAGGGCTGCGTTTAATCGTTCGCTGGCCCAGTGGACAGTGTTCTTGCTCGTAAACGCAGCGGTTTCGGCGGCTGCAATCTACGGTCTTTGGAAAACGGTACAGGCCGAAAATGCAGTGCCGACAGGAGAAGAGCCTCCGCAGACTGAAAAGCCGCAAGAAGGAGAGCCTCCGCAGACTGAAAAGCCGCAGAAAGGAGAGGAGGAGAAGACACCCGAGCCCCCTACACCGACACCAGCTTCCAAAATAGCTCACCGTGTTATCTCAACTGGATTGGCCGGTTGGGGGTTGGCCATGACGGCCTACGCCCTATACAACCTTGCCGCGTCTAGTCCCACGGTAGAGGAATCAAGAGTGAGCGCGATGTCACGTATTCCGTTTCACAACTCTGGTCAGCAGTAACTCCCATCGTAGGACCACATGACCACGCAGCGGAAGAAACAAAGTGCCATGTCTAAGTCCGTCATCGGTCTTCGTGTGTGAACGCCAGTGCACATGGTGGATATTCGGACGCAGGAGAGGAACGTCCACGCGCATGCAGGTTCTGAACCTCTTTCGTGCAGGCCCAGTCTGAATGTTTCTCCTCGATTTCACAGCAGACGGAAAACTTTAGAGTTTCAGCTTCGAGTGGGCGGCCTACCACGCCTCTCTCTTTTGCTGCTGACCGCGTAGCAGACGAGTCATACAGAGCTTTTTCCTGTGCTGGTGGTCTGCTGTCTCAGATGTGACCAGAGACCCAAGCATCATGCTCCATGGGGCGTCTCCGCGGTCGATAGCGCACATGGTAACGATTCCTGCCTTTGCTATTCTTTTTGTTCGGGAGTCAAAACAGCCGTAGCATTGGTTCGCCTCCCACAACGATTTTGCAGAGATTCCGTGTCCTAGCAGATACTCTGATAATTTAACCGGGCAGCGTGCACCTATAAAGTTTATAAACCTAACGCCAAACAGGAAGAGCATCTACTGCAGCCACGATGGTGAAGAGGATTTCGGCTACGAAATGCGTAAAGATACACATCTTCTTCATCATTGCCGCAGTCGTTCGCATTGCTGAGCGCCCATCAGTCACGTTGTTGAAGACTTGCGTTTGCGCTGGAAGCTTGAAGAAAAATATCCAACAAGTGACTTTATGAGAATACAGCAACACACAATATGACCCTCTACGTAGACGGAAATATCTGACGGGAACAGCATGTTGAAGTTGAGTGGTGCAAGAACCAGCAGGGACTGCCGCTTCTACAGCACCTATACCACTATGACTGCTTTACTCTTGTGCGAAATGGACCTCCACTCTAGTCGAGCGCTACCTCGGAGTGGGCGAGAACCGGAAACGCTGCCCGTCTGTGGAACAGTACGAGACTTCTGCAATCAGCCCGAACGTGCCCCACGGACTCTAGGCCAGAAGACGCAGCTCAGACGACTGTGCACTCGGGAGAGAAACTAAAAGAGGACCCAGATGTATAGTGTTGAAAATTCCATTCTGTTGAAGACAAGTCATCACACTTTTTTTCTCTCAGCCCTGTCCACAAAGCTCCCCGGTCCAGCCATGACGTGACGCCCGGTAGTATATTCCACTCGGAGGAAACGAAGAAAAACGACCCCCGAGAAACAGCACAGGTACGCAGTTTTGCTAGTCAAACTAATGTGTGTGCCAACGTGGACACGCCGGTACGGACCTGTGGAGAGTTCTTTTTTTTTACCACGTGCTGCCGCGGTGGACAATGGCAAGACCGATAGTGGAATGCGGGAGAAGCTCAAAAGTGAACGAAGTCAAAAACACTTTAGATGCGTGGAAAAACATGAGACAGTGCTCACGTAATGATTTGACCCTTGTTTAGGCTTCAGGAATACTGCCTGATGATTCTTGGGCTCCAATGGGGTTGACCCTACCGTTACGGGTGCAGTCTTCCTCCCAGTTTGTTCTGTCCTTGCTCTGACTCATTGATCCATCATGTTGTTCACAGACGGTGAGGTTGCCCCATAGTATACCGACAGCCGCTATCGGCTGAGATTTGCTTTGGTTTTTGCTGCAATATTCCTGCCCGCGGCCTCCGCAAGTGTTCTATTGCCTTGATCTTGCCCGGGACAACTCGTGAATATAGCGGCCCTACAGATGTGTATATCAACGAGCCCGCGTTGGATTATCCGGGGACTTGACAGAGTTACCATGTTGATCATGCTTCACGTAGTTTCATCCGTACACAGCCGCCGGTTCGTTGGCAATCAATGTGTCCATATTCTTGTGTCATCGAGTTCCCATGTCCTGCAACCGCCCACCCCCCCTTCCCCGCGTCACCGCGTATGCCTGATTGAAATAAAATAGCTCTTTCTAGTGACCCTCCCTCCCTCCTTATAAATAGCACGGTCTTCCGCATGGTGTCAAAAATCCAGACCCCCTACTACAAGGGATCTTATGGATCGAAGATTGGCCGGGTTTCCTGCAACTTTTCATTGTGACAGCGTCTCTCGTGCAGCCCCATGCATGCGCACAGAAGCTACGCTACGTCTACAGAAAAAGGCGACGGAATACAACAGTATGCACGAACACCATCCCGGTTGTGTGAAGGTGGTCTTACTTGCTTGCAGTAGATTGTCGCGTTCGGAAGTTGCCGGTATGTGCATATGCGGGGCAACGCGTGTCTGCGACAAAACACCTGTTGGCGATTATGCTTGGAGCGGGCCTCAAAAACGCTATTTTCCGTTCAACCGCCTTCGGCAGATTGCCCGTTCCAAGCATTCTTTTGCAGGCGTCTTGTGGATACGCCGACCTCAGAGTCCGGTAGTGTTCGGTGCCCAACGCAGCCTGCTGGTATGTGAACCTTCGGCGACACACCAAATAAATCGCCCCTTGCGAGTGCGGCGCTTTGCCTGTTCGGCAGTAAGGCCGTGAATCCATCGAACTTCTGCAATCCAGATCGAGAAGCAGATTGTCTCGGATATCGTCTGGAAAAAAGGTGTGAGGTTCCGAGCTGACTCAGCCGCGCACGCCACCTCTGTGGCAAAATGCAGAATGGACGAGCGCGAGAGGACAGTGGCGAATGCGTACGCATTGTTGTAGATCTTTAACAACACACGTGAATTAAATACAAGAGTCCAGGTGCCGCAGGCGAGCTCCCAAGTTCTGTATACACTGTTGTAAGCCAAGAGCAATTCGAAACGGTGATCCCACTGCGTTCTGTTCGGCCACTGTCTGAAAATGGTGGTTCGCCACATCGCCAGGGCGTCTTTGCCGTCCCCTACGCGAATCCTATCAGTGAGGTACATTCATTCCACGACAGAGTGCATCAGAGCGCCCATTCCCTCGTCTATTCTTCTACCAATTCTTTCGGAAGAACGAAGGACCTCGCGGGACCGGTGGGAAAAGCATGATACCGTCCCTTGTTTCCCCGGGAGTGCCGCGCAATGGAGGATCAGGTTCCAGTCTTCTGGAACTCCTCACAGTGAATCCGCGGGGATAGGGCAGGGAACCGATTGTGGAGGTGAAAGCTCAGAGTCTATGGGTTGGGATAAATGTGCGAGTCTGTGGGGGGGTGGCGCCGGTGAGCGGCGGAGTGTGTCGTACAATTCACCAGCCGGCCACCCGTGGAGTCCTAGTTTTCCATTTCGAGATTTCTGGACCTCGACCTCACACCGGGACTGGCGCAGTCAGCACGGCGAGGAAGAGGGACCAGGGTTGCAAGTGCAAGCACTCCCTAATCTAAATGAAGAGAGCTGTGTTGAACCGCGTGACGCCACTCAGAAGCTCCGTGGTTGGGCCAGGTGGAATCCCTCAGTGAAGCAGGATTCTCACAAGAAGGATACAGGCACGTGCCACAGTTCCCGGGCATCAGAAGGGACTGGTCAAGCAATGAGGTGCACATGGAAGGGAGGTCTATTCAACATCTCTTCACCCGTCGAGCCGGAGGTTTTCTCCATGAGCCTCCCGCTACCTAGCAAAAAGCCTGAATCACTGGACGATCAAAGGATTAGTCTGATGCCGACATCTCTGCCTCAGCGGTCAGGCAGTGCTGCAGCTGCATCAGAGTCGTGGGATTTGTTGAGGCCAGCAATAAAACCTTACGGGATCTTGTGGCAGAATCCCTGTGCTCGGGACGAGACGGTATTATTGCCCGTGGTAAACATCGAACACCCCGGGCAGCATGCAGGCGCTCTACAACACCCAGATGAAACCGAGCCCGCTGCAGATATTCCAGGAGCACTTGACGAGGTCCGTCGTCGTGAGTACCGTTGCAATAAAGTCCGAACCGATAAGAAAGAAAGGAAGCGTGCATTTCCCCAGAGAGGCTTCTGGAAAAAGCAGAATTTCCTTCAGGTCAAAAACAACACCGTGCGCCTTGCATTCGCCGTCCAGGGCGTTGACTTGCTAAAATTGAAACGCCTTCGGTGGGGGGAGGTGCGGAAAGGGAATACGGGCTGGTGGACGGACGACTACCAGAATCCAAAGGTATCGGGGCCATCGAAATGAGCTTCCAAGGAGGCTAGCGGAAACCTCGAAAAGTGTGTTTTCTGTGGACTTGAGGGGCAAATACAGTGCATGCAATGCTTTGAACTGGAGTGCGGCATCATCAGAGACAGGTGGTTTAACTTTCGTTAAAAGGTTTCTGTGGAAAGGGATGGGGACACGCGAGAGAGTCCCCTCACCTTCTGAGAGACGCGCGCCAACACGTGGGTGCCTCACCGTCTCTGGGACCTGTGGATCTCTAGAAAGATTTTAGTCATTCTCTTCTGATGGGCCGCTGAGCCCCTCGCTCGGCAGCTCCTCGTTTAGTAGTTAGCGTACGCAGCCAGTACGAAAACCATCGTTTTTGCATTGTATGCTAGGTTTTTTAGTAAACTAGAAGAGAAACTGGGGCAAATGTAAATGTGTAGGTCTTCTTTGCTTGACATAGAAGAAAGTTAAGGAATTACATCTTCTGCAAATCTGGAATTCCTTTCTAGTCGGTCGTTTTACAGATTTAGCCTTCCCCCTCAACAGATTAGAGGAACATCACGTCTTCAGCATATGGCGCGTCTACTACTTCTTCCTCTCCTGCGTCGCATGCATTCGTTTCAATAGGGGACAGGATCTCTAAATTCGTAGAATCTTGATGATTTCCAGGTATGCCGCTTCCGCACCATTTTCCGCCTCCCAATTAGGGTGCAGACAGACCCACATAGGTTGTGAAAGACCTGCAAATCAGCGCATCTTGGCCACATGCCACTCTGTTGTACGAGAGTAGATACTCTACCAACCGAAAGTCTAGAGGTTGCTGTCTAGCAATTTTTCATTTCTCACCTGCCTCTTCTCGGTATATCCAGGCACATAAGAGTCGTCGTGGTTTGTCAGAGCACAACGGCATACGTCTTCCTGTTGCGAGCAGGCTACGATTTGAAGAACAACCGACGACGGTTCCGCCAGATGTGCTCCAGCGCATGTTGTGGCAGGGATCCACGTCGGAATGCCTTGTTCCCCGTCTCGCCGCACATAGCAACTTTTTCGACAAGACATACGGAATGTGCTTTGGTATGGCGCGCGTCGTCAGAAAGTGTGGGTCGGATGATGCCCTCAGGTCTATGCTTCTACTTTTCACACGTGTAACTACCGGCCCTGATGAAACCCATAGATGAAAAACATCCATCGGCGCGGCCTGGGTTGTAACCACCCAGCGTCAAAACGTCCTCTTGGTGATGATGCCCTCTCACGGCCTTGCACAGATGGTTTGGTGCCTGCTGCAAAGACTCCAAAGCACCATGGTTTTCGAACACGCAGCTTTTGCTTCACTACACGAATCACTAGCAATGCCTTGGGCTAAAGGCTTTCTTATGTTTTCGACACGTCTGATGCTTGCGTTGCACCACCGGAACGCCGGTTTCCCGCCCCCGTGGGTGTGGCTCCCTGAAACCGCATGCTCACAAAGCAAGTTTACTAGCACAATTCCGGGGATAAGTGAACGGAGGGCAGATTTCAATATTGCCTTTAAGAACTGGGTGGGACCTGTCAATTATTTATTGCAGACGATGGGATTCCCTTCCTGGCTCTTGGCGAGGCTCCCTTGCACTTTCTGAATTGCAGCATTGAGCTGATGCCATGTCGGATGCTCAGTGTCGATCTGATCACTGTGTCTTTGATTTTGCGTACTTTCCAAATCTCCGTTAACCTGCTGCAGTAACGTCCATGGCAACAACTACTTGTTACCACACTCATATGTGATCACTAGAGGGTGTATTGCTGTTCATATGCTACGCTCGGGTGTCCGTCGGCAACAGACTTCCTGCTGCTAGGGGTGAAAGACCACGCGTTCTACCCATTAGGAGAGACACAAGTCAGCTCGTGCTTTTGTCCACCCCACTTGCTTATCTGTTTAACTGTAACTGTCATTGAATAAGCTGTAGCCCAACACTGAATAGTGCCGCACGGCTACCGAATATGACGACACCTGTACCTCTAAAAAGATTCAGTTTACGGAAAAGTCCCTCAGATTGCGTGATCCTAATATTATGCACGCTATCCTTACACCAGCGAAAGCTTCTACAACGATAGCGGTGGTCTGAAGAGCTACCAGGTCTAAAGACCACAGAATCGAGCTGTGGAAGAGAATTGACACCCAGATTAGGCTACACTCATGGGATGTGTGCAGTACGCCTACTCTCAAACTTAAAAAAAAACGACATGGCAGCACACACACGAGGTGACTAACTGTCGGAGGTGATATTAATACATAGTACTTTTTTTTCTGTGTGGGAAAGCGTGCCGCTCCGCATGCAGCCACTTCCATCGAAAGCACTTTGACACGCGAACGGGAGCCTTCTGGCAACAGCGGAAGACGAAGTTGTTCCCACTAAGCAGAGAAGAACAAATAAAACGTGAGGATGGCCACGATGTTGGTCGGCTGCTGATTTGTGTCCTTTGCACGAGACTCCACAACCTTCCCCGCCAGGGATATGAGGTGTTCACAGAAGACCAAACGTAGCCCGCTGACTGTACTGGACTTTTGAGTTGGTGAGACATTCCCGCAGAAGGGGCTTGTACTGTGGGACTTTCATACTTCTGCGATAGCTCCAACACCATTCTCGAAAAAAGCAAGCGCTTAATTGTGGTTGCATGGCAGGGCCTCCCAGGAGAGTTTGTCTCCGGAGCATGGGGTGCAACGGCTGCGCTTTCCGGCAGGACAAACCCAGACAGATATGGCACTTGCAGCTTCCAGTTTTGAAGAATGAAGGTGAATCCATTATCCGAGTGCTTTCCGTATCTACAATCGCTGCTGAATAGGCACGCGTCTCACTCATCGGCATCCAAATAGAAAGGACATCAGTTCATCAGTATGCTGATCACCATACAGGAAAAGGTTTTTTGCGGACTTGTAATTTCCCGCGCTTCTACGCCTTGAACGACTACCCATCACGACTTCCGTTCGACAGAACAGAGCGAACAGCAACCAGAGCGTGTTGACAGTCTGGATATACGTTATAGCGGAAAGCTTCGACAGATACGGGTCCGACTGTCTAGTGGATTCGTCGTCTAAGCTTCGCATACGGACTTACCAGCATGTGTGTTCCGTAAACGGCAGCCAGCCATGTATGTCCACCTCAATGCATTAACTGTGCCTCCTCAATATGGCACATCTTTGCATTTGTCAAGGGTTCGTAAACGCAGCAGGTTCCCAGCCAACTGGCACAAAAGCCGATACGGAATCAAGTAATGCAGCGAGCTGCTGTGGAGTCCTCCTCTATGCTTTCTTTTCGTGTGCTGTACAGCTGGAGTTTCTTAGAGACCACGTCTTGAATGGCAAATTCCAGTGAAGCTCCTGCCTACACTTCCATGTTCAACAGAGCTGACGACAAGGTTGATCGACCACTGCAAAACCGACGAGGGTACAGGGCATACCACCAGGCGCAAGCTCAGCGAACGGTTGGCGAGCGGAACTGGTACTACTGTCGTCCGGAATGAGTCGCCGAGCATGGAGGCCAGAATTCCTGAAGACAAAGTGAGTTTCCTTTGGCAGGTGTAGCGTAGTTTGAGTCCCTTTACACAACTGCATTCGGTCGACCCTGCGGGGCGTTAAGTTAGTTCTAGTGAATGGGTTCTCTTTCAAGACTTCTTTTGGGCATAGGCATCACAGGCCGCAGTACTGCTCTACGAAACAGAAACAGAAAGTGAAAAGCAGCTGCACAGATTGTCACAGCAAAACGGCATGCCAGCAGAACGGTCAATACTTCTCGAACTGGAGAGTACCTGGAACGGAGATTCTACCAACGAGAGAGATTTTGCTAGTGCTCAGAGACGAACAGGGGTGCGACCTTTTCGTTGCACAGCGCCCTGCGCATTTTGGAGATGTACTGCAGCCCTCTACAGGGGTAAATGTAAAAGAAGCTGGACAGACGACGACAGCGAACCAAAACGAAGAACTAACCACCGGACAACAACGTCTACACAAGGTGATAGCATGGAAATCATGCGGGAGAAAGTCACATATGGAGAGGAGTGAGCAGCCGAAGGCGTCGCACTTGGGTTGTCACACGCCTCCCACTGACAGCTACAGGCCTGACGGCTCTAGAGGGCATCGAGGGAGGAAATGGAAGCGCAGGGAAGACGACATCCGCGACGTGAAGCTGGAACAGAGTGAGCTGCTCAGGGAGGCGCAAAATGTGACACGCAGTTGCCGAAAGAAACATAACAGGGCCTTGTGGCATTCAATAGTGGCCACGGTTGGACGGACTAGACAGTCGTCCGGCTGTGAGGACGACGCTTCTTTGATCCCTTGCAAGAATGCAGATCCGGCTACCGCAGATGGTGAAGAGAAGCAGGACCGGGGTGCTCTGGGAGGAAAACGTATAATCGAGCAAGCTTCTTCATCACGACACAGCGACAAGAAGGGCGAAAATCAATATACCTGGTATTCTGTGCCCGGCAGCAGCGGAGCCAACTGCCGAATCGATTCTGGAGCACGCCAAATGACCTACAAACCGCGTTCCCCGGATGGTCTGCCTGTCCATGACACAGCTGCGCTGCAGCCAGGCACGGACAGTATTGCCAGTGGGTGGAAAGAAGACGGGCAGGCTGAATCGGAGCGGAACCCTGACAAAGCGTGCATCTCGCAGCTTCAGTCTTTCGAATCATGTCATTTGGTGGGAACGGACGATGAGCACACTCCGAAGGTAGTGCCTCGCCTCGAGGACTCTGTTCGACAAGTGCTTCCTGGAAGAGGGAACCATCTGCCTAAAGTCGGAAACCCGCAACCGCGTGTGTTTCTGCCATGGAATGCTCCAGATCCCGCGCTGCCTGTGCGGCGGTCAGTGCAACAGAGAGGATCTTCTGAAGAGCTGTTAATGCATCCTCGTCACATTTTGGAGGAGGTACGACGACCAGGAGAAGAGGGGCGTAGTGACGATAACACTGGAAACGTGTGGGATACACGTGAGGAGTCCACGGAGCGAGCGGATCATCAGAGTGACACCACCGAGAAGTCGTTTGCAACGGCGTGCTCCAATATTGCCGAAGACCGAGCCTCAAGCGGAGAACCATGTTGTCATGGGCAACGGTATGGGGTCACGATGCCAATCGCGGCTCAAATCACGGGAGAGTTGGAGAGGATTTCCGACTCGGGCATCCCCGCCAGCAGTAACGAAGTCAATGGAAACCGACACCAGGCCGCCGCAGGGACTAGCGAAACCGCGGCGCCAGAACATGCCAGGACGAATTCGAAAGAAGCCACTGAAAATGTCAAGGACGCGTTCTGCAGTCCGCTCGAAAATGCTGCGTCAGCGGAGCACTACCTTCGCCCCTGTACTTCAAGAGACGTGCCCCAAGGGACGGCGACGTCGACTGAACGGCGGACCAAACTGCCCTGTGCAAAACCAAGCAGCTGTAACTTGAGCATCCTTAAGGTTTTGAAGCAAGTAAATAGCTCTGACATGCGCAATTTCTCTCTCCCGATCAACGTCAATGAGCCCCTTTCAATGCTACAGGTAAAAATTATGCCAAATCTGGCCTAGTGGCCCCTGCACGAAAACAGGAACGCCGGAGACGTTTTGTTGTGGTTGCAACAGGCTTTTACATTGATTGCTGCCCGTCCGGTTTTCTCTTTAACGGCGAGCGCAACATGCACGATCCAAGAACGCTCTATAGCACGTGGGGTCCCTTGCAATTCCTCGTGGCGGCTATTGTCTCCGGTGTGCCGAGGCAGCTGGTCTGTTCGTGCTGGGCATCAATGGGGTTCACGTTTTCCCTCTAGACTGAAGTCGCCGACCCTGCGTGGATCCTTTCTCTACCCCAGGAGTATCATGGTCTCTCTTTGTGTATCGTTGCAGAGAATTTGCGAGGATTTCGAGTACACCAATCTTCTTTCGATCGCTCGCACGAAGACGACGTCGACGGAAAGGCTGGCGTATGTCACCATCTTCGCCCTCTCAGCATATGCAGGCAGTATGGACCGCTGTTACAAACCGTTCAACCCCATGCTGGGTGCGTAGGGAGTCAGCGAAAGGAAGACCCGCCGAACAATCTGACCGAAACAGCACTCACCCGTGGCGTGTCAACTCCATTTCTGTTGCTGCAAACTACTACACAGTTCCATTGTGCGGCATTCCCAGATCTGGCACCACAGGGTAACGGTTTTTTAAAGATAAGATCGAATACCGCCAACGTGGACCTCTGACACCCGGCACAGGGCGTGCAAAGCAGGAAAGACCACTGCCAGCCGCTTTTGTGGCACGCATTCACATCTGCTCTAGTTTGAGTTCCCTGTGTTTCGACACTGGCCTCCTTGCACCGAACTTACCATCTACAGACTACTAAGGATTCTGTTCGTCTATAGAAGACGACAAAAGGTTTGATACAAAACAGTAGGTTTCGGCCCATGTTTTCATTTCTTTGCAACAGCAGCTGTGCTACTATTGTTGCGACTTCAAACTTGGATGCATGGAGCCGACCGAGACAGAGACGTGGCTGCTGTCTTGTGAACTCGAAGCAACTTTCCACGTTCCACACCAGCTGAATACAAGACGCCGCCGCGCCCAATTCACCACCCTCAGTTTCGCCAGGGACCCGTGAATTGTTTCTGCCTCCGTCAGGAGAAACGTTCGAATGCTCCCACCGAGGATTCAACTACATTGCGGAGCAAGTGTCGCACCACCCGCCCGTCTCTGCGTACCATGGGGCAGCTCACAATGGGGACTTTGTGTGCTTCGGAACCGTCTCTCCTGTTTTGAGCATTCAGGTGAGATTTCGGGAACTGCTTGTGCGGATGCAAGCATGGGGATGGGTGCGATTCGGTCACTACCTCTGCTACGTCTAAAGTATTTCGCTGTGATTTGAAAAAGTGTTCTGCCTGTATTAAAACTCGCTCTTCGATCATCCTGGAGGGAGCGGCGTTCTCCAATCCACTGAAAACTGCCCCGCTTCGTCCAGGTTGATTGCTCGCAGTTGCCAAATGTGTGGGTGCGTCGGCGACTTGCTTTTCTCAGGGGACTCATGTCGACAGTTGCAATACGGGCACGGTAACACTAAGGCTGTTTTTACCTGGAGGCGGAGTCGAAGATTATACGTGGCACCGGCCCAACACGCGAGTTCATAATATTGTATTCGGTAAGCTTACCTTACACGGATTGCGGCCCCGAGTCCAACGCTCGAGCGACGACATTTGTGAAAGCGCGAAAGTGCGATGCATGGAGCTCACCTTGTTTCTTCCAAATGACGCAGGAACCATGTGGATGGAATGGGTCGGAAACATGACCGTCACCAATCACATGACAGGTGAGGTGGCCCACGTGACGTTCCTCCCTGCCGCGTCCTCTCCCTCCTCGAAAGCTGCCGGCGGTTCGTGGCTACCCTCGTTCCGCTGGAATACCTCGTCGGCCAACCAGGATTTGACGGAACCTGCCTCCTCCCCAATTTCCCAGTCCAGGCGCAGGCGGAGCAACAGCGTAGCGAGCGGCGAGGCCGCCAGCGCACCACCGACTGGGGGAGCACGGGGCGGAGGGGAGGATGGACAGGAGAAAGTCGTTCTCGGTAGTGGTCGGAAAAACAGTGCTAGTTCTCGGTCGGCTTCTGCTGCCCCGCCGACGCAAGCAAAGAGAGGCCGGATGTATCGGCGGAGCGATAGTTGGTTGTCAAAAGAGTGTGCAGGGAGCAACGGACTGAGGGGGGAAGTGCTGGACAGGTCCGGCTGTCCTCGCTTTTTTATTGATGGATGCTGGAGCAAACGCTTGTGGATGACTCGAGTTGGAAACGGAAGCTACCAAGAGTTTAAGCAGCACAGTGAGCAAATCAAATCTAGCAGCAGAATGAATCGAGACCAGACCTCTGGAGCAAGTCCGAGCTTCAGCCGGGGTGGACGGCACACTTCACCGTCGAAACAGACTAGACCTACCAGCAGGAGATCGAGCCGCCATGGAATGAGTCTCCTTCCGCTGCCGAATCCTGGACTCGAGATCGACAGTCCAGGGGAAAGCCTCGACATACCTGCAGCCGAAGCCAGCAGCTTTGTGCCCGCTGACAATGGCCTGCCGGAGGTCTGTTCGGAGCAGTCTGGGAGACTGGACCAAGCATCAGGGAGACTGTTAGCAAGAGGCGATGAGCTTGAATCCATGTGGAACGACGACGACACATTTTTCGTTGCCTGGGAGGCCACACCAAAGCCGCAAAGTGCGAAAGTTTTCTATAATATGCCGGCGTTTGCAATAGAACTGAACGAACTCACTGCAGGCTACCGATTTAACCCCCCAGTAATGAAGCGAGCAGGTTGGGCTGGGACAGCACCAACTGACTCTCGCTTCAGACCTGACTTGGTACGCCTTCTTTAGCTCCAGCATCCGATTCTCTAAATCCGCGTTGGGATCAAAAGCTGAGATGGATGAAAAGACCACTCGCTGCCAGGGAAAATGAGACACGACATCTTCACAAACTGATAAAGAGGGCGTTGCCCAGCCACAAGATAGTAGGTCGTGGCAGTTGCCAGGAACGACTTTTCTTTTCACCATTGCCTGTCGCGTACGGTGACGCGGATGGACGAAGACGCACGACGCACCCCAGCCACTGCGTCACTGTGAACTGGTAGCATAGGAAGGGCAGAGAGTATCCAAACCGCCAACACTTCTGTTCAGTGCACGACAATTGTCCCCATTGTTTTAACACTTGGATCTGAAACGGTAGGACGACTTCTCTCTTGTTGAACGTGCGTTCTGAGGATCTTTTGACAGTGCGCTGTTCACCGTTTTGCTTCGGCTGTTACCTTCAGCGGAAGTACGAAGAAGGAGACTCTGCGGGGGCTCAAGAGGAGAAACTTCGTCTAGAGGAAAAGCAACGCGCTACTGCACGCTCAATGAAAGGGGGCGAATCAGCTTGGCGGCCGCTGTGGTTTGACAAGGGCATCAATGCCGTCACCGGCCACGTGGATTGGTTGTACAATGGGCGTTACTGGCCCGAGCGCACTCGGCCACTTCTGACAGCTGGAAATGCGATAAAGCCAACCGGCGGAGACTGCTCGAACACGGATTTGGAGCAGAGTCGATTTGCCATGTGTCCGGACATCTATTGAACGTAGACGGCGTTTGTGTATGACTGTGATTTCTTCAATTTAGAAGTCACGGCAATCGCTACGGCTGGTGCTAGATCACACAGGCTCAAAAACAAACGTGTGGCATGTCGCGCAGTTCTTCTGCTGCGGCCAGCTGCGCGCCACTCCACGTATGCCAAAGTAATGCCCGACGTAGTGCTAGGAACCGACACGAACAGGTGTCTACGTCAGGTTACTCCTGGTCAACCCGAAGATCCCAAAGGTTTGGGGATATCTTCGGTAGAGAGTTTAATCCAGTCCGACATGGCAGAGCATCCCTACTGGTGGTTCCGAATGTTTGGCCGGGCATCAATCTGAGCTGCCCTATGTGCGCCTTTCGCTGGATCGAATTCTGGCCTCTGACCGCTGCGCCACTTCCACGCTGTTGATCTGAGATCGACAGACGACTGACAGACGTATTCAGGCACTTATCCTAGTAGTGAGCCCGCAACCACCGGTTTTTTTCAACGTGGTTGCCGGTGGTGTACTCGGCATCGGTCTACTCCCCCCTCTGAGAGTGGCCTGCAGCGTGGCGGTATAAAGGACTTGGGGATGTGATGGAACGGTCTTTCTCTAAAACCCCGATTCAAGGCTTTTTTTGGCGAACAGTACTATTCGGGCGCGACTAGCGTCTCTCGGTTCACGGGGCTGATTGCCCGTGACCTCTCTCCACATCGACAATAGCCTACGCCATGTGCATGTGTCGCTTATTTTGTGGCATGCTGGTGAAAAGTCGTCAGCGCTTTATGCCTCTTGCCGGAACTGAAAAGCAGCGCCAGGTGTGCTACGGAACACCAGTTACAGCTGTAGCCACTGGTCAAGAACCAGTTTCCTAGCCCGTTCCCCTTCATGCCCCCTGCCACATGGAATGGGCTCGATTTCTCAATAGATACTTTCTGGGGCTACAGGCTGGCCCACCCCAGAGTTTTCTCGTCCTGTGGCAAACGATAAACAATCAGATATACGCAAGTCGCGCGACAAACGAATAGCCAGTGTTCAGCCGATTCGTCGCGCGCGGTAAAAAACGCGTCTGTGTCTAACCCGTCCGAATCCCCCGTATGGAGCGCACGGATGCACGAATTTCAACACTGTAGTTTTAACTTGATTTGCAAAAATAAGTCCTGCTTCCACTCCAAAACTGGTAGCACAGGTGTGCCATCTGCTGCCGGCGGAATACTAGCGCCACGCATACCTCGCACACGTAGGGTACACGAATCGGGCAGACGACAACCGACAGACAGCATATTGTTTCACGTGTTTAATGTTCAATCCTGACGGGAATGCTTCAGGTGTGGAAAGATACACCTTTCTCCGCTCTTTGTTTAGAACGAAGATATCGCTACCATGATGTTTTTTATCTGGGCGTGCGCTCGACCCGGGCCCCTACTCTGAGAGACGTGCATCCGTCATCGATTAGTAGCGGCAGGTGTTCTGTTATCACGAAGGATCAACGGGAACCTATTGCTCTTCTTCAGCCAGAGAAACTCCCTAAACTTCCCCAATCATGAGCCATACAGCTTCGCATGCCACTCTACATGTTTGGCAATGCGATGTGTAGCTAGCTGGCAGCGCCGCAGTGAAATTGTCTCCGTAGGGGCAGAGCGTCATTGCAGCTTCGTCTGTTAAGCATGCTGTGTCGCCTTGCCGGAACCTCATTTTCTGAAGAAAAGTGTGTTTGCCTTCGCACGGTCACCGAGGTTCTCAATTTCCACGCTCATCAGCAATTCTCAGTTAAAGTTGCTTGCAGCATGTGGGCCACTCGGGTACCCGCAGGTGGACCCAGCTCTCTGTGCCGGCGGATCCAGCAGCCTTTCCCCCCGGGCCAGCTAGACGGCCTGCGCGCTCCGACTCGGCCAAATGTCGACTGAGTGGCGAGCACCTTGCGCACCAGCTGGAACCACAGGAGCCGAAGAAGCCCATCCAGCACGATGTAAATGGTACGGAATGGTCATGCACACCGGTTGTCGTGTCGATTCTTCCTGTAGCGCGCCTCTGGCATGGCAATGGGCGGTGCCTAACCCCGTCAACTAAGGGGTGCGGGTTTGCGGTCACTAGTCGCTGTTCTCCCTTTTCATTTGCTTTATCTTCCACAGTGCTTCTTCCTTCTTCCAGTGTCCACGGCGTTGACTGGAGTAGCTGTGTTGAACGGTTTCCCTGCTTTCCTTGGTTGCAGCCCGCAACCAGGTGCCTTCAGCCTGCAAGCGCTGTTCGCGCTCTCTGCTCGCACTCTTGGGCAGCGCCGGCGACCTCGGTCAAACTCTGCCGCGATATGTGTAAACACGAGGCTTAGGGGCCCGTAGGAGCTGAACACCCAGTTGAGTCGCTGCTCCAGCGATTTTGACCAGATTTTGTCGTCTAACTCTCAGCCGCCTCTCTTTTCGCAACAGCGTGTGCCTCTCTCCTCAATCGTCCAAAATGGAAAACAGAAAAGGAGCGGAAGCCGCCTCGGCCACTGGAGGCTGTCGACGCAAGAGAGGCATCTCAAACACCTCGCTTTTGTTCATATCTTTGGTCGCCGCTCCCCCTGTTGCTCTCCTTTTTCTTGGATGCGGACAGGGTCTTTTTGTGGATGCAACTCAAGCGTCGTCAACAGCAACTTCCAGAGCTACGTACATGGACCGCTTTAACATCCCCAAGAATCACGTCGATCTCATTTGGGAACCATCCGGGTCAAAATCATACACACGTGGAAATATCACATACAGGTGGTCTGAGCGTAAGTGCCTGACATATGCCGGTTTTTTCAGCCACGTTTCAGAGCCTACAAAAATATACTACCTCCTGCTGCAGTCGGACGATGCGATGTACACGGTTATATGGAGCACACGTCCACACATACACACACACACGCACACATACCATCAGTTGCCGATTGATGTATTCGGGTTTAGAACGTCGGTGGTTTTTCTGCTGGAGGACAATCCAGCGGGTAGTCGCATTTCCGCGCTGTGTGCGACAGCAGGCACCGGGCCGCCGAGCAACTGTCGGGCATGAGTGCTCGAGTCTCTCGGTAATAGGTGTTGTCTCTTTGGTGGTGATAACTTACATGAGCATGGGTACATATCTGGGCTTAGCCAAGAATTCTGCGTTTACTGGTGTGATTCGTGCATCGGGACGTGTATGCACAGACAAAGAAAGGAGTTTCACACCGTTTGGGCCCAAGGAGAAGTGCCGTGCGCCTCCATCGGCGCGGAAACTTGCGCCTGCACGCATTTGCGTGTTTCTTGAGATGGATTTCTGCGCTGTTGTTTTGCAGGCAAGTTAAATGCTGGGGTCTACGCGGGCTACTCGTATATGTACGATTCGTCTAAGCACGCTTATTGTCAAAGTTCGAAGGCAAAGATTGACACTATGGCAACAGTGGGGGGGCCGTATATGGCGTCGGGTGCCTGTCCGAACTACGGCAAAGTCATCTCGTTCACGAACCGCGATGGCAGCAATGCTGACATGACGCGATGGAGAAACGAGATCCATGGAAATGTGATGCCACACAGCACAACAGGTTGCGCTACGCAGGGGAAGCCAGGAGATGCTGAAGTCGCAAAAGCAATTGAGGGCTTTGCGATGTACTCCGGCTATATGACCCACTGCCCCTTCAACGAGAATGTATACCTGAAAGATATGGTGCCAGATAGGGAATTCGACAGCAACGTGTGCAGCTTTGTAACGCAAAACAACCCCCTTCGATTTCTCGACACCACGCAGCGGCAGCCTGGCCAGGCATTCACTGAATATGCCTTTCACGGCAAGGGGGGCCATAAGGGGTACGACTACAAAGGACAAACCAGCCATGTCGGCTGTCCCCCTTATTCTTCTCCGCGTATTACAAAAGGCATGAAAGATTCTACCTGGATCAGGGACCCATTCGACTGCAGCAGACTCAGCCGCTGCACGACTCACTGCTGGCCGTACAAAAGCGGCAGCTACTGCTTCCGAAGTTTGCCTTCAATTTATGACATGAGCACAGGTGAATGCCGTATTCTTGGCTACCAAACGCAAGATTACCGGCACCAGAGTTGCGCTGAATTCAAGACGGACAATACCAGTGCCTTCTACTGCGTTCGCCCCATGAAGACTGCCGGATCATCCGACTTGGTTTACGTCACCTCTCACACGCGACCTGACTACGAAACGAAATGCCGTAAGATGAGAGTTTGGGACCAGAATAGTGTCGTATCTTAGACGTGTGTCGTACGCCTTTCAGGGCCCGGGTAAGGCCAAAAGTCAAACAGCGCGCGCTCCGGGGACACGAGAAGTTGAGTTCCTGTTGCGTTCAATGGGTCCGGGGTCGCGCGTGAAGGAACAAACGGTTCCAAGAAGTGACACGTAGTTGCAGAACGAGATTCGGTGACAGCGCGTTTCCGCAAGACGCGGATGAGGAACGCAGCTAGTGGAGGAGGTGATTTACTCTCGAGCAGGCATCGCTGAGAGGCGACACGTATCATCAGCTGCATTTCTCTGAGGGAGTGGCTAGTGTGGCTAGCGGATACGCCGACGTATCTAGTGGCGTTCGCCTCTTTGTGGTGTTTTTCTGGCTTTTTCACGCGGAGGCACTGGGTTTGACGTGCTCTTCTTCTCCCCTGTTGCGCCGCCTGTCTTCAGCTCCGAGAGAACCCCTGAAGAAGGTTAAGTGGGGTGTGGTGTCACAGGGGAAGTACTGCCAACCCTTGGCGGCACGAGCGAATTTCAGCAACGTGACCGCCGAAATGTGCGGGCAAAAAGTGTTTACGATGAGCAGCGCAGATGACCCCAGTCTTTCCTCGCAAGTCCATGGCTACCACTGGGCCACCTTTGTTGCCGACAACTGCGCTGACATGGGGAGCAGCTGTGCGAGGAGCGCGCGAGGCAAGTGCTTCTTGTACGACACCGTTCCCGAATGCCTGATCAGTTCTGCAACTGCCATGGCGTTCACTTCGCTGAGCGCAGTCGACCCCAGCATCGCAATCGACCCCGACAGCGTCGCTGTGCTTCCATTAGATAAGTGTGTGAACACGGACTGCGGGTCCCACGGCACGTGTGACGCCGGCACGGGGAAGTGCGTCTGCTCGCCTGGCTTCAAGGGAGACTTGTGCGATAAAGATGACCTCTGCTACAACAACAAGTGCTCGGGACACGGCACCTGCAAGGATTCGGACGGTTCCTGCCAATGCAAGCCTGGATACAAAGGAGAAAAGTGCGAAACGGTCGACAAGTGCTACAAACAGGACTGCTCCGGGCGTGGCACATGCGACGAGGCCACCGGACACTGCAAGTGCGAGACCTGCTACACAGGCACCGACTGCTCGCAAAAGGCCGAGAGCTGCTGCGCGGCTGACAGCGACTGCGGCGGCAACAAGGCGTGCAGTATGGGCACAAACGAGTGCGTGTGCAAGGAAGGTTGGATGGGCCAAGATTGCCAAGAGAAAGACTTGTGCAGCGGCGTGGCGTGCGAACAGGGTAAGGTGTGCGATGGAAAGACCGGGAAGTGCGTCTGCGAGGAAACCTGCAAGACAGGTCCGAACTGCGATGAGGTGAAACCCGAATGCTGCGAATCGAACGACGAATGCCACCAGCCGCAAGGCTACTGCAAGATGGACGAGGCCAAGTGTGTCTGCCGTCCGGGCTTTGGGGGCCAGACCTGTGAGACGAAGGAAGATCTGTGCGCCGGGGTGACCTGTCAAAACGGCGGCACGTGTGACTCCGCCACAGGTCTGTGCCGGTGCGACGCATGCCACGGCGGAAAGACGTGCGAAATCAAAAAGGAGCACTGCTGCACTGACGACAACGCCTGCAATGGACACGGAACCTGCAACTTGAAGGACAACACATGCAAATGTGACGCCGGCTTCGCGGGAGTCAACTGCTCGAAACCCGAAGGCCAATGCAAGAACACGCAGTGCTTGAGTGGTTACTGCGAGCCCTCGACTGGCACGTGCGTCTGCGACGCATGCCACACCGGTGCCAAGTGTGAGACTCCGGTCAGAGACTGCTGCGTGACGAACCAGACGTGCAACTTCCCCAACGGCTTCTGCTCTGCGAACAAAACGTGCGAATGCCAGGAATCATGGGGCCACGGCGACTGCAGCGCACCGGTCGACAAATGCGAAGGAGTGAAATGCCACAACGGGTCAGTCTGCGACGCGGACTCGGGAACCTGCATTTGTCCTCCAGGCTTCGGGGACGAATTCTGCGAAACGTGCGCCCAGAAAGGATGTCTGAACGGGGGTGTCTGCCAGCCGAACGGCACGTGCGCGTGCCCCACAGGGTTCGAGAGCCCGTCGTGTGACGTCCCCGGCTCCTGCCCGGGCGCCGGCGGCCAGTGCCAAAACGGCGGTCGCTGCGATGTCGAGCAAGGCAGGTGCGTCTGCCCTGAAGGCTTCGCAGGGAGCAAATGCGAAGAGCCGGCGAGCCCGTACACCTGCTCCGAGTGGTGCCAAGCGCCTCAAGTACTGACCGAATCTACATGCAACCCGTCAATAGACTGCTATGAAGTCTGCTGCGAAGTCATGAAGGGCTGTGCAAAGGTTCAGCATCCCGCTGCTCCCGAACAGGACTGGGGCCTATGCTATGCTAACGGGATGGACGAGCGGCAGGCGGCGTGCTGCTATGCGCGGGAAGAACAAGGTAAGGAGGCAGAGACACCTGCCGTTGAGATGGACTGTTTTGCTCCCCTGCTGAGAAAGAAAGCCGGGACATTTGAGAAGCGCTACAAAAAACACAACATGCAGCGTCAGCTGTGTCCGACAGAGCAGCTTGTAGGAGTTCCTACTTTTTCGGGGGATATACGTTTCTTTCTGTAGACACACGACTGGGATGGAGACGATCCCGCCGTGTCGGGAGGGCCGCACTCGAGTCAGTGGTACGCCGCACATTTCAACAAGTCGTCCGGCGCGATTTCTGACTTCCGGCTACTCGGAGCGTTTTGTGCCTTTTTGTAGCGGACAACTTGGTCATCTATTTGGCTGCTGGAGGAGTTCTGCTTCTTCTCGTGGCAGCTGGCATGGCGTACGGCCTGACGAGAAAGAGGAGCAACGCGTAAGTTTCGTGTGTGGTGTCTTGGTGTAAACGATTGGCGAAGCGTGGAACCGGTCTGCCTCTGTGCGCGACCAAGATCCTCTGAGCCACGAGTGGGGCCGATCGCCAGCTTGGAACGTGCGCCGCACGAAATCCTGCGAGAGTGCTTCGTGCGTCAGTCAGCCTGCCTTCAGTGAAATTCCCGATGGCTCAAAGAGGGCGACGGCTCGGTTAGCTGTAGAAGGCTTCAGCTGTACAGACACCCCGACAACACACGGATTTCACCCCGTCCAGATGGGGCGGGCTGAACGTCAATGATTCGTGTTGAGTGTACGAATAATGCGGCGACACCGACGTAGTGCTCCTTTGCTGGAAGTTGATTGCTGAGGACGTGGAGAGGCAGTTTGACACACATTCATATGGTGCTCATCGGTTGCCGGATAGGTACCCTATCGCGTCACACATCTATGACTTACGCCATCTCTAGAATGACCAGGGATGCCTCTCTTGGAGATGGATCTGTTGCGGGTGTTGGCAATCTTTCTCAGCGGTCAGGGAGGCACCGTGGACTTCGGCGTTGGTGCAGACGGCAAGCCCGTCGAAGGAGCCGAAGACGAAGCCATTGAAGTGGATCTCGACGACTTCAAGTCGCATCCCGACGACGAAGTTGACATCGGGAACAGTAAGTTAACGAAAAGGCGGCAGTACCGACTCAAGTATAAAGCGCAGAACAACGGGTCTGTCTTGTGTCTGTTTCGCGGCGGAGAACTCCGCCGGTGGAGACGTCCTCCAGTCTACACAATTCTTAAAGCTATCAGTGTACCGGGTTCGCCAATAGGGTCTCGTGGTCACGCTCCTACACTTGGGCTTTAGACGGCTTTTCGAAATAAAGGAACTCCAAAACATTTTGAACGAACTCGATGCCCTCGATGGTGTCGGTCCTGCAGTTGCATCCTGGGTCCGAGAATGGGATACGGAAGCAGCCTACGTGCCACGCGTTGTTCTGGCGGAATAAGCACTGGTCTACTTGAGACGCATAGAAGAAATGCATCTAGATGTTAGACTTATGGGTAGGAGAGAACTGCAGAGGACCTACAGTTGCGCAGGTTTCCCCGTGGTGCGCTGCTGGCTGGTCTGACGAGCAGTTGTCAACCTGAGGAGGCCAGGGAACATTCGAAAACATTGCCGGCGTGGGGACTTGTCGCAGTCGTGAAGTGGTATGCTTGGGACGGCGCTGCAGGAAGCGTGCATCTGAGGGAGAGGGAGCGTACCGTACCGGTGGATACCGAAGGTGACGTCTGCAGGCGCTGGACGGCAGCTAGTCATTCCACTTAGGTTCTAGATTTGTCAAGGTAACACGACTTGGTGTTACTGCTCCTTTGGTGTCTGTTTGTACAGGACTTGGCTCCACAAACTGGGATGCGTAGATGAATGCCCAATTGGTAAACAACGAGCACAACTTCCATCGTGCTGGCGAGGGAGAGAACGACTAACGAGAGAGGGCACCTACAAAACAAACGTTTGCTTCACAACCGCCTCGATTGGTAGCACCCGCGCCACCCGTGACTGTAGTCGGATCTCGTGTTTGACTTCCTGTGTCTAAGTGTGATTTCCGAGCTTGCCTCCATGTGAGCATCGCCGTGGAGATGCGGCGTACGTCAGTTTCATAACGGCTGGTTACGAACCTCTTTGGAGGGCAACTCCATGCGCGAAGACCGGATGAGTGCGTCAGCGTTCACAAGAAATATTTGCGTTGACGAAGCTAGAGATCAGCGAGCAGTGCGTCACTTAACACCGTCGTGGTTCTGGGTTCTGCCGTAGCGATCCGCAAACGGCGCAAAACGTTTGAGTTCGGGAAAGGGGAAACCATCCCCTGCAATGGTTGACACCGAATGGTGGCTGATGGTGGTGCACACATATATACACCATGACTTCTGGGAGAGTACGTTTGGACTGGAAAGAAAATATCAGACAAAACCTTCCGAAGGTAAAGGACGACGATGAATGCCCACATGATGTCGGTGAATTGCATTCCGGGATTTATTGGCGGGTACGCTGTCTGTTGGGGGTATCCGAATCGTCTTCCTGTAACGGGTTCCCATTTGGGTGAAAACAAGCCGCGGATGCCGTTTGCTGGGTCCGAGAACAACAAACGTGAATGTGGATATGCGTTAACTACGGTGATGCGAGGCGACTCAGTTGCTTCGCAAGAGAGATGCTCATGCAGGAAATCATCGAGGTTTTTTTTCACGGCACATGTTCACTGTTCAACATAGCACGTCGTTCAAGTGGGAAAGTGGGTGTGGATCAGTGGGAGACGTTCTCAGACCGTTGCCTTTAACGGCACTGCATGAGAATGCTCCTCATGCCAAGTTAGAAAACAAACGGGAAACTTGTCTCATGACTTCTGTATTTCAGGGTGCCAGAGTGGGCGTACCACCTGGACTCGGGCGCCCGTCGGTAATTTGTGTTCCAAGGTGTTTTGAGTTCCCACCCGAGTTCCAGGTTCAGGCGCCATAAGAAAAACGGATATGGTGCGTCCATCCAGCACGTGACGGCTTATTCTTTTTTTTGTTGTCTCTTGTTGACTTCCTTCATTCCACCTTTTTGCTGGAGTCACCCGCCGCTTTTATTTTCCAGCAAACTAACGCAGCTTCTGCGATTCAAACTACGTGCTTGACAAATCCCGACCATCCTTTCTGTTTTCGACAACTGTCAAGCGGGGCATATAGCGTAACTTGGATACAGTTTTGACCAAAAAGAATGTGCCAGTGCAGAGTGATCAGCAGTTCGCTCATGATCATGGGCTCTCAGTCACTCTTGATTGCCGTCGTCGCCTGCAAGAACATACGTGTAAACCGACACATGAATTCACAGCTCTGAGCTGAGGAGGGAAGCGCACTGTTTTGTCTTACGTGTGTAGAGTGAATTCGTGATCACTGAGTAGCCATACAGCATATCAGCACGGACAATGTAAGCAAAGTTACAGGCGGAGCCTCGATGTTGGAGCGCCGGCATGAAGGGGGAAAGGCCGCTAGTAGTGCAGTGTAAGACTGTTATCACGTTGGAGTAGTTACTACGCCGTATGAACAAGCGTCTCTCACTGCGATCTGCAGAGGCATTAGGTAAAAAAAATTGGAGGGAATATCCGTGATTTTCTCTACCGGGCATTTGTATGAAGATGATAGGCAGAAGAAGCGTGCCTCCGTCCGACCGATCATAGGTGTTGCCACTGCCCGCTACGCGGCAGAAAGAGCTATACATTCGTCGGGACTCTGCTACCGCTGACTCTCTACGGATCACCAGGAATACGGCAGATTCCATTTTAGTTTTGACGCAGAAGGTCTCTCCCAATTGCACGCTATTCCCACGATCAGGAGAACATGTGCGACGAGACGCACCGTACTTCTGGCTTGGTTGAGATGCACGACACACCGACCGATCTGACCCATCGGAGCTGACGCGACAACAGTGGCTTCAGCAGACTGAAGCCTGACTCTCGGTCGAATGCAGAACGACCGACATAATGCTTGAAACTGCATTCGTTATCGACTGTGCGATGGAACGGTTAGGGCCGCGAAGAATCGCAGGATTTGCCACAGCTGAAATGTAATAACGCTTTACAGGTCTAGCTTCTACAAGCGCTTCAGGCACCCTGAATCGCATTTACAGTTCACTGTGCACAATTCATGTGTAGAAACCCCTCGAGTTGGCCATACTGTACTCTAAATGTGCAACCTGCAGCACAGACTGAAGCCTCGTTGATGCGTCGCATTTGGCGTGACACGGATACTACGGGGCCTACGTACAGCTGCGCGGAAGAAGTACTCGATCCTCTGCACCCTTTCTAGGCCTTTCCCTTTCGAGTTCGTTAGGTATCTCGAGAACTACGTAGCAACTTGACACATTATCTCTGCCGTGCACATCTTTCCCCGTTTGTTAATAACGCAAGCTTCTTCCAGGCGTCCAGGCTTGCGTGCGCGCTAGTAGGACGGTGACTCGTCGAATGTGCGTCACTCAGCTTCCTCTCATCCACTTAGAAGTCTTCCACGAATTTTAGTGTTTTTTCCCTCCACGTTTTTTTCAATTGCCTAAAATCCGTTAACACACTCTCTTCCCGTCTCGTTGAAACTCATCATCTTCGGGTTGACAGAGGCTTTGAGCCTACACCGGAGTTACTTCTCGTGGTGAGCGACCTGGCGTCGATTGTTGTCCCTCCTCGAGACCCGTGTAAGAGAATCGTGGCGCTTGCTGGTGTAAAAAAAATACCGCCATCGATTAAGGTTTTTTTCTTTGCAATTGGTGCCTTTTTAAGGTTGCTGCGGAACTCCTGTGCGACAGTGTGCCCAGTGTCGGAACGGCTTCGTTCTCATCCAGAGGATCCGTGCGACGCACCGCTTATCTCGATCCCTTGAGTCCTTGAAACCCAATTACGGAGCCCTTAAATTGGCGCCAAGCGCCGTCTTACCGCTATGCTATAATGCAAGAGGGAGATCCAAGGAGAGCCAGGGATATATGCTAAATTAGGTTCGAAACCCCGGCACCGGAGCTGTGACTTTCTAGAGTCACCGTAACAGTGCCAGACGGCGGACTATAAACCAACCATCGGCACTTCGCAAGCAAGGCAGGCATCTTCGGAGGTCCCTCCAGAGCCAAGCGTGTTGAATCCTTGTTTTTCTACATGATGGCGGAGGGCTCGTACATGGTGACCGGAAGTGTCGAACACCCTGAGCGCCTGGTTCAGATCGAGCCTCACGGCCACTGGCGGCGGATTCCAGAACACGAGCAATTCAGGTAGCGCATCTCTTCTGGTCCAGAAGTTCCCACCGTGCTGGTTTCTCTCATAAAGTGTGTCGTGGGAGGGTGCTTTTCCAGAGGAATGCGCCGTAAGTTTGTGTGAAGGAGGTTCGGCGGCTGTAGAGCTGCGAGTCTGAAATCGGGCGCAAGCGGCCTCGGGAGTCAGAGCGTCGAGAACACGTCCCGACGGCGTTGCTGTCCAAGGATTGATTAGGTGTCTGAAGTAATAACGTCTGGTGAAGCTCTGTTCTTGGTGTCGGGCGCACCAGTGATAATCTGTTCGGGCACTTTCGTAGTGTTCTGTCTTTCAGCCAAATACGCGACTGTTTGCGCACCTGCCATGGCTGAAGCTAGAGGGCCGCAGATGCTGGACCATGCGTTTCGGTTGTCTCTCACGTGCTGTTGGGTTGCTCTGTCTTGCAGCTGCTGCGATATCCTGACTTGCTCTTGTTCCTCACTCACGAAAGGATCGCCCGAGAAAATACGGAATGACGAGACCACAGTAAGAGGTGCCTGGAAATGGGACGGTGGTCAGCTTTCGCCTGCCGCGGAGGAGAAGTTGATCGGAGGAAACAATCGTGTGACTGTTTGTTTCCGCCGCTGTCACGCATTTTAAGAAACACACTTGATCCTAGTCACACCAAACTCCAGGCAATGCAGGTGAATTGCGGCGTTTTTGAGTGGGAACAGTGTACGTTTCTTCTCTCTGTTGTGCCTGCAGGAATCAGAGGAGGCCTGCGTAGAATCGAAGGTAAGAGGTGATTGCCTATCCATTGTTCTGTGAGACGAGTCAGCCCTCTGTGGTGACGGTTGGACACAATTGCTGCAGAATCTACCATTTTTGTTTACCGTTTACGAGCTGCGTCACACGCGGTGTGTACACACATCCATGTCTGTGTAGCAGCGCCTAGACATGAACGTTGTGGACTAACTCCGTCATATTGGTATCGGCAGCACTTTTGGAGTTCCTGAGGCTCACTTCGTCGTACCGACAAACAAGAACTCTCAATACCGTGTTGGGGTCGTCTGTACTGCTGGTGTCGCTCTCCCAGGCTAGAGAACCACGAGGCAGCGCCCCTGCGTCACCACGGCGTGCTGCGCCGAGGCGTCAGGAAGCTCCTACATTTCCAAGAGACACAGAACCTGAGGCAGTCGGTCTGGAGTCAGGCGCACCCGGCGAATCGACAGATACAAGCTGCACTTGGCACTTGTGTTCTTGGGTGAGGAGAGGATGTGGATATACTGGGGATTCGAATTCTCTCCCCAAAGGGGGTCAGGGCACTGTTGCGTGAGTCTCCAGAAATAGAGATACAGGCCGCGTCAAGAGCTACTTGAATATCAAGGAAGCTAACTCCGGAATTCGGGGATTATCATTAGGTGTGTTGTGGAATGCGTGCTAGCCTTGGAGACAGTATCGTGCGACCTCGATATCCAAATAGGGCAAAGAATAACTTTAAACAGTGTCGTGGTGGATGCTTGATTGCGGGCGTTAGAGCTGTGTGGAGCGAAATTTACGATTAGTGGGAAGAAGCTAGGAGATCCATTACTCGTGCAAAACAGACACAACGGACCGGGGAGACTGAGGGGGGGCATTCGCGCCTCTTCCAAATGACAGTAAACTTACCACCGAAACGCGGAGCTGTACGCTGCTTGAAGTGGTAGCGGAGATTGTATCTATATCCCCGGACGCAAAGCTCGGTGCAGTGGAACGCTAGTTTCTTGTCGCCTATGGCGTGACGTCTGCTTACGTATGCCGAATCGTTTGCATAGGCCGCCTCGAGACAACAAGTAGCAGATGATGGTTCGCCAGAGCCCCCCGTTGCGAAGACACTGCAAGCTGCGCCACAGGAACCGGCACCGAGAACAGATGCCTGCCAAGAACGATTTGAGCAGGCTGCTGAGGCAGCACCAGAACAGAAAAAGGCTGCGACTGAGAAACCGGAAGCGCCCGAACAGCGACAGGAAGTGGTTGTCGCGAAGCTGAAAAAGCCACAGCCTCCAGAGGCAGCAGAGACGCCAGCGAAACCCGAACAACGGCATGAAGTTGCCGTCACGACAGCGAAGACGCCGCAGGATACACATGCCTCGCATCTGCCCTATATGACCAAGGAGCAGGCGGAAGCAAAAGGATTCACAATCACTTGGTATGATCCTGAAGACACCTACAACCCCTTGTATTTCGGCGTGTCACCTGAGGACATAGAGGAGCAAAAGGCGCTGGACGAGCGAACAGGTGAGGCAATGATAAATATGAGGTGAAATTGGGGCGGTGCGGGGAGTGGAGTGAACCTCAAAGATTCGATGTGCATTGTTAACGTTTATTCGTTTTTCTCAAGATTTACGGGCTTCGCGCAGAATGCAGTTTAGTTGATGTGTCGTGCAGGATTCTATCGGGTGCGTTCTCAGTCTATAAACTTACTAGGCTTCTCCGTGTTCCTTGCGAGCAGTGGCATGCAGTGTGCGGAACTGGATTGTTCCTTGAGTGCCTCAGATGCGTGTCTGAATCATGCAAAGTTCCGTCCTGTGCCAAAAGTGTAGGTAAGGTGATCCATGACAGAAGTAGTGCTGCCGACAGCACTCTGGGCGATGAGGCTCTGCGCGTCGTGCCACCCAAACTGGTGCGAGTGGTTGCGTGCTACGACTTGAAGACACAGCGATTTCGGGCGTCACGTCACGTCCCTGGTTCTATCTTGTCTTCAGATTGCCAAAAGTATCTCGACCCTGCTTTGATCCTGCAATACGCCGGTAGGGAATGTCGCCAAGTCAGGGTTCTCGTGGGGTTAGAAACTTTGCAGCTTAGGTTGCGGTATTGAACTTCCTGAACTTCATCAGATACGTCTAGAAAAATAGAACACCAGAGGAGCATTGGCTTGGGAGGGTTGACTGTCCCTGTGTGTCGCCGTTATGGACATCTATAAGAGGGATACGGTACGGCGTTTCATATACAGCGAGGGCCTGTGGCAGAGTGAAGGCCGGAACTCTCGCGTCGAGCGTCAAGTGTCACGTTACCCTTGCTGGTGTATGGTAATCCACGAAGCGCGCGGTCTTGTTGCTGCAGCAATGACGGCAAAGTATTGGATTTCAATATCCTACCGGTCTTCATGTTTGCTTGGAAGCTGCAGTCATTAACACGGTTTGTTTAGTATAAGCATAGAACCGATCCGGGCAGTAGGATATAAGATAGTAGCTGATCTAACATGAAGACGTAACGACTCTTCAATTCTAGCAGAACTGCAGTTTATGGGGAGAAAAGTCCGCATAATCAATTAAAAGGTTTGTTTAGCCACTGGTTCCATGTAAACTATCTTGTCTCGTCGTCGTACCGACTGTGTTACTCTGGCACATAATTCACGTTTACGTAAGGGAGGAGTTTTCAACCAACCGGATCGTGTGGGGTAGGTGAACAAATCATGTTTCATAAACACAAACAGTGAAAGCTCTTTTGGTTTTATGCGGAGTTACATATTAGGTTATATCTTCGCGGTGCCTATTCTGTTTCGTACCGTTGTGCATCCTTGTGTGTTAGTTGGTTTTTCCTCAAATTGTTTTTATTTAGAGGCACGACTTTGTCGCATACCTTCTCAGCGGGCGCACGGAGCGTCACGGCCGTCGAGGGCGCATTTGTGTTTTTTGCTCAGGGATGGCATTAGGTGCCGCTGTAGGAGCAGGAGTTTTTGGCGTCGGCTTTGTGGCTGTCGCTGCTGGGGTGGCAGTAGGTTGCACAGTCAGCGAATTGTCGCCTTATTACTCGCGTGTGCAAGGCACGATGGAGCGCTTGGTGTTTTCCCGAGGGTGGGACTAGAGGGGCAATACGGCAGAGCTGGACACCTCTCTGCTTCGGCGCCGGGAAGCTGCCGTTTTCTTCACCCACTTTTCCATTTCTGGCGCAGCTTTCCAAACTTTTTCAGGAAACAGCCACCTGATGGAAGTAATCGTCCTCGTCGATTTATTCTGTTACTGGAAGGTTATCTCCCTGGTGGACTCGCTGGTTCACTCCCCCTTCTCTCCCCACCCCAAATTTGGTTTGTCCTCGTTCGCTTTCCGGACGACCGTTAGTGGTGTGATAAGCAGGTTGCAAGTGAGCGTTTTCAGCCTCGCAACCGATTTTTCCCCGCAGGACAATTTCCACTGTAGGTAGTAACCGTTGAGGGATCTTGTTCCGATTCTTGCGATGTTCCGAACGGAAAACTTTTTTTGAAGGGAAATAGTTTCAAGAGCTTCTGGAGCATGGTACATGGTCGGGCGTTCGATCGCTGGGCACAATGACCGAAAACCAGCTGCATTCAATCGGGATATCGTCTCCCGGTTTCCGCTGCTCAAGGGATTTTAACAGTTCACTAAACACGGCAAGAGAGATACGAGGTTTCCAACCAGAGCCGCCTCCAACTGTGCAACATACCGGCTCTCTCACGTCAGTCCTTGCGATTTCAAAACAGACACACTGCTCTTCACCTCCCCCTTACACCCTGTCAGGAGAGTAATGAAAACCAGATGCGACTGCCGGACTTTTTCTGTACACATACGCGTGTATATTTCGTGCCTTGCGACGCCTGCGCTCATTCGGTGCAAAGATGCTAGTTTCCAATCGGTTCTCTGTGGACGCGTGTGTTATTCACAAATTTAAAAAATCAGTTTTCCACGGTTTCAGGGAAGGAATAAGAGTATGCAAGAAATTTCACGAACTACCACACGAACCTCACGACACCAACAATGTAACTTAAAATTATATACCGGAGTCCCATCTCCCACTTCTCTGAAGCAACAGAAAGCGGCTGCCGTCACAATCTGCCGCTTGTTCTAAGCCAAACATCGTGTGAGATGGAAGCGAGGATGCATGCGTGGTGACGGTGAGAGGATGGCCTTGACGTTTATCGGCCTTCCACTTTTAAGCTTCGCGAGGGATCCGCTGCAACCTGGCTGTTAGATTCATGCGGGTCAGGAGCGCGTTTGGCCGTGTTGATATTGCGCGGCACTAACAAACAATGCGGCCGGTTTGTTTGAGCTAAATGCGGTGAAAGTGCACAACGAGCAGGATACGGGATCGTCTTTCAGTGGTGCTGTTGTTGCCGAGGACAATGCCCCATGCGTCCTCGCAATCGTTCTGAAGATCTGCCTGTCTCTCTTTGGCACCAATAGACTGCTCCCAACCAAGTGTTGCAGATGTAGGCGAACAACTGAAGTCTCAAAATTCTCTCTTCCTGTGTGTTTCGTTCCAGTTACAGGATATACGGGTTCTCCCTGTGTGTGCGGTAACAAAAAACGGTTGCAGCGGTAAAACAACTGGACTCTGTGCCGCGTTGTCGGAGAAAATGACACACACAAAAGCGGACGTTTCTTGTTTCGCTGCTCGGATTCCCTGTCCGTGGGAACGGATGTCAGTGCGGTGTCCGCGTGGACTTTGCGGATTTTGCGTATCTTCATTACTTGCTTTCTTTCTCGAAGATTTCGTTCATCGCCTGGTGCAGGCTCACAATGACCGAGTGGGACACAGGATTCTTTTCGACGCATTGCGGTGGAGTGCGCTGTACAAACAGAAAAAGCCAGACAAAGATACCAAAAAATGGACAACGGGTACGGTGAAAAGCAAGGAAACGCTCGTCACGCTTCTCCGCGATTTCCACATTAATAAATACTCGCCAAAAACCGAAAAACGAAATCGCTGCAAACATGCGTTTTCTGCTGCGGCAGGTGCCCCGCATTTCCCGTTTCCAGCGCTTCGTCTGGTACAATAAACCGCTCTAGATAAAATTTCACTTTACCACCCTTTCGAAAATGCCTCTGAAAAAACGTGGTAAAGACACGCCCGTGAGAGAAGAAATGGAGTCCACTGCTGTGATTCCGGCCACACAGACGACCCTCTGCGCTCTGTCGACACCTTGCTTTCACTGCTTACCTTCAGGTAGAGAAGTGTATCCACGAAATTGTGGATCAAAAACCAGATCTTTCCGGGGCTGATTTCGTCATAACGCGTCACATGCTTGAACGTGCCAGTGACACGAAGATCCATCAAGTACTGGTTCTGATTGCGCACTTTGGCCTTGACTTCGCGTTTTTGCTTCGGATCCCAGTAGCGCATCCAGGTGTAGGCGCACGGCAGTTCTGCACTCATCGTTTCCGGATAGAACGGCGTGGACGGTCCAACGCAGTCCTGCAGTTCTGCGAGAGACTTGAAATCTGAGTCGGACCGGCAACAGATGGCTGTGAATGGCGAGCGAATCTTGCCGCTTCGGATCAGCCGTTGATACAGCGTAAAGAACTCAGACGCCTCGCGGTTCACGCATCGGTCCTTGCTTCCCGTGCGCTTCTCCGACTCCTCCCTGTCCTTCTTCTCGCGAGGGAAGGATGTGTGGGAGAACGGTACCTCGACTTCGGCAGACGCGTTCGATTCCCGGTTCGCCAAGAGAGTCCCCGCAGCTCGCAAGCACCGCACAGAAGTCAGGAAGGCCTGCGGAGACAGAGAACAGTGAAGGGCGGTGAGAACCCGCGTGTGGCCAGCACGGACCATCGAAACCGTCCGTTCCCCCCAAGTCCCCTGCGTAGACTCCTGAGAATCGCTGGCCGCCTCTGGGGGCATGGACCTCGCGGACCTACGCTGCGGCGCAGATCCACTGCGTGACACGACACGCGAGCCTGGCGAACTTCGACACCCCATCCGTTTTTTGCCGTAGCATCACGCGAGACTCGCACACACACCGGCGACCAAACTCGACACTAGAGCAGTACCGCCCCCGGTTTTCGCCGCGGGGAAAGTTGCAAAACACAAACGCCAGAATAAACCTTACCATTTCGTTGTACGCTTGGATCGCCTGCTCCATCTCATCGGGGAGAAGGGCCATGAACGGCCGGAACTGGGGAACGTCGTGCGCCGTTTTCTCTGTCACGACCAGCGCTCCCCTCTGGAAGCCGGACTCTTGTCGGACATGCGCCATCGTTCTTTCGTGGCGCAACTTGTGACGCAGCAACTGACCTGAGGTAACGGTCTGCTGGCAAATGCATGTGGCCAGGAAGTGCAGCAGGAGCGCCTCGCGCGCCTTTTCGCTCTTCAGCTCCGCTAGGCGTTCCTCAAGGAGGCCTGCAGACACATGCACGAGATAGAAAAGAAGCCGAAACAGTCCTCCGCGGCGAGAGGGAACCAGAACGGGTCTCTACTCGGCTAGCTAACCAGGTTTTGTCTTTCTTCGAGGCGCCGACGTCTGTAAAAACTCTCCACGGCGAAGGGGCGGGCAACGCGTCACACCACAGACACAAAGCGAAGGCACCCGAAATAGGTGGATTTCCCGTGCAGATGCGACCAATGCGGAGTAGCAGACCAACAGGTCTGAGACTGGTGTCTGATGTAACCCAGCGCGCGGGGGGGTGGGGGGGGGGGAACGAATGGACATTTCTCAGAGAATCCGCCGAAATACGGAGAGCAACACCAGGAAACACGCGCAACTCAACTGCACGCAAAAAAGTGAACTCGAGGGCGTCGCAGAGCGACCCTGCGTGGGGCTGACACGACCCTGGTCGGTGTCGCCTTCCACCTTGGCCAGAAACACTCCTGTCGTTTCTCCGCGGTGGCGACATTCACATATCGAACTGCCTACACCTCTTTTAAACTCTTCAAGAAGCGTTCCCGACTCGACGCTTGAAAACAAAACGCGACAGGAAAAGGCTGCAGATACTGGAAATGCGGCGAGACTGCCCACGAACCCGCGAAAGGCGCAAACGGGTGCTGACCTGAGAAGAGAAGAAAATGCAGAAGAAAACCTGCCGTCTCTTGCTGATAACTCAACTCGACCATATGACCCCACACACTGATGCCGTGGCCGAAGCCGTCCTCGATGCGGCCGTCGTGCAAGAGGCCCAGGCGCTGCAACAAGTCCGTCATAAACCTGAGAACAGAACGGGGAGGGGCGTCGAACAGTGAGACAGAGGCATAAAGAGGTGCCGAGCCAAGAAGGCTTCTTCGCGACTCCAGGAAAAAAGCCTTTCTGGGCATTTTAGACAGAATCCGAGCCCCTCCGGGCCGATCCGGAGGACGCAGGGAGTTCTAACTCGATCCGCCGAACTGTTCGGACCCAAAAAACACCCCCGCTCTCGCGTGCAGCAAGCAGTCCGGACGAAAAACCCCGAGGTCGAAGCGAGGGCGCGAACAAAAAGTGTGCGGGACTTCTCCAACAGAAACGGAAGAAGCCTCCACACTCCTGGGCCTTTCTGGAGCTTCTTCTGGCGCAGCGGCGAAAGCCCGCACCACCCGCGAGCAGCAAAGAAACAAATGAGGAAGGGAACTGAGACAGGAACTCGCATGCAGCGACACCGGAAAACATGCAAAAAGCCGTCCTCAGAAGCAAAGACAAGACCCGTGAGCAGGCCGCCTGTGACCGAGCGCGGCCGACGTCTGCAGACGCATAGCTCTGAGAAAGCAGTCGCAAATCCCGAGTTTTTTCTGCCCCATTCACTTTCCGTCCCTCCGCATGAACTTGACGTTGACGGGAAGCCCAAGTCGACGTTTCCGGTCTTGTCCGTGTCTTTTCCCGGCTGAGTCGCTCAGAAAGGGACAGCGGCAAGCCCCAAGCGATATAGGTTGCAGCTTCGCATTTTTAGCGTCACTTTTGCCTTCGAGACTGCGTTTTCTCCACGAGACCACAGGCGTGTCGCGTTTCGCTCGCGCGTCTCTGACGCACCTGAACTGGAACCTGACGTAGAGGCGCAGATTCTCCTCGTACGCCACGCTCGGCCGCGTGTTGTCCTTCGACACCGCGAAGAGAGGATACAGATACAGACGCAAGAGCGCCGCCTCCCACTTCTCTACCGTCGCCGCATTGAGGACGTCTCCTTCCACAGCCAGCCTCTCCAGTTGCTCGTGGTAGCGGAGCGTTCGGAGAGCTGCGGCAATCCCGAAAATGCACAAAAAACGGGGAAATGCACATAGCGAAGCCTTCTGTTTGCAGTGGCGATGCAATCCCCGACAAAGAGGAAACGCCAGGAGACCCTGTCCACTAGCGATTGCCGACGACAGCTCTCGTTCAGACCAGCCCTTCTCCCTCCTGTGTCGCTTTCCTCGGCCTTTGGGTTGGTCTTTAGAGGCGGACACACGTACAGGGAAGGCATCCCGACCCCCGTCCTCTCTGCTATACCCTTTCTCTCCCTGGCTGCTACAGATGCCTCGCTGCTCCGGCCTGTATCCCACCTCAGGTGTCTCTATGCGTTTATAATTGAATGCAATACAGATATATATTTATATACCCATATGTATCAATATACACGGTAGATCTGGTCAGATATGGATAAGCACTTTGCGTCGGAGAACGTACTGAGCATCGGAGAGACGGGGAAGTCTCCACCAAAGATCGGGAGGCGCGCTTCGAGGAGTCGATTGATTTTGCTGAAGGGAACTTCCCAGAAAAGAATGTACCCTGCCGCATCGTATCCACGACGGCCGGCACGACCGCCCGACTGAGGAAAGAACAAAACACCACGCATCTCCATCGATCCACACTTCTCCCTGCAAACACACTGACATCTCCATATCTATGTCGATTTCTCTCTCTCCATTTAAATAGTTGTAGATAACGGAACACGCATGGGGGAAATGCTCATCATTATGGGAACCGTGCAGGCCAACGTTTGCGGAGGTATCCCCTTGCTCGTGAGAGGGATCCGAGAAAAAGAGTCTTTCTCGCGGGGCCGAGATGATCAGGACTTCTTCCTCGACGGCGACAGCAAACGCCGACGACACGAGCGACTTCAGAAGAGGATATGATGAAGGTGGGTGAAACGCCCGATCCTCTCTCGCTCTGTCGCTTTTACACATGTTCTCGCACATCACGTCAGTCTACCTGGTTCGATCTTCCGGCGCCTCTCCCCTCTTTTATCCTGACTCGCACCTCTCGCTGGCCGTTCCCTCTTTCTCTCTCCTCTTTGTCTCCTCAAACTCTTATCTCCGCCATCCTTCCTTCTCTCCATGCACACACTGTACAAGTAGGTAACCTGCCTATACCCTCTGTAGTCCGCACACCGCGTCGCTCTTGCGCCTCCCCACCTCTCCCTCGCCCCGGCTCTGTGTGGTGGAATCTTGCCGCCGGCTGTTCTCCGGGCAACACTGTCGAGGAGCGTACCTGTTTAAACATTGTGGGAGTTAGCATGAAGGAGTCGCCGGCAAAGACCGACGTTCGGCACGGCATGTTCATCCCGAGAGCGAGCGCGTTGCTGCAAATGCAAATGCGCAAGTACCCAATCCGGAAAAGAATGTCCACGGCTTCTCTGAACGCCTTCGGCAAACCGTTGTCGTACACGCCGATGCCTCGCCGCAGCGCCTCCACCAACAGACGATCCGTCGCCGAAACTGCCCGACCTGCAAAGGAATCGCATGCACATACGCGAAGTCAGTCCAATCAAGCACGAGCTAAGGGTTTATACACATAGATGCGTGTGTGGACACATCAGTGCATACGTAAACCCACTGATGCATACCTATATCTGCACATGCATATACGTATATACATAAGCATATATATACGCATTGATACATGTCTAATTACATATATATATATATGTATATGCGCAGACATAAATACGTAAATGTAAATATGTATGCAGGCGTATATTTTTGCGAGGTGAAGATGCACACTACTGTGTGTGTAATCTCGATATTTATTCGCGGCAAGTAAGTCTCCCTGTTCTGTGAGGCGCGAGCCGCCGTGACGGGGCACGGCGCCGAAAGTTTTTCAGTTTGCCTCGAGGCTGTGGAAGAGACACTTACGTTTCACGCGTTCAATGATGTCTTTAATGTCGTCGAAGTTGGTGCCCATCGCCTTCAGAGACGCGAAGGAGAATTCCGGATCGATTTCCTCGGCAATGTCGATGGGTGGCGGGGGGACGCCTTCGTCCTCCAGGGATCCTGTCTCGTTCTTTCCCAAGCCCTGAGCCTCACGCTGTTGCCACGACAGACCGCGCATCTTTTCCTCCATCTCTCTTTGCGCCAGAGCCGCCTGACAAAAGTTTGGTCCGGAGACGGCACACAAATCAAACTGCCCATGGAGACGGCTCCACACTTGCACAGCGAACACGCATGTGCATGCATAGCGGTATGTAGGTGTCTCCCCACACATTCATGTGTACATACATATACGTGCATAGAGATGTACGTGTAGATGCATGTGTGAATACAGACAGAAAAGGGTCAAGGAAAGGAGGCCTCTTGGCCCGCTCATCATCCAGCCTCTGTAGATGCGCAGATGTCTCTAGACATGCAAATACACCTAAATAAACATATCTCAAAATGGATGCATGCAGCCACACACACATCCACACATACACATCCACATACACATGCATATATATATATATATATATCGAGATGCATGCCGAGATCAGCGGCGAAAGGTGTGTACGGAGTACGGAAAGAATGCATGTGTTCTGGGACAGCGAGGCACAGCAAGGCTTTGCAGGCCGCACCTGATACTGTTCCATGCGCTTCTTGTTGGCCAGACGCGTGCGGTAGGCAGCCTCTTCGGTACCGTAGTACTTGTCCAGCTGAAGCTGCTTCAGACGCTTCGTCATGGACAAAACCATCTGACGAATTTCTTGCCGGTGGAAATTGAAAATTAGACAAGGCAGCAACTCCGCCGCGTCGAGCTGTCGGCAGAGCGCAATCAAGTTCTGCGGCCACAAAAGAAGAAGCCCAGAGAGCATGCGAGGAAAAGGTAAAAACAGAAACAGGGGAGAAGGACGAAAAAAGGGTCGAACGAGACAAAGGAAGCGATGCAAGAAGAGAATATGGAAGAGAACAAGAAAGAGAACAAGGGAGAGAAGAAGGAGCGACGCGGGAAACGGCAAGAGTCAAGAAAGACACCAGCGATTTCCGACTGCGGAGAGTGGCGCGTCGTTCTCCTCTTACATCGGGGTCGAGGTACGCTTTCCAGAACTCCGTTTCCTCCATCACCGATTCCAGGTAGTTGGATTTTTCGTCCTTTTCGTCTGTTTTCCTGGCCTCGGCCTTCTTGGCCTCGGTCCTTCCGGCGGTGAGGGCCTTGGCGATTGCACCAGCCATGGGCGTCTCGACGTTCTCGAAGAACGCAAGTTGCTTTGTCCACGACGTCGCTGGATCATCCTGCAGCGCCTGCTGGAACTCCGCAAACTGCTCGCCGCTCATTTCTTCTCTCTGCACGAGGTCCACGAGGGCTTGGCGAAGGGTGTTCCAGTACCATCTGCGCCCAAAAAGCACACACGCCAGACGTCATCGCCGAGGGTCCCCACCGGTTTGGCGCTCAGGGAGATTCCGGAGACACAGCACACGGCGGGCACTTAGCGGCGCGCGTGTAAAGGGGAGCGTGCGGGAACGGGCTCGGTCCCCCTTTGCACAGCACGAAGATCCTCTTTTGCCTCAGTCGCCCAGAGCAGGTTGGAGAGCGAGAGCATTGACAGGGCGCCGCGAGGCATGGCGAGAGGGCGAACGAACATGTCGAAGCAAAGGCAACGCAGGCAACGCCGCACGGAACGGCCAAAACATGCGTTTAGGGGATTCGAAAAGAAACCCAGAACACTGAAAGGCGGGAGGCAGCTCGCGTTAGGTCTGTCTCTCTTTTCTGTCGGGACAACATCTGGCGACTGTCTGAACACTCAGCGCTGAGGAGGCCTTCGCCGGATGGGAGCCTCCGTGCCTGCTTGAATCTTTTGCCTGCACAGCCTCTCCTTTCCCGGCCGAATAGGTTGACCGGTGGGGGGGGGGGAGGGGGGAAAACTCACCTGTACTGTTTCTTCGTGATGGCCGAGCAGCCTTCAAAGTAGAATTCAGGGAAGAACTGCTCCGAGAAGGGATGTTTCTCCCCGAGCAGAGAGCGAATCAACAAATACACGTTCAAGCCGTCGTTAGGCGGGACGTAAAAGTCGCTGGCAAGACCTCCAAGTTTCACCTGAACGAGCGGAGAGCCCCACAGCCCACGGAAAAATTGATGATTCCGGGGCGCACACTTCTAGACGTGTGTGCTTGTGTGCTCCCGGCACCGCCCGCCGCAACCGCGGAAACGAAGCGTTGCCTTGACCGAGACTGAGAAGAGCCTGCGCCGAAAGGCACCTGACCGTCCCTTCCCTCAGTGCCCGTCAGGGCCTTTCCGGTGGCGGTTGTCCACTCGCAACGCCTGCGCCTCTGACGCTCGCGCGTCGACAAAACGCAGTTTTACGACACACGAAAAAAAGGACCGGTCACCCAACCTAGTCTGCCCAATTTGGAAAACCCAGAAGAGGCGAAGATCCCCAAGCGCACCCGAGAATGTATATATATATATATATATATATACATATAATATACACATATCCATATAATAATTATATAGAGATAAGATGTACATGCATATAAATACAGATGCGTATTGATAGATAGATATAGATATAGATATAGATATATAGATATATATATATATATATATAGATAGATAGATAGATAGATAGATAGATATAGATATAGATAGATATAGATAGATATAGAGAGATAGATAGATATAGATAGATAGATATACATAGATATAGATAGATAGATATACATAGATATAGATAGATATAGATACATAGATATAGATAGATATAGATAGATATGGATAGATACAGATAGATATGGAGATGAGGCACGGCCTGACCGCGTCCCCAGGCGAGTGAACTGGACACGAACGAGAGCCGTGTTCTCACCTTGTCGTAGTGGACGGAGCAAACCGGGTTCAGAGGCAGGAGTTTCTTCTCGTGGTAGAGAACCATGTGAAGATCCGAGAAACGCTCCTTGTAGTCAATGTGTGTGATGGGCGTGCTCGGATTCGCCGACCGCATCCAGTGCAAAAAGGAATCAGGATTTCCCACCTGACACAAAGCACATATGGCCCCTCGTGCATGCACCAATGTCTTACGCATTTACATGCATGCATCCAAATGCGTATCTACACTGAATTTACTAACTCCACATATACATATATATACGTATACATATATATATATATATGATGTATATGTGTAGTTGGGCAACACACCGGGGACATACCGCCGTCTCACCTCTGGCACAGCGCCACGAATCTTATCGTGGACGCAAGACAGAGAGTCGATAAAGAGACTCCCGCGCGCATTTGCCTCGGGGCCAGTGCACACGTGCAGGAGCTTGAAGTTCCAGGCGCGGATGAAACACCTCACAAACAGACCGAACACGCCATCTGCCTGTATATATATATATATATATATCTTTGTGTATGTATTCGCGAGAACGCGAGCGCCTTGTGTCCCCCTAGTTTCGCAGCGACACGTATAGTCTCCTGCTCGCCACTTTATCCCAAAGCGTTGACGCGTGCAGTGTCCGCAGCCTCTCCCAAACGGGTGAAGCGCTCGGAACGACAACCAAGACTTCCTCTCCTCCTACGTAGACGCAAAGCCTCACCACCCATACAGATACAAGGTTTGCACGTCTGCACAATGTCTGCCGCATCTCGCGTTAAATCAAAAGCTATTTAGGCGCGTGCCCGGAGAACGATAAACACTCAAGGGGACTGTGCACACGTCTGGGACTCGCGAGGCCTTTCGTAAGGAGCGCGCGGAGTAAACGTGTGCTTTCCGTCTTTCCTAGCTCTGGCGATGGAGCGTACCGTCGCCGACATGGCTAGGAAGGGACAGGGAAGAAGCTTAACGAGACGTTCCCACTGAGAGCCTCCTTCTTCTTCGCTGATGCAGTGGATTTCGTCGAGGATGACGTAGCGCAGATTCAAGTTCCACCGCGCAAACGCGCCGCTCATCAGCAGCATCTCCAAAATGTGAGGGAGCGTCACGATGACCTGCAGAGACACGCGCGAAGCGCGAGAGCATGCGAGCGAACGATCCCACAGGCACAAAACGGAGGCGCGTCCACAAACACCCCACCGCGCACGACGCCTCCAGAATTCTTTGCGTCCCCACAACTGTCCACTCTCAGCATCCGCTACTTTCAATCTCCTTTCGTAGTCACCTCCATAAATAAATACGTGCACAATCATATATATATATATATACATATGTAGAGGTGTATATGATGTATGCCTTTGCAGATCTGTTTCTCCAGCTGTATGCGACTCTGGATCTCTGTGTTCACGGATCTGAGTCGCCCCGAGCGCACCCGAGCGCTCGCTTCTTCCGAGAGGCCTCTCTTCAAGACGCCTCAAAGGCCTGACGGAGCGCAGGCTTGGGGGGAGGGTGGTCGTGGGGGGGGGGGGGGGGAGGAGCACTTCGTGTTAGGAATGGACGCGCTTGCACTGGGATCGTCGAACAAAGACGGAAAATGAACAGATAGAACACTACAGAGAGAGTCGGAGAGCGAGAACGCTACAGACGAAGAGAAAGAGGGGTGCTGGAGAGAGGAACAAAGACCGCCTAAATGACGCTAGAGAGCGAAGATGTAGAGATACGAGATGCGCGGGCAAAGAGGTGCGCGGTCGCTTACTTGGGCGTTAAGAGGAGGTTCTGAGTTTTGGCGCTCGACAAAGTTTGCAGCGAGGTATTTCCTCGATCCGCTTGCGGAGTAAGTCTTGCTCGAGAAACGCCCATGAACTTCGGCGTAAACCTGTGGTGAAAAACCCAGCACATCGAACCCATCCTCGCAGCAACGGAGATCCACACTCAGAGGAGAGAAACGTCCTCACCCGGACCCACCAAACGCTCCGGAACCTACACATGTACATATATATATATATATATATATATATATATATATGGAATTCCAGCTATGTATTTTCGTTATCCATTCAAAAATACGCTCACAAAAATACCTATATAAATACGTACATACAAGCAGAATATGTATATATATATATATATATATATATGTATATATATATGTGTATATATGTACCTGATCAGCAAGGGCTTTGCTGGGGGAGACGTAGACGATGACGGCATCGTTGTCGATGGCCTTTTCGCCCCGCATGGGGCAGCGGAGGACGAGTTCCATGGCGTAGAAGCAAATGAAGGTTTTCCCACTGGAGGTGGGGGCTGTGACGAAGACGCTTTCGCGGCGATCGATGAGGTCCAGAAGGCGCACCTGCACGCGCGCGAGACAACCCAGAGACGCGCCGGTGTCCAACGCCCCTTTCTCCGATGTGCGCAGAGCAATCCGAAGCTCCCGGAACGCCGCGCGAACTTTGGAGCGAACTCCCGATACCCGATGGTGGACGGAGACCACGAGCGAGGAAACATGCGGCGGCATGCAAACGGGAAGGGACTCGCGCAGCAAGCGTGCTCTTCTCAGGGGTTCTGTTGCGCGTCCGCTGCGCCGTTTTCCGGTTCGCGTTCTCCGGAAACGGTTGCCTTGCCTGCCAGTAGTCGGGCGTGAAGAGCACGCGAGGATCTTTCTTCGTCCGCGACCCTGTCGTTCTCTGGAAATCGCCTCCCATGAATCGCAGCTGCACCAACGCCTCCTGGAAACAAAACGCCGCGGATTCCCCCGACCGAACACAAATCTCTCCACGAGCCGACCTACAAGTCCGGAGGTGTATACATGGCGAGCGACAGGCCCGACCGCAGAGGATCGGACAAAACAAAATCCGAAGGACACCCCGTAGGCGCATATGGAAAAACCGTCGTCCGAAGACAGAGAGTGCGACACACAGTCTCTGAGAGGCACGGAAGGAGAGACCGAGCAAGCGACAGAGGCCGATACATGTATATATACATACATATATATACATACATATATATACATACATATATACATATATATATACATATATACATACATATATACATATATATATATATATATACATATATATATATATATGTATATATATATATATATACATATATATATATATATATATATACATATACATATATATATATATATACATATACATATATATATATATATATATATACATATACATATATATATATATATATATACATATATATATACATATATATATATATATGGAGAAAAACGTTTTCAGGGTGTGAGACGGAGATCGGACGCGCGCGTGTCCCTTACAGATCCCTTCTTGACGCGGAAATCGAAGAGCATGGCCCGAGAGACGCGGTGTACATCCAGAGCTGCAAGACTCTCTTTCTTCGCTTTGCTCTCCGCAGCCGCATTTGCGCCTTTCCCTTTCTTCGCGTCAGCCTTGTCCTGCACGAAACGCGAAAGCGCGGCACGCCGACTCAAACCGCTGTGCCGTTCTGTCTAGACTCGCCAGGCGATGCGCGGGATGCGATCTTCGACGCATGCATCACAAGTGTGCAGAACGCGATTCATGCAGTCGGCACGGCCCTTGGCATTCCGGTTTTTTCAGGAGTCTGTGGAAGCGTTAGGAGAGCACGGGTTCGAAGTGTGACTCGAATGCCCGGTTTTGGCGTACCTTTCCTTTCTTCTCCTTGCCTTTTCCGCCTTTCCCTCCGCCAGCAAGAAGCATCTGCTGCTCTGTTTTCTCGACTTCCTGCTCCTTCAACGCGTCCAGGTAGGCCAGGCGTTCCACCTTCCATTCCTCGAAGAGGCGCTCCGCCGCCTGGTTGAATCCGAGGGAGAAGAGCGACCGCTGGATGTCCTCGATTTCCTTCCCCTCGAGCTCTCCCTTGAACATCCGGAAGGCCTCCACGTTAATGCGGAACAAGGCATTAAACAGCTTCTGCATCTCTGCAAAATGCGCTCTGCACACAGGTGGAGAGACACAGCGCCCAGAACGCTCGGTGCCTCGACCCACCGACGTCGCCCCAGAAAAGACGCAAGGACATCAAGACACAAAACGAACTCCCACACGTTTGCGGTCAAAGGCACACCAAAGACGCAGCTCTGGAGACACGCATTCAAATTCATATATATATATATATATATACATACATACATACATACATACATACATTCGCCCCTGCATAAATACATACATGCATGCACATAGGCATATATCTATCATATGCATCTCTACAGATTTCCAGAGGAGCACGAACGCAAATACGCGTTGGTATTTAGAGGTCGTGTTTGGTGTGTACTCACTTGGAATCGATGCACTCTTTGCGGAAGCCGGAGAAGGCGTCTGTGGCGAGTTTCTGCACTTTCATAATGAAGCTTCGCTGCGCGTCGCGCATCTTGAGGAGCTGCGTGACGTACGGGAAGCCGAGAATCAGCGACATGCGGCGACTCGGACCCACTAGGACGTCGAGGAGCAGCGCCAAAAGGTTCGCTGCGCTCAGGCTGTACGTACAGCCTGCGTAGGAGAAAGAAGACTGCAGCGACGAGCGGCTCGACAGCGCATTGTACTCCGCGCAGAGCGCCTCCACCTGGCACGCAGCACACGGGGGAACACGGCGACTGAAGCCCGACCGCGGGAAGAAACGAGAGAGAGGAGGACAGCGACGCAGGAGGCAGGCAAACTCCGGACGGGACAGAAGCGCGCCAAACGAAAAGACGACCGTGTGTTGCCGAACAAACAGCGCTTTCTTCCTGTCGAAGAACGGGACGGCGAGAGCCGCCCAGCAGCAGGGTCAGATGCAGAGGAAGGCAAAGAATTTCTCCAGGCCACCTGCCGGGAAGCAGACAGGGGGACGCCGCTAGCCGTTGATCGCCTGTTCCGTGCATGCGGCAGACTCTATAAAGCCGCACGTTTTCTTGGAAGAACGTACCCTTTTTTCGAGGTCGGCGAGACGTTCCGCGTCGAGGTTTTGGACCTTTTTCTGCTGGACGCCTGCGTTTTTCATGCGAATCAAGTCGGCTTTCTTGAGCGGCTTCGTCTCCTCCTTCCCCGCCTTCGCAGCTGTCGGCTTGGCCTTTTTGTCCTTTTCGGTCTTCTTGCCTTTTGGCGCGCCGCGCCCGTCTGCGGCGCGCTCCGCCTCCTCTCGCTCCTGCGCTTCCTGGTCGATCTTGATCCACGGATGACTGTCGTCGTACGCCCCCGAAATCGGCAGATGCAGCGGGTACGGGCACAGACTCTTCGCCTTACGCCGAATGGTCACCTGCAGCTGCTGCTTTCTGCAGAAAAGGGAGAACATTCCACGCAAAGCGTGGAAATGAACCGCCAGATTCGCCTACGGAAACGCGCGGGCGCCGCCCGTGCACTCCCCTTCAAAACGCGGAAGCGACGCCTCCGACGCGCTGGAGGGAGACCCAGCAAGCACGGGGTGTACTATACACCTGAACCGGCGGAAAGGCCAAAATGGAGAACTTGGAAACAGGCACATCTTTTCCGACACCGTGGCGACGGCTCGTGGAGGAATAGCCAGCGCTGAAAGACGGAACACATTCCTGACTAAAAAGACCCGAGGTTTGAATCCTCGACAAGGACGAGACGGCCGACCACAGGAGACAGGGACTGGGTGTATTTGCAGCGAGGCATGTAGGTCAAAGTGTGTCTTGAGTTGAGCACACGCCTCGCATCAACAGGCGCGGCGGAATCTACAAAACGCGCATGAACTGCAGAGGGAAAAGACCACGGTAACCGGAGAGTCGTTGGAACGGGCGTTTCCCTATGCAACACATCGGCGTGACGCCGGAACACCATTCAGGTGTACAGGCGCCTCTGCGAGCGTACGCCTCATATGCCAGGAGGGGGAAATGCGGCCGCTTGCTTCGTAGAGAGTTGAGGTTTACAGTGAAAGGCGTGAAAGGCGGCGTTCCCCAGGCTTTCTCCCCGCATGTGTCTTTCCTCACCGTTTACGCTCCAGCATGTCCAGGTGCTTCCGCTTCTGTTCGCCGTTCATGTGCTCCATCTTCTGGAGTTCGCGCTCCGGCGGCGTGTACTCCTGGCTGTTCAGGTAGCACATTTGCTGCAGACGAAAGACACGCAAAAGAGCCCTCGAACCGAGAAATGGCCGCGCAAACCAACCAGGCAGAAAGAGCGAAAGACAGGAAGACCCGCACACCCTGCTGGCCCAGAGCACGCGCGAAAGGCACAATGAGCTGGAGCGCTGGAGAGGACAAGGCAGAAGACAGACGGGCGCATTGTCCTTGGGAACGTCGCGGGTAAAGAGAAGAGAGGAAACAAACGGAATTCGTGGAAACTGGTAGGCATCCGAGTGTGGACACAAAATGGAACACACGAACCCAGATGCAAGAAGCCGGTCTGAATACGAACCCCGCGACGGCTCAAAGGGTCGTTGCAGAGACAAACGGTCACCAGACCTTCCCGAGTATACTTTTCTTTTCTCTGATCAAAACTCAAGCAGCTTCTCTGGTTCCCAGCCGAGCTCCCACAACTGCGCAAGAGCGGCACGACAACGCCTGGCGCCACGTGCCGGAGAATCGCCTTCTGTCCACCCCCGCGCTTTCCCTCTTTTCGCGCCTTCTCCGATTTTCCTACCAGTTTTGCGAAGTCGAGGGCCCCGTCGGGGGGCGGCTCCGTGAACGTGTCGTTTGCAGCTTCTTCAACCCGGTCAATCAGTTCTTCGCGTTCTTGATCGCTTTCGGATTCTCGCTCGGCCTCTTCACTGTCGCCTTCTCTGCGGATCTTCAGTTCGCGCCTGCGCAGCTCCGCGGAAGTCTCCAGCGAGGTCGCCGGCGCATGCGGCAAGGCGCCCTCGGGCCCCGCAGCGCGGAACTTCCGCAGGAAACTGTTGTGGAGCGCCAGCAGATGAGCGGAAGGCTCCACGTCCTCCGCCTCGTCCTGCTCAGGCGCGTCGGCGAGGGGCAAAGGCAGCGCCTCCAGCTGAGATGCGAGAGGCTGCAAATCGATCGGGAAGAGCGGTTGGAGAAACAGCGGAACTGCGGACGGATGTGACGCAACGACGGCTTGCCAGGACCCGTCCAGAATCTCAACGCCCCTCGCCGTCAACCCAAAGAAGGACGCCGGCAAACTCCTGCACACAATCGAAGCACGTCAACAGACAACAGAGACGCATGGAGACACGTGGGGAGACACTGAGGAGAAGAAGAGAAGAAGAGCAGAAGAGACGGAGGAAGGACGGGGGGAATGAGTGGGGAAGGCAGCCAGGCTGGCGAAAGGCGGGGAAACGGAAAAACAACAGACGAGCTCCTGTCAGCGGGGAAGATGGGCCGGAGACTCGCGGACGCGTGAGGCGAAGGAGACTGCCGTGTCCGAGAGCGCATGATGACGGCGGGGGGTAGACGTGTTCCAGAAGAGCGTCGTAAGGAGTCCGATGGAAAGAAGAGAAGGGAGAGGAAGAAACGAAGTGACAGGAAGGGCTGAGGACGGGGAAAGGTACTGTAGAGGCAGGGCAATGCGTGGAGAGCCCAGAACACAGAAAAAGCGACTTGAGGAGAGGGACCGCCCTGAAGGCACGGCAAAAGTAAACACGGACGTCTCTTTCACGCGCCGTTGCCTACCAGTCTGAGGAGGTTCGAGCGAAGTCGCACGCGTAAGCCATGACTGTGAAGAACAGTTTCCCGTCGAAGAAGTCCGCGATTTCCTCGGGAATGAGGATCGATTTCTGCAGCTCCTCTGCGATCTCCTGGGGGGACGCGCGCGCACAGCGCAGGAACAGGAAACGGGAGAGTTGCGAGGTTGGACGGATGGACGGGAAACTAACACGTGAAACGAGCAGAACGACGAGGGAGAAAACGCGGAACGGCCACGAGAAACAGAAACGAGAACATCACTCGATCGAGAAGAGGTAAACTTGTGTGTGTGTGAACGTGCGCCCAGTCGTGCACAGAAAACAGCGAGAGGCGCAGGGACAACAGAACGGAGGAATGTCGACAAACACGCCACAGGCAGAAGTGAGTGGTGTGAAGCGCATCCCCAGAGACAGGCAGGCTGCTCACGGTCGACGAGGTGTACAGAGAACGGAGCTGCCGAAGCGTCTTGGTGGCCTCGGTGGTGTACAACTTCAGCGGCGCGTAGAGGTACTCAGTGATGAACGGCGCCTTCGAGGACACGGTGTAGTGACTCCTAAAAAGCGGGGGATAAAAAGATGGGATTGCGTGAGTGCGCGTCACGTCTTGTCTCTCGTGCATTCCCAGTCACGGCGAAACGCAAACCTCCAGTGAAAGCAAACGATGGACAGGCCGCAACCGGAGCGATCAAGACCACCCGCGACGTCCCGACCTACAGCCAGGCACGCCCTCTCTCTCCTCGAGCTTCTCCGTTGGTGGCACGTTTCTTTACCGAGCTGTGAGTTTTCCGCTCGTCTTCCCCGCCTGGTCCTCTGCTTCCCTCCGGTTGCCGTCTTCTCCCTCCTGGTTGCGGTTCACCCCTCTATTCCTCATTTTGTTTGTCTGTCCTTCCCCCAGCCGTCTTCCCTTTTTTCTCTATGTGCTTTCGTTCCGCTGGTCCCCCTGGATGCTCAGCGGCCTGCATCGTTCACGACGGCCATACCTTTCGCGGATAGACAGTTCGCCCATGACCGTCGCAGTCATGAGGAACATTTTCCCGATGGCGAGGAACTGTTTGATTTGCTCTTTGCCTTCGTCTTCCTCGTCCTCTCCGTCGTCCTCTTCTGCAGCGATGGCGCGCAAAAAGACGCAGAATTTTTCCGCCAGCAGCTGTCGCAGCCCGCCGCCCTCGCCGAGCTTTCGGACCTCCTCGAGCAGCTGCTTTTCTTCCTCCTTCTCCTTCTCGATCTCTTCCTCGTCCTTTTCGGGCAGCAGCAGGCCGCCGTACACCTCGAGAGCCCGCAACATGAGCTCGCGAGCGTGGAACTCCTCGATGGCGTCTTGTTTCTCGCCTTGCTTGTCCGCTCTCTCGGTCTCCGCCTCCGCGCCGCCCGAACGGTTCTCTGCGAGGTCTCTGTCTTCGGCCTCGGCTGCCTCCTTCCGTCTCTCTTCGTCGGCCTTGCGTCTCCTCTCCAGCTGGACCCAGAGCGCGCCGGCGACGGTGGGCGCAATGGCTAGGCAGTACGCCTTGGTCTTCTTGTAGACGCAGTCGTGCATGAGCGCCACATGCAAATTGCGCGACAACGACGAGAGCATGAGCGACTGAAGCAGGTACGAGACCCAGGCCCGACCGCGGTTTCCCACATTCTTCCTCGCCTCTTCCTGCAGCGCAACGACCTCCGTCGGCATCCCTCCGGGCAGCTTCCACAGCGCCCGGCGCGCACTCTCCCCCGTCCCCTCTTCCTCCTCTTCCTCTTCCTCCTCCTCTTCCTCTTCTTCGTCCTCTGTGTCGCCCGTTTCCTCGGGCGAGAAGTGGATGTCGTCGATGAGGAGGAAGGTGGGGTGTTTCCGTTTCATGAGGCTGCGCCAGTCGCCTGAAAACCAGTCGTCGACGACGGTGAAGTCGATCTTCATGACGCTCAAGTAGAGGAGGAGCTGCTCGCGGATCAGGAGAAACATCGCGGGGACGGCGTCGCGGGAGTCGCCCACCGCGACGTCTTCAAAGACGCGGAAGAAGACGAGGTGGAAAATCGCGCCCGCGGAGACGAGCGACAGGAGCTGCTTCTCGATCAAGTGGATGTATAGCAGCGGCTGAATGCCTTGCTCGACGTCCAGGTCCACGTAGTTCTTCCGTAAGAGATGGAGGATGAGCGAGTCGCCGTGGACGAAGAACAGGTAGCTGCCGCCCAACTCGGTCATCACCTCCCCGCGGGTCTGCGGGAGCAACGCCGCCCACCAACTCAGCATGCGCAGCGGCGCCTCGAGCTCGTCCTCCTCCACCATGCTGACTGCCGCTACGCCTTCCGCGTAGAATTCCTCATCGCCGAGGGCGCCGTCGCCTCGGCCGGCGCTTTTGCCTTCAGGGCCGGCGTCGCGCAAATCGTCTCTGCTCTTTTCGGCGCCTGCAGCGTCGTTCACTGTTCCGACCGCGTCTGTCTTGCTCGCCACGCGGCCTTCGTGCTCTTCGGCTAGGCACTCCTCCTTCGTCGGCTTCAGCTTGCCGGCGAACGCCGCGGCACCTTCGAGCGACGCCATCGGGTCACTCATGCCGCGCCCGAGGCGGGGCCGGTCTCCGTCTCGCATCGTTCTCCGCAATGGATTTTGGGGCGAAACGCCGGATGGCGCGCGAGATGGGGACGCGAAGTGAGGCGCAGCGCGACAGGGGACAGAGAACGCACGCGCAGACAGACGAGAGAAGGAAGCGGGGGAGAAGAGGAAAACGGACAGAGGGAGGGCGGAAGACTGATCAGAGGGAAGAAGACGGCAGGTGAAAATACCTGAGGCGGCAGGCGAAAGGCGGAGAGAGAGGCCTACAAACAGAGACGAGAAGACGCGCGAAGAAGATTCGCCGTCGAAGAAAGCGACTCTAGAAAGAGACAAGGGGGCGAGCGAGGCACGGAGGCACGGTCAGCCAGGTCGGGGGACAAGGAGACGGGGGGAAGAAGGGCGGAGTCAAAGAAGAGAACGAGACACACGAAGACGCAGTCGCCAGAGTGGGGCCAACAGCCGAGATTGGTGAGCGAGGCCACGGGGCCGCGGAGCCAAGAGAAAGAAGACCTACGGTGGAGAGCAGCATGCAAAGCAAAAGACTCGACCAGAGAGAGTCGTTCTGGGTCGGCGGGTGACACGATGTATCTCTGAAAAGGCAGAACAACTTGAGGGAGGAACAGGGTTGAGACAAGCGCCGTACTGCCGGAAGGCCACTTTTGGGACTGCCGACGGCGAGGGACAGCAGCGGCAGAAGAGAAGCAGGTGGTGGGTGGAGCGTGCGAAATCGAGGCGAGGCGCGATGCGCGAAGAAACGGGGAATGTTTGCCAAGGGCTCTGCGCTTGCATCTAAAGCCCCCGTGGTGAGAAAGAATCCGGCGGCTGGCGTTGTGGGGCAGGAGCGGTGAGCACAGCACGAGGCCAGGAAAAGTGCATGCGAGGTCACAGAACCACGAACAAAACGGGAAAGAAGTCTTCTGGTCAACTGAGAGGCGCAGCGTGAAGATGGCACAAAGACAAGACGTTTTGCGCAGCCAAAAAACAGGACATCACCGGCGAAGCGCGACAGATGAGAAACGACGAGGGTTTTTGCGGCGCGAGAAAGAGCGCAAATCTGCAAGTGAGAAAAGCCTGACACAGGAGCGAACGAAACAGTGAACCCCTCCGCAGTGCAGGGAAGACAACAGATGGCGGCGCTCCTTTTCCCTTGGTTTTGTCCACGTCGCCTTCTCTCGACAGCAGAGGGACCCCCCTACATTTTCTCCGCTCGCTCTGTGCGCATGCGGCGACTCTGCGCGAGAGACGTCGCGTTCTGTGGGCCGCCACGGAATGCTCGCGCGCGCGAGGCTGCCAATGAGGCTTTGTCGGGCAAAAGGCGAGCTTTAGAGGCAAAGAGGAAACCCGTGTTTTGCCTGGCAACACGTTGCCGGACTGGTGGCCGGAGCGCCTCGTGGAAGGTCCGAAGGAACGCCTGAACAGAGGCAGTCTCTGAAGACTCCCGTCGGCCGCTCTCTCTGTCCCGCAGCTGAACGGCGCTCCAGCAGGCCACCCCCAAACGAAAAATGAGACAAGACACACTTGAAAAAGCGTCTTGCTTCGGCCACGGAAAGCACCACGGCTTCTTCGCTAGCTTGGTATCTCGCTCCGCAATCGGCGTGTGTGTCACTCCGTTTCTACAACAGGATGTTTTGTGGAAGATGTGCAGCTAGAGCGCGGTTCACCGAGTCGCTCGTCCGCAGACGGCCACCAGCACTGGGGACGCAGTCTCTGACATCAGCGCAGACCGTCGAAAAAAGAAATTCTTGTGGTGTGTGTCGCTAGAGAGGAATTTGCGCGTTCAGGGCGGCTGCGGATTCAGGTGTCGATACACCGGAAAGAGTCGAGTCGGCGCGCGGAGCCACGCGAGCGAGCGTTCCGGCCCACAAAAAGCGAGATACAGGATCGCGCTTGCAGAGACTTTGCTTCTTTTCCTGCGCTGCATGCGCGCTCCCTCCAGCCGTTTCGCTCTGCAAAGAACGCGCCGACGGCGGCGACGCACAAGACAGAAATCGACACACAGACCTCGACACATGCGACGGTTCCGTTCAGTTTTCGAGGATAAAGTTCGAGGCCATCTGGATCAGGAAGGCCGCGAGTTCGGTCCCTTCGCCCGACGCTTTTGGTCCCAAAGCCCTAACAGTTCGATTCTGTCTGAGTATGTGGCCTTACCTCAGCAACTCTGGGCTTCCTGTTCCTCGGCTTTGTTTTTTCAATCGGTGAGACCGCTCTCAACGGCCTGCACGCTCTGGAATGCGTCGGCGCACCGGCGGCGACGTCGACGTCGACGGTGCTCCGGGAATAACGACTGCTGTTTCCCGCGCTTCCGTTTTCGGGCTGTGTATCCGGCAACAGAGCTTGTTCTTGTTGGATAAGTCGCCTTGTTTTTTCCTCGCTGTCTACGCATCTGTCGTCTTGGCGGCCCAAGGAGCGGGGCCAGACCAACACGATTCCAGACACGGGGCGCACCTCTCTGTGCCGCGCTCGCGAGGGCGGCACGCGTCGGCACGCACTTTCTGAGGCCAGGTGAACTTTTCGTCTCGGCAGGAGAGCCTGTCTTGACCGCAAAAGGTTCCTCCGTCGACCGTCTCGCCTCTCCTCCCTGTGCACGCTTTTCGTGGGAGCGACTCCTCTGCTGTTCCACTCCCTCAACCCCGCCCCGTTTCTGGCGTTGGGGGCTGCGCGTACACTCAACAATCTCCCTTCGGCCGTCTGTCCTTCCTCTCGAACCGATACTTTTCGGTTTTCAAGCAAAGGCTCCGTCGCGTTGATCCTCTCAGTCAGCGGGCCCAGAGTGCGGCTGCTGGCAGAAGGCGAGACTGGGGGACAGGGTTTCGAGATCCGAGTGTTTTCTTCGGCGTCCGAGAGTAACGGGACGGTGCTCAAGGGGAAACGAAGGTCTAATACCGCCGTGTCTCTCTCCCGCTCGCGCCTACCTTTCCCTCCTTTTCCCACTGCTGGCCACGCGTCCAAAGTTGTTTCTTCGCTCGAAGTCGCTCCACAATGTCGTCCACGTCTTCCTCGCCGCCCACAGCGTCGATGGGTAGTCCTTCGGCGTCTTCGGTGCCGCCGAAAAGAGAACACCCGCAGGAAAACTCCCTCGGAGAAACTCTCGGAGCTGCGAAGCAACGCACGGCTGCGCCGCCCCCCTCGTCTGCCGCCGCTGTCTCTGCTCCTCAGACGAAGCAGTTGCGGCGGACGTGTCCGTACTTGGGAACCATCAAGAGACACCTTCTGGACTTTGACTTCGAGAAAGTCTGCTGTATCTGTCTCTCTAATCAACATGTCTACGCATGTCTCGTCTGTGCGCGCTACTTCCAAGGTAAACCTCATCTGTTGACGCCCCGACAAACCGCCGCTCGCGAGGGTCGGGAAGTTCCGAGACATCTCCGTCGCTCCACGCACGCAAGCGTATCCCTCCCCGCACATGAACTAAGGAACACACACACACACACACACGCGTATCCATGTGTGTACTGAAAAGCGTGCATGTTATGCGCACTTGCACATCGATCGTGGGATACAGATATATATATATATATATATATGTATGTATATGGGGAACTATGTGTATATATGTGTATACTTGTGTATGGGCATCCTTTGGGTATTTGCACATGCGTGCATGTGCTATAAGCATTTGCACAGAAGCATCGTCAGAGAGAGCGACTTGAGAGACAGGTGCTTGTTTGCCCCTGAAGGCGGGGAGGCTTGGCGAGCGGGGAGAGGGGACGAGAGGAGAGACGGGAACGCCTGCACAGTGTGTTCATCTCGCGGCTGCCGTTCGGTCTGTTTCGTCTGCGCAGGTCGAGGCAAGAACACATATGCCTATATGCATGCGCTCCAGGAACAGCACTATGTGTACCTCAATCTGAAGGACTGCCGGGTGTACTGTCTTCCGGAGAACTACGAAGTGAAGGATGCGTCTCTGGACGACATCATTGTAAGTGGCGTCGCGTCTCCTCGTTTGCCCTCGACTTTTTGTCTTTCTTCTTCCTCTCTTCCGTTCTCACTTTTGGTTCCCTTGTTCGCTCGATTATCCCCTTTCCGTTTCTGTTGATTTCTTCGGCTTCTTTTCCACCCTTCTTTTCGTTCCCACCGCGAGAATTCGCGCAGCGAGCGCTCCTGCGAGTCTCCGTTGAGTGCATGCACAGCCGGCCTGTGTTCCCGTCAGGCGCCGGAGCGTACAGACGAGGCCTCTCTCTTCTGTGTCTTTGAAGGCGAGTTTACGCACGCGGCGGGGGACACGGGCTGCTCTCCTGCCTCTGTTTATCGTGTACGTACAGTACAATCTCCACCCGACCTACAGCACCGAGGATGTTGCGCAGTTGTCGACGAGGATCATCTACGGAAAGGCCCTGGACGGCGCAGATTATATCCCCGGATGCGTCGGTCTGAACAACCTGAAACGTACAGACTTTTGCAACGCCATCATTCAAGTAGGAACTCCACCGGGTTTCGTTCCTCTTTTGCCTGGCCTTTCCTCGCGCCTTTTCTTTGCCTGTCTGGCGCCTCTTCTCTGTTTTTCCACTGCTCCGCGCACTTGCTTCCCTGCCTCCCTTTTCCCTGCGTGTCTTCACTGCGCCGTTCGTCGGTTCATCGGTTGCGTTTTTACCTCGCTTCGTGCTTCGTGCACTCTCCTCTCCTGGCCTTCTCTCTCCTGGCCTTCTCTCTCGTGGCCGTCTCTCTCCTGGCCGTCTCTCTCCTGGCCGTCTCCTCTGTCGCTGTCTCTGCCCCGTCATTTCGCTTTCAATGCCCCGAGAGTCCTCGGCTCTCTCTTCGCTCCTTTTACGCAGTCCCTTTGCGCGGTCATCCCACTCCGGAACTGGTTGTTGCTCCTCGATCTCTCTCACGTCCAAAACTACGACCCGGTGCTCCAGACGCTCGGCGAGTTGATGCGCAAGATTTTCAACGCGCGCAACTTCAAAGGCATTGTCTCGCCTCACGAGTTCCTACAGGTGCGAGCCGTCCCCCGCGCGAAGTCTTCACAGCGGCGAGCAGGAGACCCCCTCCAGCGTTCACACGCCAGCAGACCGCGACAGACCGCGCTGCGCAGAAGAAGCTAGGTGTCCAGCTCGGTCTTGCCTTGCCCTCACTTTCTCCCACGAGAAGCCGCAGGCGCAAGCAGCGTCGAGGGTGTACCTACACCCGAGTCGGTGGGAGCGGCGGCCGAATAAGCAAGTCGGCGGCAGTCGAGGAGTCAGAACCAGCGGGGACTCCGTGCACCTGTGCGTTGTTTCTGCTGCGCTCCCCGGTGTCGCGTGTCAGGCTGTGGGCGTCGCCAGCAAGAAGAAATTTCGGATTGGAGAGCAGGCGGACCCGCTTCAGTTCTTCTGCTGGCTGATGGCTCGCGTCCATCAGTCAGCCAAGCACAAGAAAGTCAACTGTACGTCCTCGCGAAGACAGCTCCTCGGAGCCGCTGCACACCACCCGCACCGCCGACGCCTTCCTACCGTGCTCTCTCTCTCTCTTCCGCCCTGCCTGCGATTGCTTGAGTCCTCTTGCAGGATCTTTCGCCGTCCTTGTACAAACTGCGTAGCTGCGTACCCATGCATGTGCATGTCTGTTCGGGCAGCTAGCCGCACACATATATATATATATATATATATACATATATGTATGTGCGTGTGAGTCTGTAGTTTGATGGTGCCTTTCTTTTCGTTAGTGGCTGCTGATGTCCGCCTCTTTCTCCGTGCTGAAATCAAGAGAGTCGTGTAGTCGTCTAGCCGTGCGCGACCTACCGGCATATATACCTCTCGATTTATCTAGACATGAATAGCTATACTTGGAGATAGACCTTTATGCACGTCACTGTGCGAGCCCTCTGTTGTTCCGGTTCCCCGAGTTTCTTCCTGCACGGTTGTCTCTGTGAATCGCGGCGTGTAGGTCTTTTCTCTGTTTCGCTCGTTCTCTCTCTCTCCCTTGTGACGAACGGGTTTGACGGGGGCGTAGACTCCTCTCGCTCGGCCTCTCGGTCTCCAGCTGCTGAGCGTGCGTCGTAGTTCTTCTCGCTCTCCTTCGTTTTTCTCTGCAGCGAATGTCGTAAACGACTGCTTCCAAGGGGAAGTGGAAGTTCGAACGACAACCGCGGAGGGCGAGGCGACGGGGCAGCCGCCTTCGGTTTCGCGGATACCCTTCCTGTAAGCAAATCCTGGCTGTCCACGACTCGTGGAGTCTCCTTATCCCTGCAGCAGCCGTTCTTGGCCGACCGCTGACATGTCTGTGTTGATACCTGGACATCCGATAGATATGTGTATCTATCTGTTTGGCATCGCTGTCGACTGTTTAGCGTGATATATCTGTGTGTATCCACCGGTGCATGCTGCTCTTCTTGTGTTGTTTTTCCGACGACACGCCGAGTGTTTTTGCCTTCGCCTGGTTGGAGACCCGGGCGAGGACAGGCCTCTTGCGAAGCAGCGGTCTTCTCTGTGCACAGCGCGCGAGTCGGGAGACCCGGGCGGGGGAGCACTGCGCATCGCACAACCGCCGACATGTCTGCCTGCGATATTTCTCTGCAGATTCCTCACTCTCGACCTACCCCAAGCTCCTATCTTCAAGGACTCTCTGGACAGGAATATGATTCCGCACGTAAGTCTCCGTACACACAGGTCGTGTTCGCGAACGGGTAAAAGCCAGAGACTGACCGCTTCCTTTGCGGGCTTCTTTCTTCCTCCAGGTACTGCATGCATCCAAGTAAAACGTAATTCTGTGTAGGCGTCAGTCTGTGAGCGCGTTAAGGTTTGCTTATGCTCACTTGTGGGTGTCCATATGAGGGAGTCGTTCATCACGCGTTTTCACCACATTCGCTCCTTCGCTGCTCGGCCTGTGGTTTCTTCGTTCTCCGATTGGCTCTGGCCTCGAACCGACGGATGGCCTTTGATCGCCAAGAGGCCGTCAACAACGCGGATACGCGTTTTCCCGCCTCTCCGCGGCGTGTTTCGCCGGCGTCGCATGCAGTTTTCGCGCCGAAACCTGCGGCTCGCCTTTCCCTCTCTCTCGCATGTCTCAGATCCCGATTTTCGATCTCCTTCAGAAGTTCAATGGAGAGCAAATTCAGGTGAGGTTGCGGGCAAAAACTCCCACGAGGTGTGCCCAGTGGACCGGGACGCGCAGGCCTTTCCTGTCTCTCTCACAGTTTTTTTTTTGCATGCGGCCGTCTCCTCTCTGCCTGCGGCTCATGGATGCCGGGTCTTCCACGAGACACAGCGAATCAGTATGAACCCAAACAGACCTTTATAGCGTACGTGAACACGCATGCAGGTATAGCAGACGCGTGCATGCACACACGGCGGGGTTGGGGGGGCTGGGCAATGTGCACTGGGACGGCAGTGTGCTGTGGTGTCCGTGCTTGGCTCTTCGACAGGAGACGACTCCAGGAACGCTGAAGCGGTACAGTTTGTGGCGGCTACCCAAGTACCTCGTGCTGCATGTGAAACGGTTCTCCAAGAACAACTTCTACGTCGAGAAGAATCCGACAATTGTCACCTTCCCCGTCAAGCACTTGGATCTCCGAGACTGTAAGTGGTTCAACTCACGCGTCGCAGAACCTCCAGTCTGCATGCAAAGAGACGGACGGAACGCCGCGAAAGACGACGCCACGCATCCAGCGCAGGGCTGTCGCTGCAGGAGACGAGGCGCTCTCGAGCGGAACCTGCGGCGCACCGGGCATGCAGTTGTGCGGCTCCAGGCTTCCGACCTCGCTAGCTACGGAGGCGGAAAGAGAAGCGCGAGAGGCTCATACAGATACACGACGAGGGGCGTTTGCGCGCGCATGTGGGCGCTCCGCGGGTTGAAGCATCTCCAGCTCGCCTCGTGTTTCGACGTATCTCCTCTGCCAGAGAATGCGGAAATCTATTCTCGCTCTCTCGTTCCCCTGCATGCAGACGTACACGAGGATGCGCCAATGGAGCTCAACCCGGTGACAAAGTACGACCTCGTCGCCAACATCTGCCACCAAGGAAAACCCCACGACGGCCAGTACAAGGTCCACGTCTTGCATGCGGTAGGCACTTCTCTCCACGTATTCACTTTTATAGTTGCAGTCACATACACGTTCAAGAACATATACATCTCTTTCGTCTTCGTTTTTCCTGGTCCATGTATATCTACGTTTTGCACAGTCACGTGTTAACAAGTCGAGACTATGGGGAGCGTTTAACTGGCGATGCAAGAGGTTCCTGCTTTCCAGAAGGGGAGAGCGCGATGTCGAGGGCGGACAGCGAGCGGCGTCAACGCCTGTCGATACGCCGAAGATTGGCGTGTTGTGCCATGTGTGAATGCGGCAACTGCCTCGACGCGGACGCTGCCTGCAGACGGTTGAGGGTAGCGGGGTGTGATCTTCTCAGTGGCAATGCATGCACGAGAGTGCATATATATATATATATATATATATATATATATATATATGGGTGAGGCGCTACATATGAGTGCATAGGCTTATGGAGATGTTCTGCGGGTGTCCGGACAGCTCTCGTACGCGTATATGCAGTCTCTCTATTCGTAGATCTGTGGTTTCTTAGAGTAGATAAAGGAAGCTGTGCTTATTTAAAGGCACGTAGAGAGGATTTGCCCATCTGCCTTCTCTTCGCGTTAAGTAGCGGTGCCAGCAGCGAAACGTGAGCAAGGAGACTCAAAAGTCTAGCTGGGAGGAATGACGCACATGTGAAAATGAGCAACGTGCGCCGAAGTGTAACTTGGCTGACGGTTGCGTGTTGGTGATGTGTATGTACAGCCGACGAACGAGTGGTTCGAAATCGAAGACCTTCGTGTGACGCAGGTTCTGCCTCAGTTCGTGGCGCTCTCCGGTAAGGGACGTTCTGTCCAGCTGCAGCTGTTGTGTGCTTCTCCCGAGCAATCCAGAAAGCAAGCTTTTCCTAGGTCTGGTGGATCCTCCAGTCAGCCAGACAGTTCTGCAGTGACGTTCACCTCGATCGCTCCCGCTTCTCCTTGTCCGTATTTACCATGTTCCTCCCTGCGTATATGCGTAAATATGTATACATATATGCGTTTGTATTTACCTACTGTACAGATATTGATATACGGTTTGTGTACGGCTGCTTACGCGTATACTTTTTGTTTTCGATTCTGCTCGACGGAAAAGAGACGGTCGGAGCGAGAAGCGTTCCTGGTCCCTTCTGGGTTTGTGTCGATAAGTTGTTCTGAAAAAGGCGCGTCGAAGTTCGAGGCGTGCATGCTCCCAAAGGCACGATCACGGCGATCCCTCGATTGCAGGTTGTGGGCACAGCCCGCAAGGGCGATTTTCCTTTCCTTCCTGGAGCCGCCTCTGTTAGAATCCTATGCGCCGAGGGTGCGGCGGTGGCAAAGAACAGTGGCAGGCATTGTGCCTTTTTTCGCGTCTGTTTGCCTGCCGCAAAACTTTTCAGAGTCGTACGTGCAAGTTTACCAGCGTCAAGATGTCGCGCCGGACGGCTCTATTGATCAGGCTGCAGTCGAGGCAGCCCTTCAGGAACTGCAGAAAAAAGAGGCGAAGAGTGCCATGGTGGACGACGACGAAGACATCTTCGCGGCGGATTCAGAGAATGAAGAGGAGGAAGGGTCTGAGACGGAAGGAACAAAGGAGGAAATAGAGACCAAGGAGGAACCCAGCAACTGAAACGCAGGCAGGGGGTGGGGTGAGGGACTGTCGTTTTTGCATGCACCTGTCTGGAACATTTTTTGCTAGACTCGGACGTGCTGAACATCGCTGCCAGGTCACGCTGAATCGTGTGACGGACTCTTTGGCGTCTCACGTTTGCATTAGAATAGCACAATATACATCAGGGGACGCTCAAGTCGATTTCCCGGGTGATTCACGCGATGCAGCTTTCAGCGTCTTGGCACTGTCCAGTCTTTATGCCAGTGCCGTATCCCCCGCAAAACTCGCAGAATCACACGTCTCTGGCGGCGAAGCATGCTCCTCGGTTCTCTGAAACGAACGTGCGAGGCAGCACAGTCACTCTGCGCGGTTCCGACGGAACGTGGAAGCACGCGGCTGGCGGGAAGCAAAGAAGCGAGAGCTGCCTCGTGGGCGCTCTCCCGCCGGGCATTCAAGAAGAAGTGACGAGAAGTGCTGTGCAGTTGTCTCCCTAGCCGACAGCAGTGAACTCAGAGTGCACGCCTGGTGGGCGTGGCTGCACACGAGCGGATGTCTCCGGCGTGCGGAGAACAAAATCACAGCATGCTGTGGAGTGTATGCGGCAAAAATATATAGCCGAGTATCAGCTTAGACGCACAGATGGCCATAATTAATCCTTGTACGGTTTGTACCTATTTTGACTCCTTAGTTTAAGTTAAGAAGTCCTTTGTTTACCGCTTGTACCGTTACATTCAGGAGCATACCGTTCTATTCGATCATCTTATGTGTTCACATTGGTGTAACTCAAATCGAGTAAGAGACATTGTAGTACCCAGGGTACTGAATATGACTCCAGTTATGAGATACAGACAACCAAGTGCCTTATGATTGCTGGGCACAGTGTACGTACATCGCAATGTGGAAGGAGAAGCCGCGGCCGTCCAGAAGCTAGGCGCTGTAAATGAGAGGCGTCCGCTGCAGCCATGCTTGCATGAAGGTTGGATCCTCGTTCTGGCTGACATTGGTTTACCAAGCCGCTTCGACGCGGAATAGTGATCATCACTCTCACGTCGCCCGATCGTGATCAAGAGCGCCCTGGAATGTGAATAGAGGGCAAAGATGTGGAGCCGAGAAGTTATTTCTACGGTAGCATGCTCGCGTGAACGAGAAGCCGCGAGTTCGGTTCGTTGTGAACTTGTGCGTGGAGGCGAATCTCTGCATGGCTCCAGTTTCTCCATATTTCGAAACGGCATGAGCAAATGCAACGACAGTGTCAACGAATGAGCGTTCCGTGTGTCACGCGCTGACTGTCCGTGAGCTGTCAGAGCGGCTCAGTTTCCTTGTTTTTCGCGTCCCGACGGCACCGACTCAAAATGCAGGCGTCGTTTTGGTAGATCCGTGCCATTGTCTTGTGAGCGTTACTCTTTGAGCCAGAAAGATTCATGAGACGTTTCGAATAGCTTTTTTGGTGGCGACGCTTGTAGTGAGCGCCCAGGGCCGAGGTAATCGACCCACCCGGCGTTCCACCGTACGCCTCTTGCCCGTCACCGTGGCGATAGGGTTTTCCTTCCCCTTGACTATTCAAGCATGCTTCTCCTGCTCAGCACGCGCTGTATACTGGCGTGCACCGACGCCCAGTTCTGGCCCTGGATCGATACCGAACGACTTTGAAGCACCGTCGCTGGGTCCACACACACGGCCGGGGACCGACGCTTGGCAACACAACAGCCTCAATAGCTGCGCGTTTGTCCGTCGACGCGCGAACCAGAGTGACCGAGAAAGCATGTCTGCACACGCGTCGTGGCAGGACGTTGCATTTCCCCAGAAAGAGTCAGTCTGTTCAACGCAGAGGGGCGATTGTGAGTCTCGCTGCCCCAGGCGGTAGGGAGTGAGGGAAGGTGTGCACGCCAGGTGTGGAGATGCTCCGTGTTTTGCTATTCTGTATTCTCCTCCGTGACTGCACTGGAAAGACCGGAGCAACGGCGGTGTTCTTTGGTAGTCTCCTTCCTGGTGTTCGTCCGTATGGAACGCCTTTGGTCTCTCGATCTATTTTAACAATAATCGATTGGGTGTGGTGAACTAGAGAAGCATTACTAGATGTATATACACTTCGCATCACGATTCTAGATCGGTTACAGAATATCAAACCCGACACTGACTGAGTTAAATCATACAGGGTTGAAAACTGCGGGTTACTTTCGCTTCCCAAACGGGCCAGTCTGCCGATTCGTTAGCGAAAATACGGAAGCAGAAGGTTCCTTGTATACTGCTGTGTATCTATTTCGCTGGGAGTGTGCAAAGGCGGTGGTCGTTGAACGCTGATAGGAACGCTGTCTGTCGCATGCAATCGACGCAGGCAGTCTGGATTGCTCTTTGGTACTCTTTTCTTTGTAAACAGCAATGGGTTTCTTCTCTTTCACCTCGTTGCATCTTGCGTCGCATATGCGCACGTCTCTCTCGTGGCGGGCACAGAGGCCGCCGGCAAGATTGGTTTCCGCGGTCTCGATTCCCCAAACACCCTGCTGTGGCTTGGCGCGCTCTCTGTTTCCGTTCTCCCTAGTCACCAAAGGCAGAAACCCGCCAAGTTGGCCGCTCTTGCTTTCGCAAATGGAGTGCTGAAGCCTTTTTTTGTTTTCTTGGTTCCTCCGCTCCAAGCCCGACTGCTGACTAGCGCCTTTTCTCTCGTGGGAGCTCTCCGCACATCGCTTGTCGCCGCCGTTTTCGGGACCAGTTCTCGCTTTCGCTCCTGATTCCTTCCGTATGTTCGAGTCCTCTCCGCGACAGCCAGATCCATGAGACTCGATGCCTTCCACGTGTATCGCCTCGTTCGGTAAAATGCCATGCTGTGGGACTTTCAGGGGCGGACAGGCGGCTGAACAAGGCTTGTCGTGTTTCGGGCACATCCAGTGGCAAAAGACTCCAGGGAAATAGAACTTGTGTGCTTGCCTTCCGATCCGGTCTCGGAGAATCTTCCCGCCGATCCACCCCGTCTGTCGCCTCGCCTCTGTTTTTGCCGTTCAAAAACCAAGACTCTGGAACACACACGACAGCCGACCGAGCGTTTGTAGAATTGAAGTTACTTCTTCGTAGCCCAAATGGTCTTTCAACCCCTCGCCTTGAACCTTTGTGTGCTGAAGCGTTCTCCGCGTTTCGTGTGTTTGACGCCGACCGCCCCCCTTGCAGGAAAGGACAGGATCGTCTGTGCCGGCGTTTCTGTCTAACGCGAGCACACACGCCCTAGCACCGCGGGTAGGGAAAACCAGGGATACGTTCACGCGGCAAAATCTTTTTGCGATGACCTTTTCCTGACTTGACTTGCCGGAAGCCTCGCTGTTCTCGGCGTCGCTGCGCCCGGCCTTGTCTCGCCTCTCGTTTCGCGTCGTTCCTTGGTCCGTTGCGCACCTCAGAGGCTACCCCTTCTTCCACTGCTTCCTCGCGCTCTTTTCAAAGGTTGAAACAGGATATCTCCAAGTCTGCAGTGTCGTTCTCGCCGCCAGCGCCGTCGCTTTGTCTCGCCGATTTCTGGCTGATGCCGAGGAACGGGAGAACCGTCGTGCGTGCACCAGGAGAGATTGGCTACGGCTGCACATGCAGTCGGTCTCTTCCCGGGCTGGGATCGAAATGCAGGAGACGAGGCGCGCGGCAGGCGAACCACTTACGGTGTCGGAATCCATTCTCTGAGAGGAAAGTCGCAAAACACAGTGTTGCCCCCAACAATTTTGCAGCATGTCTGTAGACCTGTTTCCTCTCGGGGAGGCTGCGCTGCCGTCAGGCCAAATGCGAGGTGCGTCCAAAAGAACCTCCGGAGATCTCTGTACACATCCTCAACTCTCTCCCTATATATATATATATATATCTATATATTTGTACGACGGTGTAACCGTAAAGGGCTAGATGTCTAATGTAGGGCTCTCTCTCTCTTTGTGGCGGCTGCTGGGGTCTGTGTGTATCCGTTTCTCCAGTCACTCTCTTTTACCGTCTGCCTATCTGAGTGCCCACCGTGTATCTCGCGATACCTTTTGAATCGGTACATCTCTCGACTTTACCTAGTCGGTATCCAGCTGTTTGCCTATTCAAACATCTCTGTTTCTCCCTGTCGGGTGGCTGTCAGTTCCCGGTATTCCTCATGTATGTCCGTACGCCCACACGCATATATACGCCCGCATACAAATGCGCATTCACCTACAAATGCGCATTCACCTACAAAGACGCATACAGATATATATATATATATATCTGCATATCTGTATATGTGTATATCTGAATGTGAACGCGTTTATTCGGATTGTGCATGCATGCATAATGTGTTCACTACCTTTCCCTTGTTTTCGTCTTTGTAGATTTGCGCCGGTTGGAGACGTCGATACGCCATACGCTTCACAGCTTGGAGCGCGAGCAGAGACACTTTCGAGGTCAGGCAGAAAAACTTCCGGGTTGTTATTCACCCCCTGATTGAGTTAACCGGGAGCGGCTTTCTGATAGGCCGTTTCGGCGCGTCCGTGGCCTCGTCGCTTTGACAGGGCCAACGTGCAGCCGCCTTTCCTTACTGCCTTTCGTCTGCAACCGCAACTTTTCCTCTCGTTTGGATCGTCCAGGGCGCAGTCGAGTGATTCGTTTTCGGCGCCGAGGAGACAGATCGAGCAGACACTGCCTTTCTCCCCACAGAGAGAAGAGGGAAAGGACACCCCATCACCGTCGCGTGGCCTTCTTGCGTGTCGGCGCGAGACGCGCGTCACGCCGCAAAAACGTCACCCCTGCACACACGAGACTCGGCCCGTTTTTCCGGCTTTTCATCCCAGTCTCGTCTGTGCTCGCCTTGATCGAGTTTTCTCTGCTTCTGTGCCTGCATGCAGTCGTCGTCTTCGTCGCCTTGTCGTCCTCCTTCTACTTCGCATGGAGCCCCGCTGTTCGAGCTTTCTCGTACCTGCGAGACGTAAGTCCTCGCCATCAGCGCATCGCGAGAGAGCGGGCGTGCGCGAGAATGCGAATGAAACGGAAAGGTGCCTTCGCCTCTCTGTTCCGAAGAAGCTGAAGACGCACACGACCCGCAAGGGGGCGTCTTCCGTCGCGCTTTTCAGATTCTCGATCCGATTCGTCGAGAGACGGGGCTCCCGTTTCTGGAGCTCGGTTACTGACGTCTCCTCTCGCTCCTCACTTGCCGATAAATGCGATCGGTGCTTCTGCACGCGCGAATCTCGAGATTTCTCTTTCCGTGTGGGGTTGTGTACACGCGCTTCACTTTTTGCAGACAGATGCAGACGCAGCTGCTTTCTGAATGTAGACCTTCATAGTTCACGACAGAGATAATCAGCCAAGCAGAGACGCGAGAGCGGCAACTGGATTCGACTCCTAGACAGAAGGTACCCGTGGAGACGACTGAGACGCAAGAGACCAAGCAGCTCTGTGGCATTAGGCCACGCGGGAACATGCCGATTGAGGGATGAAGGAGAGATTGTCAGCAGATCTAAGATTCGGCGCTTTTCCAACGCACTTGTGTCCCTGCTCAGCTGGATCTCGTCGCTGCCGCCTGCGAGGTCTTCCCTGTCCTCCTCGGCGTCGCCTGCATCTTCCTCCTCCTGCGACAACGCGCCTGCTACGAGAAGATTCACGAGCGCCGCATGTGAGGAGACAGGAAGGAGAGAGACACATCAAGGACTTTCCGCTGAAGCTGGCATCAGTTCTCTGCGCTGTGGCTTCACCTCAGAGATCTCGCATACATGCACCTATCAGACGAACCGGGTTTCACGTGAAGACTGCAGACCTGTCATACACACCAATATACATATATATTGTCATATATACATATATATATATATATCTGTATATTTATATCTGTATATTTATATCTGTGTATTTATATGTTTTCGTCAGTGTAGATCTCTATACTGTATATATTTATGCGTAGAGGAGCACATGCCTTTGCTTGTAGACGTGTATATATCTAGGTAGAGGGAAAGCGCCGGGGTGAAGCGTCTCTCCTGTGCCCAGACGGCGTCAGGTGCCTTTCGTTTCACGTGGGCCCCCACGGGCGCTGCGCGGCCTTGTAAGGATCTCTCAGCTTTGCTGTTTTCTGAGTATTGTCCTTCTCTGTCTTTCCAGCTACCTCCAACGGCTGAACACGTCGCTTCGGCAGCTCCACCTCTTCTTTGACTACCCGTGAGTTTGCTGGCGCTTCTTGCGAAGTGTGTGGTTTTTCGACGCGCATGCAATTGGAGTTGACGAGCGAGAGGCACTGGCGACTTTCGTCTGTGCGCAGCACACACTGAGGGCACATCATCGGTGAAGCCATACGCGTGATTAGCTTCGTTTCCTTCCGTTTACACGAGGAGCTCGCAGTGAGCTTTTCTCGTCGCGCGACGCTTGCAACTGGCGTGGTGTTTCCCTCGAAGAGAAGGGAACGTAGCGGAGACTCACCGCGCGACCGGCGTTTTTTCTGGACATTGTGCCGTGAGTCACTGGGTGAGGTTGATTGCTTCTGTCCCTTCTGTCTAGGTCGCGTTCGCTTTGGATATATCAGCAGCCTGTCGGGCCGAAGACGTGCGGCATCTCTCGCGCGTCGTCGATGTCGTAGAGCGCTCCTTGACGCCTTTCCGCTTGGCCAGTAGAGATGCCCTTGTGGAGGAAGCGCGTGCGCGGGAGCGGCGGACGCAGGCGGCACCCCCAGAGGGACAGCACGGCCGTCTCAGCGGTCCAAGGCTTGACACGCGAAAGCCTCCGGCCCCCCAAAAACCTGTGTGCGTTTTCATTTGTTTGCCTGGTGGAAGTGTGTTCAAAGCGGGGAGGCGGCTTTTAGCGGCAGGCAAGCTGCGTTTTGTCTGAGTTTCGCATGTTTCGATTTTCTTTTCGCGGGAAGCCCCAACGACTGCGACCGGCGCGGACGCTCTCCTCGGGGATTCTGCGCCCCGCGTGAACGCCCTTGGCGGCTTTTGGGCAGGTTTCCTGCGGCGTGTCGCCGCGGTCTCCAGTTTGGCGCCGGCGAAACTCGCGCGCCGCCCGCCATTCGTATCCTCTTGGAGAAAGAGAGAGCCTGTCTTTTTTTGAATTTCCTCTCGCAGTCAGTGCGCTGTTCCTGTTTTGCCGTTCTGAGAACGTCAGTGTGAAGCGCTCTAGGCGCCTTGTCAAAACGTGAGGCGCGTTTTGAATGCCTTTTTTCACGGCCTCGCTGCAAGGAACTTCCCTGGGGCCTTTCGTGCGGAACGCACATGGAACCAGAGACGGCGAGAAACTACCGCGCGCTTCTCCGGCTTCTCTGCTCGACGGCAGTCTGCCGCTGCGAGTTCCCTGTCCGCTCAAGAAAGCCCAAGAAGGCAGGACGATACCCTGCGTTTTTATCTCAAGCTTTAGAAAAACTCTGGTTTTTTCACCTGTAACTGGCCCGTGTGAAGGGAAGTGAAGAGAACAGCTGAAAAGGATCCCGGAAAGGGATAGCTGAAAAGGATCGCCGCGGGATGCCGCAAGGCGAACCCGAAAAACGTTGCATTTTTGTCCGTATGGTCTTTTGTCGAGAATCTTTAAAAACGCGTTTAGCTGACATCGCCACTGGCTGATGCTCTAGATCTGTCCTACACTTGCCCTAAAGCGCCCGCAGGCCGTGCCGCGTTCCCGTGACATTATGTCTGTAGGTTGCGTCTTTGTGGAAGGCATCCCAGATCGACAATAAGTCTTTGGTCAACTATTTTGACCGAATTGGGCGTCGACGTGGAAGACAAGGCTGCTTCAGAAAGCTTGCAGGGGCGTGCGCCGACACGGCGTCGGTTTTTTTTTTTTGTCCAGTGCCGACAGCAGTCGCGAGACCGGCGCTCAGTTCCCTGTCCCGCATTCTAACACGGGATTTTTAGGTAGATGCAAACTACCTTTTTCTGGCGAGACTAGTTACTACGAGTTGCACTTCTTAGATATACCTTGAGCGTCTAATTTCCCGGATCCGAGCTCATGGCAGTGACGCGTCCACGCGAAGCGTCGCCTGCAGTGAAACAAGGAAGACGCAACGCCGCAAACAGGACAAACAGTCCCTAGCGAGTACTCGGGTGTTAATTCCTGGAGAAAACCCGACATAGCCACGAAACCGTCGGCGTAGTTCTATTTAACGAAAGACCGCGTGAACAAGTAGAACGAGAGAACCCGTTTTGCTTTTGTCCGTTCACGCAAGCGGGACATAGAAGAGAAGGCTCCAAGAAACGTCGCGCCTTCAGAAACACCTTTTGAACTGTGGAAGCGATATCGCACGACGCTGGGAGATGCGCAGTACTGGCGAAAACTCCGGTTTCCCCGGCAGCCGAGGAGCGCATCGAGGCTGGTTACGGTTGCAAGGGCCTTTTCGGCTCCACGAGGTGAATCTATCCTTTTCTGGCCGTTTTTTTGACGAAGCATGGGCTCTCTGTGTGGATACCCGTGGATCTATCTAGATGCGCAAGTGCAGCGCCGTAGAAGTCGCTGAGTGTGAAGCTTACTGGAACACGATGCCGCTCAGCGGTCCACGCGATCTTGCTGAACCTAGGCCTTGCGGCTGACGGCGTTTTACCACGCCGAGAGAAGTAACTCGCACACGACGTTCAGGATCTACACAACGACCAAAGCTCACAGCACGCAGCCGGAAGTGCTGAAGGAACGAGATGCACCAGCACATCGCCTCGGCAGTGGATGCGTTGCTTAAGCTCTCTGCTAGGCCGGTCACGTCTCTCAAAAAGGTGGGAGCTCTCAGTAGGGAAAAAGGCCAGAGGGAGATCCGACGACTGGGTTTTCGAAGCGTTTTCAGCAGTGACGTTGGTGATCTCCAAAACGTCGAGCAGCGGAAAAAACGTTTCCGTTTCTCCAGATTGACGCTCTTTCGCGGTGACCGTCGCCGTTCAACACCGTGCACTCGGAGTCTTTTCCTCTTCCTTCTCTTGAAGCCTCTTCGCAGAAGGCGAAGAAACGCGAGATGTGCGAAACGCAAAAGCGACGCTGGAGCTGCAGAGCGAGTCGCCACGGCAACGGAGTGCGCCCGCCGGCCTCTGCGCAGGCAGAAGAGTATCGACACCGCCCAGATGCGCATGCATTTTTTTCCGTGCATGCATGCTCGGTCCGCGGCCCCCACACAGGCGAAGGAAACAACGGAAAGAGAAAAAGGCTGGGCAACCGATTTGGACCTCCAGCGAAAAGATTGAAAAACACGCTGGAGACAAACAGGACAGGACTGAAAGACGCAGCAAGAATAGCGGGACGCGACGAGCTTCGCCGCATGCATGCGTCTTTTTTAGAGTCAACGAAAAGAGCCAGACGCGCGAAAAGCCTCGTCTAACACGAGAAACTTCTTCTCTGCTTTGATTTCTGTGCTCTTTCAACCTCAAATCCGTCGCCCTAGGCAGCGTACAGAGAGCGCCTTCGCGTTCTTCGCGTCCAGTGGCGTCCAGCTGATTTTTCTTCCTGCGTTTTCGCGTGCGCGCCTTTCTTCCCGGCGCCCGGATTTCCGTTTCCTTGCCTATTTCTCTGCTGCAATCGCTATTCCGCTCCTTCGCTGAGACGAATCACCTCCGCCTTTTCCCTCGGCGGCTCTCTTTTCCCACTTTTCTTCTTGTGGGGAGCCCCCCTCGTCCGGGCCTGGTACCAAGCCCCGTCCACGTTTCGCAGTTCGCAAGATGCAGTTCCACAAACAGGCCGTGCCTCCCGCTCTGTCTTCTTCCCTCGTTCCCCTCTCTTCTCTGTCGCCTCGCCTTCTCTCTCGAGTCTATGAAGACACCCTCGGGGAGGCCTACGGCCTCGAGACGCCGTTCACTTCCGCCTCCGCTGCGGCTCTGCCGGCGCCCTCGCGCGCTCGGCCTCTCCTCTACGCAGACTACGCAGCGAGTGGAAGGGCTCTTCGAAGCGTCGAAAACTTCCTGCTTCGCCGCGTTCTCCCGCTCTACGGCAACACACACACGCAGGAAAGCGCCACAGGCAAACAGGCTAACCAACTGCTTGAGGAGGTGCGCGCTCCAGTCTCGCTGCATGCATCTGCGCGCAAGACAGCCGTTCCCTCTGTTCGTGCGCACAGGAGCAGAGAGGAGCTCCAGAAAGACGGGCCGAAGCGGAGCTATGAAGATACAGACGGCGAAAAGAGATCCGTAGAGCGCGGTATACACAGTCACAGAAAGAGCTTTAGAGATAGGGTGATAGAGAGGGAGATACGGTGATAGAGAGGGAGATAGGATGATAGAGAGACGGAGATAGGGTGATAGAGAGGGAGATAGGCTGAGAGAGAGATAGGCTGAGAGAGGGAGATAGGGTGACACGTATAGCGAGAAGGCTAGGCGCGTACATTGGTGCGCACGCAGATGTGCATACAGAGAGGCGTAAGTCGACCTCCTATGCGCGCAGGCGTCGAGGTTCATCCCATGAAATGCGCCAGTTTATTCGCTGAGGGAAACACACCCGATGTAGCGGAAGGGACACGCAAACAAGCTTTTTGCACAAGCACATGCTCACATATATATATATACTTGTATGACAATGATGACTCGGAATTTGGAGAAATCTCCTCGTCCACCGGACGTTATAGGCGGTCGGCGGCCAGTGAGTGTTCGAATCCACATCTAAATCTCAGAGTGATTCGATACTTTAAAGGATATGCAATGCTCTATTACAACAGATGTAGCCAGATCGGCAACGGAAATGTCTGCAGCTCTAGCGTTGTGTGTATATATTATATATTGTTTATGTCTAGGTGTCTGGATTTATATATGTTTGTAATGCATATATGTATGTAATGCATATATATATATATATATATGGGTGTCTATCTAAGTGTTTTTGCATGTGCGTATGTGTACCGTGCTGTAGATTCTGGGTGATGCTGGGTGTCCACGTTTTTTGCGCGTATCTTCTCGCATTTGCAATTGTCTGATGCGTCGCCGTTGTTGTGCATTCACGGACTGGTTCCTTCCGCTCCCTCAGGCACGTCACATTGTGAAGATGTATTTCAATGGCGGCCACAAGGACGCCGTGATTTTTTGCGGCGGAGGCGCATCGGCGGCGGTACCAAAGTTTCTTCAGATTCTCCTGCTTTCAGCTCCGCATGCAGCTGCCTGTGTCGCTCCGCATGCAGCCTCTGGCGACCTTGGGCGTCGGCGAGCGCAGCCGCTTCTCTTCTCTTCTGCTCCTTCTTCCTCGTTCCTCTCGACCTTCTTCGCGCTCTTTGAAGAAGACCGCTGGGGAAGCTTCGTCTGTCGACTCTGTGGCGCGCGTCTCAAAACTCCGGCGCATGCGCGGCGTCACATGCCTGTCCATCCCGAGTTCCGTGCTTCCTCTCTCGTCTCGCGGTCCCCGGCGTCCTCTCCCGCCGCTCGTTCGCCCGCGGGGGATCGTCCGTCTCGTTCGGCCTCCTCTGCCTCCTCTGCGCCTTCGCCTCCGGGGGATCCTCACGCGGCTTCAGAACCGCGTCCTGGCACACTGTCTGGAGCAGAGGCATGCCCGCGCGCCGGGCGAGTCGAGCGCCGCACGCGCGTTCACTTGCGCCTGCACTTCTTCGTGGATCCTTGCTGCCACCATTCTTCGTTTCTCCCTTTCCAGGAGCTGGCTGCTGCGCCCGTTCCCGCGTCCGCGTCTTCGACTCCGTGCGCGCCAGGCTCCTGCTCGGCCTCCGCCTGCTCAGAGGCGCCTGCGGGCTCCCACGCGGAGGGGCGGTACTCCTACCACGCGGAGGCTCAGCGGACGGGGGCGTCGGGGCGCATGCAGGCGGAGGAGACAGCGGCTGATGAGGCGGGGACGTGTCCAGTCGACATGCACTTCTACTTCTCCTTTTTCGACCTCGACGCTCGCACCGCGACCCTGTTGCCCTTGTCCGTGTTCGAAAAGCTGAAAGAGGAGGAGCGCGTCTGTGCGCGTCTGAACGACGCGTGCAGGCAGGCCGCACAGTCGCGCACAGAGACAGAAGCCGCGAGAGACAAAGAGGCGGACCGGGGCGATCACGCAGCTGCTCGAGAGACGCCGCGCGAAGACACTGTCTACGTGTCGCTGCCCATCTGCATCTTCTCAGCAGCCTCGAACGTCACTGGCCTCATCAGCCCCGCTCTCTCTTCCTCCTCCGGCGTGTCCGACCTGTCCCAGGAGTCAATGTCGCAACTCAACCGCGTGGTGCACGCCTTTGGGGGTTTGGCGTGCTGGGACTTGGCCGGCGCAGCCTCCCACGTGCGGGTGAACGTCAACCTGGAAGCTGGCGACAAACTGCATTGGAACGCGGGACGACTCGAAAGTTCTGCGCATGCAGACGGCGCGACCAAAGAGGCAGCTGGGCGTGAGGGCGCGTCTCCAGCGGAAGAAATCGACGAACAAAACGCAAGCGCTGACGTCGTTTTCTTCTCGCCCCACAAACTCCTCGGTGGACCCGGAAGCTGCGGTGAGAGAGAGCCGAGGGAATTCAGGAACTGGACGGACAGTCTTTTGTCCACAGTCCAAACTGCACGCAACGCGTTCTGACCTTCTCACCCGCTTCAAATGCTCGCAGGGTCGCCTTATGCAGGAAAGGCCCGTCGAGAAAGTCTCGCAGAACCTAGGCTAATTGAGGCCTTTTCCCCAGGATGATGATCACGTTAGACGGCGAGATACCCCTTGAGACGTAACTCTAGCTACATATACATATATATATATATATACATATATATACATACACAAATATATAAATATATATGCATATGCGTGTGGATGGATAGAGATGTAGATGAGGAAAGTTATACGTACAGATATATATACATAGACAACCAGTGGCGTTGATGTATATGTGAAGGCATATGTGCTTCTTTAACTCTTTTTTTCGCGGGTGATGGGTTCTTCAAGCGCGAAGCTCTGGCGTGCACAGATGCCATTCGTCGTTTCAAAATTCCAGTGACGGAAACAGAGCCACCGTTGTCGCAGGGGGCGTCGTCTGAACTGCAAGGCTTTGCGGGCACTGGCGAGCAGGCAGTTTCATGGCAGATCGCGGTTGTGGAGCATGTGTGAAGACCTGCACCAGTAGACACTATCGTTCCGAGTGTCTTCCGTGACGTGTGAAACAATCTGTCGCACCTCCTGTGCGTCTTCATCGTTTCCTTTCCCTCTCTTCTCATCCCCGTCTCTCCCGGCCGTCGCCCCACGTGGACGCAGGGTGTCTCCGCGGGTTTGCCGCCCGACCCACGTCTGCTGTTTCTTGCGTGCAATCGTCTCCATATGTTTGTCGAAACGTGCCTGGCACCGGTTATCGCCTCGCTCGCGCCTCATTTTCTCGTCTCTCTCTCGCCTCCATCTCGCTCTCGCGTCCTTTGATGTCTCCCGCCTTCTTCCCCTGCCTGTTTTCTCTCTGGCCTCGAACAGGTCTCCTTCTGCTGAAGAAGAAGCTGCTACTCTCCGACCTGCCGGCGCACCCTGGCGGCGGCTCCGTCTACCTGGTTTCCGGGCACAAAGCAGCTGTCTATACACTCGATCGCAGTGAGCACCGGGAGGAAGCGGGTAGCCCCAACCTGCTGGCGATTGTTCGCGCGGCCGCCGCCATTCGTTTTCTGCAGCAACTGCCGATGGACCTGGTCAGGAGCCGCGAGGAGCTGTGGACTCGAAAGCTGCTACACAGACTTCGTTCACACCCGCGGTGAGATAGCCCACAAGAAAAAGACGAACGGCAGGGGCGAGGGCGGGCGGGTTTTAGCTGTCGGCCAGCGTCGTGTTTCCAGGCGCGGCGCCCGTTCCTTCCCGAATCCGGGGACGTCGTTTTGAAAAAAGATGGGAGGTTCCGGTTGTCTGTGTGTGGAGCTCGTGATTGGTGGCGACCACGGACTTGTTTCGGGTTGGGAGTCACTGCGGCCTTTTCTCTCTCACCTCTGAGTGCGCCCCGCTGGCCGAACACTTCGGGTTTGTAAGGCAAGCGCGTTTTCTCGCAGGACTTGTTTTTCCGGCTTCTCCAGGTGGGCTCGGTTGGTAGGGCGGCACTGCCCGTCCCTTCCTGGTCTCAAAGGTTGTTTCCCCGCGCTTGCCACAAGCGTTTTTCGGGCGCATTCAGGGTTTCGGATTTCTGCGTTTTCTCAGGATTCAGATCGTCGGGCCTCTCCACCCGCGGGTGGGCATCATCTCGCTTCTCTTTCGATACGGGAACGCGAGTTCTGCGTCTCCGCAGCCGTCTTCGGAGTGTCTGTGCCCGCAGCGAAACTACGCCTTTGGCGGCGGGCTGTATCTCCACCAGAACTTTGTCGTGGCGCTCCTGAACGACTTGTTCGGGATTCAGGTTCGCGGTGGGTGTCTTTGCGCCTCCCCATACACCTCGTTTCTGCTGTCCATACACCCGGCGCTGCTGGAGACGATCGAGGCGATGCTTCTCCACACCGGCCAGGATCTGTTTCGGCCAGGCGTCGTCCGTGTGAGCCTACACGGCCTCATGCGCAGCGAGGAGTTGGACAAACTTTCGGCGGCGCTGCTGTGGATTGCCTCGAACGGATGGAAGCTGATGACGAGGTAACCAGACGCATGCAGACCCAAACCTAAACATTTCATGGCGCCCGTGTGCATTGCGTCTGCCCGTGACAGGGACGGCGGCCTCGAGATTGCCGTGTGTTAATAGCGAAAGAGAAAGCGAAGAGCAGTCCCTGCGAACCGCTTATGTTTTCAGATTTTGACAGATTCAAAGCATGCCCACATGCACATACATCCCCACCTACCCCTATAAATATGGATATATATATATATATATATATAAATATGGGTACATATATGGATATATATAAATATAAATATGGGTATATATGGATAAGGATGTAGATATGTATATGGATATACGTGTACTTTGTTTGTCCCTTTGGAACCGCGTCGAGGCTCCTCTGGAATGCATGTGCCATCGTGCTGTCTCGCTCTCCCGGCCCCCCCCCCCCCCCCGGGTTTCGATCCGTCGCAGCCCTCACGCTTTCTGGCCGTGGATCCCTCTGTCCAAGTGTCTTTCTCTTTTTTGTCTTTTGTGTCTCCATCGCAGATACGAAGTGACGCCGGAGTCCGGGCAGTGGCGCGTGAAAGGCTGGGGCGGCCGTCGCGAGGAGGCTGTGCGAACGTGGATTTCCGAGGCGTCCTTTCTTCCGAAAGGAGACAGTGAAGACAGCGCCGCGGAGCGGAGCGACCGAGCCTCTTCTCTTCGGAGCCTCGAGGCGCCGCCTGCACAGGGACACGCACGGGAAGAGTCCACCCTGTCTGGAAAGGCTCTTGCGTCTTCGCATGCACTTGTTGAGGGGCGAATTCCGCGAATCAGCGAAACCCTCGACGAAATGCTGAACTTTGCCGACGCAGTTTTGGCGTCACATCTTTGTCATTTTCACGCATCCGCAGCGCCTTCCTTCCATCTGCTCCACCTGCCGCCGCCAGACGTTGCCAGCCTCGTCCCGCCGACCCTGTGCCTGCGTCCAGGCGTCGCTGCATGCGAGCCTGCGAACGGGGCTCCCGGACGATTCGAAGAGAGACACCCGAAAGAGATCGACTCTTGCCCTCGAGACGGCCATGCCGCAGCTAGAGGACAAGACGGAGAAGGACGTGGAAGGCCGGTGAAGACTGGAGACGAATCGACCAGAGAGACCCGCTCCTCGTGGACGCCGTCGACGTCAGCGGCAGAGACAGCCGCTTCGCTGGTCTGGTTTGCTCTCCCAGCAGACGCCGCCTTTTCCATTGCGCAGTGGTCTGGGAAAGGCGGAAGGCGCGAGATCGTGCGCGGCGAGATGAGCGCTTCGGAGGTGACCCGGGTCCTGGATGCCGCACCCCACAGCCTGTCTCCGGAAGCTTTGCCCTTCGACCGCGACGCGGGCCTGGCGCCCAGCCTCAGTCCCCACGCGATCCGGTGGGTGTCTCCAGGTGTCTCTGGTCAGGCGCATGCAGCGGGGAAACGCGGCGACGCCCGAGGCGAGACACGCGAAGGAAAGGCGCCGTCGCTGGACAGACCCGAACACGCCTGCTTCCAGCTCCGTCTCTTCACTGGGGCGCAGTGCTGTTCATGCTGGACAGCGCAGGACGAAGGGCGATTGAGGGAGGTCGAGGGAAGCGAAGGCGGGCGTGGCGACGGGACCGGAGTGCATGCAGAAGAAAGGAACGAGACAAAGATATTCGAAGAAGACTGGCAGCTTCCGTCCGTGGAGACGTCGGGGGAGGGAAATCGTCACGACGCAGCCGGACCGGCAGGCGAAGCGGCTCCAACCTCGGCGGCGCAAGACGGCGAGACGCTGTCGGAGACTCTTCGCCCTCAGACACACGCGCGGGGGCCTTCGCAGACACACGCGGACTCTGGAGAAGTCCGCGAGCTCAGACGGCAGGTGGAAGCTCTCAGAGAAGCTCTCCGGCGCGAGAGAGAAAATGGCGAGAGACTCAGCGCGGCAAGAGAACACCCACCGCAAAAGGGAAATCGGAGGCAGAAGCTGGCAGCTGAGACACCTACAAAAAACGAAGACCCCGGGCAAACTCGCAATGGCTCTGGCGGCACACCCCCGACAAACTCACGTCCCAAAGAAGAACCTTCTTCTTCTGGATCTTCATCTTCTTCTGGATCTTCCTCTTCTTCTGGCTCTTCGTCTTCTCCTGGCTCTTCGTCTTCTTCTGGATCTTCCGCTTCTCCTGGATCTTCCTCTTCTTCTGGATCTTCCTCTTCTTCTGGATCTTCCTCTTCTTCTGGCTCTTCGTCTTCTCCTGGCTCTTCGTCTTCTTCTGGAGCTGCCGAGCCTTCGGCAAGGAGTTGTCTTCCGATTCTTCCGATTCCTCGAACGCTGCGGCGGACTGTGGGCGAGGCCATTCGGAGCTTCGACATGATTCGCGAAGGCGACAGGCTGCTCGTGGGCATCAGCGGCGGGAAAGACTCGCTCACGCTTCTGCACGTGCTCCGCGACCTGCAGCGACGCGCCCCCGTCAGCTTTTCGCTGGCAGCCGCGACCGTTGACCCAGTCACGCCCGAGTTCAATCCGCGGCCGTTGATCAAGTATATGGAGGATCTGGGTAGGCGAGAGAGAGAGGGAGGAAAAGGCGAAAAAACGCCTCTTGAAAGGAAACAGCGAAACTCAAGAGATCGAGGCTTCTTCGTGGTCGGTAGCGGGCCCGAATGCGTCGGATCTGACACTGTGTCTCTTCCGCTTCTGTCCTCAGGAATTCGGTACCACTACCTTCGTCTCCCAATCATGGCCTTGGCGAAGGAGCGCATGCAGAGGCAGTCCATCTGCGCCTTTTGCTCCCGCCTCAAGCGCGGGCTCCTCTACTCCTGCATGCGAAAAGTGAGGCGGGAAAAAGGACAGATACGCTTGAGCCGTTCCTCCGGCGTGCCTGGTCCTTCAGAGGCTTTCCGGCGTTTCTGCTCGCTCGACGAGACGTCTGTGGCATCAGTGGCAGCTGGTGGGAAGGCGGAACCGCACCTGGGTGTTTAGAAGAGGGCAAACGCACGCCTCGTGCTCGTACAGCGATAGGTCTTTCCGAGACAGAGAAAGACGCTTCAAACGCGCTCGGAGCGCCTCTGGGAGACCTGCATGCATGCAGGGAAGGTAGCTCGTAGGGGGGAACAGAAACCAGATCGCGTACAGTCGGGGCTATGAGGATGACTTCTTTGTTCTTTGTGATGCTACACAAAAGAGCCAAAGAAACCGATACAGTTCGTCCGCTGCAGGAGTGGCATTAGATGTTCTCCTTTTCCGTTCGGCGCACCGGGGCTTTTCGCTCGTATATGCATTCGTCTCTTGGAGAGGCGTGTGAACGTCGGGTACGGGCAGGGCTTTGATCTTTGCCACAGATACAACGGGAGGAGGGAGAAACGCGATGTCTTTTTCCTCTTCTTGACCGGAAGGTGGCACGCGACTCTCTGCCATGACCCAGAGAGCCTTTTTTCTGAGTTCGTGTGTGCAGCACGGCTACAATGTCCTCGTTCTTGGACAGCATCTCGACGATGCATGCGAGTCGTTCCTCATGAGTGCCTTCCACAACGGAGTGTTAAACACCATGAAGGTGCGTCGACTCCTGCCTGTTCCCGTTCTCCTTGGTGTGCGTCTCTGCTCAGTGCCGCTCGTTTTTCTGCTTCCTTCCCTGGCCGTGCCGCCACAAGATATCCCCTCGGTTTCTCTCTGCTGCGTGTCGTTCCGGCCCCCGTGGTCGCTCCTCTGTTCCTTGACCCTGGATCTTCTCCGTGTTGGAAGCCTTTCTAGTCTGCGATGTCTCGGCCGATTTGCGCGCGTCTCTCTTCTTCCGCTTCATCGCTGTGTGGAAGTCCCTTTGCGCCCCAGCCTGTCCCGCCTTTCTCCACGGGAAGGGTGTCTCACAGAGAGAGACGTGCTCAGGCCATGAACGTGCGCAGACGACCGGTTTTGCTTGCTAGCCCGGGCGCACCACGACTTTGACTGCCCCGGTTTGTTCTCTCGCTTCATTCCTCGTGCCCGGGGTCGGCTCCGCGTTCCCAGGGACACTACGTCAACGCCGACGGAGACCTGCGCATCTGTCGCCCGCTCATCACAACTCGGGAGAGAGAAACAGCCCAGTTCGCGGGGACGCACCGCTTGCCGGTCATCGCAGATAACTGCCCCGCGTGCTTTGCCGCACCGAAGGAAGTAAGAGACCTTCCGCGATCTCGCGTCGCGCAAAACCGCCGACCAGTAGTACTCTCCGCTCGCGGTCACGTCGCGCAGCCTCGCTCCTTACCAAGGGTATAAACGAACAAGAGGTGATGTGTTTTTCTGCTGGCCTTCGCTTCAACGTCGCGTAGGCGCTCGATTAGGCGTCTCTGCGCGGGGTGTCTTTCGAGCGAGCTTTAACAGCCTCAGCGCTCTGCTCTTGGGACAGGCACGCACATGCGAAGACATGTGGACACCGTTTTCACCACGCGTTTTCTGTCTCGTCTTTTGTCTTTCCCGCGGACAGGGTTTGCCTCCGTGTGTCGTCATCATCTCCGTTTCTCTCCGCGTGCTCGTTCTTTGTCTCCAGCGGCATCGCATGAAGATGCTTTTGAGTGAACAAGAAATGGAGTTCCCTCACCTCTTTCAAAACCTCCTCAAGGTAGGGCGCGCGCCCAGATCCTCTGTTCCTGCATGTGGGCCGTCCGTTTTCTGCGTCGGCTGTATCTACAAAACGCAAGGCGAAACCTCCTCTTCGGAGGCTGAAAACCTGTAGCGTCCCAGCAAGCAAAAGGCAACCGCGTGGAGCTCTCGATTTCTCTTTCTCTACCTTTGTCCTCTCTCTTTGTCGGTCCTCTCCCCTTCTTGCCACTCGGCCCACTGTGTCTCCGGGCCTTGTCCTTGTGTGGAATTTAAAATGTGGAATTTAAAACGGTCAGGAGTATTCCTGACATCTTCAACTCTCGTGGCGGGCTTCCTGAGCGTCTCCCCCTTCCTTCTCTCTCGCTCCACGTGCGTCTCTCCTGTCCTTGCATGGCTTTCTGCTGTTGGTCCTGGCTGGCCGTTCGCCCCTAGCGGTCTTCGGTAGCTTCGTCTCTCGCTGTTCATCTCTCCTCTTGCCCAAAGAGTCCGGCGCCTTTTCTGTGCAGTCGTTGACGCCGCTGATTGCCGTTTCTGCGGCCGCGAGTCGCGCGTCGAAATCTGGGACGAAGAGGAATCGCGAAGATCGCGAAGCGGTTGACGAAGGCAGTCCAGCGGGCGTCCACCGCGGCGAGAAGCGAGAGAGAAGGCCTGACCCACCCGCCGGACGCGCGTCGGGTTCCGAGCAGCTTCTCGCCACAGTCGAAGACTTTGCGGGCGACGCGGTCGACGACATCCTCCGCCACGCAGGGAGACGAGGGGACGAAGGATCCGAAGCGGGCCGGAAGCAAGCTCCGGAGAGAGGCGCAGCGCCTTTTAGTCCCCGAAACGCAGACGAGAAAAAGAAGGAAACGGAAGGGAAAAGCCGAGCGGAAGAGCAAGACGAAGCGGCGGAGCTCGTGGTGACTGCGTGCGGCCTGCGCAGTGACGGGATGTGTAGACGCGTTTAACCAAGAGACACGGCTGCGATATCGGCGAGGAACCGGGTTTCCTTTTGGAAAGAATGCAAACGTGTAAGAGCGCGCAGGGTTTGGGGGAGAGCGGTAGGCATAGGTGGAGACATTTGAGAAAACGCGCCGAGAATCGTGGCCGTGACGCCGAGAGGACTATAGGCATGTCTTTGTACCTGCAAGGCGAAAAGTAGAGCAACCGCGAGAAGGGCTGGTCGCGGAAGAGACAAAAGAAGAGCTGTCTTTGCGGTGGATGTGTCGTCGAAAAAACGCTGCAGGGGGGAATCGGCCCCTCCGGCGCTGAACCTGCGAAAGTGCAACATTTTGTCGAGTGCTGGCTGTTGTGGGCGTTGTTTCGCGTGTCGTGGAAAACCCATCTGACGGCCAATCGCATGCAGACGAGCTTCCTGAGGCGAGCGCCGACGCTCGACGGAGTCGTGGGAGCGGGGCCAGGGGGGAAGGGGAAATCACAGAGAGACAGAAAGACGGCGAGGAGACAAGGGCAGACACAGCTGAGAAACAAGATGGACCGAGGGGGGGAAAGCAAGAGAAGAGACGAGACAAACGAGAAGCAGGCGGCGAGAGACCACGGAGAAAACAATAGTGCAGTTTGAGGAGGGGCGGAATCGCTGTCGTAATGTCAGTGTTTGTGTAGAAGCTGGTATTCTTGCGTCTCCGCGCGGTTGCTTTGTTTCGATGCTTGGAGCGACGGGTGCACGCAAGAGGCCCATAGGGAGGCTCCTGGTGTGTGGCGTTTTTGCGAAACACCGGTTGGAAGAGACAACGCGAGTTCAAACACGAAACGTAACGGCTAGCGTCTCCAACGTGTCGCAGGAAAGATGTGCTGGCGAGTATAAAAGGCCAGCGGAAGAATCGAAGCGCTGTTATGCATATCTTCGGGAAAAATACTGCGTTCGTCCGAGCGGCGGGACGCCCTTGGAGACAGAAGTCGCACTGTTTTACGGTAGCGACCAGCCTTTTTTTAAAGCGCGCCGATATGGGGACCACGGACCTACCCATGGATCGACACGGGATAAAGGAAGGGAGGCAGAGGAAAAAAGCAAGACTATCCTAGTTTTAAAAGGAAGGGAACTGCCGACTGAGAATCGAAGGAGGCGCTGTGGGACCTATCCTCTGGACCTCTTTCCCAAGAAAACGCGGCACGTTTCTGCTCGTGAAAAAGAAAGCCACTCGGGGCCTGTCTTGGGAGAAATCGCTGACGGTCAGGTGCCTTCCGGTAAAGAAGAGGTCAACTCATGCAGTCATGGTGATGTGGGAGTCTAGACCGGAAAGCCGTAGGATTTATCTTGGACAGGAGAATATCTCAAGGCGAAGAGACGGGCACACTCTGCTCGTTTTTCTCTTTGCGATCTGGTCACTCCGGCAGGTCCAGGAGCCTGCGTGAAAGAAAAGGACACAGAGGAGGGCGGTTGTATGCCCGTGTTTGTGTATCTTCCTTCCACACACAGGAATACAGAATTGAAAGTCGGCGTATCCCTTCAAGGGAGATGCGGAAGCGGAGTCTATAGTCGGGACACGGCACGTCGGGAACTGCATTTTGCCGCCTGGTCGTGTAGACACCGGTCGAAAAAGCCGTCGGGATCTCGTAAATCTGCGCGTGGATTCGAGGGGACGCCTACGAGAATGCGGAGTGTGCCGGGAACGCAAACAGGGCCGTACTGTCTCTTGAAACGTTCTGGAAGTTGTGTGCGGCACTTACTTCTTCACAAGAGGCTCGTAGGGCACCAAGTCGTCATCACATTTATCTGCTAGACCAAAGATTTGTTCGAAGCACCTCCAGTCGTCGGCAGACAACGGTTCGCCAAGGTTACAGAAAATCATTTTCACCACTCGCTTCTTGAGTTTTCCTGTTTGTTCGCGATCGTACACGAGAAACAGCTCTCGGAAAGTCGTCACTTTATCTTCGTCATGGACGAGGAGAGAACAGAAACGGCCAAAGGCTGCCAGGTCACACCGGCCATTCACTCGCTGGAAAAAAGTGTCAACTTCTTGCTCTGACGGAGCAAATCCCTGAAATCAAAGAAGGCGAGGACATTTGGAAACCAACTGAGCCTTCTGTAACCAACCCACGGTAGTCCCCATGCCACAACGACCCAATCACACGAGGATCCGAAACAACGTGCAGGAGGGAAGCGCGAGAGAACTTTGGCAAAAACGAAAAATCATGGGACACGGCCTTAAGACCTCTCGTTTCCTGTCTACGCGGCGGCTCGTCGCCGAAACTCAGGAGCAAAGAGCCGCAACCGTTTCGGAGGAAACACCCAGGATGTCGCCGAAATATCCCTGGAGTCTTCCACTTTGTGTCGTAGTGGGTGAGAAAAAGCGGCCCCTGCCCAACCGATTTCGAGGCATCGGTTCAGGGGGTAGGCAAATCGACGCGTTCTACCGTTGTCGGCGTGAGGCAAATGTACCCAGCTGCTGTGGGCGCAGGGGAACTGTGGAGAGAGAGAGCGATTCGTACAGGGGAAAAGAGAAGGGGGAAACGGGGAGCTTACCAGGTACCGTGCTAAACCGGCGACTGCTTCCTTCCGTTGAATGGTCCGCGAAGATCCCTGCGGAAACAGCACAGGCGGGCAACGAAAAGGCAAAGCAGCTATCCTCAAACGTGGCAAGCAGCGGTGTCTTTGAAAAGTAAATGCATCCGGAGACCAGAGCAAAACGGCAGAGGGTCGGCATAGAGCCGTCGCTGGTACGTGCCACTCTGATTCCGTCCACGGCCGGATGGGATGCGGAAAGCTGCCGAATGAAGAGAGTGGGACGTGCGAGATGCTCATCGTTTTCGCCGGCGGAAGAAGCCGCGAGAGAGGGTGTTTCCTGCTGCGAGGAATCCTCGTTTTGATTCGTTCCGACGGACACAAGCAAGCAGACGCGGAGATTTCCACTGTGTAGTATCTCTTGGAGCTGTCTTAGCAACTAGATGTGGATTTATCTTCTATGGTACCGATATGTTCGAAGAGTTGCTCTAAAATATTCCATGTAAATACAGGTTCTTCACCTTAGTTAAGTATCTGGTGTGTTGTATTCATTGGCTAGCACTATGTTAATCTTCATACCTATGCATATATCCTTGGATTTAACGTCAAGACGCGACAAGGCCACTACGATGGTGCGCAGCCTCGAAGGAAAAGGTGTGGAGAAACGGAATCCCGTGGTACAATGTGTAACAGAAGTCTAGCTAGAAGGGGCGCTCTGCACGTTTTTTGGAGCTCCGCACGAAAAACAAGCCTTAGAGGGAAGACGGGAGGCGAGCAAAAGGAAAGCGGCAATAGGGCAGCAACGAGGAACAGTCCTGTTTCGGAGTTTGATGGGTCGCCTACACTGATTTCGCAAAATGCCGACTCCAGCTTCCATGCATCGATGTGGCGGATGACCTGAACGGCAGAAACACAGCAAGGCAGTAAGTCACCAGAGCGCCATTTTTGTACGCCACGAACCACACGTACAGAAGGTCAATACCCAGGGTCGAAGACTTGCCTTGTTCAAGCGAAGCGGCACACCATACCAATTGAAAGACGAGAAACGGGCGCTACGCAGGCATACACAAACGTCTATTTCGCGTGTTCGCGCGGCGGCCGCTCGGAAAATACGCAGGGACTCTCCTTTCCGTGAAAGTGTCTCATGCGATCCATTTTGAACCATCGGGAGGCGTGATCCCGTGTTGAAACTGGACTGGACCCACCGGGAAGAAACCTAGCTCACCAGCGGCTTCCGTCTTAGCAGAGCAGAGCTGCAAATTCGTGACGATGGTGCCTTTTGTTTTCCGGAGAGTTCCATGATTTTTTTTCCCTTCTGGTAGTAAACGAGGATCGTCAGTTGTGGCTGTTCCGCGGCCCCGTCGATAGAGTCGGCGAAAAGGCGCCGGTGCTACCCCAGCGCCCGACGTAGAAGAGCAGTCGACACCCCGAAATGCAGTCAGGCGAAGATGTCTTTAAGGAACGCCTTTCTGGGAGGGCTATCAACGCACCATTAAAAACTGTCAAAGCTGCATCGCGCGCAAGCGGAAAACGCGGTGAACGCCGACTGCCAAGCTGGCCTGCGCAGGCAAAAGGAAACGCGATTGAGGTTGCTTCGCGGCAACAATCCGGGAAATCTCCCCTCGCGAATCTGTCTGGGAGACTGTTTCCTTGAGAAAAAACGGAGATGGGTGAGAAATGGGAAGCAGCAGACGATTAAACCAAGAACGGGGCAACTGCGTCCTGCGCTTGAATTCGGTGTGTTTATAGGTCAGAGTAAGCTTGCACTGGAAGAGCGGTGGAGAAAGACATCCCCTAGAAGGAAACTCCCTGCCCTCCCAAGGCCACCGCCGAAAGTAGATGACTTGACAGTTGCTGAAGGAAAGCAGGTGTTGCAAAAAAATCCCTTGTTAAAGAGGCAGCTAACTGCTGTCCTGTTGCTTCGGATGGAGCCGACGCGCTCGAGTGCGGGCTCACGGCTTTCTCGAGTCTCAAAACCCCCTGAGACCCAAAGGCCGTATACCTTTATGAATCAGAACGCAACAAAAAACCTCGACGACTCGCTTCGAGCGGAGCTGACAGAGTGTGCCTGTCGCCCAGTTGAGGATGTCTCTGGATTTTTCTTGGAGAATCCTCTCACAAGACACTCGCGCACATGCGCCGCTCGTCGAGGGTACCCTGGCGGATGGTTCGGGTGCCGGCACGGCCAACCGGTTAGAAGAGCGGCAGAAAAGAAACCGTTTCTCTCTTTTGCTTTCGCCGAAAAAGGAAGCGGTATGGGGAACGGATGCCCGCGAACCTGGTGACAGTGGACAGCACCTCAAATCCGTCGATCTCTCAAGTAAGTTTCCGGCGTATCACGCGACCACGGTGGTGGGGAGGCGCTACGACGGCCACGGAGATCCGACAACCTCGCCGCCTCACAAGCCAAGAACGCGATGCCGCAGTCGTCTATATAATTCACGACTCTCACTAGTGTGCGCAGGGGTCCGTGTCCAAGCGGCGGATTGTAATTTGTATGTCCCATGTAAAGTTGCTAGCGCAAATAGTCGGCGATTTGGCCCTGTCAGTATGTGTTTTTATCCGGCCCCTGGGACTGGCTGGAGGCTGCCGGCGCGAAATCCCTCTGCTTCTTTCACTGCAAGTCCGAAGACAAACGCGCACGCTCCCGATGCAGTCGCCAATCTGTCGAGTGGCGGCTTCCAGTTTATCTGTTTCATGCTTGCTTCCTCTCAGACTTACCTGTCTCTGCCGTGTCGCGTCTGTATGCCGTGGCGAAGGCGTGCAAATGCCGGAAGAAAAAAAGGCAGCCGAGTCGGGTTGTTCAACCTTGGTTAACGTTTTGTAACACGCGGCAAAAGCTGGGATTGTGTTGCCGTGGCGAGTTTAGAGCGAAGCGAAAACCGCAGCCAGCGATTCGGTTCAGAACACACGGAGCGCTCGTTTAAAATTACACCTGGACGTCGGGGTCCACCCCACCAGAATGTACATTCTGAATAGGCAAATACGAACGCATCTGCGCGTTTTCCTAAGTCAGAACGCATACATCGGAGTGCGATTTGCCTCGCTGGAGAGCGGCTGATGTGGGCTCTCACAGAGTGCAGCGAGTGTTGAATCTCGCGTATCGGTGGCCGCCGAAAAAATCGAGGCGCGGGAGCATCGTTTGCTTTCTAGACTGAGTCTCTTTTTTCTTTGCCTCGGCTGTGTCTGAGGCCGAACTCAGGTCTCTGGATGAGGCAGATCTAGCGGCGCGTACGACTAGCCGTGCACCGCACGTCTCTCTGGATTAAAATTCTTTAATGGATCAATGATGAGAACGGAAGGTTTTAGAGGGGGTTTCACTGCGTCTGCGAACGTGAACGTCACACGGCAACTGCACTCACGTCCATCAAGAAATCCAAGAGAGTACGCCAAGCTGAAAAGAGATTGTCTACAGTCCCTCAAAGTCCGGGATGCGAACTGCAGTCGCGAACCCTGTACCCGGCAAAAAAGACGATTTCTGCACAGTCCAGAGAAGCTCATATAGCGTAGGTTCTCCCAACGCGCGCGAGTCTCAGTGCATTCTCTCCGTCACAGATCTTTCGCAGGCAAGTCGCTGCGCTTTTCCGCTAGAAAGAGAACGCGTGTTTTGCTACAGGGGCCGGAAGGATGTGCAGAGGCTCCTGTTTGTTCGTCTCAAAAAGCCGGACTAGAGATTAGTCAAACGCGCAACTAGCGCGTTGTGTTTCTGGATGTGCATGATTCTGTCGAAACGTGGCCTTCGCCTGGACACCGAGTCGATCTCAAAAAAGCCCCCTTCTGGAGGCGGAGCCGAAGGGCTGCCGGAGGGTTCTTCTGGAGGCGCAGACGCACCGGCACCAAAGTCCAGACCAGGTGCGGTAGAAGAGACACTCTGATCGATGAGATCGGGGGATTTTTGACTCGCCAACTTTGCTTGCTCGGCCTTGAGCTTGCCGGTTTGCCTCTCCATTTCCTTCTGAATTGCCTCGTTTTGCTTCTTGGAGAACCAGCGGCCTCTCCACTTCTTGTGGAACCACCGCCCCATGCGCCGGAACGCATTCGCGACAACCTACGAAGAAAAAAACGAAGAGCTAAACGGCAAACGATAACCCCTGGCGGTGAAACTTGAACGAGGCAGTCCCTACATAGTGTACACATTCACCTGCTGCGCCTTCCGCCCCCCCGTCGCTTCTCCTGTCGACCTTCTTGTGAGTTCCGTCTTGATGCACGAGCACCAAAGCACGCAGTTTCTCACAGGCACACGCAGTGGTTCGATTTCCCCAGGCTGACGCTTGCGAAAAACGAACCCTTTGCGGCTTTTCACGTTCCCCCCTCGCCCTCTCTCTCTCTCTGCACACTACGTGAGACTACCGCCGCAGACAAGCGGCGCCGGGTCCAGGAATCCGTCCGGCTGTCCACAGGGTGCTCGACTCGACCACTCAGAAGCGGCCGTCGGCGCTGTCTTTCCAGCCCTTCAGGTCTCTTGAGCGTGGGACTCGCCTCTCCCTGGAGGCCCCCACCTTACCATTTCAAATCGCGCAAGAATCTTGATGTGGGACACGGCAATCTGCCAGATTGCGAACGCTGGGCCGAGCAGCATGCCGATTCCAACGAGCGCGAGACTCTGGAACACCGCACTGGTTGCAGCGGCGGGGGGCGAGGCGACAGGATCCCCGATAGACCCGTCGACGCAGATTCCCATCGGGGGACAGCCGGTGAGCTCCGGCGCTAGACTGCTCTGGTTTTGCGCGACTTGCTCGACCACTTGAGTGGTTTGTTGCATGGCCCTGGAAGAACGAATCGAACAGAGATCAAACGCCTGCGTGTAAAGCCTACGGTGTGCACCGTTCAGAAACACAATCCAGGCGAAAACCTTTGAAACTCTGTGGGCACTGGCGACCAACTCTCTCTCTCTCGCAGTCTCGGCGAGACAGTCCCGAGAGGTGAAGACCCGAACCCGCCTCCCTTTCCCTTTCGGTCTCTCTCCCCTTGCTCCAAAACGCTAACAGCGTGTGTGTGTGTGTTTGTCTACTCGGAAGACCGGTTTTGTCGCGTGCGCGCTCCCTCCTTTCTCTTTCTCGTGCATCTGGATGCGCCCCTGGCCGTCTGTTCCCTTCCGAACGCGCGCGCCGTCTGAAAGCCTCGCAGAAGAGCCACTCACACGCCGACAGCAGCGAAGCAGAAGAGGGCGAGGGTGATCCAGGAAAGGATTTCCACAATGCGCTGATCCCGGCGCGATCTCTGCCAGCGGACAATCATGTGTCCAAAGTAGGGGCCTTGAGCCTTGAGGAACATGCCGAGATTAGGCAGGCTCTGCGCCGAGTAGAGACGCCCCGTCATGACGGTTTGGTAGGCGAACATGGTAGCCACGCCGTATTTCGCTCGCTTCAGCATCTGTTTCTGATCTCTGGGGATCAGCTGGTCGTAGAGTTTCAGCGGCATGTCACTGCCCAGGAAGACGGTTCGGAACGAGTTGACAGCCAGGTTATCCGTGAGGGATTTCTTCCAGGCATCCTTCGAATACTCGGCCTCCAGTTTCGCCGTCGCCTCCGGGTTAATGTAGTTGTTCATCGACACCGAGAAAAACAGCGACCACGCCTGAGCGAAAATCTGGGACAGCGCCGACGCCTGGAACTCCTCGTTGCGCGTCTTGCCGTCCATCTGCGCGTAGTACGGGTGAATCATGTCCAGGAGCGAGTGCACGGGGACCTGGAGAGAGACACAGAGGAGAAAAAACGCGTGGAACTGTGGACCGCCACAGCTCGAGAGGGGATGGGAGAGCCCTGGAAACGTCCTTTTCTGCCCCTCTCCCTTGCTTCCTCAAACGTCTCGAAGGCCGCACCAGAGACACAGCGGGGAAGATGTGGACAGCTCTCCCCCGCCACCAGAAAGTGCGTGCGTTTTTCGTTTTCCTTCCTCAAGGCGTCTGCTCGTTAGCGCGAAACCTGCGACGCGACGCCGGCGAGTGGGGCAGAAACACGGTCCGTTCTTCCGAAACTTTTTTCTCGAGCTCGCTGCTGAGGAACGTCTGCCTGTCAACGCTTACCGCGAACGGTTCTCGGATCTTCTTTTGCAGGAGATTTTCGTAGGTGATGCTGAGCTCGCTGACGGCTTTGCGGAACGCAATTTCGTTCTTGAAGACTGCCGTGTGGCGGTTGTAGATCGTGGCCATTTCCTTCACGACTTGACTCACCAAGTCTTCCCGGACTTTGACAACCGCGAAGACAAAGTGTCTGGCCATGTACGGCGGCAGCCGCAGGAGACTCCTCAGCGTCGTCTTCATTCCTGACCATGTCCGCGCGAAGAACCCCTGAGACCGCATCGACGTTTCGCTGCGCTTCACGACTTTCCCCAGAAACATAATGTTTTCAGATCCAAATCGAGACAGCAGGAAGCGTGAGTCGTTGATCACGGTGATCGCGTTCGACGCGTGGCTGAGGAAGTCGCAACCGGCGCGCGACATCTCGACGTTCTCAGGGTTCTCCTGCAGTCGGCGCATGGACCGATCGAGGCGCTCGGCGACCATCGCGTCCAGAGTCTCGCGCGTTGGAATGGGCATGGTCATAATGTTCACCCCGGCGAAGTCAGCCGCTGTCACGTTATCACCCTCTTCCATCTTTTTCTGAATAAACGCAGAGACGCAGCGCACGGACACGTCGGGCGGATGCGCCGCAACTTGGACAGCAGATACAGCGAAAGCCCACGAGCGACACGAGCAGGAGACGGCACACAGAGACCTGCACACGTTGACGGAGAGCCAGGGACCCGCGCATGAGAGCGACAGAAAAAGACCGCCAAGGTCACGTATCGAGACAAGACTCCGATTCCAGTTGCATCCCCGCGCGAGTGGCCGCCAACCCCTTTCTTTCTGCGACCCGCCTCCTTTCCACGACCCTGGGGCAGCCGCTCGAGTCAGGTGCCGGAAAGCAGTCACAGAGCGATGAGAACGTCTAGGCTCGGAAAGCGCATATCTGTGACGCGGAGGTTCTTTCGGTGCGAATCCCCTCGATTTCCACAGGTATGTGTGTAAGACGCACGACGAGTCTGTCGTTCATGCCGTGGGTTGCCCATGACTTCAGAGTCTTGTCAATCTCCTCGGCGAAGCCACCTTCGCTGTTGATTTTCCCTCGGCTGTCGCTGTACAGCACGGCCATCTGGTTCACGTGTTTCATCGCCAGTGGGTGGACCAAAACTTGGATAGCTTGGAACATTTTTCGACGAGTCTCCGGACTCAGCTTCTGATGCAAAACTGGAGGCAAAACAGAAAAGCGGCAACCGCGTCCCTCCCAGATGCACCCAAACGCCTCGAATTCGCAGCGTCGTCAAAGCGACAGAGACGCTCTTCGTCCAGCGGGCAGCGACTCCAAAAGAAAACGGTATGTCTCCTCGAGAAAAGCACGCGAGACTGAACACATGGCCTATGAGGGTTTCCTCCAGGTCTGCACAGCCGAGAGGCGAAACCAACGAGCTTCCCCGCCGAGCGCGTTTGGCCCATGAACGCCGGCGCCGTTGTTTTCGATCATCTTTTTGCGTTAACAGCGGCGTAACTCAAATCCAATAGGCAGAGGCACGATATCGTACCACGGACCTGGCACGCTTCGTCAGTCAAAAGAGGGTGCCTGCTGCGGCAGACACGAGAGCTAGAGAAAGCCCCGGAAAGAAGCTAGAAAAGCTCGGATGTATGAAGCCAAACAGCCATGACCCCGCCACTTACACTGCAACATCGACGGCTGGTACGCTTTCTCTGAGAGTCGGGTTCCAAGGCGTCTCATGAGAGAACCGGTGAAACGGCTAAAGAGCCACCGTCTCTTCCCGTTCCCCGCAAAGAGAGACGTGATCAGTCCAATGTCCCAAATGCTCGGGTGGTCTGTCAAGACAACACACACAAGACAGACTTCGATTGAGGGCCCACACGAGCGATGACACGTTGCGGCACGCTGCAGAGCCGCGCGCGCGTTCGCCGATACAACCCGGCAAAACCCTAGGAGACAACACAGGTGGCCAGCCGCCCTTAGAGGTCCACTTGGCTGCAACGGCCGTGCAGAAGTTCGAATCCTCTGCAGTTCCCGTCCCGCCGGAACCCCAGAGTCCTCCCGCATGCAGCTCTTCACACGCATCTGTGTCGGCGGGACTTTTCCTTGTCGGAGTCTTCCTGCTTTATCACAGCACTTACCCAGTCCGCCCAGGAGTTCTGCGTTTGACAGCGTGGAGCTCGAGTAGAATTGCAAGGCACTGAGCAGGGCTGGAGCGTAAGCGTTCTTCGAGAACACCGTTCGTTGCGTCGCTCGGTTGCTTGCCAAGGAGGCGAAAGGCCTTCCCTTCGTGGCCTGACTCGCCTTCTTCACTTGCGCGTCGCTCGACGCGAGTGCTCTGAGGACTTTCGATGTGGTTCCCCGGCCGTCGAGGCCGAGAACGTCTGTGACGGGGCTGCAGAGCAATCGCGCCAAGTTCTTCGAGCAGTTCTTTTGCCACCAAGTTTTCTTCCACGTCGCCGTGCAGACGGTGTCGGCAGCGACCGGCTTCTTGCTCTTGCCGAGCTTGGCGCACGTCGCCTTGACCTTCGTCGCTTTGCCTTCGACCTCCTTCAAGCTCCGCTCGTCGACGAAAAGCATCGGCGTCCACCAAGGGCCGTAGTCCAGGCTGAGCACGTCGCGGACGTTCGCGGCACCCAGCTGTGCAGCTGCAGGCAACCGCACCGGAGAGAAGCCGAGAGAGTCTGAAGGACGCCTCTGGCGCAGACAGGCCGATTCCCCTTTGGAGTCGAGGGCGTCGTGGCAGCCTCAATGAAGCCTCAGGACGGTAAGGAAACGCGAACAGGGTCCGCGCAGGCTGCGTGGTTTTGCTCGAGAGAAAGGCAGCTGGCCTCGCTTCAGGCCTGCCCCTCGACACGCACACGGAAAAACTTCGCTGGCCATGGCGCATGTTGTCGCCCCGAAGCGGCCAGCCCTGTTACGCTTTTGAGCGAGGTAAAAGCGAGAGACGATGGATCTACATGGCAGCAACAGCGACCCCACAGCGCAGAACCGCATATAGGGGACGTGCACAGGTCCACATTCACGCAGTGCCTCGCAGACCGGTTGCGCGTACCCGCTCGCAACTTGAACCAATGGAAGTTCCTGCGGGCCGCAGCCTCTTGCTCCTCTGGAGAGTCTTCGTCGTCAGACATCTCTTCCGGTGGCGTGGCGCCAGTCTTGGTCTCCAGGAGAACGAATTGGTCCTCTTCCGAAACATCAGAGCTGCTCGGCGTCGCTGTGGTCGACGACGCCTGGGTAAGGACCGTGTCTGCGAACGAGCAGGACACCAGGCTGGTGACATCCGAGACGCCCTCCACGCTCTTGCGGAAGGCGAGACAGAGCCGCCGGAAATTCGAGGCTCCACTGGCGCTGTGCTCGAGGAGAACGCTGCGCTTCTTCTTCTCGTCGTCAAGCGACTCCATTCGCGCGTTGAAGTCCGTGACGGCGGCCGATTCGGCTGACAGAGACGCACACGCCACGGAGAAAACGCGGAACAGGTGGAAGAGTCACAGGTCGTCAGCCAGGCACACAGGGCGAACTCCAGAACACCTGCTCTGGGCTGTTCCGTTCCCACACCGCGTGACAAGCCTGCGGGTGTATCTGGGCGTGGAGGGCCAGCGCGAGCTCTGTGTGCTTGCAGAGATCGGGAGGGGATTCTGCGGTCGTGCGGGGCGCCAGCAGAGACTCTCTCGGGTTTGTGAGAGCCGAAGGCGAGAGAACACGCAGAAAAAACGCACCGTCCGTCAGCGTCGGGATTTTTCACAGATGCCCCCGCCGCGCCTCAAAACTTTCCGGCTTACCTAGGTCGAGAGCCACAAGTGTGCGGTGGAGAAGATCGCAGGAGAACTTCGCTTTGCCCACGACGCGCGATCGCCGAAACATTTTCTCTCTCGGGATGGTCGGCAGAGTGGAGGGCGTCTTGGGCTTCGGCTTCAGCTTCTTCAGAGCCACTCCGCAGAGTCCGTCGATGTGGCTGAACCGCTCCTGCGACCCCGCTCGGAGGAGCGTCGAGATGCTCGGGAAGGGCCGAGAAGCGCCATCGCCGGTGAACAGTTCGTCCCACCGGTACCAGGCTTGGAACAAGAGGTTATACAGCAAGGACACTGCAGGAGGACAGCGGCCGGAGGCGCAAAGACGCATGGCCAGTCAAGAGGAAACGTCGACACTGCCTCCAAAAAAGCTGACACTCAGTGCCCGGGACGCCACAAACCCAAACGTCACGCAAGGGAGTCAGCCGCGACAAAGAACCCTGGACGACAAATCGAAGAGTGCGTGTGGAGAACTTGGGGCGAACGAAAGGAAAACGTTCTGTATTTCTAGATAGGGGAAACTGGCTGGTGCACGACGGCAGAGGAACCCGGGACACAGGGAGGGCGGCGCCTCGAGAAGCTGCGTTGCGGCAGAGCCTGCAGAGATGACTCCTTTCAACGCGCCCCAAAATCATTCCCGACCCCTTGTCTCCGAACGCTCGCCGCGCGAGCCTTTTTCTCGACAAAAACCCGCGCTCTTCCACCACACACACCGCCAGAGCCTGCTGTCAAGCCAAGCGTTCACGGACGCGGCCTGTCGAACCGGGTCGCTTACCAATGGGGCTTCGGGCGCCGACGAAGAAGAGATGACGCGCAGTGCTGGCATGCAGCGTTGCAGTGAGGCCAGGTTCGTAGGGGAACGGCCGGACGCCGGTGGTGTCTGGAGGACCGAGGGGCTTTCCGAGTAGTTTGTTCTTCAGTTTGCTGGTGAGACACTCAGCGACATGCAGAGACGGGCGGGAACTGCGGCCACCGCGGAAAGGACTGTGTAAGCCTCTCCCCTTTCTGTAGGGGTCTACTCACTGAGTCGCGCGAAAAGGCAGATGCCGGCTTCAGCGGTGCGACACGGCAGGGACCAGAGCCAAGAGAGAAGAGTGCTATCGAACTCGCTGAGAAAACCGTCGGAGAATTCCTACCTGAGTTCCACCAAACTGGCGGCCGCTTGCGAGGCCGAAGGGGCTGTAGCCGAGTCTCCATCGGAAGCAGCGTTTTCTTGGGCGTAGACGTCGGAGACGGCAGCCCGAGAACCGATCGAGAGGAGGGACGACTGTGGGACTGTTTCTGAAGAGGACGAGCCCGCTGACCCTCGCGATGGTTGGCCGTCGTCAACTGTTTCGGTTGTGGGATCCTCCGCTGAGGGTGCTGGGACTGTGGAGCAGAAAACGGCACGATGTCAGAGAATGCAGACACCCCGTCCAGATCCTAGGCCCCCCCCCCCACGAATCTACACAGATCCGCTGCATGCGCCCATCTGGGAGGCGAAAACAGGGCGCCGCGAGAACAGAGCATACGCTAGGCCAAGCAAGCAGTTGGTGACTCTCCGGTTTCTTCTACGAAACCCTCTGTCTCCCCAATTAAGGCCCATTTGAAGCGTGTTTCAGGCAACAACGCGAGACACAGACGAGAGGGGAAACGATGGCCAGTCCAGCGCTATCGCTCGTGCGTTTGCTTGTGGAGAATGCGCCAAAAGAGACGTACCTTCCCGAGTAGTTCCCCCGAAGAGGGCATTCAGTTTGTCCCTCAACTCTTCAGGTTCGGCGGACGTGTGAACGATAGTGAGAGGACGCTCGATAACCAGCAAATCGTGAAGAGCGACGGCGTGTGCATACGCCTTTCCACAGTCGTTTTCTGACGACGGGGCTGAACCCGCAAGTTCCCCTTCGAAAGCGTCTAAATACGCCTCCACGAGCGCCCGAGACAGCTGCGCACAATCCAGCGCGGGAACGGAACGGGCGCGACAAGGCAGCCCGCTGCCGACAAGGTCGCGGAGTCTCAGGCAAAGATCGTTCTTGGCATCTGTAGCGAACGAGAGACAGCAAAAACAAACAGGTATGTGGCGCCACGAAACAGGAACTAGAGAACGAGGACCTCAGAGTGTCTAGGCTGCGAAGAGGCGGTCGACGGAGAGAATCGGGAGCGACGAAAAGCATACAAGTGCAACGGAAACCCTTTTTCAAGCAGCGCAAACCTCCCTGGCAAGAACTGTCCCTGTCGGACCGCATGTGCGGTCACGCTGAAAGACGGTCTTGGCTTACGTGCAACGCCTCGCGTCAGGAACTCGGAACCCATCAACTCCCTGAGGGCCAGCAGGTTGTTCTTTTGGTTGCCTGAGACAACGGAGAGGCTCTGTGCAACGTAGTTGGAGCTTCCTTCACGGGGAAGCCGAAGCCACAGAGAAAAGATTGGTCTCGAGAGCAGGGACAAAGTCGTGGTGTGCGGACGGCCTGGCGCCTGAAAACTGCCCACGAATAGATGTAAGGCTAAGTTGTGTTTTTCGACGTCGCGAACCTAGAACGCCAAAGCGGAAATGCAATTTGGAAGCTCGTCGGGGCACGGGTGTCCCTCCAAGCGAGGTGAACCGGCGGCCTTACTCGCAATAGGAGCCAGGGGGTCATATGTCTGTGCATGCAGGTACTCTTTCACTCCGGGACGGTAGAGCTCAACCTCGTTATACACGCCTGATGAGAAAAGGGAACGGGAGTTGAAAGTCGGGGAAAAGGGACTGGAAGGCTCGACACCCGTGCGAAACGCGGGCCGCGAGACGTACACGGTCGACGACAAGAGGTTCGTTGCTACGGAGAGCACTTTTTTCGCAGAAAAGACAAGCTAGCAGAGCGAAAGACCCGGAATTGAAAGCACGGAAGGCTGAATGCCAAGGCCCAACGGCATGCGTGTTTTTGCTCGAGATCTCAGGCTGGTTCCAAGAGAGTGCACGCAGGCAATCGGCGGGTTTCCAACTCCAACACACTGTGCTGCCGGCATGCCGTAACAGGATCCACGGTACTAAACTCCCGCCCTGTATCTGTGTGGTGTCTTCCGAATGTCCCCATTCAAACTTACAAGAGCTAGTGAAAGGCCATTTAGCCGCTGAGGAAAACGCAAGAAGCAACGCAGGACACACGCCAATGAGAAAAGCGGACACGATGAACCCGATGGCTCTGGACGTGTCCCCTTTGTGACGCTTCCGAAAGCGCCTGTTTGGTGGAAAACGAAAAGAACTGGCGGCCAGAATTCCACACGCCTCTTGACTGGAAAAGACTTCCCTTGTCTTTCCTCAGTCGCAACCCCCGGGTACAGCCGATGGTCCTACAGAACGTATCTGCTTGCTGGCTTACGTTCGGCGTAAGGCGCGGGCGAAGGAGCTGGGTCTGCGTTGCCTTTTTTTAGCGGTATCGGCGTCATTTCGAGATTGACGTCATAGTGGCCTCTCTTTCCTTTGCTTTTTTTCCTCCGTAACCCGTCGGTCACACTCTCGGCGTCGGCAACCCTGTCGACGCCGACAAGAGCGCCGAGAGCCAGTGCAGCGACATAGCCGAGGAAGACGAAGCGGAACGCCCTCATGGCGATAGGCAGATCAAAACGATTCGGGCGAGGCAAAGTGGAAAACGCGCACGGCGAGTAGACGGCCTTGGTGCACCCTCTCGCCAGCACCGGGGTCAGAACTGCGACTCGGGCGTCGGCAACGGCCCTTCCTTGCGGACGTCTCGCAGGTGACGGAGGCTTTAGAGGAGGATGGGGAGTGGTGGGCGCGCGAAAAATCGATTGTCCTCGTGCGGCTGAGTCGGAGACTCCCGGCCGAGAAACGCCTGAAAACCGGGCACGCGGAAATGCCACATCCAACCGGCCCCGGCAACGTGCCGCGGAATCCGCACAGGTCAACTGCCGCCTGGGTTTTCAGTTTTTGCAAGAGACAAAACGCACGCAGCGTCCCTGAAGCGGCGCTGAGAGAAAAGAAAAGGTAGAGGTGAGATCTGGTGAAAACAGAAAAATACGGTAGCGGTGCCTTGCCACGACGCCGTGTCTTGCTTGAGAGCCGGCGCGCGCCGCCGATAGCTCAGCCCTGTGACGCACCGGTTTGACTGCGGCCGTGCAGTCGAGCAGACCGAACCGGGAATCTCCTTTCGTGCAGGCAAACCTTTCAGGCCTTTCGGTTTCCTAGATTTGCCTTCACGTACTCCACGCGAAACGCAAACGTCCAGAGAAACCGCGGGAGCGGCCTCACGAATTCAAGACAAAGCCGCGTAGTCTCCTCCCAGACAGCGCGTGAAGTGGTGTGAGAGAGAAGCGGATTTTGAGTGGGCGGTGCGGGAACGCCGGGCACCAAAGGACTTTGACCGAGACACGTGAACTGCGCCTCGAGAAGGGAAAGGTAAAAGAGCTCCTTGGAACCGTCGGAGCGGAGGCATTAGAAAGAGGTGGTCTTTCGTTCACCGCTCTCAGCAGCAGCCTCAGAGACTAGTAGAGCGCAGGCCTGCAAGCTGCTCGCGGCGAGCCGACGCGTGGCCTCGAGGTCGTCGAAAAGAGCCTCCAGAAAACGTGTCTTTCGCGCTCGCAGCCTCGAGCTGCGTGTTTATGGCGCCTTGGCGCCGTGCTTCCTAAAAGGGCTGGCTAGCCTCGGTCTGCGGTCCAGTTGCTTCGTGGGGAAATGTGTACGCTCGTAAAAACGGAGAGAGCAGCAGAGGCAGCCTCTTTTGGAGAACTATAGGATTCTCAGTCGCCTAGTTGTCACCCGAAAAGGGCGCTTCTCGTGTGGGAGCTTCCAGGGTTTCCCAGCTCGGGCGGAACCTTTTTAATGCCGGAGCAGTTTTGTCTTGCTCCGGGCGGGTCCCCACTGGCGGCAGGCAAAGGGTAAGCGGCAGAACGCACCAAGACGGGTAGAAGCGAGACTTAGAAGAGGCGCTCGGACAGCACAGATAACCCTCGTTCGTGTCAGGAAAGAAAGTGCAAAAAAGACATGAGCGGTGGCCGTCGTGTGGACACCTGACCGGTCTGCAGGCGTAGAGACGAGGGTGTTAAAAACTCGTCTAGTGAAGCTCCAGAAAAGATCATCTTTGCATCCAGGCGTCTGACTGCTCACTTCCCAGCTACTCTAAGCACGAACTCCTTGGAGTGGCGGAGTTACGCGGTGCCTGTAAACTGCGTAAGCGAACCAAAGTGGAGCGCCTCGCATTAACTGGCGTGTGCCTGCCTCATAGAGCTTTCCAGCGCGACAGCAAGCGACTCTCGGGGTATTTGTGAATATGTTGATTTTCCTCCCTTGTGCCATCGTTGACCTTTTGAGCTTCTTGGGTCCGCCCAAAGCGCCCATCAACTCTTACCGAAGAGACACTTCTTGGGCAAAGGACGACAGTTCCCCTTATTCCTATTGGCGCGGGGTCACGGTTGCTGCCGAAACGACGGCTCTGGAGCTGTCCACGAGTCATCGTTAACCCGTGTCCACTACAGTAACTCCCCGTTTGTTTTCACACTCAACGAGTGGACGGATTGCCGCTCAATGGCTCAGCTTTCTCCGGGTCAATTGCCACCGACAGCCAGAGATGAGACTTGGGAATAATTCGATCGTACGACGACTTCCCCGTGTCGTGCAGAGCACTCATTTAGTGCCTCTTGGTATGTCCAGTCGATGTTGCGTGATTCGTGTGAAGCTGCGTTGCCTCAAAATCGAAATGGAGTACAGCGTTTGCTGGACACGTCAATGCTTATACAAGAAAAACTGGGGGTCAGTCCTTCCTCAACGCATTACAGCTAGCCTCACAACAGGCATCCAAAGCAGATACACCTTCGCTGTGCTTGCAGGAAGAAGGAGAGAAGGGAACAAAGCAACTGCTTGATAAGTGTTTGCAGGGGTCACCTTCCAGGACAGAGCTGGTGTGGAAGCATGGTCGTCTGTGTTGTCTATAGCAGCTTTTCCAATAAAAGGAGAGTCGTCCATAATGCTCCAGTTTGGTACGCCTCGTTTTAGGGCGGAGCTGCTTAGGGTCTGGCCGTTGAACCATTTCCATCCTCTCCAGGAAAAGGTAGTTTGTTTAAACCTAGGAATCTCATTTTACAATGTGTGTAACAGGAGTCTAGCTTCAGTTTTTCGCCACAAGACTGTCTCGCACATCTGGGAAGCATCAGCACATGATTCGTCTATACGATATAGGGGGCGCATTTGACCACTTTGATAGAGCTCCATGAACTGCAATGTCTATCCCTGTTGTATTCGTAGGGCAGAGCCTCCTTACTTGATACACCATGGATTCAAGTTTCACACCGATTCTCCACAACTCGCTGGGCAGAATTAGATGCCTCTACTCACTCGGAAGGCCGACGGGGCGGTACGGAGAGAACGTGGTCATCCGGGATCCCGTGATCGAGTTGTCCGTAGGTACTGGTGTTTGAATCTACACGCTTGTTATGTGAGCTTGGTGATGCAGTTCCCACTCACAGCTGGGTACAACTCTCCCCTTAGTGCCCAGCCCACATTCTACCATTCAGGGTCACACTGTTAACAGGAAAAGGTGGTGTTTGTGAGAGGTTAGCAGCTGATGGCAACTCCAGCCGTCCTGTGTTTGTTCTATGTCGAGGCGACTGACGCATGCAGACTGGCTGCTATGTGGGAGTTCCGCTGCACGATCCCCATCGGCTCTGATTCAGACATGTGCCGTGTCCCGCTTAGACTTTGCTCGAGTTTTCCGCGGCATCCTGTTCGGTGCGTGTGGCACCCCGCGTTCACAATTACGGAGAAACACTCTTAAAAAGAAACCATTTGCTGATTCCTCCGCTATCTGCGTTTATCAATCTGACTACATTGGGCTGCTCTTGCCACAGGACACCCGGTTTTATTGCCGGGCGCGTTTCAGGAAGACATCGTGGCTCGCTGGACTGTTTTCTTCGGGATCAGGAAGGAGGTTTTCAGCTCGTCAGAGCCTGGTACACATTCTGCGATGAGCAGGCAGACAACCGCTTCGCACGAATGTAGACTTCTTATGCTAGAGCGTGTGGAGAAACGTTTGGCAAAAAACGGGACGCTATTATGCACGCGCGCTCTGGACGAACTTCGACAAGAACTGCCGAACGTTTTTGCTTCCGCCCATCCTGGCTTGGTCAAGATACAGGAGAAGTGAACTGAATGCATCATGTTCATGGAGCTTCGCCTGCGCCAAGCGCGTTTCGCCCCTCGAAGATGCTGAATCCAACTGTCCGCCTGCGTGTCTGTTTGCCTCTAAACTGTATCTGTGCCTCTCCTGGTGCGCCCCAGAAGGGAAATATTCTCTCATATGAGGACCGCAAGGAATGTGACCAAGCAAAAGCGCATTGCTAAAGGAAGGCAGAAACCCACCAGGGTAGCTCGTGACTAAACGACGGGGTCTAGCCCTGCAGCGATATCTTTTTTACCCGAGCTTGCGGTGGCGCCACTGGGGCGAGAGACCAGTTGATGGCGGAGCTCGGCGTACCCTACTCGCATCCAAAGGTAGCCTTTTCGTGGACGCTTTGTTTTGAGCGCGAGGTTTGGGAGAGAGCACCCTTTCGTCTCGCTTTAGGTTCCTGTCCCGTCTCGTCCATCTGCGCAACGCCCCCTGGGTCGGCCTCCCCACGAGCGCGACGCACGGTACACCGCAGACACCACGGGCGGGTCCGTGGAAAAGATCCAAATGACAATTTCCGCGCTCTGGCTCCATCCTTGGGGGAACTGCACACGAAAAGTCTCTGCAGTGCTCGGATGCACTCTAAGACTTTCAGGTTGACGTAGGATGCAGCGGCGACGTGTTCTCCGCTTTTCCCAAAACAGTCGGAGCCGCGAAAAGAAGGCACACCCGTCTGGTCCTTTGTGCTCCGGCGTCCGTGCATCACCCGGACTCTCGTCCAGTGAGCTTTGTGGACGTGTGGCCCGCCCTCTATGCACGAGAGAGTCACCAGAGAGCGGCCGCGAAGGTCGCGCATCGTGCTTTGAAACGAACATGTTTTTCCCCGGCAACGCAAGCCGCATCCCGTGCTGAGGCACAGGAATTTCGAGCGGCCGTTTAGGTGCATTAAGGCACTATGGTCCGTCCTTGCGTGGCCGGTAACAGCGCTGCGCTTTTCCCGCCTGCATGCCTCAGGGCGACAAGCATGCTTCTAATCGCTTTGAGAACGAAGAAACCTGTCCGGAACGCAGAACGCTTGCTCCAGGCGCTTTCCTCAAGTCGAGGACCACGATAGGTTTTCAAAACGTCGCAGCAGTGAAGCCGAGCTCGATTCCCGCCTTCGCGAGAAAGGACGTGAACTGTGTCAGCCACCTTCCAAGTTTCAAACATCACACCGTTTGAGTGACCGAACTTTCTGCTCGTGAACACTGACCGAGCCGGTTTCCTGTTTTCCGCGGTCGCTCACCGCTGCCGACGAGTCCCGTACTGTTGTCCTGTTCTAATAACTACGCTCCCTCTGCCGCAGGGAAGGAACCGTCTTGTTTTGCCCACTCCAGGCGGCTGCTGCCTTGCGGGCTTTTTCTTCAACTTGCACGGGGCAAAAAACGGACAGCTTCCGCCGTATGTACACAGAAAGAGCGAATCCCGCTAGGGCGTTTCTTTGGCTCGTCCGTTCTGCCTGTTGTTTTACTCGCCCTTCTTTTCCTCCGCAGTGCATGTAGACCATGTCTCCAGAACATGGTGCTCGTTTCCTCGTCCCCCGACCGCTTTCTCTCTCTCTCGTCCTGGGTTCCTGCCGCCTCTTTTCTGCAATGGTCTGTTCTCTTGCTCCTTGCCTTCGGTCTTAGCCACGGGTCCGTCGCCGGGGATCCTTCTTCCGAATCGCCACTGCAGACACAGCAGTCGCGTGAAGACTCGCCGTGGCATCCGGGGAGACAATTCCACGAGTCCGAAGCGACAGAGTCCATCTTCCTTCACCCCCGGCACAGTAGCACATCTGAGAGCGCTGACGACGACCCTGACGAATTCCGCTTCTTCGTCAAGGTACGTCTTCCTCGCCCCTACTCCGTAGAGGCGCTCTCCCATCCTTGGTATGTGTCACGGGTTTACCCACAAGCACTCCGACCATTCCTCGATAACTGCTCTTCACCCCTCTCTTTCGATCTGAACTTTTGTATCTCTGGAGGATCGGTTTCACAATTTCCGAAAATGGGGGCGACAAATTGTCCAGCACTGGCGATCGCGTCTCGAGATTCTGCATTTCGAAACAAGGCGACCGCCTACAGCGAGAACTCCCCGTTTTCTGTGCAACCGCCACCGCGCTGGTGCAAACACGCACAGGCTGATACATCGCTGCCACGCCGGGGACTGCGACAGGTCGTTCGTTTTCCTTCCTCGGCAGGCGCCTTAGAATCCGCCAGTGCGTCCTCTTTCTCCGGCGCCTTTTCACACAACCTCCTTCCATGGGCGCTCGGCGGCATTTCGATCTTTTCTCCTGTCTGCAGGAATCGGGGGGAAACCTACAGACAGGCGCGACGTGGAGTCCTCACAGAGCCATCCACTTCTTTGACTATTCCTCCGCTTTCCGCTACTCGAGGCTGCGTCTCTCACGCGCTGGCCCCTCTGAAGGAAGAAGGGGGTAAGGCGCCACAACGCGTGCACGACTGCTCACATCATCCCCGAGTCATTTGTGCAGAATCACCCCCGTCTCAACTCGCTTTTCCGCTGGCGGTCTATGCCACGAGAACGTGGAGAGCTCGGCATCGCTGCTCATTCCAGCTTGCGTGCACACGACATGCATGTATATATGTTTAGGACATGCCTATATGTATATATATACATATACATACATATACGTATATATATATATATATATAGTATGGAGATGGATGCAGATAGGTGGGTAGTTTCGTGGGGAAGTCCGCAGTCCCAGCTTTGTGAATTAGCCAGCCGTGCACGAATCTCCACATCGATTTGGGGTTCCGCGACTGTTTTTCTATAGGCGACGTGCTCAGCTCGTTTTCCTGTCGGCGGTCGTCGTGGCGGTTCTGGTGCACTACAGTAAGTTGCGATTTTGCTTTTTTCGCCCGAACGTTTCGTCTGAGCGTTCGCCCGTCGGTAGTTTCGAAGCGCGAGCTCGAGTCAAGCTGCCTAGCCACATCTTCGCGGCATGCGTGTGGTGCGACGCTCGGGTTTTCCACGTTCGCTCGTAGACTCTCTCTCTCTCTGTCTGCGCAGGAATTCGCCTAAAGGACATACGATGGAGGCGTTTCGTGGCGAAACTGCCGACACTGGACGGAGCACTGAGTGAAGAGCTGTCTAGGTTTCGCTCGGAGGCTCTGACGCATGCGCCCCTGTCTGTTCACGTGAATGACGTTGGCCCTACAGTGAAGGAGCGCCTGGCCGCTGTGCAAGGGAAACAGCCATCCGGCAGCGAGAGCACGGTCGTCACAGCGCTGCCGCTGGCGCATGCGGAGTCGCACCCGACAGAGCCCTTTTCGCTGTCGGCGAGTATCCGAGAGCTGATTGTCGAGCGGTCCGCATCATTCCTGCGGAAACAAGGCGCCTTCCTCTTCGAACCGCTCGGCATTTTCCGCGATGCCGAGGCCCCGCTCCTCTACTTTTTCTTCCCGGCGTCAAAAGGATCTCTCGACAACGTCGCGAAACACCCCAAGGCTCTCCACGTGTCGAGGGCAGCCCGCGAGATGGCCCTCGCGGTGCGCGCGCTGCGGGCTGCAGGCGTGAAGTCTCCGCTGTCTCTGGAGCTTTCGCACTTTGAGGTGGACCTCGAGGGACACATTCGCCTGAACGTTCTCGCGGCGGTCTCCGCAGCCGAGCCAGCGGAGACGGCGAAGCACGGCATCGGGGCCGCTCTCCTCGCTGCTCTAGCGCGGATGTGGCAGACGATCTGGGGCGCAGAACGCAAGGAAGGCGAGCAGAGTGGAGGTGGCGAGGCGCTCGGCCAACAGAGCGCAGAGGGCCTCTCTGGGAGAAGCGAGGCACTGGGTGCGAAAAACTCGGCGCGAGGCGGAAGCGATGGAGCGGAACGGAAGGAAGCCCAGCCTGCAGCGCCTAGTGGACCTGCGCAGAGGCTGACGCCGAAGGCCGAGGCGCGAGCGGCTCGGACAGAGCAGGCCGACATTGCCAACCTCGGGAAGGCGTTCGCGGAACTGGCGACGAACGTTCTGGAGCCGAACGTTTTGGCGAAGCAGAGATGGGCGACGCTGCGGGGGCTGTTCAGTGTCTCTGTGCGTTCGGGGTGGCTGTCCTCTCTGTTTCCAAAGAGAAAAGCTGGCGCCTCGCCCGCGGCGTCTGTACGGTGGCCCAGCCAGGCGCAGCAGAAAGAGGAGGCGCGGCGCCTGGCAGCTCTCGCAGCGAAAATGGTCCGCGAAGATGCTTCGGCCCGACTGCGTTTGGAGGACGTCTTTGCAGACGCGCTCTTTGCAGCCGACGCCAAATCCCCACGCGAAAAAGAGCCCCTCCCGCCTGCTGTACGCGTCGAGCTCGTACCAGGTTTGTGATGCAGGCATGGCTGGGAGACTGGCCCGTTTTCCTGTCTCTGTGTCTTCTCTCGCACACGTTCCTCATGGGTGAGGAAAAGGCCGGGGCTTCGGGTTCGCGATGCAGAAAGTCTTTGGTGCGAAAACGCTCCAGCAACTGCACGCGTGCTAAGGTCAAAGCACTGGTTCGAAGGCAACGGCGCCTGCCTCCCCCTGCGCTTTCTCGTGTCAGGCCGCGCTTCGTGGCAGCTCTGCGTGGTCAGCGGTCTAGGATCGAGTCGCGCCCAGGGGTCAGGTCCACAGGGTTTGTGCAGAAGGCACAAGCCGTCTCAGAAGAGAAGAAGAGAGTCACGCAGTGCGATAAACCTGCACAGACAGAACAACGTAGTTGGACGCACCCTCCCCCCAGCTCGCCACCCGTTGCGCCAGGCCCTCACTCCTTTAAGCGTTCAATCTGTCAGTTTCCGGGTTCTGTCGAGGAAACACACAGAAGGGGATTTGCCTGACTGATGCGCCACTGTGGATAGCAAAAACACGCGACAGCCGAGGCTTACGTCCGTGTTGAGGCACCCAACGCTCGACGGCCGTAAAGGCGTAGACGGGTGCCCAGGCGGTCGACTCTGCGTGGCCACACATATCTCGATATTTCAAGAAAGCTGCCGATGGAGCGAAGCAGCCGGGAGCAGCCACAGTTTGTTCATGTGAGACGCATGGAAGGGGGAAGAGAGACGATACTGCTACTCCCCGGACGGGGAACCAGGGAACGCACGATAGCAGACTCGTGTTCACTTCCTTGTGAAAATGGAAACGTTTTGACGCGGGGGGTATCCAAAACGTCGCAAGTCTTGGTATTGGACAGTCGAATTCACCGCCAACATGTTGTTCGTATTTCTGCAAAGCGGCATACATGTGGACCAGTGTTACCAATTGACAAACGTGCTCAGGCACACTGTGCGCACGTGCACGGCGCGCCAACGCGTTTCGCCGTCTTGGAACGTTTGGCAACCTCGGTGACACAGCCTTTACAATTGGTTTTCCTCGATGCATGTGCGCTGTGTTTGGGGAAAATGCCAACGGCGGTGAGGCGGGTGAGTTGGGCACTCGCGCGAAGCTCCGTGGTGCCCGACCGAAGGACGCGTCTCGATTTCCCTTCTCTTGTCATCGGCTTTCTCTTGCAGTGGTCCACGTTTCCGCGCGTCAGACGGACGCTACGAGGTGTTCTCAGGGAAATCTAGCTCTGAAAACTGACCAGACTTTGGCAGCGCCCTGCAGTGGAGATCGTCGCTGCGTGTACACTGTAGAAAGCCGATGTGTCACCCCTCCGGTCATATGGACACGCCTGAACCCACGGCGTGTCCACACCAGCAATCGAAAGCGTTCCATCCGCCGGTCGATGCTTTTTGGATGCCACTAGAACTCACAGCAATTCTTCATGTTCGCTTCCGTGAGACATATACATACATCTGTAGACACATATCGGTTTCACATCTCTAGCACTGTTCTTGCTATAAAGCTATCAGCAAGCGGTTCCTTTTCCAAAAGCGAAACGACGCTCTCCTTTTACACCACGTCGTCCGCACCGACAGACATTCATCTGACCGTTCTGTTTGTTCGCTTCCTGCTACGTGTGTGGCTAGACATGGCAGACGGAAGAAAAACGTGCGGCCGTGTCAACTTCTGCGACATCTTCGGATGCTCTGTTTACGCGGTTTTCCTGTCAACGTGACGGTGTGTGCCCCGTTCCAGGGGACAAACGGGGTCGCAGGAAAACCCCTTCCAGCCGGGAGTTCGTCTGACACGAAGAGAACCCCGACAAAACCTTTAATTAGGAGGCGAAAGAAAAAGAGAGCCGAAAAGTGTTAGCGTGGACCCGCGAGACACGTCCTCCACGTCGCAAGGGGTGACCGAGCGCCCGCTATTACCCGGATTTTTGTTCCTTCTCAGACGCTCTTTTGACGAAGAAGGGGTCGGGCTGGACATAGACGAACTCTTTTATGTACGGGTATGCTGCTTCGCGGAGTTCTGTTTGATTTCCCTCCCCTTTCTTCCCCTCGTCGCTCTCGCTCCGCGTCCGCTCGGGTTTCCCGCGACAGTGCGCCGAGCACGTGTACATACACAACAGTGCAAAGTGGAGTCGCTCGCTCGCAGCCTGCGCAGCTTCCATTCGACTGGCACCGCCCGTTTCTTGTTCCTCCACTTCGGCGGCCTGAGTTGTCGAAGCCGCCTTACTTTTTCCCGCCGCCTCGCCTTTTGCTTGCGCAGGCCCTCCGACTGAACTCTCGGCAGCTGCCTCTCTGGCTTCCCGCTTGGCCGTTGGCTCTTCCTTCGCCTTGGAGGCTTCTCTGTTTTTGTGCGGGTCTGCATCTCCCGTCCAGTGCACTTTGCTCTCCAGTTTCACTCCGGCACATCTCTTCATTTCAAAGAGAAACTGCGGCAGCACTTGGAACTCGAACTGGCGCTTGGCGCCGCACTTCTCGCATGCAGGCGGCTCACCCTCCATCTGACCTGGCGTGAAGGGCCACAGCGGCCTTCCCCCCAGCGCGTACCGAAGCACTTGTCCACGGTTCGCGGCGCAAGACGAACACCGTTTCAAAAAGCGAAGCAACTGAGGATCGAGCGAGCTGTGCTCCTCGTGAATGCTCTCGAAGGCTTCTTGTTCCGACTCATCCAACAGAGCTTCTGAAAATAGACATCAGCCAGACTGCCCGGGGACCGATTGCGCTCAAACGACTTAAAAGAAGGCAGAAAAGAGGTGTTGCAGGATCACACAATGCCACCGGTAACAGGGAACTTGGAGGCAACAACGAACCGTGAAGGAGGACAGATGACACTGCCAAGCTTAGCGCTTCCGGCGCGACGCACAAGAGTACGCATCCAGACAGATGCCCAGACTTCCGCACAAACAAACGCATACACAACTCCATCTGCGAACTGCCTGCAGACGCCTGTGTAGAAAGAAGTGTATGTCGTGGGAGCAGGAAGTCCCACACAGACTTGTGCAGCATGTAGAGCTTTTTGATGGGATGCGATCTCGGGGGAAACACCTATCCACATCTGCACGCGTGTACGGATGTGCATCTGATCTTGTGCATGCTTCCCCCGAGAGCGTTCTCCTTTTGCCGCATGCGGGTGCATTTGGTGGCTCTTCCTCGCTTTCCGGCTTCGCGCGAGAAAGCTCCCTCGCCTACCTGGGTCAGTCCTCGCCTCCTCCTCGTACTTCCTCAAGAGCTCCTTTTCGTGCTCGTAGGAAGGCCCCGCACCTTCGTCTGCGTCCTCGCCTTCTTCCTCTTCTCCGACCTCGAGTTCAAACTCCGGCAACGCACAGCACAGCCCTCGACTCCAGTGGGAGGCGAAGATGCGGCATCGCCGATGGAGTCGATACACGCCTTCTGAGGAGAAAAATCGCACCATCCCGCGCCGCACATACACCTGGGTGCATGCGGAGTTTGTACCCTTACATTCAGGGGCATCCTGTTGTAGTCGATCTTGTGCGTTCACATGCGTATAACTCAAATCGAACAGAGAATGCAAACGCACTCCGAAGATTCCCTTCTTCATATTCGCTATGCCTCCTCACACTTGTAAGCTCACGTTCACACGAGCACACGCACGCCTGATATAAATACACAAGCATCCGCGCATGAACGTGCATACATTTTCACGTATATCCACGCATATGCATACAGACATATGCATGTATTCATGCCTACGTAGACGCGCAAACTGACGTAATCCGTAGACACACGCAGGCCAGACAAGGAGACAGATCGAAGCGAGGGAAGAAACAGCAGGCAAAGGCGACAGCGGCACTACACGACGAGAGCAAAGAGATCACCCCGAGAGAGAAGACGAAGAGCCACGGGGGAATAGGGGAGAAAAGGCCTTACGCTCTGCCTGTTGTTTGATTTCTTCGAGGATGGCTTCTTCCTCGTCGACATCGATGACGCGAGAACTGTCGCTCTCGTTGCACGCTTCCTGAAAGGCAGAAGTTGCTTCCTGGCTTCTGAGGAGCAGCAGGCGCACCAGTTTGCGGCGCATGCAGTTTGCGTCCTCAGGCTGCTGCGCATCGCGCTCCCCGCTCGTCTTCTCGCTCGTCTCCTTCCCCTCTTCGTTGCCGCTCGGAAGGCCACAGACGGGACAGCAGGTGCCTCGCAGGCGTCGCTCTTCCTCCTGAATTTTCTGGAGCGCACAAACTAGGGCCTCCTTCTCTCCTTTTCTCCCAGCACGTGCAGAGTCATCTCCGACCCTGCTTGTCGCTCTCTGTTTTTTCTCGGGATCCAGCGGCGATCTGGAGACACTCTCCCCCGCTTGGTTGCCTAGATGCGTTCTCTCTCCCATGGAGGAGGCCACAGAAACAGAAGAGAGAGAACGGGATCTTTGCGTGGCTTCGCGCCAAGAGGCCCAGAAGAGCTCCGAGGGGACTTCAGCGAGGGGAAACGAAGGATAGAGAGGATTGACTCTGGGCATTTGACATCGAAAGAGCGAGAAGCTCGTGCCGCACCGCATGCATCCAAAGAGCAGAAGTGCGCGGTGAAAGGCATCTGCGCAGCCGTCGACTGGGGCGTACACCTGGACAGAAGAGCCAGAGAGGAAAAGACAAATTTCGGAAAAAAAGCCGAAGAACAGACAAGGCGGCACCCGACGCTCGCACGAGACAGAGACGTTCAGGCAAACCAACTGGAAAGGCGACAGGAAGAACGGCTGTCGCGAGAAAAGGCGAGACACATCTCTCTCTGCTTCTCTGACTCACCAGTGCGTCGTTGCTTAGCAGCCTCCTCGCTCAGCGCACAACGGCACAGGAAATCGAACACAAAGAAGAAGAGACGGCAGAGAACCGTGCAGCACGTGGCAAACATACCGAGAAAGAGCAGAGGAACAGAGGAGAAAGAGACGTGAATCAGGCGAGAAAGAGACGTGAATCAGGCGAGAAAGAGACGTGAATCAGGCGAGAAAGAGAAAAAAATCAGACGAGAAAGTGACAGGGAAGCACACAGAAGGTTGGAAGAGAGGTCCAGGGGAATTCCCAGGGAGAGGAGCGGAAGATGGAAGAGGAGAGAGAAAAGGCAGGTAAGGACGGCGGATTTACCTGGAGAAGGAAGGTCTGTATTTCTTGGCAGGCGAGGCAAATCAAGTCCTCAGTTTTAGGAAGCTGCCTCGTCTCTAGCCACTCCGGCTTTCCGCCCACTTTCGAGGGGAAATGCCACCGCCGCAGTCGCTGCGGATTCGCCGCCTCGAGAAATCCAAGATTCGTTTCTTCCGCGTCCATCTCGAAGACGTGAGAGACACCGCACTAGAAAGGGGAAGGTAAAGGCGGCAGAACAGAGAAGAACCCGCACGCAGAACGCGAAAAGAAAGACGGAGAGACCGAAACCGAGAAAGGGAAAGAGGGAGGGAGAGAAAGAGAGAGAAACAGAGAGAGAGAGGCACGGGGGTCAAGGCCTCGGGGCGTCGCGGCGAACGCGCATGCAGGGAAGAGGGAGATCCAAGCAGCGTTGTGGATGACCATTTGGAGCGTTTCACGACTTTCGGCATTTCCCTTCGAGGAGAGCAGAAGAAGCGAGTTTCTCAAGGCGACAGAAGCGCATTTTTGCGGATCTCTGCGCTCGCGGCACCTGCCCTGCCTGGCGCATGCAGCTTTTTGCATTTTTCCACGCATGCGCAGGGTCAGAAGCCGCGACGGAACCACGCCGGATCTTGCTGGATGCCGCACAGAGCTGCCTCTTTCTTATTTCTTCTTCTCCTTGATCTCCTCTTTGTCTTCTCGCCCGTTTTTTCTTTCTGCTGCGCTGGGAGAGAGGGGAGAAACCGAGTGAAGGAGACGGCTAGCCGTGTGGGGCCGTGTCGAGTGTCTCCCTCACCTGCGCGTGAAAACTATGTAACTTTTTCTACGCCGTTTCTTCTCGTTTCTTCCTTCCGCCTCAGCCTCACTTTAAGCAGCGAGGGGAAGGACACGGAGAAGAAAGCCAAGCGGAAGAAGGTGGAAGAGACAACGGGGAGAGTCTGCAGTTTCCGGTTGAGCAGTGAGTGGACTTCACAGGATGCCTTTTTCTTTCTCGTGATTTTTCTCTTTGTTTCTTTGCCTCAGCCCATTTCTCCCTTTCATCTCCGAGACTTGCCTCGGCTGTTTTCTCGTCTGGAGGACGACTGTTTCGTGCGACGGCTCCACGCTCTTCTCTTTGTTTCTGAAAGCTCAAAAAAAACTCCATATGTATGTATACATTTTTTTGCTTGTTTCCGTTCTTTTTCAATTGGTCACTGATAGATCCGTTGATGTTAATGCCTGCACGCGCGTGTCTCTTGACCACCCGGGTTTGAAGCTCCTACTTCGTTTCCTCCCCTCTGGAAGCATCTGCCTGTGGGTGTAGAGACACCCGACTCTTTCGAGGGAAGCGCGAGGAGAGTGCACTTTCCCCGACCTGACATGGAAGATCCCACAGACGGAGGCAGAAGGGCGGCGAGCGCGCCGCAGTCGCTGCCTCTTCTCCAGGTGAGGGGAGGCAAAAGAAGAAACGGGAAAGAGACGCGCGGAGCGAGGGCGAAACAGAGACGGAAGGCCGAGGGGGAAACGCCTACAGAAGCCCTCAAGACAGGGCGAAGATGAGAAGAGCAGCGGTTGCGCCCTTCGTGTGTCGGGGTGTAGTTTGTGGATGCTAACGTGCAATCGTCTTTCTCTTCATCTGCGCTGGGGGAAAGGGGGGGGGCTGTCTCGGTCCGTTATCCTCTTCTCGTTTGTTCCTCTTCTCTTCATCTCTTTTCCCTCTGCGGCTTTTCGGTTTCCAGAATTCCCTGAAGCGTGACCCGCCGGCGTACTTTGGCGAGTTTCAACTCCAGTTCGACCGTCTCCGCGGCCTCCTTGCGGTTCTCGAGCAACAGCCGCAGAGACCCGTGAAGGATCTGCGGCAACTTCTCATGTTCCTCGCTCACGTAAGGCCGCAAGCCTGAACTTCCTGCGTCTCTTCTTTTGGCAATCGTGTTGAAGCGTTTCGATCTGTCTCGAGGCTCTTGGGATATCTCTCGCCCTCCAGATGGCTCACCTCGCACAAACAGGCTCTGTATGCGGTAGATCTAGCCCTCCGCCTTCGCCCAGGCGCTCTGTCTTTCGAAGGCTTCGCTCGAGCTTTTGCTCTCCGTCCTCAGCTGCGGCGCACCCACCTGTCACCTCGTTTCTCCTTTTCTCAATGCGCCGATCTTTCTGCTCGCGTCTCGCGCTTTGCTTAGTCTCTTCACTCTGTTTGCTTTCCGCGCTTCCCCCAGACGAGTCCCTGCTACAGTCCGCGCGTTTCCGAGGATGCGTCGAAGAGCCGAGAGAAAAAGGAGACCGGCCAGGTGGACAGACACCCGTCTGCTCCTCCGGCGTTCCTTCCGCTCTCGTCGTTCGGAGCCTTTGGCGAGGACACAGCCACCAAAGGCGCTGGGCCGCGAAACTACTCCGCGGAGCTCTCCGCGGCGATTCAAAGGATCCTTCTTCAGCTGTCCTCTTCCCTCCATCCTCAAACGCGACAGACGTTGCTCCTGGCGCTCCTTCTGCTCAGACGAAAGCAACAGGTGCGCAAAGCGAACAGAACGGTCTTTGTCTTTTTTTTCTGTTCAGCGGCTTCGCGTTCGTTGCTCTTGGACGTGGTCAGCGTTGCTGCTTTCTTCTCTCTGCGGCGTCTCCCTGTGCATGCGTGTTCCCGCTTTTCGCCGAGCCATCGACGCGTCTAGCCTCTCTCTTCTCGACAAAGGATACACGCTTTTCCTCTTTTGGTCCCATTCTGCTTCGAACGGATTCCTTCTCTCCTGCTCTCTCTGCACAGCGACAACCTCGCTTCTTTCGTGTCATTCGCAACCTCTGCTCCCGTCCCCGGCGTCACGGAGGCGCGCCGACCCTTACGGCTTCATTCCTACACACATATGGAAACACTTATACACCTAAAAAACATATATATACTCATAAAACATAGACGCATATATATATATATATATATATATGCATGGGTTTGTGTGATATATATATATATATATATATATAGCCATTGCAGAAGCATGCATGTATCCATGCCTGCATGTGAAGGTAACTGTATGTGCAGTTCTGTGTGGCGTTGTCCTCAGCTTTCTTGCGTGGAGCTTCTTCGCGTGTCGGTCCAGTTGCTGCAATTGAACGACAAATCCTGCCGACAGACTCTCTTCTCCTTCGTCACGCGCGACGTCGCCAAGCTCTGCCTGGCCGATCGCATGCAACAGGTAAAATACATTCCCGCCCTAGTCCCTTTCGTTCGTTTCTTTCCCTTCTGGCTTCACGCGTCGTTCTTCCCTGTCTTCGCGCTTCGTTCCTTCTGCTCTTGCGTGTGTTTCTGCCCTCTTTTGTGCGATGCTCGCGCTCTTCCAACTCGTCTTTCCTTTCCTTTCGCACAGAAGGCTGAGACTCCCTTTCTTGCATGACGGGCCCTCTCGGCCTTTATCTTGATTTCGCAAGGAGAAACGTTCTAATTCCACGAGGCTGTGCGCCCCTGTGCTGTCTCCGTGATGCGTAGCTGCATCGAGGTCGAGAGGGAAGATGAAAGAAGAGCGGTTTCTTCGATGGCCAATCTATGATTCCAACAACGGGTCGCGTCTCTATCCTAGGTTCCCTAGTGTAGGCACATCACATGCTGACTGTCGGTTCTCTCTTCCCGCCGAGTCTCTCCCTTTTCTTTCCCCCGCGGTATCGTGTCAACGCGAACGCACGCAAAGGAATCCACTCCGCCCCCTCCGTCATTAACATATGAGGATAAAAGGCAACTTTAAGCCTTCCCCCTCGCGCTTCCCCCTCGCGCTTCCCCGCCGCCTGCCCGTCTTTCCTTTCCTCGCGCTTCCCCGCCGCCTGTCCGTCTTTCCTTTCCTCGTGCGTTGCCTGTGCAATGGTAAAGCCCGAAAGAGGACGCGAATGTTTTTTTTTTCAGAGCTTCACCCTCCTCTCGCCGGAGCTCTTCGCCATGCTCGCTAGGCCTGCATGCCCGGCGGCAGCTCGGCTGGCACTCTGTTGCTTGATCCAGGTGTACAGACAGCAGAGACACAGCGGCGGGCTGTCGATACACCAAAACAACAAGAACTTCCAGAAAATCGTCAACGCCTCGGCTGCTTGCACCCTCGCGGGAGACGCGAAACTCGCCACTTCCGCTGCACTCTTTCTCCTCGGCGAACTGCAGGTACCTTCGCCGGCGCGAAAAAAACCCATACCGAAAACGTTTCCTCCGGACAGGTGTTGCCTGGTCGCCTACGTGTGTGATCTTCCTGTCCGTTGAGGTGACCCGAGATTTTCCCGTGCTTTCTTTCCCAGGTTTCCCCTTTCGCCTGCATGCAGAGGCCGTTGCCGTTCTCTATGTCGTCCACTTTGTCCTTTTCTCGTCTGTGCTTGTAGACCCCGACCGCTCCATTGAACCCCGTTCTGTCTCCTCTTCGCTTCGTCCTTGACTTGTGCGTTTCGTCTCTTCTGCCTACTGCTCGAACGCGGAGTCGCCTGTCGGCGTGTTTCTGGGACGCGACAGCGCTGGGACTCCCTGGAAACACCTTGTCTTTCTCTTCTCTTTCCTCTTCTCCCTCGCCCTTGTCGCTCTTCTCTCCCTCTTCTTCTCTCACGCTTGGTCTTTTCTCTCGGGAGAAACCTAATGCGTTTACTGCGAACAAGGCGCAACAGAACTCTCCATTCCAGTGCTGACTGCCCCGTTTCCTTTCCTCTTTCACGCCCTTGCCCGTCCTCCGAACTTTCGCGGCATGTGCAGAGCGCGTCGAGCCGAATTGCAAACGTGGACGATGAAGACACGGACGACGAAGAAGACGCGGCGGTCGAGGCGGAGGCGAGGCGCCTCACGCGCACCCAAGAAGGCATGGCCAAGAAAACAGCCTCGGCAAAAAAGAAACTGAAACGCGCAAAGGTAAATCGCGTATTTCAGCTCGTCATTCTTCTTCTCTCTCTCCTCTCTCTATCTTCTTTCCTCTCTCACTTTTCTTTCCTCTCTCTCTTCTCTGGTCCTCGCTCGCGTTTCACGCGTCTCTTCTGTCCCGGAGTCTTTATCTTTTTCTCGCTTGCACGATCTTGTTTTCCGTCCACACATCTGCGCAGGCGAAGCTCCAGCGCCAGGTGGCGAGGAAGCAGCAGCGGGCGGAGCAACAGCAGCTGCTCGGCGGCGTCGTCGCGTCAGCCTCCATCCTGGACCTTCTCTTCGATCCTCAGGGTCTCGCCGAGAAACTCTTCGGTGAGCGACGCGCACGCGAGGACGGCAGTCGGGCGTGCAGGACACACAGAGTCTTTAAAAAACCGAGAGGGGGAGAGGCGCAATATCGCCTTCCGACCTGATGGCTCGGAGCCTTCCTCTTGAAGAAACGTTGTGGACGAAGAGCGAGGCGTGTCGCGCAGTTCTTTCCGTGACTGGGGGGCGGTTTTGCCTTCTTCGCCGGCTCTTGCCCCGAACACAAACCATCAAGAGAAGCTGCTGCCTCTCGAGCGAAAAGGCGACACTCTCAGGGGATCGGACGCGAGAGGGCCGAGGCCGCACTAAGGCAAAAAGGGAAAAAGAGAAAACAGAGACGTGGGGCGGTCGAGGACGTCTCGGCGCGAGCACGTGAGTGCTGTGCGCATGCTCGGCCTCGGCGAACGGGACAGAGAGCGCAAGCAAAAGCGAAAAGTGGATTTTCTTTCTCCCCGCAGGTCGTGTGAAGGGACAGTCTGACCGATTCGCTTCGCGTCTCATCTTCCTCAATCTCCTCTCGCGTCTGATCGGTCACCACAAGCTCCTCCTCTTCAACTTTTACCCTTTCATACAGGCACGTGTTTTGGCGAAGAAAACGAGATATCACGAGACGCAAGCGTGACACACACACACACAGCTGCTCACGCATCTTTTCATGTGTTCAAGTAGATATCTACACATTTGGAGATACACACACACAAACACCCGCATATATATATATATATATATATATATATATGCCGATACAAGTATTTGGTCCGAATATGAGCACATGTGCATATGCCTATTCATATGTATTCGTATTTGCTTTGTGTTTGTGACATGTGTAGAGAGATGTGGGAAAGAGCGTCTTGGGTATCAGCTTTCTTTGTTTCAACAGCCCTGTTTTTGCGACAGACTCGCACGGAACGGAGCGTAGAGACGTGCAGCTTGTATGTTTCAGTGCATGGGGGAGTGGGGAAACGTCTCTGGTTTCTGTGTTTTTCAATGCCGCTTTTCAGAAATATCTGCAGCCGCACCAGCGGCTGGTGTCTTCGCTCTTGGCCATTCTCGCCACAGCCGTCCACGAGCTCGTTCCGCCTCAGGAATTACTCCCCGTCGTGAAACACATTGCTGACGTCTTCATCAACGAAACGAGAGGCGAAGAAGTCATTACCGTCGGCCTCAATGCAGTGAGGAAAGGAATTCCCGAACTTTCCCTCTTTTCCCCTCACAACAAACACGGTCGATAAACGTGCATCTGCTTTTGCAATGATATACGCATATGCACGTATATACAATTCTCTATTTTTCAACGCATGTATCTGTCCTTGCACAACTATGCAAATACACCTGCACATTCATATATGGATATCGCCTTTTCTAGTGGGTGAAACTTGGCTGAGGCGTGCTTTGGGGAGTTGTCTTTGTCTTTCTTTTCAGATAACGGAGATTTGCACGAGAGCGCCTTTGTGTATGACCAAGGATCTCTTGTCCGACCTCGTGGAATATCGACGCGAGCGGAAGAGCAAGAGCGTGGTCATGGCCGCGCGTCGCCTGATGAATTTGTACAGAGACGTTCTTCCCTCGATGCTCCCGGCGAATGCACGAGGAAAGGAGGCTGCGATGGCTGTGCGCAGCAGCCAGGTGAGAAAGCGTATATTTAAAAAACCAACATTTGTATACAAGCTGTACGAATATCATGATATTCACTTTGGTAGTCTCCTTCCTGATGTTAGTCTAAAAGGGGGAAAGAGGGGGAAAAGACGCATATGAACAGAAGTGGCGAAAAGACCCAAACGGGGATAAGGGGATAGATTTGTCTGGGAGAAGATGCGTTTGTTGTGTGCGACGCCGAACTTGAAACGGTCAGACGATCTCGTGAGAGGCAGGCGAGCGCCGAAACGAATCGGAAAGCGAAGAAAAGGAGCGTGCAGAGAGAGGAGGGGAAGAAGGCAGATAGGAACAGGGTTCAGGAGATCCACGGAAGAGTGAGGGAGAGACACACGCCGGCTTGTTGTGAGTGCTTGGGAAGCATCGCCGAAACAGCCGAGTCAAAGAGACCGCAGATGGAAATTCTTTGCATCCGTCAGAGGGGGACTCGCGAGACCGAAGGGCTGTCCTCACCGTCACTCTCCCCTTCGTCCCGTCGTCATTTGCTTTGCAGGACGAGACTGTCAGCTACGGAGAGTTCAAACCTGCAGAGAACCTGACCGGCCTCGACGAGCTGGAGAAGCTGCAAAAGTTGGTTAAAGCCCGAAAGCGAATGAGAGAGGAAGAGGAAGATGATGAAGAGCACGATGAAGAGGATGAGGACGACGAAGATGAAGAGGACGACGAAGATGGAGAGGACGATGAAGATGGAGAGGACGACGAAGAATTAAGCGAAGGTGATGAAGAGGAAGATGCCGGAGACGAAGACGAGGAAGAAGATGACGACGAGGAAGAAGGGGACGACGAGGACGAAGAGGAAGACGAAGAGGAGGACGAAGAGGAAGAGGAAGGAAAGGACGAGTGTAACAAGCGTCCAAAGAAGAAGATGCGTCGGGCGTCTCCGTCGCCCAAAGAGGGGGGAGGGTCCGGCAACTCGGAAGAGAAGGACGTGTCGTCTTCGCTGGCGATGGACCGCATTTTGACGCCGGAGGAGTTTCACGCGTTGCGCGTGTTGCAGGCGAAGCGCTCAGTGGAGACCGCGGGTAGGCGACCCGGGGCGCAGAAGGACGACGAGGAAGAACACGATCGTCTGTTGTCTCTGCTGTCCAAGACACCTGGCGTTGAGGCTGGCCTCGATGAGAGCGAAGACCCCGACAGCGACGCCTCGTCCGACGAGGAGCCTGAACGCGAGGTGAGAAAACTTTCGAACTCTCTCTCTCGGAGACCTCCGCGAGAAGGAAGGCTGCACAAGGAGGGGATAGACCCAAACACGAAGGGACGCAGACGGCAGAAAGCCACATAGGCTGAGTCGACGCCATCGAGGCGGGCTGCCTCCTCGTTCCTCTCGCTCTTCTTGCTCGCGTGTCTTCTCCGTGGCACTCTTCGTCTCGTTCCTCAGGTTCGCGTCTTTGTCCCTTGCTGCGCTGACTCTTCGTTCTGTAGTAAACCACTCTGGACTGCGGCCGTCTTTTCCCTCTCTTCCTCTTTTCTTCAGCGCAACAGTCTGTTTGTTTCGAGCACCGAGCTTGAGGGCCTGGCAGGCCGCAAGCGTCGGCAGGCGCGTGAGCGAAATCGGCTGAAAGAAGAGGCGAAGATGGAACGGAAACGCGGGGGGAAAAGCGCTCCCTGGCCCTTCGCGAAAAAGCAAAGAGAAGCCGCGGAAGCGTCTCTCGCTGCAGATCCCTCGAAGAAACACAAAACGGTCGTCACTGGAAATGCGCCGCAAAAACTCAAAGCCAGAAACAAGCCTCTGGCGATGGTTCGCCAGGTGAGCCTTTCTAGCGTGCTCTGAAATCCAAGTTCCTGCGTTTCCCGCCTGTCTCGAAGAATCTGCTTTCTCTGCGAATACAGGCCCAGCCACGCGACGCAGAGAAGGCGAGAGGTGGCGAGCAGAGAAAACACTGGGAAAAATCGAGTCACGCGCGACAGAAACGGGACGCTTCGCCCGACGGTCCGGTGTACGTACACCGGAAAGATCGCGGGGTTTACTCACAGCGGTTTTCACGACTGTCGCATGCAAGGGCTCAGACGAGACGTGTTTTCTTCTCTGCACTTTCTGGTTTGCGTGCAGAGTCGGAAGCTGCGCGACAAGAAGCAACAGAGTGTGAAGCAAAAGTTACAGAATCTGAAGAAACAAATTAAGAACCTGAAGAAAAGCCAAGTGGGCCGACCCCGACGGAGAAAGCGATGAAGCGTCACGCCGAAGAATATATATATATATATATATATATATGTTTCTACATATATACATATATGTGCATCTGTATATACGTATATATTTCTGTTTTAACATACTGGAAACTACGCCCCTATATATATATATATATATATGGATTCGTCGCTTTGGGTTCAAGGTGTGATATGTGTGAAGCCATTAACGGGTTCGTGTTTAAGCAGGTTTGGGAGGGGAGTCTCTTTGTGTTGCTTTTTCTGCCTGTTTGTCTGGACTGTCTCGTTTTCCGTTTCCATTCTCCACCTTTTGCGGTGCCGTGGCGAGAGTCTAAGCGACTTCGGAAGCGAACTGTGAGAAGGTTTTTGCCGCGACGAAAGCGATCGGCGAATGGCCCAACTGAGAGAGTCGCAGGCGGCGGAATCTGAACTTTTGTTTTAAGCGTCTCCTTTTCTCCCCTCTCTTTCTCTTTCCTGAGAGAGGCACCGCCGCCTCTACTTCCTGAAAGGGCCTTTTCGGCGGGGGAGAGATCAGACGGAGACTGTGTCCTGGCTGGCAAAGGAAACGAAAGGAGGCGGTGGGGGAGAAAAAGAGACACACGAAAGAGAACAGGCGACGGCGGAGGGTGAGGAGAAGGAACATCTGCAGCATAGAGAAGTTTCTCTGAGCGGGTCTGATGCGAAAAGAGAGAGGAAACGCAAAGGCACGTGAGAATGCGAAGGCAAAGTGCACACACACACACACACACACACACACACACACACGTACGCACGCGTACGGAGCAGATACACCTCGGCGGCAACCTGCGGCGAAGCCAAAGACAGCGGACGCGTGTGCGTCCTGGGAAAAACACTTAAAAGGGGATTAACAGTCGAGCTTTGACCGCCCGAATGGCGATACACCAACAATTTATGACTCAAAGGTCATCCGTGAATGAATGATCATGGGTTAAATCTTCCCGCGAAAACACGCGGGGCCGAAAAGAGAAGAGATGGTGAGAAGAAAAGGCAGAGAAAAAGAGGAGAGGCCGACGACGAGAACGAGGGGTAAAACCAATTTCAACCGAACGAAAAGGAGGAAGATACATACGGCAGGGAATCCGAGTCAAGAAATCTTCGGTGTTCTCGAGTAGCCGCCTAGGGATTGTTTCCAGTAAAAAAGAACTCTTCATTCTCCGCGTCTTTTTCTTGTCGCATGAGGGGAAAACCACCAGAGGGGAGTTCAACTGGTTCTATTTCCACAATAGTTATCATCTTAAGGGAGCCGTTTCAATTCACGTGCTTCTCTTCATCCTTCCTCTTTCCATTTCTTCTTCTCTCACGCTCGGTATCTCCTTCACTCTTCATCTTTTTCGCACTTCTCGTTCTTCTTCTCGTCTTCTTCGACGCCGAAGAGGTGGAACGCGAGCCCAGAAGCTTCTGTTCTGCTCACGTAGCAGTGCAGGTTGCCGCCTGGAGTGACGAGGCAGCTCAAACAGACGGCGTCGGCGAGCGAAGAGAAGGACGAAAGAGGCAAAGGAAAGCGCGACGAGGGAAGAACCTCCGTTGGGCAGACGATGCACACGCAACCACCCGCTGAAAAAACAACACACGCCGCTTTCATGCCGCCCAAATCGATACACAGATATTTCCATTCAGCTGTCTCTGTACAAGACTATAAACGTTCACACACACACATACACATATATATATTTATAGGATATGTGGATATGTATGCCACAGAAAGGTCCATCTATATAGGAACTTAGATGCATATATATATACGGAGATTTGCAGTTTGGAATGCCTGTAAAAACGTGAGCCTGCGCAGGCACAGAGCACGGAGTCGCAAATCCCTGCTTGTCACGTTCGCGACGGCAGAGGCAGAGAGCGGCCGGAAATGTGTGTCCACCTCGCGGCTTCCTCCCCCAGAAGCCTTTCTTTTCTCACCTTCGAGAGCTCCAGCTTCGTCGCGGCACGAGTCGAGGGCTGTGACGCTGCCTTCCACTTCCCCCCTGAGCAGCTCCTCTCTTTCGACAATTCGGGACTCCGAGAGAAGGAGAGTCGCCGCGAAATCGAGGTTCAAAAAGACAATGCGACGCCGCATGTAGCGGACCATCAGCGAGGCACCCTCCTGAAAAACCACAAAGCTCGTCGGGCACGCATGCACATTGAAATAAATACATTTAGATACAATCTATATATGCATATCCACTTGCCGTCTTTCCTCCATATGCGCACATGAGGCTCACACCTGCCGATTGTCAGAGACAAGTTTTAAACATCCAGCCTATCCCCCTATGCTCATGCATACATACATACATACATACATACATACATACATACATACATATACTTGCATCTATCGGTTTGTACGACTATATACATATATGTATGTAAATATACGTATATGTGTGTGTGCAGATGTGTGTATCGGTAAGACGGTTGAAAGAAAGAGAGAGATACCTGAGAAACTCTCCATCCGTCAGCTCCGAATCGACAAGAGAGTTGCTGCGTGCTGCCGTGTTGAACGAGAACTTTGATCCCTGCATGCAGCCACTTCATGCGGACTTCGTCTCGAGATTTCCTATTCCGAGACTGCCAGGTCGGAACGTCGCGCTGTTCGCTACCCTCCGCCGCCGAGACTCCATCGTCTCTCTCCCCGTTTTCGCCGCAACCCTCCGGAGAAGAACCAGAAGAAGATGAAGATGCGGATGAAGAAGGGGAATGTCGCGGTTTGTGGGGAGCGAGAAGAAGGAGGTGAAGCAGATGCGAGAAAGTTTCTGAGACAAAGTACAGCCGTTTGGGTGTATGGAGACGGCGAGTCAGCTGGTGAATCGGAAGATCGCGAACGGCCTGTGGGCTGCGAAGGTCCCCCTTCACCTGCGCGGAAAAGGCGACAACGCGGGACGAAAAAACAGGTGGTGTATGATGCATCGACGCGTCTGAAAAAAGAAATCGCGGCGACGGCGAACTCAGGAACCGCGTTTTTTCCGAACCCCCGACGTCGAAAGACCGTCCGCTAGAAGGATCCCTGCCTTGGTGTTCCGCGGGGATTCGAACACGGCCTTTGTGACGGGGGGAGTCACGGCAGTTGCTTCTGGTTTTCTTCTTTGAACACGAGGCTCTTGTTTTTCTTACCAGAGACGGCGCATACTCCCTCGAGAAGCCGTAGAAACTGAGCACACTTTCGAAACCTTCTTCGGCGTACAGATCGACTGGGAGCAGCGTGTGAAAGAGACTACCCGGCTGACTCGCTGCGATTGCCAATGCGACGGCCGGATGCGTCAGTGAGCCGGGAAGCGGACGCTTTCGTGCTCCTACTGAGAGCGCCTTTCCTTCCTTCACAGAAGACGAAGACGCAGAAGACGACTCAGCTTCATCTCCGTCGAGAAGAGGATTGGAGGCGGCGGAAGGAAGGGGAGAAGACGGAGGTACAGACGCAAGCGAAGGCGAGGAACGCCCCGTATCTCCTGTCTTCTGCTCACCGACCTCTAAAGAACCCGCAGAAGAAGAGGAAGAAGAGAAAGAAGAGGAAGAAGAGAAAGAAGAGGAAGAAATGGAAGAAGTGCAAGAAGAAAAGGGAAAAGAGGAAGAAGTGGAAGAAGACGCCATGGCTGCTCGTGTTTTGTATCGCTCTCTCTGGGCTCGAGAAGGGAGTTCTCCTTTCTTGTGGAGGCATGCGACGAAAAATCCGCCTGAGTTGTTTTGATGAGGAAGAACGCGCACGGCCCGGTCCAGGTGCATAGCGGCGCCCGACGGCGGCGGAAACATCGTGGGTCTGAGGACAGCCGAGACACGCAAGAGAGTTTCAAGGGCCGAAAACTTCGTCTCCGCTTTGAGTCTTTCCACAAACACGCAGCGTTTACACTTTCGCCTCCCTCTCCCACCTGATTTTAAGCTGTGTCTTTGCCGATTCACCGGAGTAAACACATCTCAGTGTCAAGGTGTATATGTGAGAATGTGAAGTCAAACAGACAGAAGCAAATGCAAAATGTACACACACACACATCTCCGTCCTCACGCAATGCAACTGCAGCACCCTCCACAAACCTTTCCACGATTCTACAGATCGCTAGAAATCGCTGGGTTCCCCAAGCTGCGTAAGGATATATACAAAGACATCTCTATACACAACTAAAAAAATATGTATACATAGGTATATACATGAAAGTATAACTATTGAGATAGATCTGCTTGCACCCATAGGCGCCATTACACGTATATTCATCATACACGTATATATTCATATGCACATGCTCTGTATCATGCACAGGAATGCATATCTATATATATATATATATATATATATATAGGTGGATGGGTAGGGGTTTTGCGCCAACATTTCGTACTTGATTTTTCCTCGCAGAGGCTCTGGAACGTCAGCGAATGCGGCGAAGAACTTCTGACCGCAGCCTGACTCGCCATTTAGGGCGGTCTGCTGTCCTTCCTTTGACTGCGGGCCTTCTTTCTCTGCCTCCCCAGTCCCCTGTTTCTCTTCCTTCTCGTCCTTCTTTTCTTTCTGCTCCTTCTGCTTCGTTTCTGGCACAGGCACCAGCCACGAGGAGAGGCCGCGAGAGAAGCGCAGTCCTGAAGAGACAAAAGGAGAGGAACGAAGAGACGCGGACGCACATCGGCGTCTGCAGTGAGGGAAAGAAGCGAGAAAAGGAAAGAAAGAGACAGTCCTGGCAAGAGGAAGAGCATCTTATCACCAGAACGTACGGCACCTACACTGCAGGACGACACCCATACCTACTCCTTGCACATCCGCATATACACATCCAAATCTTCGCATACATATATATGTGTGCATAGTTCCCTGTATCTCTCTCCATATATATATATATATAGCGACGACATGTGTCTATCTTTCAGTCTTTCGGTACCTTTTGTCGTTTATGTATCTATATAAATCTCTATCTCTCTCTAGATCTGCATGTGTATCTCTCTGTATGCATTTCTACACGTCGCCTCCTTTCATAAATCGTCAGGTTGGAAGAGCACAGAGAGGCAGGCGCGACCTGAGAGACGTGTTTGAAAGGACGAAGAAGGCGAAAACAAACGCCGCGGCGTCGGATTTCTCCCCCTTTTCCTCTCGAGGAAATCAGAGGAAAGGCGCGCGCAGAGACGGAGACAGAAACGCACGCAAGCTACAAAAGAATAGACTATTTTAAGACCCATATTGGACGGAGGCATCGAGGCTTTCTCATGAATTAAATAACGACAACCAAATTGAATCCCCACCAAGACGCTGAAAAGGAAAAGGAGACTTGCAAATTTCCAGAGCGCACCTGGGAGAGGCGGAGGGGGAACCAGTTCGATGGCGTCGCCATACTGCAAAAGCGCCGCTGCAATGACCGCCTGTAATTTCAGCCGCAATGAGGAAAAACGACTTCGACAAAATGCAGATGCACCATTGTAACCGGTTCCGAGAACGTCTTACACAAAATGTGCCTTTGCCTATGCTCAAAGGTATGCAGTTACTTGGTAACTATGTAACCCGCGAGCGATAAATACTCTGACTAAAGAATCCCAACAGAGCGCCCTTAGAAGGCCTGGCCTGCATCTCTCTCATCACTTAATGTTACCTCCATAGCCACAGACAGAGCAATGGCCTCAAGACGAGAGAAAACGTGTAAGCGCACCGACACACCTGGCGTATACCTTTGCATGCATGTGTACACGCATAGGACATGCCTTCGAAGTCACACTCCTACGATTTTTCACCATTTGCTGGGGGTATGAGAGCGAAACCTTCGTCACACACAACGCTGCTGTCCCGTGTGCACCCCCTCCAAGTTTGCATGCCTCTTCACCCCTACATATACATATACACATATATATATATATATATATAGAGAGAGAGAGAGAGAGAGAGAAAGTGAGAAAAAGACAGAGCGCGACACATATACATATGATTAGCGTGCAGAAATACACTTCCATATATATATATATATATATATATATATATATATATATATATATATGTACTGGTAAGTGTGTGTTAGTCTGTGTCTGTGTGTACATCGACAGGAGAGGATCTTTTTCTTTCTTGCGGTTTGTCTTCTCTTTCGGTCTCTTGGTCATACCTCGTCTTCAAGAGGACTGAGAGAACAGGTGGAGTAGACCAGGCGCCCTCCAACACGCAGCAGCTGCAAACCTCGATGCAAAATGCCCAGCTGAAGAACAAAATCCACACGCCAAGAGCATGCACTGGAACCAATCTTGCTTGCAGGCGCGCGGTGTGGAAACAAATGTCTTGCATGCGTGGTGGACAAAACGCTGACCTGAATGCTGTGGAGACTGACGCTCCCAGTTGCACTCCACTTTCGCCACAAATCGCCGTTTTTTCGCATCGTTCCGTCGCCGCTGCAAGGCACGTCGGCTGAAAAAAAAAGAAAGCGGGGCTCTAGTGAACTGCCTTCGGGAGTGCACAGAGCGGCAGGCGGAAACGAACGAAGAGCACGAGACTAGGAGAGACAAGCATGCATGCGAGCATGCAGGAGCGAAAAGAAAGGCGCGAAAGAAGGACGGGAAGAGAGACGAGCAAACGAGGGCGAATGCGAAAGAGCCTCAGAGAAAGGGTGCAGGACGTACCGAGAATTCTGTCGAACTGAAGCTGAAAAGACACAAAAACGCGACAGGAAAACATGCAAACAGTTCATCTGTCGCGTCCCTTGTCCCCACCCTTTTCGTCTCCAGGGAAAAAGCAGATGAAACTCACAAACCTCTTTGGAGAAGAAAACGAAAGCTTCTCCGAATTACACAAGGCGACAAAACAGTTTCGCCATACACAGAGGAATGTACACACAAATGGACCTAGACGCGCACACATCACACATGTACCCCCTATGTACGGCGAAAATGTCTTGACACAACCCGACAAATATCTATACATAAAGATATCGATCTCTCTCTCTCTATATATATATATATATTTATATATATATGCATGAAGAGGAAAAATATATTCCTGTGTAGAGACGTGGACTTGTCTGCATTCATTCACATAAAGATGCATGCAGAGGAACAATATATCCCTGTGTAGAGACGTGGACTTGTCTGCATTCATTCACATAAAGATGCATGCAGAGGAACAATATATCCCTGTGAAGAGACGTGGACTTGGCTGTATTTATTCACATAAAGATGCATGCAGAGGAACAATATATCCCTGTGAAGAGACGTGGACTTGGCTGTATTCATTCACATAGAGACGCATGCAGAGGAACAATATATCCCTGTGAAGAGACGTGGACTTGGCTGTATTCATTCACATAGAGATGCATGCAGAGGAACAATATATCCCTGTGAAGAGACGTGGACTTGGCTGTATTCATTCACATAGAGACGCATGCAGAGGAACAGAAGTACGTCTACAGATACGCTGGTCGGTGAGGGTCATGAACAAAGGTGACAAATGCGAAGAGACGGGGGCTCCTAAAAACGCAAAATCTCTTTTCGCCACTTAGTTTTTCGACGTACGCGAGTCTCGCCTGTCGGACCGTCGGGCAACGTGAGGGGGAAGAATGAGGCTGAAAAATACGAAACCCGCAAATGCACAACGCTGTGACCTCCACCCTGAAAACCCGTTTTTGAGTGCATATGAACACACAACACAGGCGGAGAACTCTCTATCTCCACGTGCATGTAATTCAAACCCATACACTCTCCCAACTCAGGCGCACAACGCTGATTGACGATAAACAAAACTACACACCGATACTCACAGGCTTACAGACATATATGCGTATATATATACATATCTAGATAGAGAGAGATGTGTACATGCCAGTATTGATACATGCAATCATGCACGCTAAGAACTATCACTCCACGGATGTCCACGCATTTCTTGTAATACAAGCATACGTGATGCATACTGTGATAAAGACAAACGCGATGGTGCATGCAGGAAAATGTATATTCATATATATATATATATATATATAAACGCGTATGCATACATGCATGGTTTATATCTTTGCGTCGGTGAGAGAGTCAATGCGGCACAACGAAACGGATACGTTTGTGGAGATGAAAATGCAAAAAATGATTTTTATTTTTTACCGTCGGAGCAGCTGATGGCGATGGCTGCGGAGGGAACCTTCATGCACTGGTGCGCAAGCGTTTGAGTTCGCTGGGCGTCGATGTCGTTCGCGATGACAAATCCTGAACGAAAAACCCAGTCCGAGGGAAAACACAAAGACACATTGTCTCTGAGACGGTTCTGGGGTAGCTTTGGCCACGCAGCCTCCTCCCTTTTCTTCCACCTTTACAAAGATCGTTCGCTATATATATATATATATATATATATATACAGGTATATTCTTGGATACCCAATACGCATTTGGCTGCACGGATCTTCAGGCACAAATATGTGTATATCCTTCTATGGGCATGTACGAAGATATGTGCATGCAAACGTAAAAGAAGTAATGCATGCAAATACACCTATTTCATATACATGTACATGTAGTATACGCGCGCGCGGCTATACACCCATATCCGTACACCTAACTCCATGTACTTATATCCATATATATATATATATATATATACATGTGTAGGTGAAACACAAGAGTTGTGCAAGTCCCTTTTTGTGCTTTTCGAAAGAAACGTTTTGAGGCTCTGATATTCACCACGTTTTCTCACCTGTTGGTGGTTCGAGGCCAGGGAGCGCCGGCGAGTCCGCGTCACCCTGCGAGAGAGAGTTTACAGCCCCCCACTGCATCATGTCCAGAATCTGCGTCGTCTTCGATCCTGAGAAATCGGTATCAGCAAATCTCCGCACGCCGATATCCACGAGTCAAGACACACACACAAATACTCAGAAATAGATCGCTGCATCTATGCAGACAAATACATCTATCTATGCATATACTTATATACATATACACATATATGCATATTTATATACATATATATACATATATATATATATATACGTATATACCCATGCAAACACGGCAATGTACGCATATCTGTACCTCATTATGAATATGTATGTTTATCTATGCAATGCTATATGCAGATGGAGATATGTATGGATATATCCATGTAGAGACGTATATATGTGCAATTATGCACATAATTATATATGCACAAACATATATATATATATATATGTACAAGTGGATATGAATAGCTGCGTGTGCCAGTAAGTGTCGGGAGCTCTGCAGAAAGCTGTCTTCTTGATTTGAGGGAGAGACGCGGTGTCTGGGAAAAAAGGCGAGGGGTACCTGGAGAGGCGCACATGTCCATGATCCGGTGTTCGGGGCGGACATCCAGGAACAGGGCTGGGAGCATACTCACAGCTTCTTGTCTACTCAAACCTCCCTAAAAGCGCAGGAGCACATACACCCATATCCATGTATTTACAGTTACACATACAGAGATACACATACAGAGGACGGTAGACGCGTACATAGATGCATAGATAGATGTACGGAGCAGAGCTACAATTTTCGTTTTCCTGCTGCAGCAACACAAACCTACGTATATCCCATACACATATACAGGAGTATGTAAATAGATGTGTGCATATATGTGTAGGCACATACAACAAACGGATAGATGAAGAAAAGTATATGTATATATATATATATATATATAAGTAAGTATATATATGTGTGTATGTAGGCATACGTATATCTATAGATATATATATATATATGTAAAGATGTATATATATATATATAAGTAAGTATATATATGTGTGTATGTAGGCATAAGTATATCTATAGAGATATATATATGTAAAGATGTATTTCAATCCCGGTTCTCGTCCGTCGTTTCACAAGAAAGGAAGCGTTAGGGCGCGCAAGTGAGGGAAGAACTTAACAGTGCCTTGCCGCGTGTACCCGGAAATCTTCGTTCATGATGTGGCGTCGAATGCGTCTGAAGCCTTCATCACGGCGCAGGCGGATCTTGCAGACCGTGCTCCACTGCCCTAAGAAGAAGAGGAAAAGATGACGAAAGAGAGCTCACGGGGAGAGCCAAACCGAAAAAACGCCACCCACGTGAGCTCCTGTACACACTTGAACACATCTGCATATTTCGACAACACCAAGTGTCTACGTAAATATGTAACTGTATTTTTGTGCCTGTGTTTGCGCACATCTTTGCACACGTATTTGTACATCTACTTGTGCCTGCATTTGTACACGCGTGTCGGCATTAAAAACCGCAGGTCCACGGACCCTATGCATCAGAGGGTTTGTGAGCGTTTAGGATGTTTCGGGGAGCAGACCGCTGCGCTGACGGAAAGAAACAAGGAAGAAAGTACTTACAGCCAATCTCATGGGGCATCCACGGCAGCCGCTGCAACGTTTCCTCCGGTCCCTGAGAGGAGAGACAGTAAAGGGAACAAGGGAACGGAGAATGCGGCGGGCGTTCCATTGCGCCGCACAAAACTAAAGCTTCCAACGCTACGCGAGAAGCGAGAGGTGCTTGACGCGTTTCGCCGTTTTCAATACAGGCGAGGACTTTCCCACAATCAAACGGACCTCGACTCCCCGAATCCTAGCCACAAAACAGGGAAGAGAGAAAGCGAAGACAGGGTACTAGACGAAGAAGAAGAACGACGGGGAAGAAAGAAAAAAAAGGGAAGGAAAAGAAGGAAAAGACGTTTATGGCTTCCTGCGTGACGTACTGTCTCGTCTTTGTCTGTCCTGCTGAGCTGCGTCAACAAGTCGACTGTCGATCGCCAGAGAGGCGCTGATCGGTTCACGCGAACTGCCGCTACGGAGATTGAAAAAAAAAACGGAAGCGCCGATTTGCGTTAATGCAGCGGAAAGGCAATTGAGAAAACACAGACTGTGCGAGGCCGGAGATGGTCCGCGAGCGCACTGTGAAAAAGAGGGAGAACAAAGATGGGAAAGGAGGGTGAGCTTGCAGCTGCGAGGAAAGCGAGAAAACGCGTTTAACCACCAGAGAAACCACGCGATACTCAGAAGGCCGAACTGACTCCCACCGGGGCTCAGCGGAAACGAAAAAAGAAGGGAAAGAAGGAGAAGGAAACGGAGATGACGGAGAAGGAAACGGAGATGAAGGATACGAAGAAGTGAAAGGAATGAGGATGAGAAGGAAGGGGAAGATGAAGAAGACACGGAAGAGGCAGTAACAGAGAGAGAGGAAAAGAGCGCAGCCTCTGCACGAGGAGGAGCAAGAGCGACAGAACAGAAACACAAGATGTTGCTAGGAAGACCACAGGCGGCAGCGCATGCAGAACGGCAGAATATGCGTGTTTTCTTACCTGGCAGGGAGGTCTTGATACACGCCATAAAGGCGTCCCATTCTTCAGCTGGACAGACGCCCTGTGCCTGTAGAGAGAAATGTCCAGCGAAGAAATGGAAAGCACGCGGGATATAAATGCACACAAACACAAACAAATATATATATATATACATAGAAGGCAAGGTCAAATGCATATCTCTATGCATGTCGATCCTGCAATTGCGTGTAGTTACACGAGAGGCAGAGACCTCGGAACACGGCTCAAGCCTCACGGTCGCCTTGCTCCGTACACGCAAAAGCGCGCCTCTCCCACGGTCGCCACTGTATGGCGGTAAGAGAGAAAAACAAAGAAAGGAGCGACAGGGGAAAGGACGAACGCACAGGAGGAAAGCGAAACAGACAGGAGAAACTGCGAGACGCGACTGAAGAGAGTCAGGTGGTAAATGTCTCGCCGATTGCTTCTTTTCTCCTCACTTTATAGTAGGCTTCAAAGGCAGCGTTTTCATAGATGAGTGGGGCATACGGAGTTTGTTTCCCGTCGTCTTCCCGGTTTTTTTCTCCGGTGCTGGGCGCGTGCTCTTTCCTTCGTTTTCCGCCTCTCCGTCTTCCTCTCTCGCGCCACCGTTTCTCTCGGCCTCTCTCGCTGTTGCATTCGCGTTCTCCTCCGACATCGCTTTCACTGTCTCTCAGCTTCTCTCCGCATGCACCGTTGAGTTCAGACGGCGCGTGGCGAGCAGTCTTCGTTCTCTCCGCCTCTTCGATGCTCACGTTGTCTCCCTGAGACGCAGAGACACCAGTCGGCGAAGGCGCCGAGCCTTCGGAGCCGGCAGTTGCGTCGAGTTTCCTTTTCGGCATCTTTCACAGAGACGCTGCAGGAGCGGAGGAGGGGGGAAGGGAGAGGAAAAAATCGGCGATTCAAGGAATAAAAGGAAGACAGAGGCGATTTCGGGGAAGAGCGACAGCAGGGGATGTGGCGACGGAGGAACCATGAACAGACGGAAGAAGATCCGAAAAGGAAGCAGGCAGAAGACAAGGAGATGGAGGAGAACAGGCAGAAGAGAAGGGGAGGGAGAAGAACAAGTGAGGAGGACGACGAGAGCAGGAGATCAAAGAGAGGGGAAAACGAGCTTTAGAACAGAGCTTGGGAAGAAGAGAGAGGAAGCGAAGCGGCGGACTGGGTCCGCGGAAAACTCCAGATCTTCTGTGGGATGACGAGAAAGAAGATTTCGGAAGTGGCTTCCTGCCTGCGAAAAGGAGGCAGTCCCTCTGTCCGCGTCCCGGTGCCTCTCTTAGCTGTGAGGAAGAAAATTCCCTCAGCCTGCTAAAACGTCTGTTTGACCCCTCGACGTCTAGAAGCACAGCTGTATATGCTGATACATATGGAAGAACAGCCCACACATGTGTAAGTCGCCGTATATGTTGGCGATTCCGAATACTCGGGAGAAATCGCGTTTTTTCTGGGATTTTCGTCTTCACTTGTCCCTCGCAGAACGCTGCGAGTCTTGGCTGTCGCGGGACTGCATGCGGGGGCGTAAAACGCGCAGGTTTATTCAAAGAGAAAAGCAAGACCAGCAACAGTCGTCAGACTTCGCCCGATGGCTTTCGCTGATTGAGGATTCGGCGCAACGCAAAGAACAGTCTTCTCACTTTGTTTTCGGAGAGTGTTTCGCCGTGCGATTCAAAGACAAAGCGGAGAGAGTCAACAGCGGGACAGCTGGACTCACTTTGCATGCAGATTCGGAAAGAGCAATTCGCGGCAGCACTCGCTACGCATGAACAGGCCTGGAACTCCTTCCTGCGTTCGCCGTCCTCTCCCGTGCTTGGCGCAGTTTCTCACCTCTGTTTCGTCTCATCACGTAAACCGGTTAGGAAGGTTGGCAGGTGCCTTCTCTGTGTGTGTGGGATTCGCCTAGACCGCGCGCACACGCCTGGAGACAACAGCCACGGGCAATCGAGCTTCTTCCCAAAGCGGGAGGCTTCATTTCCCGTGGACGGGAGAGGCCTCTCGCGAGAACCACATTTCTTTCGGTTCGCTTCGAACCAGTCAAAAGTTTCCACAGGTTGCGACGGGGAGGGGGGCACTTCGGACTCCAGATCACACAGTCCAGGCGCTTCCCTGTCGATAGATGACACGAAAGAGAGGGGAACACAGGGAGGGTAACTTCTTTGTACCAATCTATATTGAGGGTTCGGAAGTCGTTGTGGCTCTTCGGTAGACACAGCGAAATACCCCAGAGGTGTGCTCACCTCTATTTCCACACAAGAGTTATCTTGACTGTGCTAGGCTTACACGAGAGAATTTGGACCCTGGTGACGTCATACACTCTCAAGACCTTAGTCCAACCCATAGGCTACACTCCCTATAAAAAGGTAGTTTGTATGAACCTAGGAATCCCATGTTATGAGTGTAATAGGCACTGCTCTCTTCACGAGGACAGCCCAACCTCTCTTCTTTCTCGGTCTCGTTCTCAAAATGCTTCTTCCCCCATCATACCCTCGCGGTATCTGGCCTGCCTGTTTCTCCCCTGCTCTTTTCCAGCTCGCTTTTCTACCACACAGGAGTTTGGGATGAGATATCACGAGGTGGTCGCTTGCGCTCGGCCTCGACTGTTCAGAGTTTTCTTGATGCCGACCGCGCTGACTGGCGGTTCCCCGGTTGAGAGGCCCTGCACAGGCCGGAGGCTTCAACGTAGCCGGTTTATCAAGAACAAAAGGAGCATGTGACCGGGCAAAATGCGTCGGCGGAAAAAAGGTGGAAAACTGCTGATAGGCAGCGCGTGAGGACGGGACGCAGAAAGCGTGTCCTTTTGTGTACAGTGGATCGATGTGAAATTGGAGTCCAGGTGTCTCATCACACGTCCCGGTCTCTCAGTTCATGTGAAGGCGTCAGGATCACCCAGGAATCTGGGGCGAGGCGCCCTCGCCAGCAGCGGTGTAGCAGGGGACAGCGGAACGATCTGCGTGCGTGTATTTACTTGCTCCGTGCATGTTCCAGGGAGTCTCCATCCGAAGCACTCCTTTGTGTTGCGCAGAGCCGAATGTTCCCGTTTTTCCTCGGGTTCTTGTTCCCTGTATTCACGAACTTCGCGTGCAACTGCATGGTACACCTCGTCTAGTGACTGCCCCGCACAGGCTTTTCCTTCCATGATCGGTATCCTGCGTTCGTCCGTGCGAGTCAGAGGGACGCTAGGAAAAAGTAGACTGCTACCAACAAACATGATACAGCAAACGGTCGGCGCCCAGAGAAGAGGTATCACAACGTGTAACTCCACGGGCTCTCATCTTCCAGAAAGTGGCTCGGTGCCTCAGTGCAGATCCACACAGAAGAAATGGGCAGAGCGCCTTCCTAGCACATGCACTTCTTTGCTCACCCAGTGCGGATCCACACAGAAGAAATGGGTAGAGCGCCTTCCTAGCACATGCACTTCTTTGCTCCTTACTGTGTCCCATGCGAATCGCCCGCTGCATTCAGTTCGTCGCTCCGGTCCATTGCGAAACCGCAGAACGGCAGCCTGGAGCCTTCCCTGGCCGTGAAACACCTCATCATAGCAGAGCTCTCAAGACTCGGACTCAGTCCGTTTGTGACGCGGGGTTCTACACGGAGACCCGAATCCAAGAACTCTCGTGCAGCTGCAACCCCAATCGAATCCCTCTGTCCAGAGGCTTTCCACGCTCGCGATTTCCGGCGGTGATACACTGGACACCCCAGACCTCTCCTGTATCGCTGTCACGGGGTTGGGCTGTTTGGACAGTCGTTAGGCGTGTTCAGCCGCTTCAGCCACTGTCCACGAGTATCCTGGAACTTCCCTCCAGAAAGCGTGGGAACACTGCGGTTGTGGACTGACGGTCGCGAAAACACAGACCCCGTTCCTTACTCGTCCAGCACGAATCCCTGCGCGAGTTCGCATCCGTTCGTAAGTTGCGTGTGCGTCGTAGCAGTGCCGCAGCGTGGAACGATAAAAGGGTGGACAACCGCGCCTAGTCTGTGCCTTCTCACAATCGCACCTGTGGCGAGCGACTGAAGGTGCACTCGAAGGCAGAGAAGATGCTAAACGGTGACGCCGCGCGCAGGAACGCTCGCTTCGCCGGGACTGACACAGCCGGAAAAAAGCCGTCCTGACGCGCATCTGAAGTGGTCGACTAACTCTGGAGTGCAAAAAGAAAGCGCTCGTGTACATGAGCCTCCAGTCTCCCGCTGTCTCAGAGAGTATCACTCCCAGTACGATGGTACCGATCATACTAGCACCTGAGTAGCAGTTTTCTCTCGCTGTTAATACGAGTGATAGCGGTAATCCGTAACAGAGAACCAAAAGTGGTCAGAAGAAAACGGTGGGCGGCCTGGTCCGTGACCCGCCGGCGTGAGGCAAGCGCCACATGAGTCGCACCGCGAGAAAAACGAACTAGAGAACGGGGGCAATGGGACCCGAAGCAGGAAATCCTCGCGTTCTCCGTGCCTGGAGCAGCTGTAGAGATCACACCTGTCGCTCGCGCGGTTCCGCTGAACTTTTCAACTGCCACACAGTGCAGACTTCCTAGAGGCAGGGGAGCGCCAGGAACGCGTATTTCTGTGTCGTGTGTCCAGAGCACTGAACTGCACTGGTTCATATCTGCAGTCGCCGACGGTGCTTCTCTGAAGTTCCAGAAAAATCTGCATTTTCTTACCTTCAGTCCTCCGTCTACGCTTTTCCGCCTTTCGCGTGAACAAGCGAGCGGCCGTCGAGAGAGTTCCCCCCCGCAGAGAGGTCGTACCTGGGAGGGGTGCGAAAGGCGCTCTGGCTGTGGCCCGTGACAGTGTATTTTTCGGTTTCTCCAACTCTCCCCCTCCATCGAGGTTCTCTGTACGAAAGATGTGCAAGAGTGGCGAACAGCGAAAACACCCAGAAGGAAACAGATAGTCGATTCGAGAGATTGCCAAGGTGCGCCCCGATGCATCGCGCTCTGCTGGGGCGCTCCGGACCAGCCTTTTCGAAGGAGGGTCATCGCGGGTTCTCGCTCCTTCGGGGCATCACCTCGGCAAGCTGTCCTGCGAGTACCTCTCCTGCAAAAAAGCGGCGAAAAACCGCGTTTCGCAGGGAGCAGTGGAAAGACGACGCGCGCGCCTCTCTCTCAGGCGAGACACAGACGCGCTTTCCTTCTTCGCCACACTTTCTTCTGGAAGCACAGCTTTCTTCACGGCTCCTGCTGCAGTGCTGTCACCCCCCCTCGATCCTCCGCTTCTCAGGACACAGGAGAGGACGCGCAGAGAAAAGTGCCCGGCTGCTGGCTGCGAGGGCGGTTGGCCAGCGGGCGGTTTAGCTGCGATTGAAACGCTCCTGTTTCCTTCGAAAGCTCCGCTTTTTTCAGCCGGTGTAGTGACCAGTGTGGCTGCTAAAACCAAAGGCAGCTCGGGAAGGCCTTCTTGCGTCCAGTTTCACTGCGTTATTTTCAAGGAGCGACGCGCCAGGGTTCGCTTTCCAGTCGTTCCGCGCTCCCGTCTAGAGAACTCTTTTCTTGTCCGGTTTCGCTAGTGGCTGTCCGACTTTTTTGCGTGCCGGAAGTTCGAGCCCGCAATGTTATTCGTCTCCATGGCTTCTTTGCTCGTCTTCCGCGCGGGAAAAAGCGGGAAAAACGCGGCGCTTCGGTCTCGAGGCAACGAGCGGCGCTGTCCTTGCGTCGTCTGTGCGTCTCTCCTTTTCCGGGACAGTTCCCTTTTCTGCGAAATTCACCGGCTCCACTGACGACCAGTCGTGCTTCGTCAGGTGTACAGACGCCGCTTGCAGACGCACGCCGTCGTAGCTAGACTCCTCTCCGAGGTTTGCATCTATCTTTTGGCATTTTCTTTGGTTTCGCCTGTCCCCCCGCTTGGCAAGTGTGTGTTCCTGTGATCGTCCTGCTCACGAAACTGCACAAGTCTCTCCGGCGTTTTAACCTCCTTGTAAGGTTACCATGCGCTCTCCTCCGTTCCCCTAGTCGGGCATGAGCCCCTTGCGTTCGCTCCTTTCCGAACAACGTTTTCTGTCCTTTCTCTCCCGTCGTCTCTCCATTTCCACGCGTCAACAGCGACAGGCAGCACTTTCCCTTCGTCCTCTCCCGCCTCGACTTTCCCTCGCACGTCATTCCCACTATCGACAGCCTACGCTTCCTCAGGTTTCCCGCTCCAGCTCGTCTTCAGCTCTGGGTTCGAGCCCCGCTCCCTCCCGGACCCGCTACCCCTTTTCGCCGTGCTCTGCGCCGCGCGCCGACTTCCGGAAAAGTCTCCGCAGTGTGTACCTCTCTCCCTCGGCATATCTCTCGATATACACCACACTTCTCTGTCTATGTTCGGATATGGCTGCAAGTACGTAGCTAGAAAGCCACGCTCGCCCATAGCCCCGATTTCCACTTTCCCCCCCGCGTTTCTCTGCTTTTCCCTCGTTCCCCGCGTTTCTCATGCGCTCCCGCGTTTCTCATGCGCTCCCGCCTTTCTCCTGCGCTCCCGCCTCGTTCTGTCATGTTCCTGCCTCCGTGCGCCTCGAGTGGAGTCGCGCGTGACCAGTTTCTCGGCCGTTGCGCGCAGTCGCCTTCTGATTCCTGAGTTCTGTTCAAGATGGAGCGGCAGAAGATCGCGCTGAGCAACTTTCTGCTGGAGATTTGCCCGGCGCTGCTGAACTGCAGCCGCCAGTCTCTCCAGTCGCTCCTCGCGAAGGAGGCGGACCGCACGCTGCAAACGTTTCTCTTGGAGCAGCAGCAGGTTCTCGTCGTCGGCCGCGAACCGGTCGCGAAGAAGAAGAACGGGGCCCCGGGGAGCGGCGCCGAGGCTGCTCCCCCTGGGGACCGCCCTGAGGAGCCTCCCGCCGACGAAAACGACGAGGAGGAACAGTTTCGTTTGTTTGTCGAACTGGGGTTCGCCGCCCACGCACTGACTCGGGCGAACTCCGTCGCGTTCCTGAAACGCCCAGGGTTCTCCCTCGAGGAGCAGGAGCCCTCGCCCGAAGTCGGAGACGACGAGGCTTCCCCTGCGGGGGAGTCTGTGCACCATGCGCCGATGCATGCACGGAAAACAATCGGGCAGCAACTCGCCGTGATGCGGTGCGGCTTTGGAGAAGAAGCGGAGACGTCCCTCGACGTCACGCAGCTGTACATGCAGCGGGGTCTCGCGCCGATGCTCAACGTGGCGCTGACGCAAAAGGAGACAGAGGGGACAGGAGCGCCGGCGGGCGGCGCGCAGGCTGGCGGGAACGGCTCTGCGGCGGGCGGTCAGGAAGAAGCCGCCGAGGGCCCTGCGCAGAACAAAGTCGCGAGTTCCAGTCTCCACCAAACAGTCAACAAGAAGATGGCCGAGCTGCTCCTCGCCGTCCAGCAGGCACAGCAAAACGTAGACATTCCTCTCGTTCAACTCGCCGTCGACCCCGTCATCGAGGCTGCCGTGAAGACCGCTCAGGCTGCTGGCCGAAAGGCGACCGTCGAGGACTTGGGCGACTACCTCCACAACACCGGCTACCTCATTGCGCTGCAAAACCACGTCAATCGATGGATCAAGGACATCCAAAAGATCTGCCGAATGCAAAGGTAACACCGACACGACAAGGAAAGAGAGGGATAGAACGGGAGACGGTTCACTTTTCTGCAGCTTGCCGGGGGATGACGGTCCCGGCTCGAGAAGACACGCGAGTGACAGCGAACGGGTTTCGGACCAGGCGTCACCCGAACGCCTGGCCACCCTCTTAACGCGCGTTCTTGTCTTTTCCTCACTTCTTCCGCTTCGGAGACGAAAGGTCTTGCCGGCCTGCGACAGAGTGTTTCTTTTCTTCGTCTCGGGCTTTCGCGCTCAGCAGATTTTGAAGCGACGAGTCGTAGCCGCTGGGGGCACGATACACCTTCTCACGCACACCTGGTCTCCCTGCCTTGCGTTCGTCTTCTCGGCTGCGTGCCTGGTCTTTTACATCCCCTGCCGCCTCTCGCTTCTCGCTCTTCTCTCCCATTCTTTCATCTCTCTTTTGTCTCTCTTTTGTGTCTTCTGCGCCTCTGTTCTTTGTGTTCTTTGCGGCGCGCGTTTTCTTCGCTCCGTCGTTTTCTCATCTCGCGGCCAGCGTTCGCGGTTTCCGTGTGTTTTTCTCAGAGACGCGAGCACCGGCAGCGCGGCGGAAGAAGTGAACTTCTGGGTGGGCATGGAGAGGGCCATTTCGCACGTGGAGGAGCAGCTGAAGACGCCGGAGGCCGAGCTGACGCTGCAGGTGCTCAAGCAGACGCGGAAGGTGTTTGCGACGATGACGTTTGAGCAAGACGCCGGACTGAAGCAGGCGTCAGACATGGTGGCGAGTGTGAACATTTTGATTCGGGACTTCCCCGTCAACGACTTGCTCGGCGCAACTTCCGTCGAGCAACTGACGCAGGCTGTCCGCACTGTCTTCATGCATCTGCGCAAGTTGAAGAACGCGACGCAGTACCCTCTCTCGAGAGCCTACCACTTGGTGGAGGCGCTGTCCAGAGATCTGAGTCAGCGACTCGTCGCCGTGCTCTCGCAGCAACACTTGCTCCTCCTCAGCTTTGAGGAATTCGAACACGCGACGGGCGGGTAAGTCGACTGTGTGGCGGGTTCCCCGGGACCTCTTGCGCGGCCTGGCTCTGAATCTGTCAGACTCCAGACGCTCTACAGAGATACATAACCGAACACCCTGTGCGCGCTTTCTAAGGAGAGAAAGGTGGTTGTTTACTTTGGGATGCGTGTCGACTTGGGATGCGTGCATACTTCGGGATCGATTCCCGCGAGAAGGAAGCACTCTCCGATCGCGATCGCGAGTGATTTCCCAAACTATGTGGCCCGCCTTCCAGCAGACAAAGAGGCCAACTGTCGGCTTTTTGTATCCTAGGTACTAGAATGTCTCTATTCGATTTGATCTGTACAGTTCTGGATCGCGGAACCTTTATACAGAGACATAAGATTGTTCTCTGCAGCTGCCTCCGCTCCGGTGTACATATACAGACGTCGCTGTCTAGACATTTCTGCGACCTTCTCCGGGCGCGCGCGCGTCTGTGGTTTATCTCGCGTCTCCTGCAGAGGCAGCGCGCCTCGATTCCACCGGCGCGGTTTCCTCGCATAGAGACATTGGGGTTTCCGTCGTTTCTTCGTGTCTCGGACGCGGGCTGTCTTCGTTTCGCGCGCGGGAGATGTTCTCGGCACTCGCGCGTGTGTCTGCGCGGCTTGTCCCCGTTCTTCTCCAGGTGTTCCGAGTTGTTTCGGACGTGGGAAGAGGAGGTGCGTCAGTTCAAGGAGATGGTTCGAGACCAGTCGAAGAAGCGCGGTTTGTCGGAGCGCCCGCCGGCGAAGCTCGTCTGCGAGCACTTGGTGATTCAGGAGCGGCTTGGCGAGTTGCGCCAGTTTCGACGGCAACACCACCGCCTGAAGGAGGTGATTTCGAAGGTTCTTTCGGAGAGTGCAGGCGGCGACTTGACTGCGCAGAAGGAGGTGGCGAGCGCGTACGAACTCATGCAGTCTGTCGACGTCTTGGATTTGTCCCGGGCGGGCCAGGAGGCGTGGGAAGCCGCTCGGAAGGCGTACGACGACCGGATTGATCGGGTCGAGTCGCAAATCACTGCGCGTTTGCGCGACCGCCTCGGCGCCTCGACGACTTCTGGCGAGATGTTTCGGGTCTTCTCGCAGTTCAACGCGCTCTTCTTTCGGCCGCGCGTCCGCGGCGCGATCCAGGAGTACCAAACCACGCTCATCCAGCAAGTGAAGATGGATCTGCGCAAACTGCAGGAGGCGTTTCTCGACGGCCACCAGCGCGTGGAGACCCTCACGATGGCTGAGGCGCGAGACATGGCGCCGATCGCCGGATCGATCGTCTGGGAGCGGCAACTCGAGCGGAGACTCGAGGGCCTGGTGCGCCGCATCGAAGACGTCCTCGGCCGAGGCTGGGAACAACACGTCGAAGGCCAAAAGCTCCGCCAAGACATCGACGCCTTCAAGCAGCGCTTGAGTCAAAACCAACTCTTCGAGAACTGGCTGCAAATGGTCAAGGACGAAAAGCGCCTCGACGCCAGCGAACACATCTTCGTCATCCGCGTTCTCGGAGGCAAAGGCTTCGAACTCGACGTCAACTTCGACTCAGACCTCCTCACCCTCTTCAAAGAGGCAAGTCAACACAGAGCCGCGCAGAGCCCCACCTCACACACCAATATATATATATATATATATATATGCGCGACGTAGGTATACAGAGGTACAGTCAGTAGACATATATATATATATATATATATATGGGAGTGACCATACATGCCGCTCAAATGCGATTCACGCCCGTATCTACATTAATATCTATATATCTTTATATATATAGATCTCTCTCTCTCTCTCTCTATATATATATATATATATCTGGAATGAGCCACGTGTTTTGAATGTGCTGAGATGCTGTTTCCCCTTTTCGTCTTTGTGCAGGTTCGGCTGTTGAACACACTGCAGTTTCGCATTCCGTATTCGGTGAAGGTGATGGCTGACGAAGCGAAGGTACTGTATCCGTTTGTGACCACGTTGCGCGTCGTCCTGAGGACGTACGCGGAGGCGTGTCGCCGAATTGAGTGCGCGCCGTCGCCCGTGAGCGCGGGCGGCATGCGCACGAGGTCCGGAGACTCGATCATTGCTCTCCTCGTTGCGTCTTACCAACGTGAGGCGCAGCAGCGACTGGCTGAAGGCATGGGACTGCGCTGGGACTCGGATAGACTCGAGGCGTACGTCAGGAAAGTCTCCGATGTCATGTACAGCTTCGAAGGAAAAGTCGACGCAGGGATCAAACGCCACCAAGACGCGCTCCAAGACATGGACGCCATCAAAGACGTCCCTCTCGACGCCTCCAAAGAAACGCTCCAAGAGGCAAGCGACTCCACAGAGTGCTGTAGACACTATATATATATATATATATATATATATATATGCAGACATACATACATAGACGTATGTACCTGTGTTGGCTTATATGTACACATTTGCATTTATATCTATCAATGCGGTAGTATATATATATCTATATGTGTATATATCTATATATATATATATAGATAGATAGATAGATATATGCGCATTTGCCCATGGGCACAAGTATCTCTATTCTCTTATATATATAGAAAAGACCTCTAGAGCTGCAGCAGCCTTTTCAGATTCCCCTTTTCCGCTGGGAAGACGTATTTGCACGAAGTGCTTCTTTCGTGGGGATGTCCCAACGGGTCTCGCCGGCGAATTCACCCTTTTTTTTTCAAGATGGGACTCGCTCTTCACCGCCTCTGTCTCTGCTGCTTCCTGCTCAGCGCATACGTGTATTTAGAAGCTGTTGTGCTGCGTGTCTCTGTGTGCGGGTTTTGTGTCCAGATGCTGGTGAAAGTACAGAAACACATTGAAGAGCAACAGCTTCAGCACTTTTCAAACATTCCCCGGTGGACGCGGTTGCTCGACAGACACGTGGAGACGATTCTCCGCAACCGAGTCGTCGACACCGTCAACGCGTGGGTGAAGCAATTCGAAGGATGGCCCCATGCCGGTACTTCCCTCGTCAAAAAACCGGCGGTTCTTGAGATTCAGGTAAACCTTACTGGCAACTTCGGCGGTGGCTCCTGGTGCGAGCACCTTAATGGGCCAAGACATACACATTTATACAGTCGATTACGTTGCGACATACCGGTATTGAACGAAATATGCAGATATCTGTAGACATATATATATATATATATATATATAGATTTATTCAGGCATCTGGAGACATGCATATATATACAGATCGATACCTGTAATATATATATATATATATATATACGTATTGAGTGAGGGATGTGCAACTCCGCTGTAGAGAACGCGCTGGCCGTACGTCCATGCATCGATCACAAATCTCTGTCTTCCGCGAGAGTCGCTTTTCGACGGTTAGACATGCACTCTTCGTCCGCCGTTTTCTTTCGAGTCGTGCCTCCGGACGAAGTTGCTCCGCAGTCTGGAGAAAGGTCCGAACATCATCGTAGTCGCAGATATGCATCCATATTTGTATATGCGTCCATACACATATGTATATATGAAAATATGTATTCATGCTTGTATTAGCGTGCGTTTTTGTGGATTTTTTCTCAGCTGCGGAACCAGGTGTTGCAAGTCTTCCCCCCAGTTGAGGCGGCGCACCAGTACTGGATGGGAGAGTTGCACAACACGATCGCGTCAGTTTGTTTGTTGCCTCGGCTGTCGTCTCGGATCGGCGCGAGTGCGGCTGCCTTTGACGAATTCGATGATTCCGGAAGCTCCGACGAAGAAGGAAACGGAAAGGACGAAAGTCTACAGAGGCCGAAACTCCGCAAAGACCGCACGTACAGACACCTGTCGCAACTTGTAGATCCCACTGTCTTTTACCACGCGTACGACGTCATCAACGGTAAGGCGAGGACACGCAAAATGTCCAAGGCAGAGAGGAAAGGAGAAAAGAACAAACTGAGAACAGAGCAACACGAGAGAAGAAAGTGAAAGGAAAATGAGAACAACGGAGAACGTGTGTTTTTTTTTCTTGGCTCTGCGTTCCGAGTTGAGCCCCCGAGAGGTAAATCCTTGGACGTGTTTCTACGTGTCTTTTATCTCTCGCCCGTCGCCTTCTTCTCTTCCTTTATCTGCGAGTTCCGTGCTGTCTCTGGCCTTTCTCTGTCTCTGCGTCGTCCTCGAAGAAGGCGAGAGTGTCGTTTGCTGCCTTGGGGTGTACAGCTCACATTCAGCGGGTGAAGGCGTACGTGCAAACATGGCTCCAGTACCAGGTTTTGTGGGACGTGGACGTGAACGAGGTGATAGGCCGACTCTGCGACGACATCGAGACATGGCAGCATCTTCTGAACGAAATCAAAGCCGCGCGAAGCACCTTCGACACGCACGAAAACCAAGAAGAATTCGGCGCAACCGTAGTCGACCACCAACAAGTAAACATCGAAACCCGTTTCCATTTTTCTCCACGTGTCTCGCTGCATGCATTTCGCACACCAATACATACACCCGTGCATGCAGACACATGCAACCAGGTCCACATAAGTGTGCGTGCGTTTCTAGCTATCCATCTATATACATATATCTACCTGTCTATATCTATCTATGTATCTATCTATCTATGTATCTATCTATCTATGTATATATATATATATATATATTAGTACGTTTCTCTGTGGATGTTTCAATGTGTCCACGTGTGCGGTGAAGCAGGAGGCACCGTAAAGCGTAAGAGCTGTTTCGATGTGAGAAATCAAGAGCGGTGTTGTCGCATCCCAGAACTCGCGTTTTTCAATCGTGTCCGCCCAGTCTTTTCCACTTTTGTTTTACCGCTTTTTGTCTCTTTCTCTCATACCCTTTTTCTCTCTTTTCTCGTGTTTCAGGCGCAGGCAAAGCTGAACGTCAAGTACGACGGTTGGCACCGGGAGATTTTGCATGCGTTTGCTCAGAAGGTGGCGGCGCGCAGCGAGGCGTTTTACAAGCATTTGCATTCCTTGTTGACGGATTTGGAGGAGCAAGGTCGCGCGGAAGACCCGACGGAGACGTCGATTTCCGCCGTCACTTTTCTGTCCATGTCGCAGTTTCAGATGGACGCGTTCGTCAACGACGTAGGCCCGCAGGCTGACGCGTTGCTGTCCTCGCTCGTCTCGAACCTCACGCGCTTTCTCCTAAAGTTGCAGGAAGCGTCCAAGGCGGACGTGGAGTGGGGCGCCGCCGTCGAGAGTCTCCGGGCGAGTGAGAGACTCCTCGAGGGCCAGCGCTTCGCCTTCCCGAGCGACTGGCTGTGGATTGACAGGGTCGAGGGCGAGCTCGAAACCTTCCAGCAAATTTTGCATCACCAGGCGCTGCTGGTGGAGCAGAATCGCGAGCAAATCGTCGACATGGTCAAGCGGTACAACGACCGCGTCCAGTTCCGCCTCAGTCATCTCTACTCGGAGTGGATGACGCACCGCCCGGTGAAGAGCGACGTGTCTCCGCAGCACGCGACGCAGGTGCTGGCGACCTACGAGACGCAGTTGACGCAGCTCTCTGAGCAGTACGCGTTCGGCTCCAAAGCGAAGCAAGTCCTCGGCCTCGACGACCTCGCGCAAGGCGACGAGGAACAGTTCACCCCCGACAGCCTCGCGGAAGAGATCCGAGACATGAAGGGCGTATGGAGCGCGCTCGGGTCGCTCTTCGACGACGTCAGTGCTCTTCGAGACACGCCGTGGGCGAGCGTCGTGCCCAAGACGGTGCGACAGCGCCTCGAGGAGCTTCTGGAGAAGATCAAGACGGTCCCTTCGCGGTTCCGACAGTACGACGCGTTCGAGGAAATGCGCACGCAGCTCACGACGTTCCTGAAGCTGAACCTGTTGATCACCGACCTGCGCACGGATGCTCTCAAGGAGCGCCACTGGAAACTCATCTTGGGCCTCTTGAAAATCAAAAAACCGCTGCAAGACGTCACACTCGGCCTGCTCTGGCACGCAGACCTCCCCGCCAACGAAGCCGCGGTCAGAGAAATCCTCGTGCAGGCCCAGGGCGAAACCGCCCTTGAGGAATTCCTGCGACAGGTGAGCAACGACCTCTCAGAACACCCGACGTCTGCAGCACTGTGTTTAGCCTTTGTGGCTGCGTATAGAGAGAGACTGCAGGCGAGTGCAGGCAGAAAGAAAACTTTTTATTACTCACTCTGGCCTCTCCGCGCGGCTTCTCCCGTTTCCAGATATACAAACACTGCCCCATGCCCACACATACATATATATATATATATATATGTATGGGGGAGTTGCTGTATATGGAGTTTGTTTTCCTCTTCATGCATACTTTGCGTGCCTTGTTCTTTTGTGTGTGTAGGTCAAAGATTCGTGGCAAGACCGCGAGTTGGTGTTTGTGGCGTACGGGACAAAGACAAAGTTGGTTAAGGGGTGGGAGGATCTTTTTCAGCTGATTGACGACCAGCTGGCGGCGCTGCAGTCGATGAAGATGTCGCCTTACTTTAAGATCTTTGAGGAAGAGGCACTGACGTGGGAAGACAAGTTGAACCGCCTCCGAAGCTTGCTCGACAGCTGGGTGGAGGTCCAGCGCAAGTGGGTATACCTTGAGGGCGTCTTCACCGGTTCGCAGGACATTCCCATGCTCCTGCCCCAGGAGCACCATCGGTTCAAAGGAATCGACCAAGACTTCAAAAACATCATGAAGAAAGCCGCGAATGTCAAGAACGTCATGGAGGTGCGCGCAGAGGAATGCTCGACATGGGCTGGGGAATCTTCTGCGTGGGACCGACACAGACACGGAGGGAGAAGAAGAGGGAGAGAAGACAGAGGGAGAGAAGAAGAAAGGTCGATGGAAACAAGCAGAAGGGAGAAGTCCGAACAGCACGATCGTTCTGGCGTCCGTTTACCGTCCCGTTTTTTCGTTTTAGATCTTCCCTCATCTGGTCCCCACGAGGTTTCCTTGGGTTCACGTTCTTCTCGGCTCTGTAGCTTTCTTTTGTGCCGTCTTTCCAGGTGGCGGCGGTCGACGATTTGGGGAGGCAGTTGGAACGTCTCTCGGACCTTCTCTCGCGCATTCAGAAGGCGCTCGGAGAGTACCTCGAGAAGCAAAGGGAACAGTTTGCGCGTTTCTACTTTGTCGGCGACGAAGATCTCCTCGAAATGATTGGCAATGCGCGAGACGTGAAGGTTGTTCAGAGACACATCAACAAGCTCTTCGCCGGCATCGCCGTCCTCGACACCGACCCCGAAAACGGCGCTATCATCGTCGGAATGAGGTCGGGAAACGTCCAGAAAACGAATCTGCAGGGAGACCCAACTAGAGCCACCCGAATCACCCAACGCACCTGTCAACGTTCGCTGTTTGTTTCTGCACACACATATATCTCTATATATTTCTTAATCCATAGGGATCTAGACATCGACGTGTCTCGGTCTCTCTATTGGAGGCGTGTGTGCGTATATCGTTTCAAGTGTGTGAATCGGTGTCTTTCTTCCTTCAAAGTCACTCAGCTTTCCTCGCACATTTGTGCGGTTTGCGAAACGCTCGTCTGTGTTCTTTCAGTTCGAAGGAAGGGGAGAGTGTCCCGTTTTCGACAACCATTCCGATTTTGCAGTACGCGTCCTTGAAGGAGTGGCTGGGGGCGGTCGAGCAGCAGATGATTGTGACGTTGGCGGAGAATCTCGCGTCGGCGATCGCGCAGCTGGAGCAAGTGAACATGCCGAAGCTGCTGGCCTCGTGCCAGGAGACCGACGGCGCGGTGACGAACCACCCGTTCCTCCTCTGGATCGCCGCCTATCCGCTGCAGGCGCTCATCCTTGCACTCCAAGTCTCCTGGACACGCTCAGTCGAGGCGGCCCTGACACAAAAACGAGGAGAGGAGCCTCACCCGCTTGCCACAGACGTCCTCGATTACACCTGCAACTTGCTGGGCTTCCTCGCGGACCGAGTGGTCATGGATGTCGGCGTCACCGTCCGGCAGCGAATGGTCCAAATCATCACCGAGTTGGTGCACCAGCGCGACGTTTGCAGGTGCGTGGGAGCCCACGAAAACTGCGTGGTACGGGGAGAGAGCTGAGACCGTAGAATCGTCGCTTTCCCGTGGTGACAAATCAAAGGTCTTTCCTCCTTGTGGGGATCGCCGCCGAGCGAACACAGAGAAAACAAACTCAGAAAGGGGGGAAGGGTGCTCTTGCAGTGTTTCGCGTTTCGTCCGGGCGGGAAGAGGGAAGGCCCCGATCCACTTTCAACGGGAGAAGGCCAATGGATAAAAGAAAAGGAAGATGTGCTTTCAGAGGCCATGCTCGTGCTCCAAGGGTTTGTCGCTCTTTGGGCTGCGGTGTTCGTGAACAGAGTTCTCATCGAACAAGGCGTCACAGCCAAAGACGACTTCCGCTGGCTCCAGTACATGCGTTTCTACTTCACGCCGCCGACCCAGAACGCCTTGCCACAAAACTCCCTCCGCATCGCCATGGCCGACGCCACTCTCTCCTACGGCTTTGAATATCTGGGTGGGAGGCTCTCTTTCTCTCTCTCATCTGTCTCCTCTCTTCTCTCTCTCATCTCTCTCCTCTCTCTCTTTCTCTCTCTCTTCCCTCTCTTCTCTCTCTTCTCTCTCTTCTCTCTCTCATCCCTCTCCTCTCTTCTCTCTCTCCTCCCTCTCCTCTCTTCTCTCTCTCCTCTCTCTCCTCTCTTCTCTCTCTCATCCCTCTCCTCTCTTCTCTCTCTCATCCCTCTCCTCTCTTCTCTCTCTCTCCTCTCTCTCTTCCGTCTCTTCTCTCTTGTTCGCCCTCTTGGGTGTCTTTGCTTCCCGCGGGTCTTCTTTGTTCTCCCATCGCGTTCCCGTGCCGTGACTCGGTGTGTGTGCGTCGCCATAGACCGCGTGCTCTGTGAAGACTCGCGCGCGCCTGCAGTGGAAACTTCGCCTGCCGCTCTCCGCGCTGTGCTCTCTCACCTTGCCTCGGGCTTTGTCCTTTCCCTTCAGGCATGGCCGAGCGTCTTATTCAGACGCCGTTGACCGACAAGTGCTTCTTGACTCTCACCCAAGCCCTCAACATGAAACTTGGAGGCAACCCTTTCGGACCCGCAGGTTCGCGCACACAAACATACCCACCATTTCTACGTTTATATCTCTTTGTACATGCAAGCGCAAAATAGTGCAGATCTGGACATACATATGTAACCAGTGTATACACATATATATTTGTATATACTTGTATATACTTGTATATATGTGTATATATTTGTATATATATATATATACAGATAAAAACAGACCTATCGAGGTGTGTGAAATTGGACTGTGGGCACGTCAGACGAGGTTTTGCGCTTTTTCTCTGTTTTTACAGGCACTGGCAAAACCGAGTCTGTGAAAGCTCTCGGAACTGCTTTGGGGCGGTACACGCTCGTCTTCAACTGCGATGAGACTTTCGACTTTAACGCGATGGGGAGGTTGTTTGCTGGTTTGTGCCAAGTGGGCGCCTGGGGATGCTTCGACGAGTTCAACCGTCTCGACGAGAAAATCCTCTCTGCTGTCTCCGAGCAAATTCTCACCATTCAGGTGAGCATCGCCTTTTCAAATGGTTCTGGAGACTCGTTTGCTTTTCAAATCGATTACTTTTATGCATAAATGTTCCAACGTGTCTTCACTACCACGTGCTCTAACATAGGTTTTTCACGGGAAAAGTTATCTATCTACTCTTTGTATTTGGTTCCATATTTCTATGTCCTCTTGCTACTCAATATGCCTCTTTTTCGCGGAAGAACACCAACTTCTTAGAAAGGGAAACGCGGAGACTTCCGCCGACACGCGGAGACTCATCGCGCTCCGAAGCCTCAAGTCGACAAAGCTCTTCAAACACACAAACAAAAGAATGCATTTATATATATGTTTGAATGCATGCATGGAGACGTTGAGTTCCGCCTGCAGATTCTCCCAGTGCCCACCGGTTCGGGTTATATACGAACACGTGTCTGTGGCTGTGTGAGCTGGTGGTCGCATGCGAAACCAGGCACGTTTTGCCAAAGAGAGAGTGGGAGAAGGACACGGAACTGGAAAGGATTCTCCACATTATCCATACAAGCAATAGTCCTCCAATTCGATACCTACGTCTGCGTTTATGCATATACATTTATACATATATATATATATATATATATATACATATATATATATATATATATTTGTGTATGTATATGTGCATATGTTTGTATATAATCCTCTGCGTATATATATATATATATATCACTCTTCATATGTGTGGATGACTGGAATTCGTTTTCTTTTCGCCGTGCATTTGTTTGTTTTTCAGACTGGTCTGAGGGAAGGTTTGTCGTCGATTGAGCTGTTGGACAAGAAGGTGAAGTTGTCTCCGAATGTGGGTATTTTTGTGACGATGAATCCGGGGTATGCGGGCCGTTCGAATTTGCCAGACAACCTGAAGCAGCTTTTCCGCGAGATTGCGATGATTGTTCCGGACAAGCAGCTGATTGCGCAGGTGACGCTCTTCGCGCAGGGGTTCCGCTCCGCCGAGCGTCTGGCGAGCAAAATCATCTCGCTGTTTGACTTGTGCGACCGGCAGTTGTCGAAGCAGCCTCACTACGATTTTGGTCTCCGCTCGCTCAAGTCCGCTCTCAACTCGGCGGGGAGTCTGAAGCGGCAGTGGCTGCAGGATCGCCTGTCGAGCGTCGAGGGCGCCGAGTCCGCGCCCGAGGAGAGCGAAGCGAGCGTGGTGAAGGTGGAGGAAACGCTCCTTCTGCGCTCCGTGTGCGACACGGTGGTCCCCAAACTGGTCGCCCAAGACGTTCCGCTGCTCCGCAGTCTCCTCGCTGGAGTTTTCCCCGGCTCAGACATTTCGATGCTGGAGGAGAAGGTGCTCTGCGAAGAAATTGAACGACTCGCGCAGCGCCGCCACATGCAGTGCAAAGGGGAGTGGAAAGAGAAGATTCTCCAGCTGTACCAGATTCAGAAGCTCCAGCACGGCGTCATGCTCGTCGGCCCAGTCGGCACTGGAAAGTCCGCCGCGTGGCGAATTCTCCTCGACGCCATGGAACGCTTGGACGGGATCAAGGGACACGCCCACGTTCTCGATCCCAAAGCCGTGCCGAAGGAACAACTCTACGGTCGCCTCGACTCCACCACGCTCGAGTGGCAAGACGGCGTCTTCACAGCCATTCTACGCAAAATCCTACAGGTAACCAAACCTGAAACACACGCCGAAACGACCGAGAAACATCCAAACATGTAACCTGTGAGAGATCCGATTGCCCTTGCAACGCAACGTCGAGGATCGGCACTACATATATATAAATATATAAGTATCCATAATTACACATATATATATGTATATGTATGTATATGTATATATGTGTAAGTACATGGGTATTTGGTAGAAAGGGTGTTTTGTGTTTGTGTGTAGGCGAATGCTCAGCAGCAGGCGGGATCTGCGCCTGGCGCTCTGAAGCGTCACTGGATTGTGTTTGATGGCGACGTGGATCCGGAATGGGCCGAGAATCTGAACTCGGTTCTGGACGATAACAAGTTGCTGACCTTGCCGAATGGCGAGCGGCTGCAGATTCCGAGCAACGTGCGACTGCTCTTCGAGGTGGACACGCTGAAGCATGCGACGCTGGCGACAGTCAGTCGTTGCGGCATGGTGTGGTTCTCGGACTCCGTTGTGGAAGTCTCGACGCTTTTCCGCCACCACTTGTCGAAGATCCAGATGGGCAGTTTGGAGGGCACGCAGGCGATGCAGAAGCTGGGGCGGCTGCCTTCGCAGAAAGACGACGACCGGGAGACTCCCGAAAAGGAACTGACTCGGAGCGAGTCTTCGGCATCTCACGGACAGGGCGGCGTCGCAACTCTCCGCACTGGCGTGGAGGCCGAGAAAGCGCAGCTCTGCGACATCGCCGCGGAAGTATGGCGACCGTACTTTGAGAAGGACGGGTTCGTCTGTGAGGCTCTCGCGCGCGCGATGAGCTACGAACACATAATGGTCCCCACGCACGTCCGCCTGGTAGAAAGTACCGTCGCGCTGTTGAAGAAAGGCATTGCGAAACTCGCGGAGTACCAGACCGAGAAGAAAGGCGAAGGCGAGGATCCCGAGGAAAACGTCGCAAAGGACTTCTTCGTCAAGGTGCGCGCGCCGTGTGTGCACAAGGACGCAAACAAGCACGCGTGCTCTCCTGGGGTGGCGAGCTGCCGAGGAATTTGAGACTGAGACAAAACTCCAGAGAGACACACGTTCGCCCACCATTTTTTGCCGCGAGGCAGTGGAGAAGCGCGCGCGGTCTGTGGGTGAGAAGGATGCGTTTGCGTGTGTGTTTTCTGTGTCCAGTGGCTGCTCTTGGCCATGCTCTGGGGCTTCGGAGGCTCCATGTCGCTGGCGAATCGCCTGAACTTCACCAAGGAAATTCAGCGCCTCTCGCCGATTCGTCTGCCTACCGCTCTCGACGACGCCGACGGCAGAGACGTCACCCTCCTCGACTTCGAGCCGAGCGTCGAAGACGGCGCGTGGCACATGTGGAAAGAGAAAGTGAAACAAGTCGAAATCGAACCGCATCAGGTAACCCCCCCGTCCATACTTTTCCCATGTTCACCCGTATTTATATATATATATATATGTATATGTAGGCTTTCATAAGACATGAATGTGTTTAAAATCATGTAGTTTGACGCGACGTGTAAATATGTATATGGAATAAACACAAACATACTCCTCTTTCCATATAGACAAGTGTCGGTGTAAATGTGCATATGGAATAAACACAAACATACTCCTCTTCCCATATAGACAAGTGTCGGTGTAAATGTGCATATGGAATAAACACAAACATACTCCTCTTTCCATATAGACAAGTGTCGGTGTAAATGTGCATATGGAATAAACACAAACATACTCCTCTTCCCATATAGACAAGTGTCGGTGTAAATGTGCATATGGAATAAACACAAACATACTCCTCTTCCCATATAGACAAGTGTCGGTGTAAATGTGCATATGGAATAAACACAAACATACTCCTCTTTCCATATAGACAAGTGTCGGTGTAAATGTGCATATGGAATAAACACAAACATACTCCTCTTTCCATATAGACAAGTGTCGGTGTAAATGTGCATATGGAATAAACACAAACATACTCCTCTTCCCATATAGACAAGTGTCGGTGTAAATGTGCATATGGAATAAACACAAACATACTCCTCTTCCCATATAGACAAGTGTCGGTGTAAATGTGCATATGGAATAAACACAAACATACTCCTCTTCCCATATAGACAAGTGTCGGTGTAAATGTGCATATGTGGGTGTGCTGCTGAGGAGCGCGAACCAGCCTTCGCTTGCGAAGAAGCACAGAGCGCGGGGGCGTTTGTCGCGGCAAACGTCTCCGACTTTTGGTTTCTCCGCATGTGCGCGACTTTCCTCTTTTTCCCCCGGACGCAGTGCGGCCGTGTCTTTCCCCCTGCCTGCGTCTCTCTCTGTGTTTCTCTCAGGTCGCCGATGCGAATTTGGTGATTCAGACAGTCGACACTCTCCGACACAAACATGTCGTCGAAGGCTGGCTAGACGAGCAACGCCCGTTCATTCTCTGTGGCCCGCCGGGATCGGGAAAGACCATGACGTTGACGTCTGTCTTGAAAGAGAGAACAGACTTCGACATCGCCTTCCTCAACTTTTCTTCCGGAACGACGCCGCAAGTGGTAAGTTTGTCCGCTCTCTCTTTCGCGTGCTCCTGCCTTTTTTAGTCCCGGGCGCTTCTCTCTCCTCTCTCTTTGCTTCCAGGCAGTCCCTCGCCGTTTGAGGCCGTCCAGTCTTTTCGTGCTTCTCTTGCCGTGCCGTCCGGTGTCACCCGCTTCTCTTCTTCCCCCGCCCCTCTCTGCCAGTCTGCGGCGCGTGTGCCTCTCGGCGTGGCTCTGAGTCGCCCGCTTCGTCTCTCCGTCTCCAGGCGCCGTCTCCTCCCTGTCCCCGTTTGTGTCCCTTTTCCCACACTGAACTGCTGCGCGTGCGTTTGCCCGTGTCTTGCTTGCCATGTCTGTTTCGTTCTCGGGTTCGTTCCCCACGCCTCAGCTCCTGAAGACCTTCGATCAGTACTGCGAGTTCACCAAGTCTCCAAAGGGCGTGGTGATTATGAGGCCCACGCAGCCGGGGAAGAAGTTGATTGTTTTCTGCGACGAGTGCAACCTGCCGTCGCCGGATAAGTACGGCACGCAGTCTGTGATCACATTCATGCGCGAAATCACCGAGACGGGAGGCTTCTGGCGTCTCATGCCGCAAATGGCGCAAAGCGGACCCTGGGTCTGGGTGAAGGTCGAGCGCGTCCAATTCGCGGGCGCATGCAACCCGCCGACAGACGCAGGGCGGCATCCGATGAGCGATCGGTTCCTCCGATTCGCGCCGCTCCTCTTTGTCGACTTCCCGGGAACCGAGTCCCTCCGACAGGTGAGAGCCGCGAACGCAGAGTTGGAAGGAGGCCGAAAACGGTGCAGGTTTCACCGCCTAGTTGAGAACCAACTTTCCTTGCTGCTGAGAGACCGAGCGAGCGGGGAGTCGGGCGACGAGAGTTGTGTTGAGGCGGGGCCGCGCTCAGGCTTTGGACTGCGCTCGCTTGTGGTGCGGCTCTGGAGCGGGGGCGTTCTCGCACGAGAACGAACGCGGTGAAGTCGAGCGCGGAGCGTGCTCTCGGCTCGATGCGAGAGAGAGAAGGGTGGCAATCTCGGAACACGCCCGGAGACACTCAGAGACGCATGCAGGCAGTAAAAAGGCGCGATGAAAAACGTTTCAAAGCGGCCTCGCTTTTCGGCGGCTTCTTTCTCGACACACGGGAGATGTGTGTCTCGGACGTCGTGGTTCCGTTCCCGGGTCGAGACGTGCGCCTCTCGGTCCCGTCATTTCGCGCCTTTCACGCATCGGAGCGTCTTTCTGAACTTTTCTCTCTGCAGATTTACGGCACCTTCAACCGCGCGATGCTTCGACCCTTCCCGCAGCTTCGCGCGCATGCAGAGGCGCTGACGAACTCGATGGTTGAGTTCTACGACGAGTTCTCGCGGGCCTTCACAGTCGACATGCAGCCGCACTACATTTATTCGCCGCGTGAACTGACGCGGTGGAAGCTGGCGATGGCGGAGGCGCTGGAAGGCGGCGACCGCGTCCTGCAGAAAACGGGCAGCAGGGTGTTGAAAGGCGAGAGGGACCAGACTGCAGGCGTGTCGAACTTCTTCGCGTCGAGCCTCGTCGACGGCGCACGAGGTGAAGACTCAGGCCGTCTCGAGCCTGAAGAGGTCGACGTGAAAATGATGGTCCGAATCTACACCCACGAGGGTCTGCGCATCTTCTCCGACCGTCTCGTCCACGAAGCGGAGCGGCAGAAAACCGATCAGATGATCGACGAAATCACGCTTAGGTAAATCGCCATCTCGGGATCGAAGACGCTATACAGGATTTGCACGTCGGCGTACCGCAAACACAGGCAAAGATGTGCCTCTGTGTGTGTGTCTGGGCGTTTTTGTGACGACTGTGCGGAGATCTTTGCGCTTAACGTCCGTGGATGTCTTCTTGTTTCCTCAGGCACTTCCACGGCGTGGATCCTTCGGCGTTGCAGCGTCCGATCATTCTCACATCTTTGGTGACGAAGCGCTACGAGGAGGTGTCTAGGGAGGAGTTGCGGGCGTTATTGCAAGGCAAGTTGCGCGTTTTCAACGAGGAAGTGTTCAACGTTCAGCTGGTCTTTTTCAACGAGGTTCTGGAGCACGTGACGCGAATCGACCGCGTGCTGCGTCAGCCGCTCGGGCACCTGCTCCTGGTGGGGGCTTCCGGCGCAGGGAAGACGATTTTGACCAAGTTCGTGGCGTGGATGAACGGATTGTCGATTTTCCAGATCAAGGCCGGGCGGAACTACAACACGGCGGCGTTCGAGCAGGATCTGCGCGTGGTCATGAAACGCGCCGCGATCAAGGAGGAGAAGATTGCGTTCATTCTCGACGAGAGCAACGCACTCGGCCCGGCCTTCCTGGAGCGCATGAACGCGCTGCTTGCCTCGGGCGAAGTACCCGGCCTGTTTGAAGGCGACGAGTACACGGCCCTGATCAACGAGTGCAAGGCGGCGTACGGATCGGGAGAGTACCTGAGCAACGAGTCCGGCGAAATCTTTGCGCGGTTCACACGCCTTGTCCAGCGGAACCTCCACATCATCTTCACCATGAACCCTGCGAACCCGGAGTTCTACAACCGCCAGGCGACCTCTCCGGCTTTGTTCAACCGCTGCGTCATCGACTGGTTCGGCGACTGGAACGAACGCGCCATGCTCGAAGTCGCAAAGGCGTTCACCTCACCCATCCTCCTCCCTCCCGAAGGCTTCGAACCGGACGCGGCTGTCGGTGTGAATATCGAGGCCGTCGAAAACAAAAAAACCGAAACGGGCGAAGACGCCTCAGGTACGCGCTCGCGGCGCGGAGCCGACACACTCTGGGGATCGCGTCGCTGTTAAGCACACGACGCGAATTCCTCCCAGAAACAGGGAAGAGAAACACGTGGAAAACACACGCGGAAAGGACGCTTGCCGCTGTCGATGTCGACTTCTCTCTGCGGCTAGGTCTCGTGGATGTCTGTCGCGTTTTCGCGTATTCTGCCCATCTTTCGGATGTCAAACTTCCCGACTGGAGTCTAGGTTTTTTGAGGTCGGGACGGCACGCGGGTTCGCCGACGTGTGGGAGTTGCCGTGCTGCCTTTTCATTCGTGGTCAAGAGGCGTGCGTTTTTTCAAGGCTCCTTTGAACCTGAAGTCCATCCTACCTTTTGAACCCCGAGCCGTTTCCCGTGTGCGCTTTCTGTGGCGATTTCAGGACCGGTGGATGTGGACGACGAGGCGCGCCGCGTGCGTCTAGCGACGTCGATCGTCGCGTTTCACGCGGCAGTGGCACTGAACAATAAGAAGTTGCAGCGGGCGGGGAAGAAGAGCAATTGGATGACGCCCCGCGACTTCCTCGACTTTCTGCACCACTTTGTGAATCTCGTCGGCGAGAAGGCGGACGCAACTGGCGAGCAGCAGCGGCACTTGCAGGCCGGTCTCCAGACGCTGCGCGTGGCTGAGGAGCAAGTCGCGGAGATGCGCACCGAGCTGACGGAGAAGGAGAGTGTGTTGACGGAGAAGAACGAGGAGGCAGAGAAGAAGATGGGCCAGATGGTTGAGCAGCAGGCGGAGGCGGAGGAGAAGAAGCGGGGCGCGGAGCAGTTGGCCCGGAAGCTGGACGAGCAGACGGGTGTGATTGAGGAGCGTCGCCAAGTGGTGCAGAAGCAACTCGCGGAGGTCGAGCCGCTGCTTCAGGAGGCCGCGGAAGCGGTGACGAACATTCCGAAGAAGAGTCTCGACGAGCTCAAGTCGATGGCGAATCCGCCGGCGATGGCGAAGATCGCAGTCGAGGCGGTCGCGCTGTTGATCACCGACGCAGGCGAGAAGCCGCTGAGTTGGGAGGACGCGCGGAAGGTGTTGAAGAACCAGGACTTCATCACCAAGGTCGTGAACTTTGACTGCAGCTGCGTGTCGCCGGCGACGCGCAGGTGCGTCCAGTCCAAGTTCATCCACGGCGGCGAGTGGGACCTCGAGAAGATCAATCGCGCGAGCAAGGCGGCCGGGCCACTCGCCAAGTGGGTCGAGAGCAGCGTGGCGTTCGTGACGATTTCCGAGCAGGTGGATCCGCTCCAGAAGGAGATCGAAGTGCTCGAGGTCGAGGCGTTGAAGAACAAGGAGGAACTGCTCCAGCAGCAAGACTTGATCGGGCAACTCGAGGCGAAGCTCCAGCAGTACAAGAAGGACTACGCGCAGCTGATCAGTCAGGTCCAGCTGATCAAGCGCGAGATGGAAGACGTCCAGAAGAAGTGCGCGCGCTCCATGCGCCTCCTGCAGAACCTCGGGTCGGAGAAAGGCCGCTGGCTGGAGCAGTCCGACGCGCTGTGCCAGGCGGGATTCACGTTCATCGGCGACTCGCTGCTCGCTGCAGCCTTCTGCGCGTACCTAGGCTTCTTCGAGTACGCGCATCGGCAGCGGCTGCTCGACGAGTGGCAACAAATCCTCAAAGTCGAGCGCGTCCGGTTCTGCGCAGACCTCTCGTACGTCGACTTCCTCTCACTGCCCTCGGAGCGCCTGCAGTGGGTCGCCTGCGGGCTGCCGCCCGACGACTTGTCGATTCAAAACGCGATCATTCTCAAGCGCTTCCTGCGCTACCCGCTGGTCATCGACCCGGCGGGACAGGCAACGAACTTCCTCACGCACTTGATGGCGGCGAAGAAGCTGACAAAGACGTCCTTCACGGATCAGAACTTCCTCAAAGCCCTGGAGGCGGCTCTGCGCTTCGGAACCACCCTGCTGGTCCAAGACGTGGAGAAGGTCGACCCGATCCTGAATTCGGTGCTGAACCGCGAGACGCACAAACTCGGCGGCCGCGAACTGATCACGGTCGGCGACGCCGAAATCGACTTGTCGCCCGCGTTCATGCTCTTCCTCGCGACTCGAGACCCGACGGCGCAGTTCACGCCCGACCTCTGCAGTCGCGTGACGATCGTGAACTTCACGCTCACGCCCTCGTCGCTGGTGAACCAGTGTCTGAACTTGATTCTAAAGAGCGAACGCCCCGATGTCGACAAACGCCGCACAGACATGCTCAAACTCCAGGGCGAATTCAAAGTGAAGATCCGCGAACTCGAAGACGGCCTCCTCCAGGCGCTCTCCAACGTGAAAGGCAACATCCTCGACGACGACGCCGTCCTCGCAACCATGGAAAACCTCAAACAGCAAGCTGCAGAAGTCGAACGAGAAGCTGCGCGCACCGAAGACGTCATGGCGGAAGTCGAAAAAACCAGCAACATGTACCTCGTCTGGGCCCTCGCCGCCGGACGAATCTACTTCATGCTCCTCAACCTCTCGTGCATCTCCTTTCTCTACCAATACGACCTACGGTTCTTCCTCAGTAAGCTAAGGCCGCCAGAAACCTCTCCCCTCCGAAAACCTCTCCAAACCTCACGGAAATGCTGCACAGTTATGTACATACAGTTATGTATAAATACGTATTCATATATACATATATATATATATATATATATGTGGGCACTGTATGAATATGTAGATAGGTCGATGGTAGATTTGCGATGTGCATTTGCGGCAACGGGAGAAGACCCCAGATTTTGTGGTTGCGTAAAAGGTGGCGATGCCTATCGTCAAAGTATATATATATATATATATATATGCATATGTATATACATGCATGCATATGCATGCATACACATGTATATATGTATATATATATATATATATGTGCACATGTGCGTGTGTGTGTGAAATGTAGATATTTTGGACGACACGCTGCGTCACCCAGATCTGGAGAAGGTGGGTTCGAGTGACTACGCGGCGCGTTTGGAGTTTTTGATGGAGAAGCTTTTTAGCACGGCGTATCAGCGTTTGGCGCCGGGTCTGCGCTACAGCGATCGCCTGGTGGTCGGCTTGGAGATGGCGCACATTCGCGCGGAGATCGACTTGAAGGCGTCCATTTGGAGCGCCGAGATGCAGCTGCTGTTGGCGGGGACGATTTTGAAGGGGAAGGCGGACGGGGAGGCCGGGGACGAGTCTCCGGCGGAGAAGCGCGACGAGGAGCGGCGCGAGTGGAAGGACGACTTGGACGGGGGGATCAACGCGGAGCAGATGAAGGCGCTGCAGAAGCTGTCGCTTTTGCCCTTTTTCGCGGGCCTGGAGAGACAGATGGGGGAGCACCGCGACGCGTTCAAGGCCATGCTCTCGAGTCCGGAACCCGAGAAGCTGGTTCCGAGCGGCGTCCTTGCTGCGGAGTCGGACGACGACGGCGTCTTTGGGGTCGGCGGGAAGATGACGAAGGCCAAGTGGCTGCGGCAGCTGCGGGAGATTCTTTTGGTCCGAGCGCTGAGGCCAGATCGCGTCAGTCTGCTGCTCGCCGCACTCGTGGAGGCTGTGCTGGGCGAGAACTTCTTGACGGTTCCGGAGCTGACGCAGGCCGCGTTCTACGACTTGATTCAGACCCAGGCCGGGGCAGCTGTCCCCGTCGCGCTCGTCTCGTCTCCTGGGTTCGATCCGAGCTTGAAAGTTACGGCGCTGGCTGCAGCCTACAACCAACCCCTCACCTCGATTGCGATGGGAAGCAAAGAAGGTTTCCTGCTCGCCGAGAAGGCGATCGGCCAGGCGTCTCGCCAAGGCCACTGGGTCCTCTTCAAGAACGTCCACCTGTCCACCAAGTGGCTGCAGGGACTGGAGAAGCAGTTGTACCGCATGCAGGGCGTCCACTCGAACTTCCGCATCTTCTTGACCATGGAAGCGACACCGGCGCTTCCCCTCAACCTTATGCGCGTCTCCTACACCTTTGTCTTCGAGCCGCCGTCCGGCGTCAAGGCGTCATTGCTCCGGTCCTACGCCACGATGAACGCAGAAAGCGCCGGCAGTGCGGCGAAGAAAGGCCTCGCCAGTCCCGACCCCGGCGTCTCCGTGGGGAAACCGCCGCTCGTGGCGCGAAGCAGACTCCAGTTCCTGCTCGCCTTCCTGCATGCAGTCGTGCTGGAGAGACGCCGATACGCGCCAGTCGGCTGGTGCAAGAAGTACGAGTTCTCTGACGCGGACCAAGTCTGTGCGCTGAAAATCATCAACTCGTGGGTCGACGCCGTCGCCGCAGTTGGGAAAGGCGCACCTGGAGACAAAATGATGGCCGAGTTCATCGCCCCCGAGAGACTGCCATGGGAGGCTATTCGCACCCTCCTCAAGCAAGTCTGCTACGGAGGCAGACTCGACAACCCCGTGGACCAAAAGTGAGCGTTTCGGCGGGAGCAAAACAGGAAACGCGAGAACACCAGCGAGAGAGGGAAAAGGGAGGACGCGAGAACAAAAACAATGGGGGAGTCAGCTGTGCACGGAGACGCGCGAACTCTGGCGGGGATCGAGAGGGGAACCCCGGGAGTCACGGGTGGGCGGAAGCGACGGCGCGAGACACGCAGTGCGTGGCGGGCGCATGCCTGGTGACGAGAGGTGCTGCGGCGCGGGGTACAGGGACGGATGAAAAAAGGGAACGAACTGGGAGAGCAACACAGGCTTTGCGCCTCCGGAACACGCAGGATGTTCGCGCCGCGAACCGAAAAGACGAGGCAGGTTCTGCCTTGTCCGGGGCTCTAGGGAGAGTCTCATTCCCGTTTTTTCTCTTCTCGTTTTATCTTTTCCGTCTTCCCTTTTCAATTTCTCTGCAGAATCTTGAGTTCGCTGGTCGACTATTTGTTCCAGCCGGCGGCCTTTGACGCGTCGTTCCCGCTGAACATCATGGCGGAGAGTGAAGAGACGGGGTCGGACTCGTTGTCCGTGCCGCAGCTGCTGACAGCCCCAGACCTCTTCAAGCAGCCGTCAGCGTACGAGGCGTGGGCGGACCAGCTATGGAGCGTGGACAGCCCGACCTGGCTGGGCTTTTCTGCGCATGCGGAGCGTCTCCTGGCGTCGCGTCAGTCGCTCGCAGCCGTCGGCTCCTGGGCCGCAGTGCTGTTGCGCGGTAACGAAGAGGCGCACGATTTCCAGGCGATCGCCGTGCAGGGTAGCGTGGCGCCTGGCGCGCGCCAGCAGACTCGAGGGCGGGGAGACGAAGCGAGTCTCTCGGCGCAGCTGACGAGTCAGATGTCTTCCGAGATGGCCGGCGCCGGCGGAAGTTCCTGGCTCTCGGATCTCTTGCCTGGCGTCCAGGCGATGGTGAACATGCTGCCGGAAGCGGTCCCGGACATGCGGCGCACCGAAGAAACGGTCAAGGATCCGATGTTCCGGTGCTTCGAGCGCGAAACGACGGTCGCCAGACGGTGGGCCCATTTCCGGAAACGGTTCACAGCGGGAAGAGAGAAACACGCGAGGAGAAGAGCCGGGCGTGTTTTGGGGACAGAGAGACGGAGAAACCCAAAACGGGAAAGTTCAGGGGCGTGTGCGGGCTCGAGTTTTCGGTTGGCGGATTGGGGACCGGTGGGTGTCGACGTGAAGGGGCGCTGTGGTGGCGTGCGTCCGTGTCTTTGTCGTCTGCGGTCTGCTGTCCTGCGCGACTCGGCCCGTTCGGCGCATGTGGCCCTGAGCCCCGCGTGCATGCTGGCTGTGCGTGGTCTGTGCAGGCTGTTGGCGACGATCCACGACGCGCTCGCGCAGCTGGTTCTTGTCTGCCAAGGCGAGGCGAAGTTGACGAACGCGCTGCGCGACCTCGCACAACACATCAGTTCGTCGGAGGTGCCTCCGGAATGGAAGAACGTCTTCACGTCGGCTCCGGAGTTGACGCTCGCGGAGTGGATCGAAGACTTCAGTCGGCGGCTGAAGCACTTGATGCTGGTGGCGCAGAGCTTCGGACCGAACGCGATCGAAGACGCCCCCAAGCGGATGAAGCCGGAGGAACTGAGCGCTGCGCTGAGTCGCCAGTCGGACGGCGGCGAACTCACGCAGCGACGCGTCTGGCTGGGAGGGCTCTTGTATCCGTCCGCGTATTTAACTGCCTCGCGCCAAGCTGTGGCGCAAGCAAAGGGATGGTCTCTCGACGACTTGGCCATGGAAGTCCAAATCGGGGTCGGCGAGCCTCAAGATGACCAGTCTTTCGTCATCACCGGCGTGACTGTCGAAGGAGCTGCGTGGGACACGCAAGGAAAGGTAAGGAGGAACCTTGAGAAAACGAGACTTGGCCATAATGACACGTGCGTTTCCAAAAAGGTTCTTCTTTCTCCCGTGCAAACACGAGGGGTTCTTACGAATACTCAAGTTTTTCAATATGCATTCTCGTCGCAAATATTAATCGAAGGGGGATTTAAAATGGAAACCTCTACTTTCTGGAAAACCAATTTCCCGGACACGTTTCGGAAATCAAAAATGTATTGCTGAGAGGCTGTCCTCACCGCCTTGCGAGTTTGGTGTGCAAAATGTTTCGAAGGCTCGCGCGATTGACGCCAACAATTCTAATCCTCAGATTGTATCAGCACCTCCATCGCCCTGTGTAGACTCAACGCCTGGTCATACGTGCTGTCCTCTCTCTGTAGAGGTGTTGTTTTACTTTGGTGTACGGCTGCGTATATATGTTTATCAATGGTCACGATGGAGAGTGTTGCGAGTTGAACAGGGGCTATGCTTTTGTCGTCTTTCTGTCTGCTCCATTCAGTGTCTAACTTTGACAGAGAGCCTGAAGGCTTCTTTGCCGCCCGTGGCGATTCGATGGTGGCACAAGGACGAGGGTCCGAAAATGGTCTTCTCAAATCAGACGCCCTTGGATGTTCCACTCTTCCTCAACCACTCGAGAGCGTAAGACATGAACACGATAAGTTCTATACTTTTTACAGGTTTTCCCCGTTCCCGGGGTTTCTGTATCAACACACAGACCCTTGCGTAGGTGCTTATATGCTGAGCAGACGCAGATGCAGTTCTAGTTGTGCGAGAGATAATATGTTGACGCGTTTCGGCGGTATTTTAAGAGCTTTGTCAACGGATTCTTCTTCGCAAAGGGTATAAACACTGTTTTGCTTTCTGTGTGTGTATATACAGAGAACTGGTGGCCTTCTGCAAGCTTCCATTCCCCCGCGATGTTTGCTCCGACGTCTGGGTGCAGCGCGGCACGTCTCTCTTCTTATGGAGTGACTTGTAACACGTTTGCTCTTTTTGTTTGCGAAGAACAGTATGTGGGATAGCGTGTAAATTTAGCTATTAATGTGTCTTTATGTGTATGTATTCCGGGAGCACAGCCAGAAATGACACAGTAGGATAAGGGTCAAGAAGCTATTTTTCTATTTGTTTTCCTATTGCCGTAGGCGGCAGTTCGAGATGCAACCTGAAGAAAAGGCACTGAGCTCGTGCTTCGTGTAATTATTTCATGCTTTTTCCTCTCTTTCGTCGAGGATGCTGCAAGGCGCGGGTGTACGTGTTCACGAGAAAGCAGCTGTTCTGCTTGGCATATTTAGCGTCCCTTTCAGGCAGGAGAAATACGCGAAACCCATACACAAACGGTCTCAGCATATGAGAAAAAAGTGCCGGTAGCCGGCGACACTCCAGAACTCCTGTAGTGTCCTGGTCTCTACATGCCTTACTTTTTGCCTAACAGAGCCAGGCGTGCTGCCTACAGTTGCTCTGGGGAGGCAAAGACAATATGGATAGCCTCGAAGGCCGATCGATGCGCACGTAATTTTTACGTACAGAAACAGATGGGCACAAATCCAGGCCAGCTAACCTAGCGACAGCGCATCTGTCAGTAAGCATTCCATTCTCTAGATGCACTTTAAGGGAACAAACATGTATCACGTGGTTGTATGTCTGCCCAGACAAACTGAGCCAGGGTTGGTGTCACCGGCATTCGATTCCCTCCCTCTACATCTACTCTTTTGCTGTCCGATGCGGACTCGCCGCCTACTCAGCCGTTAACCTGTGCTGCAGCTTCAACACGAAACGGTATCGGTAGGGCCACGATCGAGTATTCGAGGCAGTCTGCTCAGAACTGGCCCACTCTTAGTCTACTCCGTTTCTGAATTTCAGTCTTTCACATAAAGCACCTGATGTATACAAAGACGAGTGCTCTCCCTCAAGCAATACTTCACGCGAGGTCCTGTGTTCATGTAAACCAGGAGACCAATACGTGGGCGTAAGGCGAGCGTGTCCCCACAAAAAGACAACATGCACGAGCGTTTGAGTGTCAGACTCTGTGGAACTGTTGATGTGTTCCAGTCACGCTTTAGAGGTAAAATGCGCATCCTTGGGAGCTGGACAAGGGGACCGTCGCTAGACACCGGAGGGTAACTGAGCGGGAATCGTACCTTCAATTTGGCACAGGTGACAACCTCACCCGGAAAGAAAGACGAAGATTTGGACACCCCTCTGACCCTGGAATGAAACCAGACACCCTGGTGGGTCAGAACGATATGTATTCAGCTTCAAGAATTGGGGAACTCACAAGAGACGAGACAAGCGAGTGCTCTGGTACTACCCTCGCAGTTCGTCACGAAAAAATTCGATTCTCCCTTATAAAACAAATTGAACGCAATCATAACAAAGGTGCCCCGGTTATCTTTCACTTTTAACCTGGCATAAAAGGCCCTTGTTCGCACAACCGCCAGTCTAGAGAACAATCGCCAGTAAAAACGTTCATCGTTCAACCTTTGTCGTAGCTTCTGACCGCCACACATGCGCCACTCGTCCACTAAGTGGTTTCGATTGCATTCGGCAACTGAATGACAAGCGAAGACAAAGTGCAGAGGTTGAGTCTTCATATGCTGCCCACCGATGACGCGCACACAGGGACTGCGAGGAATGCCACAAAGCCGTATTACTCTATTGCTCACGCATCTTCTACTACCTTAAAGAAGTTGTGTTCGTTCACCAGTTTCCGTGCTGTCCACCTCATTTCAAGAACGGGATCCAGTAACAGCTTTACCATGCTCATGAGTTGCAATTTCGCCCCAGTCAAAGCCTGGCAGGAGGCGTCGAATTTTTCACGTTTCACTCCCACTATAACTTGACGGTAAAACTGCTCTGTCGCCGTTTCCCACGGCATCTCCGCGGCAAATCCCGCGAACACCTGCCCGAGATCCCAGGCAGACTTTTCAAATCCACACAAAAGGCGAAAGAGCAACTGGCCCAAATTCCACGAATCCAAGGCCTCGCTCGCCGGCAGCTGAGTGCCCAGGCCGAAGATAGTCCGGACGCGTTCCGGCTCGCACTGTGTGGGATGTATGTTCGCTTTTTCAGCCAGAGGACTCCCAGATGGCATAAGAACAGAGAAGTCTGCGAGTGCAGCCTCTCCTGTTGTTCTCTTGATGACAATACTGGAGGCTCGGATGTTGCCGTGAACAAAGCCACTCTGGTGGAGGGATGCAACCGTTGTAACAAGCTTGTGAAAGAGATATTTCAATGCGTTCTCAGAGAAAGCATTGCGAGACAACGATGCTAAGCTGGGTCCGATCAATGGGAAGAGGAGAAAATCGGTAACGACCATAAGTTGGTGACCTTCAAGCCCGTCGTACTGGGGATCCACCAAATTTGTGCCTAGCAACTGGCTTCCCTCCCCGCTTCTGGCACTCAATTTGTAAGTGCCTAGACTGGCAACGAGGCCTTTTTGCCACAAGTCGCTGACGGGCCCTGCCTTTGTACGCAGCAATCTGTTTCCGGCTTCTTCTTTTTTCAGTCGCTTATGGGCGGCTTGAAGAGCAGCCGGAGGCGCGCCATCCATTAACGCCACTTCTCTGAAGAAAAATTTCGCCGCGAAAGTTGAACCTGTTGTTTTTTCAATGAGCTCAGTTACGATTCCTGTGGTTCCGGAACCTAGGAACATCCCGCGCATAAAAAGCCGCGTGCTCCCATCTGGGGCGGAAACCGAATAACTTGCCTTCGGAGGAATCAGACGGTCGAAGCTCTGTGATATCGCTTGATTCCCAGACGAGAGCAGGCTCGAAGGAGGAACCGCAGACGCTGGCGTGCTTATCTGCAGGAAGGCTCTCCAGTTCTGTGCTGCAGAATGGGGTTGCCGATGGAGTGGAGTCTGAGCGGGAAATTGTGGTGCCTCAGGCAACATCCTTGGTTGCATCGTCCGTGGATCAGGTAACTGATTGCCAGGGAAAGCTGCACGGGGCTCAGGCCTTGCTGGCAACGGCTTCTGTACAGTGGATGCAGTTTGCGGTGAGCCCCCCCCGACAACAGCAGCAAGAAAACGTTGGCCTTGTCTAAGTTCCGATCTCCTCACACTTGAACAGGCACAAGGTTCTACCCACGGCCGAGGCAATGGCGGTTTCGTGCCTTCTGGCAGGGTTTTGCTTGCCTTGGCTGCAGGCGGGGTGTGCGAATCTACGTTCTTCGACGCCGATGGCAAGGACCCTAGGCCTGTGGGCGCGGCGGCGCTGAGCGCCCGAGGTGAATACGGCAGCGGAGGTGGCAAGAATGGTGGGTTTGCTCTGTCGATTCTAGCACCCGTAGACGGTTCCCCATCTCGTGTATGAGGAAGGGGCTCAGAATGGGGTAATGAATCAATGTCAGGGTCTTCTAGCTGAAAAGGGCCGAAGCCTCCGGGATCGCCCCTGTAATTACGAGGAGCCGGAGAGTAAGGTCGTGGTACACGAGCGAATGGAGATAGAGGCGCTTGTGCGACCAGTCGCTGCTGAACTCGTGGACCAAACGGCTCAAAAGCGTCCATTCCAGCACGCGGAACTCTGGTGAATGGAGGGCCGGCCGCTACAGGTCCACCCGGCTGAGGGCTTCGTCGGTGTGCATAGGGAAATCCGCCAGTTTGGCGGCGCATAGGGCCTCCTCGGCTACGGGGAGCACGCGCCTGAGCAGTGTTCGTTACCCGATTTCGGGAAGGAGGCGCGGGTGACTGCCCCCTTGTGCGTTGGGCGTGGTGTGGACTCCGAGAGAACAGGGGAAGTGTGCCCGCTATTTGAAGCCAAGAGGGGAGGGGTTCGCCCGCTATTTGCTTTTCGTTGCGTTTCCCACCGTCTTCCGCTGATGCGCCTAAAGTAGCAGCTTCTGTCTTTTCAGTCGCAATTGAGGTTGCACTGCTACCGAGCAAGCGTTGAGCGCTGTAGCGATGCGGCGGCAAGGAGCTGTGCGCAACTGCTCTGACATCACCAAAGTATAACGGCAACAGAAGTGTCAAAAATAGAACGGAGTGCCGAGCCTGTTCCATTCTGCGGGCATGGCGTTTCACACCGCGATACATTGTTTTGGCGCGAAAGGGAACCCAAAGCCGTCCCCGTCAGCAGCCACGGTCAGTCTACCAAGCTAAAGCGGTTGGCTCGATTCGCTTGTCTGCCATCGCACAAAGTGGAGGCAAGCGAACCGCTCAAAGGAGGATGCTGGGCATATCACTGTTGTCTGCATTGCAGAGACAGCAGTTAAACAGAGACACTACCGAAAAAAGGATAACTTTCACAGGGCGCGACACGCTGCTTTTCTGTGTGGCCAGTTACTCAAACGGAAGCGTGCAGGCTCGCTACCCCTTGGTCGGCCTGTGGCTGATTTCGCAGAGTGAGGAACACATCAAACTCTACAGACGGAGGATACAGCAACAAGTTGCAGGCCCGACAAGCGAGATGTAGTTTGGGCGTATGTTCTGTCTCTCCTGAAATTTCAGTGCAACGCCTGAATATGCTGTGCGGGCTTACCCGCTCGGAGGCTAGCGTCCAGCTAGCGATGGAGTTGTTTGCGACAGGGTGGCGCGGCCATCCTTCTTGCAAGACAAAGGCAGCGCTCACTCCACGAAGCAGACCTATCGACTTTCCTTGGCATCCACTCAAGGTGTCATAGAGGACGTCATTACATTTAGATCGCAGGCTCTACAGTACAGACACTGATGTGGTGTTAAGAAACGGTCGTACGCGTCCCTGGTTCCCGAAATTCCCCTCAAGCAAGAGCGGGGTGCGGCCAGTGCTGGTGTCTTCAATAGTCTCGGTTGAATGACGCACGCAACTTCTACGAATGAAGCATCGCGGTCACTCTGTTATATGTTGATTTCCGTGTCAGTGGTGCCAGAGTCCACTGCCTGCGCTTCAATGCTTCTCAACGTCTTCTTCCCGCGCACGATGCAGTCTTACACCAGAAAAACATGCCGTCGCTGCCGGGTGCAGTGAATTCCGTGCCCGTGCTTCCAAGTCCCATCCGCTGTCCAGTGTTGCAGCTCAGGGGCCTACAATGCCTTTTTTCGCCTTGGCTTAGACTAAAACTTATCTCAGGGGAACCTGGATAACCGAAAGCATGTTATCGCCATTCCCATTAGTTCCTTGCCATTTGGTTTCCTTCCGTATCTCCTCAGCAAATTTGTCTACCGCCCAAATGCCGGTGGCGCCATTGTTTATCTCTTTGGTGTGTGGGTGCTAGACGAGCCTTTTCTGCTTGTTCTTCTTGGTAGCGATGTCACGTCACTGTCAGTATGCAAGTGAGTCACAATGGCAGTGCGCTGCTGAAAGTGGATAACCTAACGTTTCTTGCCTCTATCTAGCTCAAATATACAAACAGGCTCTGCTCGATATGGACCACAAAGAAGTGAGTCTTCTCCGGGTAAGCGGCATCCGGAAACCCCAGAGGCAATGACCCACCACGTGGAAGCCCATTCTAAACTCATATTTTGCATTTGAGGACAGGCCGCTTGAGCGGTGTCTGTCCGGCGAAACTACTAGTACCGTGTGATACGCAGTCCTGGTAGCTCAAAATAAAGAGCAGGAACCCGACAATAATAAGATCGGTACACGCCACCACTAGCTGCCAAGTTGTGGAACATGGTACCTGCTACGGTTTGAGAGCGCGTGTTGCCACTCTCCTTAGGCCTCGGCCACTCGGGGGTCAAATGACGGAAAACTGCGTCTTGCCGCTTCAACCATAGCAGTGTCGTATGCCTGTACAGTGGGTTTTGATTCATTTTCTGCAGTACACAAAAACGGTCTTGACCGTAGCAGGATACTTTTTCCGAATAGGACGAAGTGCATGCACTGGTTGTTCATTCGCTGGTACATACCAACTCTCTGGTGACAAATAATTTGAAGCGGAAGCCGGATACTCACGTACTCTCTGCAGACCAGAATGACGACAAACACTGTTTTGCTTACTGAAGGTACCGATGCCACCATCTCATTTGGAAGTGCGGACAAAGCAGCTTCGCTCTGATGTGGCTGACAGCAAATTTTAGGTTGGTGAAAATTGCTGCAGCTCCCCTACAGTCATTTTGATAGATTCCTGTTGAAATGTAACGGAAGCCGAAAAGCGAGATATTGTTTGATTCGTGGAGCACTGCTATGTTTGTTTCAAAGTATACTATTGCACTTTCCTATTTCGTGCAGGCGTCCGATGCAAGGCTGTGTTCCCGTACTGAATACTGCCCAAATTTCCTGTAACACCATAAAACTACTAGTCTTCGACATCGTCTAACAGGCTCATGGCTGCCATTTCTACGCCATCAATGACGCTCGTCAAGTTGCTGCTCTAGATTCTAGCTTGTGGGTTGTTGTTGGTGCTTCTCTCCCTAAAGCCGTCCTTTGTTGACGGAAACTTGGCTTCTTGCTAACACCCAAGGCACAGAAATCCTTTTCGTGTGGAGAAGATCGGTCAGGTTGCCTTCTTTGGTCCATAAATATTTTCTAAAACTGGGAAATCGGGCCTGTTGTCTACTGGGGCTTTCTCCGGTGTCGCCTAATCACCGCCCTTCGTGAGGCTGCGCCCTGAGAGAGCTCGATTTGACAGCCCATCAACGAAAGTGGTTCCCATTAAGCTTATTTAGATACTGCCTCTATGCTGTTTCTGATTGAGTAGCGCTTCCTTACTTCGGATGAGACAATTGATGATCCGCAGCACGTGCAAGGTCGCACTTCTGGCCGTGATGTGCGCTGTGAGCCCATTGTAGTAACTCAGCGCGTCGTCGTCACACGAATGTGTCGAAAATGGCATGGCGTGAACTAAAATCAAGCAGCCCGTTTGCTTTCTTGGCAGGAGAAAGCTCAGGAACGGATTCAGCGCATGACTGTCGCGTTAACCGGACAGAGGCTGGCCCCCAATCGACAGTTGCTCACCTGTACGGGCGTTCTATGTTCCCATCGGCGCCACATGAAAGCGTAAAGAGTTCTTGTGAAGCTAAGGGAGGAGTTTGGTGGAAGCAGCGTGTTATTTGCGCCTGAGGATGCAAGCCTCAATTCACGACGCTGTCGCCTTCTCGTTCGCCGCCGCCAGGAGCCCCATTGCCGATTTCTAGCGTGTAGTTGTGGCTTACAGGATGAGAGCATATCATTCGCTACGCTGGATACACTCCGGTTCAGAAATTTGCGATCCTTCTGGTCGAGCTCGAGTTTCTTTCGGTCTGTCGTCGTCTCTAGGCCACTCTTGGGTCCGTCGTCCAGCTTCTCCTCGGTTCATCCTGTGGAACTCTTTTTTCTCTTTTCTTTTCTCTGCCCCTCTATCTTTTGGCGACTCGTGTCCGTTCCGTAGCGCAATATAGAAGACCTTGTGACCCGTCGCACAAGCGAACGTCACCGTTTTAAATCACACAAGTATTTGTTCCATCAGTATAAGGATAAGTGTCATTCCTAGGACCGCTTGTATGCATACCGCTCATATAGTTACGTGTAGAGAGTGGGCTAGCGCCAGAGAAATCTATGCGTACGGTACAGATGCGACCAACAAGAGGGGGTGCACATCATATATAAGCAAAGAACTCCGATCTGTCGTTGGTTTTTATTGGTCGAGAAGAGAAGCAAACGTCACTAAGCAGAATTTTTCCAGATTCACTTTTTTCGGTTTCTGCACCCGGAACCACACTGGCGTGGTGTGACTTGAATTTTCTAGACGGCGCCCCATGTGTGGGGGCCGCCCTTGTCTTCCTTATAGTTGCTGCTGGCAAGAATATCTTGCCTCAACTGGAGAACCCGATATTTTATCTTGTTGGTGTCTTTCGGTGTCTGAGCGTCAAGCTCGCGACTGCGCTTTCCAACAGCATGAGCCCTAGGCATACACTGCTAGCTGCAGGGAAGCACCCCGGTCCCTTGGAAGAGCCGAGGGCCGCTAGTGAGGCTGCTTCGCTAGCATCTGAGTCCCCGTCCCCAATCAACATTCACCAAGTTGTGACGCGTTCCACGGCATTCCGCCCTCAGTCCCCATCTAGCAGTCGTTCGTGCCCTCAGATGACCCTGTCGATTCTACCTGAACTGGGGAGAGTAGAGAACGCAGGAAACAGAGGCAAAGAAGAAGCGACCCCGACTAAGTCGTCAGCGCAACCACAATCTACTGACTCTTGCGCGGGAGAGGCCGGAACAAAACCGTTTACACCGGAAACAACCCCTGATTGGAGACGGGCCGGTTCTCAACAAACGTGTGGCGGATACCCGTGGGCAACGTCTTCCGTCAGCAGCGGTGAGGTCGTGGAAATCAGCGGGACCGACCCAAGAAGATGTTCGGCAGCGGATATCAATAACGACGGAGATGCGTACCTCGCTTATGTTCCAGTTAATGCATGCAGATACGGCAGCGACGCTGAGAGGAGGTCACAGACTCCATCAGGACAGCCTGGCGCCGCTACTCAACGGCTCGAAGATACCACAGGCCAATCTGCTGCGGGTGACAGAATCGATAAGCGACCAGCGGGGGAAGGCTGGGCCCTGAACCGGAAGAAGGAATCTTTTACTCTCCAGAGAGAGCGGTTGCTGTCAGCGAACCATCCGCCGCTACTTCAAGAGGTGGCTACAATCGCCTCTGCACCGTCCGACACGAGCAAGGTGATGGCGACAAACACCAACTGTGCAGTCGTCATCAAGGCCCCGCAAGCTGCGATGTCGAAACAGGACTCTGTCGTATCAATGGCGACGTCATCCGACGACGAAGATCCAGGGAGCCCCGACATCGACATGGTAGCCCTCGCCGAGCGCGTGGGAGCAACGCCTGCGCAGGCACACGAGAAAGTGTCGAGTGCGTTGCAGAACTCGCACAAGACGAAGCATGGTTCAGCAGGGATGGGAGTCGCATTCGCAGCAGAGGTAAGACTAAACATCCGGTGCTCTCCCCCGGTTTGTGTCTGTGATGAACCCCTACGCCGCTCCAAACTGCTCTTGTTAGGTGTGTCCTTTCTGCCGGGGTCCATTTACCACCTATCGAACCGCGTCACTTGTGACAAAGTACTCTTTCTTGCACAAGTTATCTGCCTGTTTTTTCTCCTCATCGATCGAGTGGTGGAATTAGAATGTGAACGACCCCGAGGCACATGCAATGTGGTGGTGCTGTCGCACTCAGCCTGAGATATCCCTCTACAACAAGCCCTCGTACCCGACAAGCGGCGCTGTCGCTCGTGTCCCCGGTGACTGGAGACGGCGAAGCTCGGCGCTGGCATTTGAAGCAAGAAAAATGCTCTCAGAACCAGAGAACTCGTTGTCTCCCCCCCGGGATCTAACACGGAAGCCCTCACCCCCGCGTACTCCAGGGAAACTACGGTCGTTGTCACTCTCTGTCAGCAAGGACATGCAACGCCAGCTCCTCCAGCAGCAGAAGGAAGAGGAAGAAGAGGTACGTGTTCCCCTGACACTCCCTCCGTTACTCTGTTCCTCTGGTAGTCAGCGTGTGCGAAAGATACTGAAATCACTACCTCGGCTGCGAGACGCCTTTCCAGCTCTCGAGAAGAGCTCCGACTTCACAACGTAGCTGGTCGCGCGGCTGTCTTTGCAACTGCGGCGTTCTGGCTCAGATTCCGTGGTGCCTCACACGACTCGAAAAACATACTGTGCCTTTTGTTTGCGGCGTATGGACATTCCTCTGACTTACCCGCCTGAGTGGCGTCAGGCCAGCGAAGAAGCCAAGAAAGCGTTGAAGAAGCAACAGTGGCGAAGGCGAACCACCGCTTCTCATTTGACGATCCCTACTCCCGAAGGGGGCATGCAAAAGAACGAAGGATCTGTCCGGCTGACCCAGCTCCAGCGCAGCATCAAAGAGGGCGATGCTGCAGACGCCATTGGCATACGGGTGAGGCATCTTCCTAGACCTGTGTTGGCTGAGGGACTTCGTCGCTCCCCTGGCAGGAGGCATAAGAGCGGAGGTCTCCGCAGTGCGCTGTCACGACTTGTCAGGAAACACCTCTTCACGAGAAGTTCCGCAACCTGGCCAGCTAAAGTTTCCTCCCGACGTTTTTTCCAAAGCTTGAAGCAATAAAGCGAGAAACGAGCTGAGCTGCCTCGGCAACGTAACCGAGGCGACGGTTTTCTGTCGTGTGCCGTGGCATTATTTTAGAGTTCGACAACACCTGAAGCAGATCCAGGAGGATGGAAGCGTCGCGGCTCTGCGTTGGCGGAGAAAGCCGTGTTTCAGCAGGGGACACTGCCGACATTTGACCCCACCCCTCCACCTCCAACACCTGGGCGAGCCCGCACGCTGTCGCTCTTCATCCCGTCCGATGTGAAGCGGTTGTCAGAGGAGCAGGTGCGCGACGAGAAGCAAGAAGAAGTCTTCCTGCAGCTCCAGGCGCAACAGAAGGAGATTCAGCGGCAGCTGGAGCAGCAGGCGGAGCAACACCGACAACAGATGCAACAGCAGCAGGATTTACTGGAGACGATTCTCCGACAGCAACGCCAACTAGAGGAGAAAGAGAAGCACATCGAAGAGCAACGGCAGGAGCTGGAAAAACGACAGCGTCTAGGGGAGACCGACGCCAGCGCGTCACCGCACGCCAAAGGCATCGCCTCGTCTTCGGCCACGAGGCACACGCTGACGGGTGCACAAAGGCAGCAGCTTCACGAACACCTGAAGCAGTTCGAGTATCTCCAGCAAAACAGACCGCGCACGTCCAGGTCGGTTCCTGGCCTCCAGGAGAAGGACGGGAAAGACGAAGGAGGGGCAGCAGCGGAGCAGAAAGTGCCGACGGAAACTGAAAGTGGAGAGACCAGATCTGGAAGGGGGCGAAGCTCGGTGGCTAGCAAGAACACGAATCAGTTTTCGATTCTCGATCGCGTGCACCGGTACCTGATGGAGCCGAGTGTCCTCCTGCTGGACGTGCGGTCGCCGCAAGAGTTTGCAGCAGAAAAAGTGGCAGGCAGCATCAACGTGCCCAGCGAACAATTCTTGTCTTGCCTCCACTTGTTGCCGAGAAACAAGGAGACTCCGCTCGTGGTCTACTGCAGTGACGGCAGCCGGGCGAAACAGGCCGCGAGCGCTCTTCGGAAACTCGGCCATGTGAACGTGTGCGATGCCGTGAGCATCAAGATCGTCAAGCATTCTCTCGATGGAGCGGTTGTAAGAAAAGCACTCATGAGCGCCCGACTCTGCGCAGCTTCAGCCGGCCTCACGAGAAACAAAACTAAAGGCGCCTCTTTTCTCATTGACGCAATAGGACCCCAACAGACGAAAAACGCTAGCCATGCAGAGGACGCTGATAGTTTACCCTCTGGAGATCGATCTGCTTCGCTCCTTGCACCGAGGGACGACACAGCCGCCTGTCCCAGCCTTGGAGACGCTCAGGGGAGAAGCAGTTTTGTGCATCCCGACATTGACGACTCTTTAGTGGACATGCTCTTGCTCAGAGTTCAGCAGGAAAAAGTGAGCCGGGGAGGCCATCCGTATGAGACACAGCTGTTTTATCGAGATAAGCACAAGACGAAATCCCCTCTCTCAGCCTGATACGTCACATGCCTCTGGCTTCGCCATATTCTGTGATACCTCGACGTCCCAACGGACTGCGTGGTGCACAGCCTGGCAACGGGAGTACGGTACACCGGCCGCGTTGGCATGCAGCGCTGAAATAGAACCTCCTGAACGCTCTGTTCAGCATCTTTAGGTATCTAAGAGAGACAAAGAACGTACCACGTGCACTATCCCCCGAGGCTGATTTTTGGTATCACTTCTTTTTTGGTCCAAGCTTGGTTCACGCTCTCTCACTCTTTTAGAATATCGTAGGCGTTGGATGTAGCGGTTGAGAGTATGTGCGGTCACAGAGTGCTAAAACTTGCAAAACGCCGCGGAGCGAAGCCAAACTTCCCAACTGCCGAGGAATGGGCGGCGGACCCATGCCTTCGACGGCCGCCTTCTCCGGTTTCCTGTTCTCCTGGAGAGTCGCCATCGGCTGACCGTGTGTGTGTGTGTGGCTAGTTCCTGTGAAGGTCTGTACGTCGGCGCCTCCTGCGACGCGCCTGGCAGAATTCGTTCGAATCCTGGGTGCTCAGCGCGAAACGGTTGTATCTAATCCGATCCTTTGCTACTCGCGCCCACTTTGCTTTTCTGCGTGGTTGATCTCGTTAGCTACGGCAAGCATCCTCGTCTGCAATTGGGAAGGCACTGCGGCGACAGCTCCTGGCAATGAGTCCCCCAGCAAGTGAAGGCTCACGCCGCCTCGCGCACCGGGGCTCCTGCGACCGGAGCAGACAGCAACGCAGCAGCAGTACAGAGCCTTCATCCCAAAGATGGACTAGCGGAGCCGAGAGTAGCGGTACTAGTTGCGACACCCCGCGCGCCTGTGATGGATCTCCGCCGGCTCCCGCCCTTGACGCCTCGGGAGCTGAGGCAATTGCGCAACTTTGCAGTTTACAGCTCCACCGTCCTGTCGCTCCTTGCCAGGTCAGGCCTTCTGAGGTGGCATTGCCTTTCACGTTTTCCCCGTGGGTATATCTCGGTCAACCATACACACTAGTCACGGTTTTCCCGTGTGCTGAGGGGCGCACCATTCATTCTGTGCATCTGCTGCAGCCGCTGTTGTAAGTGTGCGTTCTCTTGTTTGGGAAAATATGTTGACGCGCATGGGGGCCGAACGTATGGACAAAGAGGATACATACCGCTCCATCAGGATGTGCTGTGTAGGGGAGAGGAGCGAATCGGTGGGACGAAAGAAGCGGCTCTGCGCTCACCGCTACCCGGCGAATTTAGGTACCGAATGTCAACACGTGTAGTATAAAGAAAATAATTATTCGAGTAGATCAAACACTCCCCAGAGGTAGTAACAGCTCTAAAACCAGGACGGCATAAAACGAATCACACGGCAGGTATATTGATACGAATTGACGCTCCCTCTCTCACGACATGCACACGGTTGTATCTTTATGCAGGTTTCCAACGCAGTAAGCTTGGCGCTGGCCGAGTGTCTCTCCGAGCCCCATTGGATGGACTCATTCGTAAAGAAGATTCTTGCTAACCTCTAACCGGGGATGATCACCTGTGAACGCAAGTCTTGTGGTATAACACAACTGGCGGAATTGATAACCGTGTTGAGTCCCCTCGCCACTGCCTTGATTGGCGGAACTGCATCGTAAATGACAGGACTCTCTTATCTCATTGTCTCTCTCCACTTCGGCCAATCTACTCCAGATGTTGCCACGGGCTTGAGCAATTCCGGTCTCTGGATTCGCCGGTCGCGCAGGTGAACGTCAGACCACGGCAGAAGTGTACTATACTGAGCGACCAGATTCTCGAAATTTTATCGCAGAATTACTTTCTGCCTTCCGACTCTGAGTGATACTCCAACGAATTACGGCATGCTGTATTATATAGTGATGCACGAATTTATTGCTACGTTCGGGTATATACCCATATCGTGACCAGTGACCAAACGGGTTTTTGGCCTTTCATATTCGGAACACGGCCAATGATCTGACTGCCTGTGAGGTCATGCCTAGACGGACCTATGAGCTGCTTGAAGGCAATTCATATTCAAATAAACGTTTTTGGGTAGTTAGCCTTCGGGCCATTATTTGATGGAGTAAGGTTATACGGCGTGTTGGAAGTCAAGTATATGCCGGAAATTCCTCTGCTACATAATTCTTCGGAAGGTACCCCGTTTCACAGTATCACACGCTATGCTCTTACAATGATTTTCTGGCAGATCCAACTTTTTCTCTCTTGCATGAAAACATTTTTTTGTATCTTCATACCGGCAGGAAAGCTGGAGCGTTCTCCAAATACGTACGATCCAGTGTATTCACGTGCCCAGTTATTAAACCGTGGCAGGAGGCACGGCCGTCATTATCATCTTTGTTTCGTGCATGGGTGCTCGGCTCCCGGATTCGGCGCTCTTCAGCCTCTCCCGGTTTGCATTGCTTCGTTGCCCATTGCATTAAGTCCCATATATTACATGCCCTTGCCATTCTGAGCAGCGCGCGTCGGCTGGCAAGCGCATTCACCCCTTTTAGACCGTAATATTCATGAAATATGTGGACGCCTCTCAATAACAGCTGAAGCGGCTGACTGAAGTTTTTTAGTTACGCCACCGGGACGCACACCAATGCCCCCGAAACGCAACTGACGGCACAAGGGGAAAGTAGTGCACGGCCGAGTGAACGTTCTATTGGCTTACTGCTTTGCGTGAAAAAAACGGAACATAAGCAGTCCATTGCCACGGAGTTTCACGCACCGACGCTAAAGAAACCCTCAACTCCAGGTCTTTTTAACGTGCAGCACGAAAAGGCAGTATCCAGCTCTGCTTACCTAGATGTCGGCCCTACATAGCGAGCTCCCTGTAGCAAGACCGTCGACACAGTACCCTAGCAAAAAATCCTAGCCGTTGTAGTCCAGTCGAAGTCTATGAACAGCTAATAAGTATTTTGTTTTGTGAAGATGAGTTTCCCATGGAGAAAACCGGCGGCCAACGCCTGTTTGTGGAGCCGCAATGATGATAAACCACATAGTTTCTTTCTCTTGATATTCCTCTTCAGTTTCATATTGAAACAAGTGAGGCTCTTTCATTGGTGCCTCCTTACGTGGCTGCGACGAATGTTTAGAGGCGTTAGGGTTTCTTGAGACCTGACTTTTTCGCTATGCCGGCAACGACAAAGCCAAACGACAATGGGTTTTCTCCATCGTGCCAGCCGACGAGTATCAATTGCCACGTTTCATGTGTGTCTTCGCAAGTTGTGCATTTACCTACGGAAATACATGGCCCGCCGAAACTCCTGAAGGCAAAATGACAGTTTTCTGGGTCGCTGCTCTGGTTGTCGCAACAATAATCGAGAAAATACCAGCGCTTGTCAGCACTCAATCTAGCTTCATCCCATGCCACCTACACACGGTATCGCTTGTCCCTCTTCACCAGGCCGTGTCTCCGCTGGTCCGGCCTCGGCACCTTCGGCTCTCAGCCCGGTTGTGTGCAACATATCGGAGATTTGTGTTTTTCTGCGAGGACAGCAGCTTTTTATGACAGTCAGCTGACATGCAGCGCGCACTAGCGGCAAGCGACAACTGTTTTTTGCCGCTGTTGTTTCTTCAACGCCGTTATTCTGTATCCGTAGATCAAGCGCGGCAGGGCGGTGCTTACCGCACCTGGCTACAGATCTAGGTCGTCACGACCAACTTTTTGGCTCTGAATCGGGGACAAAACCGCAATAGGTAGGTCGTGCGCCTGTCCCCAATGTCCCTTGCACACTGCGACCACTCTGCGTTCCACAATCAATGGAAAACCTTAATCCTCCTTTCTGTCCCCATTCCACCCCTGTTGTCACCGTGTTTATCTTTGTGATTGGAACGTGGTTACATATCTGGACGTCAGAAATCGACTAGCACGGTTCTTCATAGGTTCTATTCCAAAACACGGCGCGTCGAGAACGCCCGCAACAGGATGTCGACGAGTTAGGGTCGATGATCCAGCGTGTGGTCCTATTACGTTTCCACATACTTCTCTAACCTCATCTTCTGCCTTATTATGAGGATGTCTTGTCGAGCACGGTGTAACAATTTTATGTTCAGAGACGTTTGCGGATAAGGAAACTCAACGCTCCCGGCGGCTGATGTTACCGCAGCCACAGTCGGTTAAATTTCGTCCTGAAGTACCGCCATAAAACTCGCTAGCCGGGAAAATTCTCAGGGTAAAAGACGACGGAGACCTAAGGGCGGCGTGGGCAACAATGATGTCAGTCTAAGATTGGAGCGTCCAGCGCAACCACTTTCTTCCTCTGTTGGATGTCGACGGACGCAGTATTCTGATTCCGACACCACTAGCTGCTCAAGATACGACACATGTGCTTCGTTTCCTGTGAACAAGAAGGCTAAAAACCGAGTGCTGGCGCCTGAACATGACAGAACTGCGTGGATTGGCACGGAGAATAGTGTAATAGGATACCATTTCAACAACAGCGAAGACAAACACAATATCGCCTCGACGTCCAACAATGTCAACACTATCGCCGTCCGGAAAAAAACTGGCATCATGAAGAAAGCGAATAGCTATCACCCTTCACGTCGTCTTCCGCCACCTCCCCAGCTCCTTGGAAATCAAACATCGTGTAGTGTCTCTCCCCGACTCTCCCCTGATTTCAGATCTCTGCCGTCCTCTCCATCTGCATCGTCAACGTATTCTTCTGTTGATGAAGAGTTCGATTTATCTCAGAAGGAAGGAAAAGAGCAGAGTCTGCGATATTTGTTACCGTCACCAAGAGACAAGTCATTTCATGGAGTCTCTGGTGTCCAAAGTGGGGACCTACGACCTCTGCCAAGCCCGCGGCAGCACGATTCAGCAGCTGGTGGCAACAGTAAGGAGGCAAACGGACAACAGATTTTACCGAGCACAGATGTCGACGAAAATTCAGCGGTCCCGGCCATAAGCAAAGACGATTTTTCAATCGAGTCACGTGCGACAGAGCGTTACTGTGCGAGCAAGGCTTCCTTGTCCTCTCAACGCACCAGCACAATGGGTTTGGCCGGCCACAGTCCCCCGACATTACTCGAGCGTCCATTCTCCGCGGCTGCGGCAGCGGTTGCGGCATTTGGTCTTTGGAAGACAAAAGATAGTTCTGTTGATGCAGGAGAAGGCAATGATTCATTTGCCTCTTCAGCCGAGAAGGAAACTCGAGATGAACAGCATGATGAAGATCTGGTCTGTGTGCACCACAGTGGCACCCAAGCAGCTCGAGTGGGTTGCTGCAATCTTATGGCAGGCCAAGGTGACGTTCCAAAAGACCCACCTTGTGACAAAAATGTGGAGTCAACTGATCAGCACTTTGTCCTCGAACCAAATGGGAAAGGATGCCACGGTGTCACTACTTGTGGGCCGCAAACTGGATTCACGTCAGATCATGCATCACCGCCTCTCCTGTCCGTGGAAGGTTTTAGCCTTCGCGAAACAGCGGAACATGTGACTTTGCCAGCACAAAACTGGATGGACGTTGGCATCTCGAACCCGATTGAAGCTACGGAGAAAATGCTGCGGCCAGGGTTTGCTGAAAAGAGTGAACTCCTGGACCAGTATGCCGCTATTGCTCCACACCTGCCCTCTGGTAGCATCCGGAGTAGAGCAGCGGAGGAGGTTTCGTTGCTCGTTGAAGATCAGTGGCGCCTCCTTGCCGGATCTCATGGATGGGGTCAGTCTGAAAGCATAGCGCCTGTTCTCAGGCTAACCTTATAGGCCTGTGCTGTGCGGCTAGCAGAAATTCTGTCATCGCAATCCTACGCAAGAATCCGCACTCACTCATGAAGCGGAGAAGTTGCTTCACGAGGCTGCTGATATTACCAAGCACACGAGTTTCGCGACAAGTGACAGAAACGACTTTTCTTTGAAACGCACGTACTCTGACGTTTCCAAGCACCATCTGACGCAATGCTCCCGAGGTCACTGACGATATTGATCATGTGGTACACTTGTCTGAGTAATGCCTAACAGGCAATCCTCTATCAAACCCCGGTTTTCCTTACTCATCTTGATGGGACGACTGTGCAGAGGGTGCTGTGACGTACACAAAAAAAAGATTATGATGTGGCGGACAAAGCCACAGAGCGACAGAGGTTGTGCGGTGATTCAAAATTCGCAAAGAACACAATTCCTTCTCGGCGTGCTAAAAAGTACAAGAACAAGTTTTCGTTATCTTTTTCGTACCGCTAACGAAAGATAAATCCCCCTACTAAGAGATCACGTCAGGATAGTCAGTAGAAGTACAGTAATGAAGAGTGGGCAGTGCGAACCCTTTCGACGGGTAGGGTCCTGAGCTTGAAACGGTAACGCTTATCGACCAAAACTGTACGTGAGGGAGACCACTCGTGTTTCTGGTCGAGTCCACCGGGCACGCATAACAACTTATTTCGTGTGGGCTCGTTTTTTTTCAGAGGATATGTTCACGTCCGTGCAACACAAGGCGGTGCTCCGATACCAACGTTTGTGGCACGCTGTCCAGTCTATTACGCGGTGTGATAGAGCGACTACACCTGCGATACAAGACGACAGGTTCAATGAGGCCGTCGGCGATGAGTCCGGGACGACAGCAGCATTGGGCCCGGATCGCTTTGTTCTTTTATATGCTATTCCCGCATTCAGAAGGGAAGGGGGAAGGAACCGAAAATGGTACGGAACTCGTCCACCGCTACAACCGGCTCACCAGCGTAGCGTGACCCTTTCTCCAACCCAATATATGCCTCTGGATCGTAGACCAACGGACGAGTACCAAGCCCTTTACCTACCTTTTCGAAAGGCCATCTGACGTGAGAAGACCACCGTCGAGTGGCCCTTTAGAAACGCTGCAACCCCAGTGGTACTTCCTTTTTGTGCGGCAGCCTTTCCTCGCTAGTACACGCCAGCCTTCCAAAGCTCCTCTAGAGCGCTGTAAAAGACACTCGGTTGAAGCATGCGTCCTGTGTGTGTTGCTAGGAAACGATGCAACGTGCACTACTATGTCGAAGGTCCCAAGAGCACGACAGCGGCCTCCCGTGCCGAAGAGACAGAAGCCGACACTGCCAAATTTGGAGACTCACTACGTGTCCGCGGAACAAGTAACGACAGCGGGAGTACGACGGGGGGGGAATGGCACAACCAGGAGATGCTGTTCGTGATGGAAGATCCCTGCAATGCAGATTCACTGTTCATTGGCGTGTTCTTCGTCCCCAACACCAAGAGGCTCAAATGCTGCTTCTTTACTGGTACGGTTATCGCTGAGCCTATGTTGTCAGTACAAAAATTCGCCCGTTGTGACCGGTCCGCAGTCCCACATTTCTCGTCCCTACGCGCCCTCTACATCTGCCTGCCTCCGATCTTGGATTCGCTACCTCAGTCGTGCAACATACCGTTTCGGAGCTAGGGAGAAGGTGCCTCCACGTCCACAGCTGACATGGTTTTTGTCCGTGCGATCGTTTTCTCGTTGTAGGGAGGAGGCCCGACACCTGTGGTTGCATTTGCAACCGAAAATGACGTTTCTCTCTCACAGCCATCGTATTATTGCTGGTATTCCTACGGAAAACAGTGTAACAACTCAAGACGTCGGCAGCTGCACTAGCGAAGCTTATCTCGCATACGCGTTTGTGGTGGGCACGTGGGAAGCAGAAGATCCACATGTACCTTTCGCTTTGAAAAATGATATTCCAGAGACTCTATACACAGCAAGTGGAATCATCATTGCTTCCATGTGAAAAGTTGTAGTTCTGAAGAAGTGAGGAGCCTTAACAAGGCAGGCGGTTGCGCACATGTGTGACAACTATTGGCTCTGCCAACAGGGTACAAGCAAGCATAGACACTGAACTCCCTATTTTGTTGATATCCATACCCCCCCGAAATCTTGTCAAGTAATTTTGAGGGCTTCCCGGTGCCTTAATACCAGCACTGCCCAAAGACCAGACTCTCCGTGCCTGACATCATATTTATGCAGATAACCTGGAACCCTCGTTCCTTTGCACCATCAACGACTAGTGGTTGCTCGTGCTTGCTGTTACGCTCATTTCAGACGGAGACAGCGACGATGCCGATTTCCCTGCACAGGCCCTACCTGGATGCGACTGTCAACCAGGGACTGGAAGTCGGTATAACTCCGTTGAGTGGCCGTCGAATGATGTTCCCACCGAGTTCTATTCTCGTTTTCGAGGACGACGCTGCTACTGCTTTCCGCCTGGAGCTCCCGTTACAACCATCCGTGATGGCGAAGTAGCCGACGTGGATAAAAGTAGGCGGGTATCGAACAGGGTGTGGCGACCTGGCAAAACCCATCGACGTTTCGTTAGCGTGGAACTGGCATGTCTTTGCCATGCTTACTTGCTTTTGCTCAGAGTGCTCCTCCTAATGGCAACAGGCGAAGCTCTGGCGTCACGGCGGTTGCTGAGGCTGTTGATTGAAAACGGCCGCAGTAGATAGAAACACCACGTCTGTTCGTGTGTTCACAGTCACCACAACGGGAATTACTCTCCGCCTGGATCACGAGCTCCTGAAGAACGAGGAATGGTCAGGAGGCTCGCTTCTTTATATGGTCGAACATGCTGGCAGCTGGGTGGAGAAGCAATTCAGCGAGCTTGACGGCAGTGTCACTTTGACGGAACAAAGAAGTGTCACTTTCGTCGTCAAGAGCAAAAGCGGGCAAAAGTAAGGTGCCTTCTGCGTTCGTGACTGCAGGCGACTGTTTCTCCTGTCTTCTCTACATGAAAAGACTCGAAAAAAAGCTAGGAGACTGTTGAGGTGTTGCTGTCTCCATCATGCATCTGTCCGCGGTTCTCGACGAATTACATAACTCCTAGCAACTCTTCATTTCCACCAGAAATCACTGGTCTTTCTGGGATACACACAGCTCTAGACCGTAGTATCAGTCTATGCTGAGTGTTCTGAACGGCTGTACCGTCTTCTCCAATTATGAGATTGATGGGCACAGTGTGGTGCTCACAGAGATTCCGCTGTTTTTTTGGAACCATTGAAGCAGCCACGGTTGTCCTGGCTTTTTTCTTGGGGTGTAATGCAGCTACCTACACGCCGCGGGAGGAGGCAATATGCGTGTCTCCTTCCCCGGAGCGTACGTCATCTGTCCCAATGGACGCGTAGTGGAGTGTGCTTTGACTGCCAACGCTCATACACCGACACACCAGCAGCACGAGGCGCTCGTCACTCAGCTGATCAGGCAACTTAGGAGTAAAGGTGAGTTTCACCCCTTTGAATTTCTGGGTTCCTCTAGCTCGATGGCGTACCTTGATCCACCTGGAAGGACTCATTTGGTCAGTGGTTTATACCTTGTCGGGCGATTCAATTCCTGATTGGGCACATGATGCCTTTCGATGGCTCTTCGTGTTTGCATCGCCGGAGTTCGAATGGAACGATGCTCTTTATCAGTGTCGTTTCGTGGTTGTAGGATGCCTCGCTGGTCTCTCATCATCCTTCTTAACACCAATTTTTTCAGATGCGAAAAGCATTGTGAACTGAAGGCATGTCGAAAGTGGGGTTTCCCTGGTTGAAAATGAGGTGGTGGGGTTCGTGACTACTGTGGCACCATTCCGCACCGTCCGAGAGGCGGCGCATCTTCTACTACTGCCTTGCTGCTGCCTCTTCGTGACGCGAGTGCGTTACATATGTATATACATCTCAAACCATACGCTTGTTCTTCAGTTCCATTTTCATGTCTCTAGGATATTTTGTTGCTGAGTAACACGTTGCAAGCACAATGGGATGACTCTTTCCGACCTTCTACACCCTTTGAGTGCTTCCCTATGTGTACCAACACCGGGTCTGTGGATATGCTTTCTCTCAGGTCTGATGTCACAGAGCTCCTTGAGTCATAGATTCGCCATCATTTCTCCCGGTGAAAACCACATACGAAAAGCATCAGCTACAGTACACGCAACAGAACCATGGCATCTGCAAGATCGACCGCAAATGTTTAACATTCACACGCCTTCTGAAAGCGAATATGACGAATAAGTACTGATGTTGAGAAGTTCTCGCACAATACATGAAAAATGGTGAAAGCGTCCCTTATTGTTCCAAAGTTAATTATCAGCAAGACCGACGGAAGAGCGAGAGCGGCTAAAGAACAGAAGCTGTAGGCGTGTAGTTTTACGTGGTGGCGGATCCAGCAGAAATAACTATAAAATATCAGTGGCCTCTACAGATAGAACCACTGCTGCGTCGCCTCCAACCTCCACGGCAATCAAGCCATCGAATTGATACTGAAATGTGTTTTTTAAGCCGCAGATTTACTAACCCAATGTAACGTTATTCTACCCGAACTCATAACGGTTATCCTATGTCCCCATGATTATCCTAGTTGGTGAAGTTGGTTTTACTCGGAAATATTTCGTCGCGACGCTCACAGAGCGTTGATTTTTGTGGTGTTTACTGACGCAGTATATCTTACAGAATCGACTGACCGGCTATACGACTTCAGACTTGGGGCAGGAGCTGGCAAAACCTCCACGGTTTTTTAGGTCTTCCCCACCACCAGACTCTTCCAATTCGTCTCCAACTTGAGCCTTCCAGATGCCATCCGCTCTACACAGGTCTATAGCTCTTTTTTTCCTCGCTAGCATAGCAGAACCCTCTCCACGAGCCCGACGGCATACCCACTTACCGACTCCAAACCGGAAAACTGCGAACGCTCGTGTAGCTGTTAAGTGCACATTAGTTTGTATTGGTAAATCAGTTATTTATGGGAAAAGAGAATAAGGGAATGTTTGCTTTCGGCTGCTGCCAGCGCTTCTATTCGCCAAAATTCTGACGGGCGATGAGACGCGCAAGACACAGGGGAACGCAGCACGTAAGGGGACGTTTTTTCGTGTCCTTTCCTGAATCCTTCAATTGGGGCTTTCTGTAGGGAAACCATAGAGCTCTTCAAGGAAATGGAAACTACGGGAGAAGCCATGAGCAAAAATTTAGAATCCCGTATCACGAAAACATGCCCTGCGCAAACGCATAGATATCGCTGAGTGTGCTGCGTGACTAGCTACCGGCGCTGTTTTCCAGGACACGTTCGGAGAGACTGTGGGAGCTCCTGGGGATGTTTCTCTTTGGAAAAAACCAGTAGCTTCTACAGAATGCGCAATGCTAAGGGTAGCTACATTCGAGGTTTGTCATTTATTGTGTTGGAGTCTGCGGCGGTGGACCTTTTTCCTAGACAACGAGGGTCTTTTCGCAATCAAGACGTCGAGCGACCGCATGCAGTTGTTACGCGGATGTTTGGTGGACAACGTTCGAAGTCAAAATGACATTTGCAGCTCCATTTCCTCTTCGCTGTCGCATCCTCCCAAAAATCGATTCGTTATTGCTGCTCGATTTTTCGCTGCAATATCTCACGTCTGCCGTTTCGGATATTTGAATTTTTAAGTGCAGGCACCTGACACCCACTGCAACACAAATAACGGAAATAGAGAAAAAATCAGTAGGCGGAAGTAGCCGTACTATCTTCTCCCTACAGACATAAGGGAAAATGTGTGTATACGTTATAGCGTAAATGCAGAGAACAAGGAAGAGAAGGTTGGTTACATAGGCGTGCAAAGGTAGATAGATACGAAGATAGCTGCACAGAAACGTGCATGCCTATATCTGCATCTCTCCCTCTCTCTATATATATGTATATACACTCGTCCTATTCACGTATATGCATGTAGGTGTATTCACCTTGTGCTTATATAAGAATATGTTGTCATTGATATCCGCCTTTTTAATGCGAATGGTATGTGTAAACGTATAAACATATAGTTGTGAACGTCGGGGAGTTTTGGTCATGATTCGTGAGGTATCTTCCTTTAACAGTGGAGAGCATTACATGCAGTGATGTGAGTTCCTGGGTGCCTGCTTCATCGCCTCTTTTCGCTTTGGTTATCGGTTTTTTTATTGATGATGAGTGCGACCTTCCTCTCCTCTAATTCGTCTACCGGGTGTGGGCATCCACGGCATAGAGTCTTGCCCGTCCACTCGCCCTCATTCTACCTTCTCGCTTCTGAAAGTACCTCCCATGCATATACTCCGTGCCAACAAGACACAAAAACAATATCTTCAATATCGTCTTCGGCGGCTCAAAGCCCGTTGTGTCCTCCCAGTCCGTCCACTGTGTCTTCCTCGATCCGAGAACCCCGAACGTCCTCTAGGGGCGAGAAATATCAATTACGGAGAGGCCACATGTGTGCCGAGAAGGAAGACTGTCGGGAAACTGGACGCAGTGGGCGAGCGAGTCGCGTGCTATCTTGTGTTCTCGATGAGGAAACACCGTTTCCTCCTACAAGTTCTGTCACCTCTCCGTCTTCAGACACCTCAGCCACCCTGGGAGACAAGGAAATCGTCGGCGAAGCAGTCCACGAGCTCGAATGCCTTCTCGACTTGGACGAGCAATGTCAGCAGGCAGCGAAGCACTTGAAACTCGAGCAGCTGATTCTCATGAGAGAACGAAATGCGTATCTGGTAAACGCAGAGACAACGGGTTACGCGTGTATCCATATCTAAATGTAAAGACGCAGCCAGAAAGTTAGCGTCTAAAACATATACCGAGTCTCATCTTTGATGCACAGATGGACACAATCAATCCTTGTACAGTGTGTATATACTTGACCCCTCAGTTTACGCTAAGGTGTCCTCTGATTACAGATGTATAGATCTAGGTAGATGCTTCCATATGTACGAATGATATTGTTTCGATGAAGAAGGAATGCGTTGCTGGCGGCGAGACTGGGTTGTGGAGAAATACTGTTTTCCAGGATGCCATTTTTTCCATGTCATTCTGGGATATGAGAACATCGGGTTTTCCCGTTTACGTAGTGGAAGAGATGCAGCCGCACACTCGGATTGGCTTTAATTGTTTCGCAAAAGTGCTGGTGTGGATCTCTAACAGAGAGTTAGAAGGCACAAGGAAGTAGGACAGATAGAACGTGCTTGCTATCCCCTCGAGTGTCCTACATGCATCAAGGAATATACGTGTATCTAATTGTATGTGTCTGTTAATATCTCATATTTTGTACATACAGTTTTGTGGATCCGTGCCTACATTTCGGTTAATGCTTGTGGCAGTACGCTGCCTCCCCGGCAAGTATCTAACAATTGGGTGACAATTCTCACAGATACTCTCACGGAGATAACCGGAGACATGAAACAGGCTCATGACGAGACTGAGTGTCTCCGACGCATTGTGTGACCTGTAGATCTTTTCTTTCATACGCGTTTACTTTTCCAAGCAACGCGCCCATATAAAAGGGAGACACAATTGCACCGTGTCAGGAAGAACGGAATGGCGCACTGGACTTGCTTCCACTTTTCCTCCCAGGCATCTGTCAGTCACGTCGGGTTCTATCCTCCTGCTTCTTTTTCAGGAAAAACTAGGCGAAATTGAACGTTTCTGCGAAGCAAAAGACTGGAAGGATAACCAACATGAGGAGCAGGAGCTGCTTGATCTCCTCAAGGAAATTCTGTACTCTGAAGATGCTGAGCCAGTGTAGTTACAACACTGGGCGTACCTTTCCGGTTAAACATAAATTCGATATAAAATGTGTGAGTTATCCAGAAAAGGCGCTACTTTTTCCGAAGCAAAAGCCCGCTCAAAAACACGGAATACTTGTGAAATTGAACGGTAAGAAAACACGAGGCCACGCTGTAGACGAAGACAGCCATCAGGTCTCTGGTTGTGTTTCCGTAATTTAAGGGAGGAGGCTGGCGTCTCGCTCGGCCTACAGCGTGGGATGAAGGGAATGTTGTTGAATTGTTTGGGCAGGGGAAGGAAACGATTTTACTGTTTTTCGGTATATGGAACATCTCAGTATTTCCGTGAAGGACCAAATGAATGTGTGTACAATTTATTTGCCCGTGGCTCCTCCCAAGAGGTCACGAGTCGAGAGTGTCTAGGGGAGGCCCTTCTTAGTTCGAGGGTCCATAGGGTGTTTTAAAGAGCGAAGAAAGTTGCCTGTACTATTTTGAGGAACTGATCATCTGGACTGTCTCTGCATCCGTCCGAAAATGGGTCCTCAGTTGTCCATTCCAGTTGATTCTGTTGTAGACTTACGTGGCGACCCTTGCAGTCAAGGAGCGTCCGTATGCTTTTTCCCTCCTCTATATATATGGGTTTGTACAGACTCACCGTTCTGTAAACTAGAGAGAACACGAAAATCCTACGTTGCTTCATTTACCGATGCATACACATCCAAAATATTTTCGTGGGGTGGCGGAGATGTAACTCATCAAGAGAGAAATGCACACCTTTATTTGCACGCAGGCCCACGTGGAGACATTTGGAAGGGGAAGCTAGTGAGTGTTGTGGCACCCGTGTTCGATGACCGTAATGTTCCCCAGAAATTCCCCAGAAAAAGACAGAATGACCGACCTGGGGGGAATCATTTCGTACCAGTTGCCTGAAAAAAGCCGCACCACAAGGGAAGTTTCCTCATGCCAGCAGCTTGTTTAATTCTGTCCTAGACAGATATTGTCTGCATGGATTCGTGCCATTCCGGATAACGAAACACGGGAACAGCGCGGTAAAGCAATACCGAAGCTCTGCCTCATGCCAAGGACTAATTGGCATTGGGGACGCCGAGCACCAAGCTATGGAAGGCGCCAAAACTTGGTTCCGTTATTTACGCTTTGCATTGCAAATGCTACATGACATCGTGACATACCCGGCATTCTGCGACTACTACATGTGACGAAAGAGAGAACTCTTTGACAAAATTACATGTGAGCAATCTGCCAAGTTTCTTTTTTTAAGAGCCGGATTTCCTATTTCTCGGTAAAGAAAGCTGCTGTCGAACTCGCCAGGCGGTAGGCGATTATTGAGGGTCTGACTGGACTCCACGATTCACGGCGAATCAAATCGCTCCATCTTGTTAGCGCAGTGCCACATAAAGCCAGTTCTTGCATCACGACTGTAATGGGCTCGAATTTGCCTGAAGGGCACGCATTGCGGCGCGCAAGGTCGACAGGGATCTAATAATTTGCTGCATCACCGCAACGTCACGATGAAACGAACGTGAGTAACATTCAATTTTAGAGCACGCCGGCCAGATACATCCGGCAGCTCTAACCGTCTCATAGTGTGAATAGCTGAATCGGGGAGCCGCACTTGGACTACTGCCATGCACAATATTATTAACCATTCCGTCCTATCTTGCCACCCGCCTCCCAGAATTTTGTTCTTCAGCCAAGCGTCCTTTGTCGATGTGATTCAGCACTTGCATGGCAATCCCCGACCACAGTCCGGAGCTCTAGGGAAGCGAGAATGATTAAATAGCATTGTCGAGTGCAAGTGGGGCGTGAAAAATTCCCGGGGTTTCGAAGTCTCTCTGATGAAAACAGAAAGCAGAGGTTGTGGCGCCTCGGGTGAAAGCGAGGGCCAGAATAATGAATATTTTTCCCGGCTACATCCACCACCTGTGCTCGGGAGTTGCCGAAATGCCGTCGTCGGCGCTCGTGCGTTAGTGCCTCGGCTAGTTAAACTCTAGTTTAGGGGGTTTAGCATTATCCACAGCACTATCAGCAAACCACTTGTGTAATTCTTATTCTTGGAAAAGCTCTGTCAGAATTCGACGAGCACGTCTAGATCATCATACACCACCAAGATGAAGTTTGCTGGAGCCGTTTCCGTCGCTGTCTTTCTGGCAGTGAGCAATGGGGCAGAAGCCGGACCTGGAAAGAAAGGTGGCTACACTACGACAACCACTGCAAAGCCTAACCCTTTGAATGTTGAGAGGGAGTGCTTTCAAGTTCCCTACAGCATCGAGAAGACATGCTACAAGGAAGAAAAAGTTTCTCGCCCGTACACTTGTCCCTCGCCTATTGAAGAAGAGGTTTGCCATACCATCAGTGAGGAAGCACCTGATACCTGCTACGAGCTAGTCCAAAAAGAAGTCCAATATGAATGTCCGAAGGCCACCAAGCAGCAACTGTGCTCGACGATCCCCGTCACCTTGAATAAGACTTGCAAGAAGTCGGTGACTGAGAAGATTGCTGGAGCTTGCCCAAAAATCATCAACGTGCCACAGTGTGAGATTATCTCTCGGCCAAGCCAAGACGTTTGCTACGAATCTGAAGCGTTTGAGCAGGAGTATGCGTGCTGGGGTTCTGAGACACACCGAGAATGCGAGGTTGAGATGCGCTTGGTGAATGACATGTGCAACAGGACGGTCGAGTCGCCTGTGCCATACGAGTACGAAGACACGATCTTGGAGAAAGTGTGCACAACGAAGCTGCACACGAAAGCAGGGCAATGCCGGAAGCGTATCGAGACAGAAGAGCAGTATTCTTGCCCTGAGACAAAGTGGGAAAAGCGGTGCTTTGAGACTTCCAAGCTGGTTCAGGAGCCGTGTGAAAAGCAAATTGTTGCGGAGGAGGCTTATGACTGCAGTGAAACGAAACACGACTCAGTTCAAAAGACCTGCTCTCGACGTATTCCGAAGAAGGCACTGATAGAGCGATGCGCCCCCAGCAAGAAAGAGCATTCGAAAAAACTCAGGCGTTTGGGGCCTGCGAAGAAAGGCGGGAACTGCGAGCTGGTCGAGGTCCTATCTGAGGAGATTGAGACGTACCCTTGCACCGAGGAAGTTCTAGTGGCAGTGCCCAAAGTCTGCACGCGTCAAATCGTCAAGAATGTGACAGAAATGTGCCCAAAGCAAGTCCCAGACACGCAGTGCTCCATGGAATCGGTTGCTATCCCTAAGGTTTGCTCCCGACGGGTTTCCAAAGAGATTGAGGTACCTTGCGAGGCTCAGACTCAAGAAGAAGTGTGCGATGATGTGCCCAAAATGATCAAGAAGCAAGGCTATCGCTTCGAAAAGAAGAACGAGAGCTTCCCGTGCCAGCGACATGAATTTGAGGAGAAGTGCTACGAGGTGAAGAAGCCGAAGAGGGACACTTGCGTGGCAACCTTGTTCAAGACAGTTGAGAAGCCATGCACTCGACAAGAGTTCCAGGAAGCCTGCCGTGATGAGCAGCAACTTACCATGCAGCCGTGCCTGGAAGAGAAGAAGCATCAGATTGAGGTGCCATGCCCTGAGCAGACGACTGAGGAAAAGTGCATCTATGTTCCGGTGTATGAGATGGGCACCTGCACAACCGTCATCCAGGACGTTCAACAAATCCCTTGCAAGAAGCAGCAACCAGCAATCCGTTGCGAGACGCTGAAATCGGAGCGTGCTGGAACATGCTTCAGGTCTGATAGTATTCAGATTCCCTACACGTGCTACGACGTCGCGTATGAAGAGAAGTGTGTCGAGCTTCCAGTGACCGGCGCTCCTCTTCCACCACCTGGCAAGAAACTCTAAGTGCCTAACATGTTCCAGCCGTGCGCTGAATGATTTTTCGATCTTTCGCATCCTGTTCCCCAGGATGAGTATCATTGCATCTTGTGTCCCCCATGCATGATGTAGACATGTTGAACGAATGACAAGGCCCTTCAACTTGTGGATGAATTGATCCCATTGTCGGAAGCAGCCTCGCTTCGTATGAGCACAGCAGCGTTACTTTCAGAGTTATCTTGACCGCGAACAGTAGATGCAGCCTTTGTGTGATGCGTCTCCAAGGAGCACGTTCATTCCCTTAGAGGAAGTAGCTCGCATATAGCTCCATCCGTGACAGTATTTAACAACTTTCTCCAGATACCACAAAGCCTTTACAAAGCTACGGAGCGACGGTTAGAGATAAACCCTGATTTCAGCCTCCTGATTTCTGCCTGAGCGAAGGAAGATCTCTCTTGCTAGAAAACGTTTAATACTGGCAAAAGGGAGTCAACTTTTTGAGATGTGCCAACAATGCATTGACGTGCTGCAGCTCTGTCAAACGGACGACGTGCACGCTCAAGGTTTGTAGGTTTTTCATAGGATTTCGTGGAACGCTCATGCGGTGCACACCCTGAAGCATGATCGACGGCGCAACCAAGCAGCCGCTACACCCTGGCATTTGCGCCAGATACGATCATACTGAAACGGTGACTGACCAGGAAGATGGAGCAGACGGTACGGTTTGGAATGCACAGGTGATGTTTCAGGTAGATCCTCACGCGTTATACCTAATATACCACTCGGATGGCCTCTATCCTGAATAACGTACTGCACATAGTTCCGTAGAACACAGTAGGAGGATCTCTTAACAAGCAGCTGGCTTCCTAAGGATACAATAACGTTTTTACTGCCAGGTATTATTTCCACAATGGTAAGCGGTGCTTTTCTCCCTGTTGTCACGATTCCTGCTCCGACGCCAACCGCGGTTGGCACCTCGTCACTGCGTCCGGGTGAAAAATGAGAGTGTTCTTGCACTGATAGTCAAGGACTTGCCTACTTCGAACAGCCCAAGCTCGCTAGTGAAATAGAGGACGGATCGCTGCTGGTGGACAAGGAATTTTTAGGGATGTTTGCACGCGATGATAGTGAAGTGTAAACTAAGTCTGAGGCCAGAGATGCATCAAAACCGTAGTGTGGGCGGGTTTTAACCTCGAACGGGTAGCACGCCATGGGAGTCAGTGTGCTTCAAGAGGACAAGACCGATACCGCAGGCCCAGGTGTCGACTGCGAAAGCTCTGCTCCGCGTGTGACTTGGCGGCTGGGGGCAGCCAGTAGTTGTCCCCCTGCGACATCTGTTCCAATCCCCATTTAGCGCAAGTTCGGGTTAAACTACTGAATTCTTGTCTCAATATGCTCTCTCAAGTGACTTGCGTCACAGACGCCTGGTCACAAATGCGATGATCGATATACATGTATAAACAAAAGTCGTTGAACACATTTTCCCTTCAATCACTGCCCCAACGTGTCGTGGCTAAGCGGGAGGTCGCTGGCTCGTCCGGTCCACTTGTGCGAATTCATCCGCCACGCTTTCCTGCTGGAATACGATTGGCTACAAAGTTGCTAATTTCAGAACTCCTCGGCCGCTGAACCTCTACAAGCCAAAAAACTCTTGCACAAGACCACGAAAGCAGGCGTGCGGCACGTGGCCACCTGCGTAGCCTACACAGGAGCACACGCGGAAATCGTTACATGCATGCGAGAATGGCCTGCTACAAAAAAATGGGCGTTTGCTTGAACAATTGACCAGTGAGCTCGCCCCTCATGACTGACTGCTAAAAAGAAAGAAATGCACACACAACGCCAATTAAACGCCAAGTAAAGGGATCGATGATTCTCCGCCGAGATCATCCTTGCGTCTAGACAGGGCATACCGTGCCATATTTCACACAATTCGTTAAAGCAGACGCCCAAAGATTCCCACATCATGAAAGACACTTGTCGGTTTCACTAATGCCATCATAGGGCCTTCACGCCTTCTACACAGCAGGCTGGGAAAATGACTGCATTATTGGTATGAAACAGGTGAAACGAAGACGGATGGTCAAAGCTACCCGTCAGCATCTTCCCATGGCCCCCAGTGAAAATCATTCGTGCTGGGCAAAACTGGGAGCACATCACCTCTAAAGAGTGGGACCAATGGACAGACTCAGACTCAGTAAAAAGACATCTTTTGACCACAAAGGAGCGTCGCAGCCCCTCTACGTGTCTCGAAACCTAAGACTGCCCCGCATTGTTGACCGGTAGAGCATGTAGGCAACTTCTCTTGGGCCCAACATGCCAACGGAGATGTATTCAGGTAGACATTCTAATTACAGAGGGGGGGACAACTCTAATCGAAATGAGGCCTTGGCGATCATCACGAATTTCAGCGGCGAATAGACCTGCACGATCCGGCGCGCCAGAACTAAAGCCGAAAGATTTATTTGACACTATCTGGCCGCATGCATCCTAAAAAGTGGAAACTGGAACAGCCGTCTGTATCCCGGAAGAGATGAAAGGGGGCACCTAACTATCACATGAAAGGAGCAAACAACGACACCAACGCCGATCGCCTTTTTTACGGCTTCTCCTGCTTGTGGCAGAAAACAGTGGATGCGGTTTTCTTGTGAGACATCATTGCTCTTGTTGTACTTTCCCTGACGTTATTAAATTGAGATCGGGATTCCCTCTGAGAGGCATGTTCGGGGTGATACGCCTGCTGAAATATGCCTGCTCCATCGGACGATTGTGCACAGGATTCGAGAGTCGCTGTGGGAGCCCCAACTAGTTGCCGTGCGGCAATCTTTGAAGTCCCTTCCGGCATACCATCTTGTACTGAGAATGGGAGAAAATGCTGGGGTCGAAAGGCTGAAGTCTTCCACTTGAAGGTGCACTGAGCACTGGAGGAGGAGGGGGAACGTGAGAAAAGTCGAGAGGTTTCAGCTTAAGGGACAGTCCGTGTCCCTGTGGTTGGGGCGGCTCGAAGCGGAGAAACTCAGCTTGTTCCACGTCAGCCGTTGCTTCCTCTGGTTCGCTCTGAACAACTTGTGCGTATGCACGGTCAATTCTGTCTGTCACCTGCGGGCCTTGTTCAAGCGGTTGAACCGCCCAGACGGTCTGGTCGTTGCGATCCAATGAGACCGCCGCGTCCATATCGCCCTGTACTTGTTGGATATCTTGTCCGTCAACCCGGTAGCAGACCTTCTGCTGCGAGAAGGGGGCCATAAGGACATTTCCTTTCTCTGCACCCGCCGGGAGAGCGTTGCTTTCCTCAAGTGAGGCCATCTCGATCGCAGCGGCATCGTCAGCGCGCCCGACATGCGCCAGATCTTCCTGACCGGCGACTTCCTGCCCGCTCTGCCCGAGCTTTGCTCGAGCCTCTTCCCGGAACTGCTGGATGCGACGCTGCGTCTCAGCCTCGTAAAGAGCCATTTCCCGAACTGCTTCATTTGTCGCCTCGAGCAGAGCAGCTGAGTCATTCCGCTCTCTCTCGCGGAGTCTCTCGCCGACTAGGAGTCGCGGGGCGGCCTCCACGCCGTCTGTTTGCGCGGAACGTCCGCCGAACATTCCCGAGGCCTTGCCCTTTCTCTTTGTCTCGGACGCTCGAAGCGCAGCTGCGGCCTCTGCCGTCCTTTGCGCCAAACGGTAGTTAACCCGTGCCTGCAGCTCTTCAGAGTATTCCTTGTTTTCCTTTTGCAGGTACATCCTTTTGGCGCCTTCGATATCCTCCAGTTCGTCAAAGCTTAGGGGTGGAGGTCCCCCGGATCCACATCCGATTACACTCACCGCGGACGCGTCCTTGGGTGCTCCGTCCAGCTTTCGCGCCTCGTGGTCGATGTAGAAGAAGGATTTGAAGAAAGGAAGCGGCGGGTATCTCCCGTTCTTCGTATGGTTCAGCTGCGAGATGGTCACATACTCGCCTGGCGCTGTTCCGTGCAGCCCCGGGATTCTGTAGATAAATCCTTTCTCCTTCTCTTCCTCGGCTGCCTCCTGCTCAGACGAGTCATCACCCAGCTCGCCGTCGTCTCCAAAGTCGAGCTCTGCGTCGAATTCTTCCTTGCCTTGCTCAATCGCACGGATAATCTGTTCTCGCTTCTTCCGCTCACGCTCGAGAAGCTGCATTGTCTTTCTCAGTTGACGGCGCTGCTCTGCTCGGGCTTCAAGGGGATCAGCCAACATGAGCAACGGCAAATAAGTGCCGTTCTGGGAACCCGGCACACCTGCCGCTGCAGCCAAAGCGGCGGAGTAGTGCCCCTCGACGGCCAGCTGCTGAAGACGTTTCGCGTCCTCGTATGCCGCCTCAGCTGCGCGCTCCGCGCTCGAAACCACAGACGTGATGCCTTCACCGGGCGCCGGGACAGCTCTGTCGCCTACTTTCATGAGACGACTTGCACGAACCGCGTCTTGTGCGTGCCCAGGCAGTGCGTGGTTCCTCAGGTACTTCTGGACGACGCCATCCGGATGGGTCATCGTGACATCTGTTACTTTCAGCATGCTCTGGCTTTCTGGCGCAGCCAGGGGTGCGGCAGCCTTCAGAGCTGCGATGTTCTTTTTCGCTTGGGCAATGCGACGCTGCCGGTCCTCTGCGCGGAGACGCGCTTCTTCCTCTCTCTGGCGTGCCGCCTGCTCTGCTGCCTCGATCTTTGCTCGCTTCTCCGTCTCGATCGTCTCGTAGTACTGAGCGTCCAGAGCTAAAGTGTACTGGGAAGCGTGAGCGAAACGGTGGAGAATCGCAAGACCAGGCTCCTCGTTCTTCTGTTCCACCTGCTTTTTCAGATATAGATATGCGCTTGCAAACGACGCATACACCTCGTCCCACTTTCCCAAGCCGTCTCGGATGACGGTGAGTATGCCGTAGTGTTCAATCGAGTCCACGAAATCTTTCCACTGCCCACTAAAGAGTTGAATACGCAAGAGGGCCACCAAGAGAGGTGCCGCATCGGTTGACAGCGCCTCAGGCACGAAACGGTTTGCAAAGTCGAGGAAGGTTGCTGCGTGCTCCGTGGCCTTTGAGAAAATTTCGTCGACGACGAGACCACCCATCCACATGCCGAGGTACAGCTGCGCAAGCAACAACTGACCTGCGGCATACAGCCAATGCTCGACTCCGAGAACTTTCTCGACAGTCCTCAGCAGCTTGCCGCACTCGTCGCTCCATTCCTCCGGGCAAGGCCGTCCAAACTTCTCCCGCAGAACGCCGTATTTTCCCACTAAATACCGCTCCATTCCCGTGGGCAGATCTTCGTCTCGGAACGTCTTCTGACAGGTGTAGCAGTGCCAGCAATCCTCGCCCTCATACACGCAGTAGTTTCTCGGCATACCGGCTCCACTAAGACGGCCTTGAAGTTCTCGTTCCTCGTGTTCCGAACCGACATCCTTCTCAGTTCCCCCAGCCAGGCTGCTTGCCTGTCCGGCCTCTGAATCGCTGCTCCAGTTGTCGTTGCTGCCGCTCGACAGCGCGTCGCATCTCGCACTAGCCATGGTTTCGGCGGACGTGAGGCTCAAAAGCAGTGCGCCTTTCGGAGCTGTCTTGCTCTTCCCTCCTGCTTTCCAGGCGGCCTCGTCATCGATTCTGGACTCGGTCTCGCTCGAAGGGGGCGACGCCGTCGTGCTGTCGACGCAAGCTGTCTTGAGCTTCGAGCTGTCTGCTCCGCTGGAGATCTCCTCGTCGGAGGCTCCGGCGTCTTGCTGGTCGTCTTTGGTCTCGGCCACGACCTCTTGGCACCGATGCTCTTCTTCGCCGTCACTCGAGGACAGGCAGTCGGATGAACAGCAGTCCAAAGACTTCTCTTCCGCACTGCCTTCATAGTCGGAACTGTGGCACGATTCTTCGAAGGAAGAGGCGGTCTTGAGGCTCGGCTGAGTCTCCTTCGCGATGCATCCCTCGGATTCTTCGTCGGCACTAGCACTTCGCTGAGCGTCTAGATATTCCTGATCCGTTTCCGGCAGCGGAGGCAGCGTCGTTGGAACAACGGCAGACAGCGGCGATACCTGGGAGGCTTCCTGCGCTTCGCGATCCTCAGTAAAGCGAAGCTTCGTGGGGCGGCACTCGGGGCACAGGATCTTCCGTTCTTTTTGGCAGACATCCATGCAGCGCGTGCACTGACAGAAGATGCGTTTCGTGGCCATCACGCGCTTGCGTCGTTCCTCCGTTGGAACGTAGAGTTGATCAATGTAACTCATTGTAATCGGGGCATCCTCCTCAATGTCCTCGAGGGCAAAAACGACCAACAAGCCGTCGAGGTTGCGGTACGTCACGTTGGGTCGGCACGAGTGCTTTACGCGAGCCGCTCGAGGATAGAGCGCCCAACCGCGTCCTCTGCTCAAGGCGTGTGCGTTCACTTTCATCTTCCCGAAAAAATCCTGGAAGGCCCCGGCGGATTTCAGCATGCCGGCCTGCTTGCACTGCAGCGTGCACGTGAGAGCCTCGACGTTGGACAGATCAGCCGCGCTGCCTTCGAGAGTCTCCAGGGTTGCCTTCTGCTCGTCTGTGAGACTTTGAAACGCGGGCCAGAGGCCAGCCGCACTCACGTCCGCAGTGATGAGCGGCAACTCAACAAACACGACAAATCCCTTCGGAACGCGTCGCGCCGAGCAGAGCCCGCCACGGCCGCCCTTGTTGCTCAGATTGCCGTTGCTCTCAGCGTCATCCCGAACCCTCACGCAGTCATCGTTCATCTTCTCCAACTCTGTGCGCTTTCTCTGGCAGAATTCCACGATGGACGGAATGCCCAAGTCCTCGACGGTGTTGGCGATGGCGGGGGGTTCTTCAGCGTTGCCGCTGATGCGCGCCCCGTTCTCCGCGCTCGCTTGTGCACCAGGCAGCGGGGCTTCTTCCTGCTGCTGGGCGTCGGTGAGCTTCTCCGGCTCTTCCGGACCTACGACCTCAGGGAAAATTGCACCAGCACAAAGGTACCTCACGAGCGGGTCCAGAGGTGGGTCCGGTTTATGCGCCGTTCCGAACCTAACGTCTTCTTCGCTCCACACGTAGTGGCCCAGTTTGTACGTCACGCCCTTTTCCAGAGGCGGCGCAGGCGCGCTTGCCTTTCCGCCTGCCGCTGCTTGTGCGTCCTGCCCGTCCAGCACGGGTTGGAGAAAGATCGCGGGGGGTTTGTGGAAGGGACCGTTCGACGCCAAACGCGTTCCGTAAACCTGAGCCAGTGGCGCTCCCTGCTGTCCAGCAGTCGAAACCACGGGCGCGTTGATGCCCGCGGGTTCGCCTGCTTCGTTCCCGGTGTTTTCTGCGCCTTCCACCTGCATCTGGAACGCGGGAGGAACTCCGTGGTACTGCGTTTGGCGCGTGTTGGTAATTTCGATATAGTCTGGAGGCACCTGGGAGTGAGGGCCGGGGCGAGAAAGCTCGGCCTTGGCCATCCCGCTGATGGGGCCTCTTACGTCCGGCACAGGACCAATGTACGCACGAGTCGTCGACGTGACCGGCACATACAGGGGAGGCTCGGACGGCGCAGCACTGTGGAAACGCGCAGTTTGCTCTTGAGCTGCGTGTGGAAACACTCCCGACGCAACGCTCACCGATCGGCATCGCGAGCCGGCAGGGCGGCCAGCCTCTGAAGCCGCGCCTGCCTGGACGGCACTGCCTTGCAGTTCACTCTGAAGCCGGTCGTCTGGCGCCCTGGACGAAGGCGCTGCCGAGGCTGAACGCTGTGCAGAAGTTTGCGAGATGCCGCGAGGCTGTTTAAGGGACGCCTGGCGGATGGGAATAGCTGAGGCGGTGGAAACATTCCGAGACCTGAGAGAGGCAAGTGGGAACGGCGCGGACCCGTTGTCGGCGGTTTCCGGAGAGAACGCCTTCATCGGGACTGCGGGGATGTTCAGGGAGTTGAGATTCTCAATCAGCTTCTCATATGGAATCGAACCCGAACCGTCCTCGGGATTCACCCATCTGCTGATCTCCGGAGGCGCCACTTGAGCGTAGTAGCTCAACCACTCGGGGCTCGCCGGGTCCAGCGGCGGCGCGGCCGCGCCGTTGGCTTGGGGCTGTGGCCCATCTTCGGGGGCACACGGCTTTTCAGGCTCTCCTTTGGAGCCCGAAAAGAGCTTGGAAAATGTCGACAGCATACTGCTGGAAATCCTCGAATTTGATGTCCCTAGGTCGTGAAGTTTTCAGGTTGCGTCGCGTGACACTCGAAATAGCTCTCTGTCGAGATGCTGGTCCAGCGATTCTCGAGAAAAACCTAGCACAGAACACTCTACCCTACAGAAAAGTCAGGAAGGCTATTTCATATGTTTACCGGTGAGCAGTGAGACGACGCTGAGCGAAAGAAGAAGGCGCTCTTTGACTTGCAGCTAACAATCGGGTGTAGAGAGGCGCACCAGCCGCCCAGCCGTTCGCGCCTCTTCTCCCAGCGGGTGCCTCGCACGACGATAAACGAAGACAGCGAACGAACCAAACGCAACACGAAAATGTGTCCAGGAGACAAAAAGACAGAGGGTCAATTATTTCTCGGTGGGACGACACTTCCTAGTTCGCGTCCCCTCAAACCGGCTTCCTCCGCAGGTCTTGTCCCCGGTTAGGTCTTGCCAGGGACACTCGGTGGACGGGCACGACGGCGCGCTCGACGCGAAATCGCTGGTACAATCTGGCCGCAAAAAATTGATTTCTGGGGAGTGCAGTCAGCGGATACCAGTCCTCAAGACGGAATTGACGAGCGTGTTCGTTATTCACAACAAAAAGCGACGAAAAAGTGGGGGAAATCGCGGAAAGGAACAAAGTCGAGGAGCGCGTTAGCAGGAAGCGGGTATCGAGCAAGCGGTCGCTGCTGCCGTGTCCGGTTTTCCAGACGCTCCGAACGAACAAAGAACTGAAGCGTATGCTTCGGAGAAAAAACTTGGTAGAAAAAAGAAGCCTACGGGGCAACCGAACTGCGTGTACGTCTCTCTCTTTCTGAGGAAGGAAGAATGCTCAAACAAACGCCAACAGGAATAGTACAGGCGCGAGGCATCGGAGTCGTGGCAGCTACTCTCGACATGAAAAACCCAATGGCTAGCACCAGGCAAAACGCGCACAGGTTCGCGCACTCGCCAGTTGCGCTCGGATGGCACGGCTGCAAGACACCAGTTTGCATGACCATCAGGGGAGCTGGAACTTCTCGGAGTTCGTGAGTTCGTGACCCTGAGGCGTATGCTTTGCCGAGACGTTTCTCTTTCGCACCCTCGAGGTCTTTCAGCACCTCGTGTAGGCACAGCTGAGCATTGACCCGAACTTCGATTCCTCGTCTCGCGCAATCTCGCAGGAAATCCGGTTTGTAAATGCAGAAATAAGTATGGAGAACGTGGAACGCGCGGGCGACGAAAAAACGGCCGCATCGGCACACAGATCCGCCGAGGCGAAGCGCACAGACTGCCGGCCGTTCCTCGACGGACACGCCGAGCCAAGCAGCCTGGTGCACACTCTTTCCGTTCCGTTTTTCCATAGATTTTACACGCCTCTCCTGTGTCCGTACAAGCGCTTCCTTTTTCCAATGACCGTTTTCGGGTAAGTGGTAACCCTATCTTTCTCACCCGGATGCGACACCGCAAAGCAGAAATAGACAGGCGGCAACAGCACCGTGTCCCCCCGTTTTCTCTGACGACTGGTCTACACGTTAATCCACACACAGTAGGTTGAGCACGACAGTCTTTTTGGATTTCCAGTCGGTCCTGTCAGCCTGTTCTTTACGTTTTCTTTTGAGTTCGCTTCTGAGGTGCGAAACGCAGAAATCGCATGGCTCATGTAAAAATCGGGGCTACAGTGTAGGCAAGTCGGCGTAAAATTAACTACAGGCTAAATTACGGACAGCTATGAAAATGAAGGCGAATATGGTTGTCCAGATATACTAAACTTGTCTCACGGTAGAAGTGAAGCCTCTCCTCAGCTATGTGTTTGCTAATAATTTCGGTACACCGCATTGCCAATTTCCAACGACAGTATCAAACAGCTTGCCACAAACGAAAACACCTCAGTGTGCACACGATCAGGCTTCCCTGCATGTGGCTCGACATACTGATTCCCTAGCACACGACTAGCATAGAAAACCGTCATTCCGCCGAGATCCCACAGCGGTCCCCTGTCGCGACAGCAAGAAGAACCTAGAGGTCCGCATCGATGGGTCTTCGAAATTGGATACAAAATAAAAGCTGAAGCTGTCTGTCTTCAAGGAATCGAGTGTGTGAAACAAGAGAAAGGTGGCATCCTAGCCCTGAGATTTCCCAAGGAACATAGGACAGCTCCTCTTTTCGAGAGACCGCTTCAAAAATGCAAGCTGAAAATATTCATTACTGCTGCGCCGAGGAAGCTCAATAAACCAGTCATATATATATATATATATATATATGTATATATTTGCGTGGTCCTCCAGGGCCGGGTTCCTCCTGGTTATCTTTTGTGGGCAAAGAAACACAAGCAGCGATTCTACCACTGACAGTGACTGCCTTCGCCCGTTCGTGTAGTCCCATTTGCTTTCTGCCACTCAGTTTCGCGAGAGGCTGAAAAGCGCCACAAAGAAGCGTTGAAGCACGAAAGGCCACTTTTTTGCCAAGCTCTCACGCCGGCGCCTGGGCAGTTCTCTTTTTTTTTTTCGATGGACGGCGACATCTAGGGTTAGAAAGTGGACTTGTAAGAGATTCGACTGTCTGCTGTATCTCTCCACCCACAATGTATAGCGTGTTGGCACGCGCGTTTTTTCTCATCCCGGCGCGTTGCTCTTTGTGTTATTCGCTTTCGCCAGCAACTTTCCACACCGGGTCATACAAAGCTATCTATAATCATAATAACCGTATGCGGCTGACATGAGTTCCCCCTAGCTGTTTCCCGCACGCTTATGGGGCATGTGTTTCCCATCAACCACTCGCCGGAATGACAACGCAACGTAACACCCAGTTGCCACATTGCCCTACACGCGCAACTACTTGGGAACCACGGTAAGCTCAGGAAACCCAAGCACCGACGCGAACCGGGAAACAAGACACCAGGCTGACTCAGCGTCACAGTTTAGTTTTGCCCGAGACCTTTTCTTCAAGCGAGGACAAACGGACTTTGGCAACGCGCAAAACGCACGCGCCCGCCCGCTGGGCACTCGCATCGCTCTCCCCCCGGTGCAGATAGAGGCAGCAGACAAGAAAAACGCTGCAAGAGAAAATCCCGTTGCATGCTCTTTTCTCGTCCGTTGTGTCCTGGCACCGGCGGGAGAGTTCTCTCGGGCAGATGACCACCGAGCTTAAACATCCTACTCTGTCGGAAATAACAGACAACGAAAGGCACACCTATTTTTCCAGCGTGAAACCGTTGGGCCCGAACGCCTATAAAGGAAAGGCGAGCGACCGCAGTCGCCGGATCACGAAGCACAGAACCTTTTGGATCCTAAGACGTCGAAAAGGACTGCGAAGCGGGGCGAGTTGCTTCGTTCTGCGTGGTCAAACCTCGTGAATCGACTGACACAGAGAAAGGGGTCGGAGACAAAAGCCTCGCTCAATCGATGCGCACAAACGACCGAAGTGTCCCTTTGCTAGAGAAGACTAGACAGCAAAAGAATTCCGGAGAAGAGAACGCGCACTGCAGACACTCTCCCGCGCAGAAGCGGCCTGAATGAGTGCACCGTCAGTTATATTCTGGGCACGTGTCCCAGACTCTGTATACGAAATGTATGTATAGTGGGGGCATGGACATACATATATACGCATGTCCGTTTCAGTCAGACACTTCGTGGACCACCACCTGTCTGGCATGTCGAGAAACCGAGCTTCAAGAGAAACTGCGACAGGCGATGCGACCTTCATCCCCTCCTTCACTCGTGAGACGGTACATATGAGAAAGAGCTTTCCTTTCAGCTAGGTAACAGAAAAAGAGAAGTCTCGACACATGGAGAAGCATGCGAACACGGCGCCACTTGGGTCCGGGTATATGCATGTACATATACACATACGCAGGGCTTAAATCTCTGCTCCACGCAGGAATCTTCCTGTCCATAACGGAGAACGAAGCTTCTCGGTCACACGCAGAGCCTCTCGCGCTCTTGCGGGTGACCACACTGGCGAAACCCTCCACCGGGTGTAGAATATGTAGGTACGTGACAGAATAGCGAGCCCTACGCAATCTCCAAACAGCTCAGTCAAAGCCCAGTGATATCTACACGCACACCCGTACAAGTGCACACATGCCGAGTCCATATCGCTTAACGTTTGATCGTCTTTTTTTTGCTAGACGCATGTCGCCAGTCGAGAGGACGCGCTCAATACTTTTGTCGCGCGCTCCACCTGTCGCCCCCGCCGGCGCCCCAGTTCCCGCCCTCGCCGCGATCGCCCATCCAGCCTCGGCCGGCGCCTGCGCGAAGACCTCCGCGACCCCGTCCCCGACCTCCGCGGCCTGCACCCCGACCGGGCCCGAAGCCCCCGCGCCCCCCGCGCCCGAAGCGCCGGCCCCCAGGGCCTCCTGGGCCGCCGTCCCCTTCGCGCTCGCGGCCGCCCCACCCGAACCTGTCGCCTTGGCCGTCGCCCCGCATCTGGAAGCGACGGTCGTGAGAAAGGGCGAACCTGCACACACGCGCGCGCAACAGACGAGTCGACAGGCAATGACAACGCGCAGATCGACGCTCCCTAAAAAAAGCAAGTGACCTACCAAACCGACACGGGTCACATGGAAGCTTCACGGCGAAAACGTATGCACAACTGCATATATATATGTATATATATATATATATATATATATATATATGGGTGCATATACATAGGTATATATATATATATATATATGTATAGGTATGTGCGCGTATGTGCCGAGGTGGAAAGAAACACCTGCCAATCGATACGCTTCGTCTTGTGGAGGGTGGATGTGACACTAGCCTGCTTACTTTGGATTCTTCATGTTCAAGGTCAATTCATTCTGCTCCACAGCGTTGTTCACGTTCTCTGCCAGCGTCGTGGCGAGTTGCTGGAGACGCGTGCGCTCCACGCGGCTAATGAGAATGAACTGGCTGCTCTCATCCCAACTCGCGTGGATTTCCTCGTTGATCATCATCTGCAAACACCCATGAAGAACGAATTCTTTCGCACATTCCAGCTGCCACAGATCCGCGCAGGCCAGGAACCATTTCCAGAATCGAAAATGATAGACACCCAAGACGCAAGCCCATGAGGACAACGACATAGCCGCCATCCTGTCCAGAAATATTCAAGAATACCCTAAACAGCGTTGCTGCCTACGCACCAGAATGGGCCGCCGAACCAGTACATAGGCACCCCTGTATACAAACGAGGGGACAGCCACACTTGAAGGCATTTGCCTCTAAAAGGTCGGAGTCCTTTCTCCCTCTGAACGGTTGTTGTGGGAAAGAGCGTACCTTGCTAACAATGGAGTGGACGGTACTCTCCGGGAGCTCGAACATGCCGCACAACTGCGAGATGGAGAAGGAGTCGTAGAGCGTCAGATACTGAAGGGAAAAACACACACAGGCTCGATTTGCATAAGAAGATTTCTCTCAAAGCGGTGACGCCGGAGATGCACGAGCAGGACGCGATGTGGACTCGCGCCGGCCCGCATTCACATTTCCTCGGAGAAAAACCTTTTCCTGCAAGTCTCGTTTGCGACAGCAACACGGAGCGTTTCGGCAGGCCCCGCCGCGATCGAACTTGAGTCTGAGCTTTCTCTATTGGGTGTTGTTCTCGCTTTTTGTCAACAGGTGGACGTACTGTAAAGATGTAGGTGCGCATGGCCTCCTGCTTCACTTTCTTCTTCAGCATTTCCTGGATTTCCGTGGCGTTCATCAACTTCTCCCAAATGCCGAGACTGAAGATGAACCGGCAACACTCCTTCCAGTCGCCTCTCTGAAGAGCTTTCGTCGCCGCCATCACAGTTTCGCGCGCATTCTCCGGCGGGCCCAGAAACGCTTGCTTGTCGTAGGTCTCCAGCATGCGGCGGAAGTGCTTGCTGATCGGGCGCTTCCGGTGTTCGTACGGATCGTGCGCCATGTGGGGAACTTCAATCAACATCGCGCAGCTGAACAATCACACACACACGCACACGCAACATTGTGTAAGTTCTCGGGTCTTTGGTGGCATCTAAATCTTCGCTCTGTACAAATGCATATATGCACTGGACTGTTTTGCGTCTCTGCCTTTCCGCGTTTCTCGACGCCCGTTTCTAGGCAACCCAGGACGTACAAACGCATCCCCCGCATAGAATCGCATCACTCGCGATGTGGCCGATTTCCAGCCAGCCCCCCCCCCCCCCCCTGGCGCACAGCTTGCTGCGAGGTGGACCTTACATGTTGTGGGCGCCTTCTATGAGCTCCATGCTTATGTGCATGTGGTAGGGCAACAGGCGGCGCTTCTCGGCGCGCTCCTGCTCAGGCGTGCACTCGACGTTCTTCAGGTTTGAGAGTCCCTGAGCCAGCAACTCCTTGTGCTTCGGGCAAACTTCGGACAGGCACGCATGCGCCTCGTTGATGCGCCCGTTACGGAAGGCGCACAACCCCAACTGGACCAGGTCACGGTTGTACAGAATCTGAGTCTGCGTGTCCGTTTGGAGAGCCAGCTCTTGCATGTTGGGCGTGTGGAGCAAGTCGCGCGCCTTGTAGAAGTCGTCGTGAAGGGCTCGGCTGTACGCCAGATGCAATAACGCGCGCGTGCGTTCGCGCGAACTCTCTGCAGAGACAAAAAGGAGAGCCGCGATGGTGCGCGGGAGAAGACGCCGTCGCACCGACAACCGACTCAAACGGGGAATCGGGACGGACGCGCCGAACCTGCCGCGCCAACGAAGCACGCCCGCCTTCAGAAAGAGCCGTCACAGACCCACGCAAGTTCCGTTTCCCAGGAAAAACACTTCTTTCTGGACAGGCCAAATGGACAATTACACGCCCAGCGACGAGCCCGAACCGGCGGATGTATGCAGATATATTCACGCATTCATATATATTTATATATGCATATATATATATATACGTTTGTATGCGTGTATATGTGAATACAGATATGGATGCACGCGCCGAGGTTGTTTACATTTCCGAGCAGATGAGCGGGGTAGAAATACGAAGGCCTCGAGGGGCGTTGTGCGTTGAGGCGGAAAGCTCTGAGAAACTCACCCGATTCGAAGACGATGTTTGTCAGTTTCTCGACGAAATCGGACGGTTTGGTGTTTTCGTCGGGAAGGTGCTCCGCCACGTCAGCGGGCACGCGCTTGCGGACGAGGTCCCACATGCTTGCTGCAATCGTGTCATGCCTGGAGAAACCGCAGTGCGAGGAACAAAAGAACGGTCTCTTTCGTGTTTGGAGATGCACGGACTCGCGTGAACCTCTTGAGCTCTCCCACTCCCCACATGCGCAAAGAAAACCCAGAGCACGTCCCCGAGCCGTCCTGCGGCGCGGCCAGAGCTAGCTTTTTGGAGACCTTCGGCCCGTTCCCCACTCCGGTATCCGCCAGAGACACCCCGGAGCCCAAAAGTCTTCAACTCGCCAGGACATCGCTTCTCCATCAACCCGCAGCGACGAAGCTGGATCCCCCCCCCCCCCCCCCGCGTCCTTCCCCTTCTCTCCTGATCGAGAGTCCGTGACCCAGACTGCATCTGTTTTCCCAGTTCGTTTGTTCCCGTTCCCTATTCTTCACCCGGAAGCGCCTACTTGTAGTGCATGTGTTCGTTAATGCGGAGTGCGAGAGTCGCCGCCTGCGGCTTGGACTGGCAGTCCGTGAGGTGGACCCAAGCGCGGCAGAGGACGGCCATCATGTCGACGCTCTGGCCGAGTCGTTCCTTGTATTCCTCCGAATGGACGTCGGTGAACTGGAGACTCTTCATCAGTTCATCGTCGAGTCGCTCGACGAAGCTCGTGAGAATGCCTGAAGAGACCGCCTGGGCGTCTGGCGCCGCGAGGGCGGCATCGACGGCGTCTGTGGAGGCCAAGATTGTGGGGACCAGGACGTAGAGCGACGCCTGCTCGGTCTTCCCGCTTTCTCGCGCCTTCCTCACGCCTTCTTCCAGGTGGCCGAGGACGCACTCGAGTTGGTGGTAAACATCCAACCAGATGGCGCTGCTCAAGCATGCAAACACGCCGCTGGTCGTGTCGAATTCCGCGCTAATCAGGTGACCCAAAACCTCCAACTCGCTCTGGGGCCCCACGAGAGCCGCGAGCTCCGCGAGGCGCTTCAGGATCCTCGTTTGCTCGAGGCGGTCGACTCCGCGGCGGCCGCGTTTCTCAACCACCATCTGGACTCGCTTGCGAATCACGTCGGCGTTCAGGTCACTCGTGTCAAACAGACATTCCATGTCCTTGATCGAGAACTCGGCGGCAGCGCCTTCGCCCCGAGGTGTCGAGACGCCATCGTCCTTCGTCTTTGAAGAGACGCGCTTCGTCTTCTTCTTCTCCTTCTGCTTCCGAGACTTCTCGCCATCCGAACGCAAACCCCACTTCGCCATCGCCGCCTTGTGCTTGTCCGTCTCCTCGCCCGAAGACAACGACGAGGCCTCCGAATCCGACCACTCACTGCCCTCGTCTGAATCCTCCGAATCGTCGTCCTTCGCCTTCCTCTTCGGCTTCTCATCTTCGCTGTCTTCGCTCTCAGACGACTCTGAGATATCCGACAAGTCGCTGCTGTCATCCGACTGAAGAACCACAAAAACACACCATACTCCCTCGCTTCACACATGCAAACATGGGCATATACATACAGGCATCTGTGCATAAATACACACTCATACACATATACATATACATACATATATACATGTGCGTGTATGCATGCATGGTACAGACTGAAGCTGACCACGAGTGGTTTCAAAAGCGTTGACATGCACAGATCTGTCAAGATTTGTGGGCTGATCATGGCTCTGCTCGTTTCCGGGGATTTGAAACAGCAACACGTCTCTCACGCGCGGCGGCTCCCGAGTCTGCCTCTTCGCAACCTCTCTCGTTGAGGCGTTCGGATCTTTTCGAAACTTACATCGAAGCCGTCGTCATCATCGCTCTCGCTGGACGCGAATTGGGAAGGGTCCGCTTTGCATGCGTCGACTTTTTCTTGCCACTGCTCGTTGGTCTTTCGGACTTTCGCACGCAAGGTGTTGAAGGCGGTGGCTTTTGCCTTCGAGAGCTTTTTGAAGGCTTCCTTGTCGCGGTGTTTCTCCTCGAGGAACTGTTCCAGCTCGACGATGATGCGCACGAAGAAACTCGGCAAACCCTCATGCTCGACAATCTGCTGAGACTTCTGCAAGCAGCGAACCAGGCCTTCGTAGTCTGCAGGAGAGACACGACTCGGAAGCGAGACGCACGACACATCAGAAAAAGGGGCGAAAAGGCAAGAAAGACACAGGGACATGGGAAAACCCTGAATCCTCGTCAGCGCGAGCGGGGAGGCAGACTGGGGGGACACACGCGGAAACCCCTCGCCCCCCACCCGCTCCTTGGGAGAGAGACAGAGCTCCGAAAACTGTGACAGGGATCTGCACATCGCGAGGGTATGGGGCGGAGAGGAGAAGATCTTCAGATTTCCCTGCTCGCTTACCTTTGTAGAGTTCCGAGAAATCCGCGATTTTCATGTGGTTTTTCATTTGGCGAATTGTCTCTCGCATGGCAGTCCAGCGTCTATCCTTCAGAGACTTCACCACGCGCCCGCCTTCGTCATCGCTGCTGCTCGTCTCCGCTGCAGCCCATCGCGAGGCCACGACGGGGCGGCGGGTCGTCTGAAAGAGAGAAAGGAAAGAGGAGAAAGTTTCTTATGCGCAGATTTTCTTCCGGTTAAGGATTGACACTATGCATCCAAAACGGAGTAGACGCAGGAACAGCGGCTTCGAGGAAGAGGTTGCGTCTTCATGGCGGTACAGACACACTGATTTCGAGACAAGGGAAACGCGCACGCCACACGGTTTCTTTGCACGGTGAGCCCTCACAAGGAGACACCCTCAGGCAGGCAGGATTGGAAGCCTCCTGCACATCTCGTTATCCAGACGCAAACAAGAAAAGAAACCGTACGTCGATTTAAAACGGGAGAGCGGAAGCAGGTCTAGGCCCCGGACGGGGACCGAGAGGACAAGACAGGTGAAGCAAGCTGAGACGCAGGAGAGGGAGACGCGAAGATTGTTTGTTGCATGGGACGAACCACAGCCAAAGAGAAAAGCGGAGAAAGGGAAGACGGACGCTGCGCCCTCCGTTCGTGCTCGAGACAAACGCGAGACGTGGTGGTCAAATCGAGTGGCTTCCAACAGACACGCCGGAGACACCACGGCTCTGACAGAAAGACGCCCCACGAACTTGGTTAGGAGAGCCTCCTCGCCGCTGCATGCGGAGTTGAATGGAAAACAGACAGAACTCTGACAGGGTAGAGCGCGAATTTTCTTTTTCTCTGCGGTGGCTCAGAGAGAACTGGAGAAGGCCCCAGAAAGACACAGTCTGTGGGGGGAAAACGTTGGCGGACGGGACGAAGAGAAAAAAGAAAAGGCAGCAGAGTGTCTCTCCTTTTGGAGCAGTCACTCAGAGCTGAACGCGAGAACCCGAAGAAAGTTGGGTGAAAAAGGCCAAGTTTCCCCGCCGAAGATTTACCTCGCCAAGTTGAACTTGTTCCTGTTCTCCCTCGGAGTCGGACGAGGAGAACCCGGACTCCTCAGAGTCGTCGCTGCCTGCCGCCCAGAATTTCGACTGCATCTTGAAAAAAGAAAAAGAAAAGGGGGAAAAAGAAGAGACAGAGACGATGCCTCTTCCTTCTCTTTCTGGTTTGGAAGAGGTGCTCCAAGGAGAAAGTACCCTGGAGAAGGAAAAGGGGAGGGGAACAGAACGGGGGTTCCCTACGCCGGACGTGTTTGTGAGAAGATTTTCCTTTTGAGAGACGAAGGAGTTGCTTTCTGCTGAAGACGTAACGAGAATCTAAAGGGAGATGGAGCGACGTGCCGAGAGAAGAAGAGAGACCGAAAACAATACACAGAGACAGGGTGGCTCTCAGACGGGTCCGAAACGGGGAGAGACCAGACGGAAAAACTGGAAAAGAGCCGACGAGACAGGACCACAAGAGAGAGTGCAAGAAGCACAAGAAAGAGGAAAAAGTAGACGAGAGTCTGGCTGACCCCAAAACGTTCCCTCCACAACAGCAGGGGCGAGGAAGACGAGAGAGCCACGCGTTTTTTCGCTGGGAGGGAAGAAGATGGAGGAGGGGGGGCTGCTGCGTGGTTCGCACAGACCTCGAAGTTTCAACGGTTTAGACTGGAGAACTTGCCTCTCTCCCTCTGGATTGAGTTTTTTCGGGGTCTCCTTTGCTTCCTCCCCTACACATTAAAGGCTTTTCTCCAAAACCCGTCGATGGACACGAAAGAGGAAAACACCCCTTCTTCCCACAGAGCAGCGGGCGGGCCGAATCTCCGTGTATAAGCCGACGCCGGCGCTCTCCCCACAACAGGGGAGACACACAGCAGCAAAGAGACACACACGCAGAAAATTTTGTGTGGCGACACGCGGTGCCTTCGCGGAGGCATGCGCTTCTAAAAAGCGCATCTTGGCGATTTGTCTTCTTCGTGCCTCTCTCTGGACTCTCGGGGATGTCGTCTCCTCGCGGTGTGCCGTTTTCTTTGAATCACCGCAGACAAAAAGTGGAGATGCGTGTGTCTGCTTCGCTCGGGCCCGAAAACGCGGTGCGTGACAGTCGAAGTACCTGCACATTTCCGCGTGCAAAAGTGAGTACGTTTTGACCATCCACGTCTTTCCCTGTGCGCGAGGTCGACTTTCACACGAGGGGTCCACACTGGGCTTCTGTTTGAGAAAGGCAGAACGCGGGAGGGCGAGGCGGCGACGCCAACGTAGCGGGGAGGCACTCTGTGGTCTCGGAAGCAAGCTCTGACCTGGCTGAGGAAAACGGCCCTTGTGCGAGAACCAGCGGGGGGTAACGCGGATGTGCGCAACTTTGGGAAATCCCTGCAGTAGGAGAAAGTCTAGGACAGCGATTCACTGGAAAACAGGCGTCGCCGCCGAGGCTCTGCTCTCGGTCACAAACAGCCCTCGAGAGATTGTGACCAATCTTCGACTGGGACGGAAAGAAGGCGAATCAAATGGGGGGGGGGGGGGGGGGATTGCTCTCTTTTGGGGGGCGACTTCATTCAGGATGAGCCTCCTCTCTCAGCGACGCCCATTCCTTCTCTTCTGAGTTAGAAGCGAGTTTTTTCCGCGCCGGCTGCCTCAGGCCCTCTAGGAAGGCGACAGCTGAGAAAAGTGCAAAGAAAAGCTCGGTCTCTTCGACGGTTCTTGCTTTTGCCTCGGCTGTCGAGCGCTCAGCGGGACTCTTGGCCCGTTTCCGTGGCGTCGAAATCTCCCCAGATGCACATTGTGCCCTCATAAAAGACGCAGCTGCGTACTTGCCGTTCCACACACAGTGACAATCGAGCCGTCGATGCTGCTTTCGCCACGCCTCTATGCAGACTGTTCGGAGCCAATTTAGCTTGTAAAAGCCGTGCTCTTGGGATCCGCACTGCGGTCGCGCGTGACTCTGGGCCGAGCTCCGTTTCTGACGCCGGGTGTAACGCACTCGGACTCACCGGTCTGCGGGTGACCCATGCGGAAACACTCGCGAGGAACACACAGGCAGACTTGCTGGACATCCCCGGCTCTCCCACAAGGCTGCTCCGTAAGTCCAGCGCTCCCCCCGGAGCCTAGTCTGAGAGGATAGACGACCAAACTGGAGACCGACCGTCTCAGCTTGGCAGAAAAAACAGCGAGGCGCCTCTGCTTGGTTAGCCACTCAGTCAGGTACAGCAGGAAAGTTTCTGCGAGGAACTTGGAACACCCAAGCGACTCCGCAGAAGGTCAGCGAACTCGTGGAACCAGATGGAAACCCAAACAAGCTGGGCGGCTGCTCCGGGGGCGGAAAGTGCCGCCCTAAGACGGCGACTGACGCCAAAAACAGCGAGATAGCCTTTCCGCCGCATGTAAACTTTCCACAGTTTTGCGCGTGAAAAAAGAGAGCCCTGGGACTCTCGATTTTCGCACATTCGAGGTGGGCCGCGCGCGTTCTCGGACCCCTGTGCCGATTCCCCGCGGCGTTTCGCCAGCTTTCTTCCACTGGCAGCGACGAGTGTTCAAGAGGCAGAGAAACAGCAGGAAAGGAAAACCACCGCTGAGGCAGAGCGGAAGCCCCGCTCACAGGGCTGCATTTCCACGCCTTTCGGTGTCATCGGCGACTTTTGAAATGCAGCTCAGGAGCGCGCCAGTGTCGGGCACAAACTGCCTGTGCTCTTTGCAAACCAAACAGGGTACAACCGGAATGGGATATAGTCACAGGAAGCCGCGGCATCCATGTGCAGTACTCGCTTACACGCATTTAGTTATTCATGTGTTCGTGTAAACGAGCATTTCTTGAGAGGTGTGCGTGCAGGAAACGCGACCTAGAGAAATCTGTCGTCGGATTCCACAAACGCCGCCCGTACACAGGACACCCTCTCGCTCTCTCAGACTCTACCGTATGTAGAGAGACGCATGATATCTCTGGAACAGGCTCCTGTGTGAGATCCCAGGGGAAATTGTTTTTGCGCTGTCCCCTAACTGTCTCGACATGGATCTAGCTGCCCGAGACGGGGGATGCGCACATCTTCAGCCGGCGCCTTCGTCTCGCTGTTTTTCACCGTGGAACTTTATTTCTCTTCACCTGGGGCGAACCTCTTCCTTCTTCCTGTGTTCCGGGAGGAGTACGGCTATTTTTTTGCCCAGTTGTTGCTTCTCTCGGTTTCTCCCCTCCCGAGGTGACCCCAGCAGACATCCAACCCGAGCGACTGAGGGCTTCAATCCGGCGCGTCTCTCTTCCATGCTCGCAAAGCAAGCAAGAGGGCGCAAAACTCTCCGGCCAGTCTCAGATTCTTCTCTTTCCTACGTTCTTGTCTCTCTCCGTCTCTACTATCGGATCGCGGTGAACTCTCCACGTGTGCTTTTCCGCCCGTGCCCGTTCCCCGCATTCTTGGTGTGTCTATCTTTCCTCGGCTGGCAGCTCAGAGAGCCAGGGTGGAAAACGCGGGCGAATCCGAGGCCGCGTGGCACAGACTGGAGAGGAAAAAAGCGACGTGCAGATCTGAGAAATCGCTCGGTATCGCTTTCTGCTGCCGCATTCTTGGCGGACGACGCTTGCCGTTTCGACTTTCTTGCGCACACGTCTCTGCTACCCAGACTGGCAACACAGCGCCCGACAGCGCGAGATCGCTGTTCCCGGGTGACCTTCGCTTCCTGGAGAGAGCTGTGGAAAACTCGATTTCTCTCTCTTCCCGCGAGCTTCTGCAAAACCCGCGAGGCTTCTTGTCCTTTCTGCACATTTCTCCGCGCACTTCTCGTTTCGACGCTCCAAGGGAAAAAACACGGCAGCCGTCGACTCCCGGCACGTCGGCTACCTCGGCTCTGAGTAGCAAAAAGGTGCACATGCATGCGGAGTGCCTTGTCTACGAGAACTGGCGGTCTCTCTGAAATTTCTATCAACCTCTATCCCCATTTTTAAAAGAGAGATGCTCTTGGCGCTCGCGTGTCGGCGTACACACTAGCTTGCCGTTGCCGCATTCGATCGCCCCCTGGACTCCCATCTCTGGGGCTGTACCTACACCACAGCGGCTGCGGCTTCTTCCACACACACTGCCTGCCGTCTCTCCGTTTCCTTCCTCGTCAGTCCAGAGACGCTTTTCACCAGGTCGAGCGAAGAGAGAAGAGAGAGTCGACGGTTGGCGACGAGCCGGCGCGCGGGTCTCGGGAGGGCGGGAAACGGAACGCGGTCGAGTGGACGAAGAAGCGCCAACTTTTGCGAACGTGACAAGTAATCAAACAGCTCTCTTCAGAAGGCAAAGTGGAGACGAGACACATGCAAGGAGACAGCAAGCGTGAGACGGATTGAGGCAACATGGCTAACCAAGAGGAGCAGACGTCCCTGTCGGGAGAGAGTGAGAAACGGACTGACGACGCTTTGCCGCAGAGTGCAAGTGGAGAAGGCAAACGTGAAGACTTCTCTTCGCCTCCATCCTCTTCCTCGTCCCTCCCGGCCTCATCTGCTCCTTCCTCACCCTCTGCCGCGCGGCCCCCGCACTCGGGTTCTTCATCTCTTTCCTCTCAATCTCCTCCCTCTGCTCCCTCATCCCCTCCCTCTTCTGCCGCTTCATCTTTTCCAGCGTCTTCTGCCTCCTCCGGTCTCGGTCCTTCTCCTTCTGTCTCTTCGTCTTCGTCCTCCCCTTCTGTCTCTTCGTCTTCATCCTCTCTCTCTGTCTCTTCGTCTTCATCCTCTCCTTCTGTCTCTTCGTCTTCATCCTCCCCTTCTGTCTCTTCGTCTTCATCCTCTCCTTCTGTCTCTTCGTCTTCATCCTCCCCTTCTGTCTCTTCGTCTTCATCCTCTCCTTCTCTCTCTTCGTCTTCATCCTCTCCTTCTCTCTCTTCGTCTTCATTCTCTTCTTCTACCTCCTCTGGTCTCGGTCCCTCTCCTGCTGCTACCCTGCCTTCGTCTTCATCCTCTCCTTCTCTCTCTTCGTCTTCATCCTCTCCTTCTCTCTCTTCGTCTTCATTCTCTTCTTCTACCTCCTCTGGTCTCGGTCCCTCTCCTGCTGCTACCCTGCCTTCGTCTTCATCCTCTCCTTCTCTCTCTTCGTCTTCATCCTCTCCTTCTCTCTCTTCGTCTTCATTCTCTTCTTCTACCTCCTCTGGTCTCGGTCCTTCTCCTGCTGCTACCCTGCCTTCGTCGTCATCCTCCCCTTCAGTCTTCTCGTGTTCATCCTCTCCTTCTGTCTTTTCGTCTTCGTCCTCTCCTCCTGTCTCTTCGTCGTCATCCTCTTCTTCTGTCTCTTCGTCTTCATCCTCTGCCTCGTCTTCTCCCACTTCATCCTACCCTCCTGCCCCATCTGCTGCGTCTTCATCTTTCGCCTCAGCCTCTCTCGCTGCTACTCTGTCTTCTTCTCGTGCGTCCGAATCGTCCCCTCCTGTGCCTCCGCCGTCTCTGCTTCCCGAGGGAGTCAGCGTGTCCCTTCCATCAACTGAGGCACAGCAAACTCAAGGCGCCTCTGCGCCAACCCCAGCAGCTGTGCCTGGGCAACCTTCCCCGCCGTCTTCGTCTCCCGTTCTTCGCGAGAGGCGCCTCTCGTTTCAGCACTCGCCGGATGTCCTGTCCTTTCCTCCAGGCAAGGATGCCGCACAAGAACAGGCCCTCCTTGTCGACTCTCTCCAGTCTCGGCCTCGTTCTCCCCGCCCTTCTGCCTTCTCTCCACCTGAAGAACAAGAAACAATTGTTCCTTCCCCCGAACAGGCTGTAGTCCTCTCACCGTCTTCTGCTTCTCCATCTTCAGCCTCTCCATTTTCAGCCTCTCCGTCTTCAGCCGCTCCGTCTTCAGCCGCTCCGTCTTCAGCCTCACCGTCTTCAGCCTCTCCGTCTTCAGCCTCTCCGTCTTCAGCCTCTCCTTCTTTTTCCTCGAGTGTCTCAGCTCCGGATGCGTCTGCTTCTCCGACTTCTTCCGTGCGCCCTTCGGCGCTGTCTCCTGGCCTTGCGGATTCTTCGCAGTTCGGTGTGGAGTCTCGCCTGGGTGTCGATTGCTCGACAGCCGAGCGCGAGAAAATGCGGCAAGAAACGCGGAGTCGCTCCTACGCCATGGCGCGGCCTCGCTGGTCTCAGGGACCGTTTCTCGGCTCTCGAGGCGCTGCGGTCTCTGCGTGGAAGTGGGAGAGACCGAGTCGGGAGGCGGCGAACTGTGCGGGTTTTGAGAGGCAAGGGCCAAGCACGCAAGACGAAAATCCCAGCCCGTTCAGGCTCGAGGAACGAACGACAGGGAGACATGGAGACATGGGAGAGACTGACAGCGACGAGGAAGCAGAAGGCGAAGTCCTTGAGTTCTGTGGCGAGAGCTTCGACTCACGAGACGACCTGCTCATGGTAGGCCGCTCGGCTCCGAATCTCGAGAGTCCGAAGCGTGTGCGGGAAAAGTGATTTTTCCCGGGGCAAACAACAGACACGCATAAAAGAGCAAACTCCGAGGGGTGCGCAGGTGTCCATGCACAGCTGTACAGATCGAGGAGAAAGGGACGGCAGGTACTCGGTCGCTGGAGCGGTGACCCGAAGGCGGAAACCGGGTTTCTGGAGTTCGAGAATCCGACAGAAGAGGCAGCTGAGTCGTCCGATGTGTTTCTTCTGTTTTAATTTTATTTTGTTCGCACCCTTCCCCTGCGCGTACCACAGGGTGACGAATCTGAAGAGCTGTTGGACGGAGAGCCCAGTGTGCGTGCCGTCGAAGACGAGGATAGCAGTCCAGAGACGGCTGCGACCGAGACAGTCTGTAAGCCCTGAGTTTGGTTTCTCTCTGTTTTTCGTTAAGGCGGAAAGCACGAGTCCCAGAGAGTAGCCGGAGCAGAGGCTCGTGGCGTGGCCCGCGGCGTCACGACAGAGTGAGGACGGCGCAAGAGGTAGTTTCCCGCGTGTCTCACGTGACGTTCTTCCAGCTTTTCCTGCTCTTTGCTGGTGCCTTTTCAGTATCCCCGGAAGATGCACTGTTCGAAGGTGGGGTGCATCCGCGGAGAAGAACTGCATCCGACGACTCGGTCGCTGCGTTGCAAGAGTTCACTTTCCTCTACCAGGCTGCTCTCAGGGTAAGAAAAGAGAGAGACAGGGAGAAAACCGGGAAGGAGGGAGACCAGGAACCCGGACATAAAGCACTCCGACATTCCGGGTTCAACTGGAAGTGGGGCTGTGTGCCGCAAAAGGGTTCCGTTGTTTGACGCGTGCGACTGTCACTGTCCAGAGAGTCACAGACAGCAGGAGACAGAGAAGCACTTCCCCCCCTGAAACGCGTCTAGGATATCCCGTGTTTTAATACTTCCTGCCGCTTGTCACCTTCTGGGCCCCTGGATCAGGCTTCTCAGAAGCCGCCGAAAAGTACTCGTGAGGTCATACACTGTGAGACGCGTTCCCGGCCGCGGGGGACCAACCTCGGGGCAAGAACGCGAGATGGTGAAGGCATGGGTCTCTCTCCAGTCCCCTTGGAGTGCACGGAGCCGCACAAACAACTGCCTCCCTCGCCTGGTTCGTGTCTGTGTCTTGCCAGAAAAGAGGGATTTCGTGTTGCGGCTATCTGAAGAAACGGAGCCCCAACCGGCTGGTGGGATGGCAGCGCCGCTGGTTCGTCCTGAAAGACAAGAGGTTGCTTTACTATCGACAGCCGGAAGACCGCACCCCCGCCGGGCGTATCGATCTGGAGCTCGTCAAAATCAAAATCCAGGTAAACGCAGAACACGACGCCTGCAGTTTTTGGGGTTATGTTTGCACGCATGCGCATGCGCACACGCCTGTGCTTGCCGCGTGGACAAAACGTTTTCTCAGACATACCCATGAATTCCCCCGACTCACTGGCGCCACGGGCCCTAGCAACTTCACTCAGGGCGGCTACTGCCTGCTTATATGTATGTTTATTATATGTTTATATATATATGTTTATATATATATCTATATATATATATATATATCTACTTATATTTACATATATATATATATATATATGTTGGAGAGTCCTGAGTGTATGTGGTCAGGCGCGTTCATCTGTCTCGGTCACTTTTTTTCTGCGCGGGTGTTGCCGCATGAATCTGTTCAAACGTCTCTTTTTTCTGCCTGCACATACCTAGGTAGTGATTTTTTTCGTTTTAGTCACGAGTTTGTGGCGTGCGTGATTCCTGTGCAGTGTCTCTGGAACCCCCGACAGTTCCACGGCGGTCTCCTGTGCCGGAGCGGCAGCATGCTGGAACCTCTGACGCCGGGGTACTCTGCTGCAAGTGCGTCGAGAGGCAGAGAACGCGTTTTCTCTCAAACGACGAGTCGCGCCTCGCACGCTCTCCGGTCACATCGTTTGCGACAATCAGAAACGGAGCAGAGAGGGGCGAAGCGCCTTCGTTCAGCGCGGTAGAGTCCGGCACATCTGCTGACTCCGCAGGCGTATCTGTAGGGGACGCCGTGCGTTTTTGCATGTGTCTAAGAGCAGATACATCCGTGTGCACGCATGCAACTCAATGCAGAGCCCCACAGTGTGTCCATCGATGTCAACGGCGAGGGTCTGGTCGGTCGTTTCCTTTCGATTTCTCAGCCGGATGGATGGAGTTGCTTTGCTGCGGAAGTGGCCCGAAGGGCTCTCAGCTCCTGGTAGCCGCAAACGACTTACAGGAGGAAGTGCGATTTCGACTGAAGCCTGTTGGGTGCACGCGCGTGTTCGAACTCGCTGTAAGTCCTTCCTCACTTTCCTCGCGTACACCTGACGCATGCAAGGACGTGTCGAGCCGATGCAAGACGCTACCGCTTCCGGTCTTGCGAAGTAACGACGCGAGCTGGGTCGCCTCCCTCCGTATGCTTTCCCGCGCCTCGTTCCCGGCGTCTCTTCACTCTTGTCTGCATCTGAGTCTTTGCTATCGCTGCGCTCTCTCTGTCCTCTCTCTGTTCTCGTGCTGTGCTCCCAGGGTCCGTACGTGGAAGTCGTGAATTGGATCGACAAGCTGAGGCAAGTGGTGAAGAGCTGCCACGTGTCGCGACACTATGTTCGCCGGGTGGCGCAGCAGCGGGGCTTCTGGAAGGTGGAGAGGATTTCTCCGGATAAGTTCGAGGAAATCGTCGATACAGGGGACATCATTTTGTTCAGGTACCGCTTTCGCCTGGGGGTGGGGACTCTTCAAAGTCGAAGAAGGCACCTGTCTGCTCGCCTCTCCTGTCGGCTGGTTGCTGTCGCCGTCGCCTCATAGGCAAAAGAGTGGGCGAAAGAATGTCCGCGCAGTGAGAGAGGGTCACGCAGCGAACGCTGTCTGTACACCTCAGAGCGGGTCCAGGCCGCGATTTTGCGTGTTCCCCGTTTTTTCAGAACCAAAAAGTTCCCCGCGCAGCTCCAGCGTGCAGTCACGCGCGGGCACTACGATCACGTCGGCATGATGCTCAGGAATCAAGACAAGGATATCTTCATCCTCGAAAGCATGGGGGATACCGTAAGGAAAACCGCAAAACAGCGACCGCGGAGATTCGAACTCTGCCGCTACCCATAGAGAGGAGGAGAGGCTTTGATCTGTGATGCCGGCCCATCTCCGTTTCAAATGTATATATTTAATATGTATATATGTATGTATATATTTATATGTATATGCATGTGTATCTCGACAGAGACACACATGTATATCTCGACAGAGACACACATGTATACCTCGACAGAGACACACATGTATATCTCGGCAGAGATAGATGTGAGGGAAGATAGATGTCGGTGCCGCTGCGAGAAGAGGAGAGAACAGACGCTATTTTGTGGCGGTGCTTAGGCGGTCCCTTTGTTTGTGTTGACATATATGCTGTGCTTAGGTTTCTGGTTCGGGGCGAGTCTGTGGATGTATACGTTTTCCTTCTTGGATCTGTGCGTTTTCAGGGAGTGATTATTACTTCGTGGAAGACTTTTGTCAAGGCCAAGTGGTACACAGCCTATCGCAAGTAAGATTGCTTCTCTTCTCAGAAGCCTTCTCTTTTCTGTCTTCCTCTTTGTCCTCTCTTCGGATAATCTTCTCTCTGGCCTCGCTCGAGTTCTCTGTTGAACAGCAGCTGTGCGCGAGAAAGAACCGCTTCGAGAGGACCTTCGAAGCTGACCGCTTTGTCTTTCGCGCCTCTGCGATCTTCCGGAAATTCTTTTTTTCCCGTCGGTCTCTCCTGTTTTTTAATCTCGTGTGGACCTGAGGCGAGTGACGGCGCCTCATGTGGCAGCCCATCTTTCCACGCCTTCGCGCACGCAGGTGCGTGCGAAAACATGTGATGCACGCAGTTTCTGTTGAAAGGGTACCCTGCCGCGCGCGCCTCCCACTGTTCTATGCAGGCATATGCATCGGTGGAAGACGCACAGACACACACCTGTATGGCGGGGCGTTTCTTTCTTTGATGTCTCTTTTCTCTCGATCGTCCCTAGAGTGGTCCTGCGTCGCCTCCGGTGGTCCAGACAGCCAGAGAGCTTGTCTCGACTCCTCGCCTTTCTTCAGAAGGTTGTTGGCAGAAACTACGAACTCACGTTTTCGAAATTGTTCGCAACTGGCGTTGCACCTGGTGAGAGAAGGGGGAAGCCGTTGGCAAAAAAATACAGGCACAGACAGAAAGAAGCATCTTTCTGCGAGACAGCGTCTCTGTCCCTGGTGTGCCCGGCACTGGGCGCGACCGTCTTGCGAAAGGGATCTGGTCTCTACGCGCATGCACGGCCGCTCTTTTCCGATGGACTTGAGCAACGGGAGCCCCGTTAGAGGTTGCGGAGATTTGCGCGCGCAAAAAATCCATGCACCTACATATACCGTTATTCCAAGGGAATGTAGCAGCTCCCCTTACAATATATATATATATATATATATATATGTATATATATGTGTACATATGTGTGCGCATGTACAGGGGTGTGTAGATAATATGTGTGCAAATGTACACACCAATGTCGTAGACAGCCGATCCGTTGACCCCTGGCTTCCTGTGTTCCCCAGACAAACCAGACAAAGGTTATTTTTGCTCGGAGCTCGTCGCGGCGGCTCTCAAGGTACGATGTCGGCACAGACAAGAAAAAGCAGCGCATGCAGAGCGGAAAGAAAGCATGTGTCTTTCCAGAGAGCAGAAAGAGCGCCGTTCCTCATTCGGGTGTAGGCGATCGAAACCGTCGTGCGTCGGGTTTTAGCTCCGGCGCGCTAGGCGCTTGGGTGTCAAGAGATTATTAGTCGTTGGTCTGACACAGCCTGTCGAGCTTTGTCACGCGGCCTGACGAACATCGAACGCAGTCGGAGGTTTGCATTCGATTTGACAGACGAATTCGAAAAGACGGCCCAAGCCAGGGGTACGGCGATCGAGAGGTGGCCTGGTCGACCGCGAAGTACTGGTGTCAGTCTGCCTCCGTATAGATAGTTGAATCTGCGACGTATATGAATACATGTAAAATGTAGACAGCCCTTGTTATATCCGTGTACATTTCAAAGGAAATTGAAGGTGCATATATGGCGTTGCATGCATGCATGCCTTTAAAATGCGTATGTGCACCTGCATCTCTCGAAATGGACAAGTTTTTGAGGTGGTTTATGTTCACCCCGGTCACTTTCTTTCAGTTAGGGGCATGCGGAAAAGCTGCTGGTGACGTGAGGCCTTTAAAAAGGCGGGCGTTTTTTGTGTTGACAAAGTTTTTGGATCCACTTTCGCACATGCGCCTCTGTCTTCTCTGCAGGAGATTGGTGCACTGCCGGAGGACACTAAATGCGCACGCTACTGGCCACGTAAGTCCCCGTATAAGTCGTGCGTTTTATCGCGCTTGCATTCAATTTATCAGTCCGCGTGAACACCATGCGTGAAGGAGGTCATGCCGCGACTTTGGCCGGAACTGGATCCAAGTGCAGATATCTACCAAATTCAACACGGATACATGCACAAACATATATATACAAGCATATATATACAAACATATATATATATATATATATATATATCTGCGTGTGCTTTTGGAGTGTATCTGGACATTGCGCTCATTTGCCTTTTTGGTCGTGTTTTCTGGCGGCGTGCGGTCTCTCAGACACTTTCGCGGCAGGCAGCGCGCTGAAGTTGAGTGAAGGCTTCGAGTTAGATGAAGAACTTTTGGTCGACTTTTGTCTCCGGTCGAAGGCACGGAAACGCCATGGCCCGAAGAAACTGGAGGGGCGTACAGTCCCTCTTCCAAAACCTCCGTTGCAGGAGGAGCTGACTGACACTGACCGCGTGCCTTTGCCGCCCGACACTGGCAGACTGAACTCGTTCTTGGGCTGTGCGAGTGCTGTGGGGGAAACGGAGGCGCCGCTTGAAGAGACGCCGTCGCGCGTGAATGAGGCGGAACTGCACATAGGGGAGGAAATGCAAGTGGTTTGAGAGAGAAGCGGTGGGGAAGGAGCGAAGGGAACGACACGAACGGAAACTGACGCGCTGAAAAGAGGTAAAGGGTTCTCGGTATCGCAGACCGAGAAACTAAGGGACGCGTGCAGGTTTAAAAAGAGATGCACGAAGAAGGCAAAGACACCTCTATATAGAGATTTATACATGGGCACGCGCGCGCATATATAAAGGAAGCGTTCGCCACGCGTGCATTTGCATAACTGAATGCATGCATCTGTAGTTGTTGACAGGCACACGTTTTATTGCGTTTTGGCAGGGTATCGCTGAGGCATTAGTCACGTAGAAGGTGCCACGTGCCTCTAAGGGAGTAGCGCTCTCTGCATGTGCGGCCGGGGATGTGGGCAGGCCAGGGATCACGGATGGTTTACAGGTCCGCACCGCACATGCAGATGAATGAGATCTGCATGCACATAGAGGAGGTGAAAAAATACGAACGAGGCGCCTGCAGGCACAACACGGTATACAGACAGGTCCATATTAAGGAAGATGCACTTACACAAATGTAGATCCTTCCTTGTACTGGGTTGCCTCTGTGTGTCCTGAGGCGTGTGCCCATGCAGAACATGTACGCATGCATATAGTCCGTCCGTTGGCATGTGCAGTTCGCTTTTTTTCGAGGTGCATTTCTTCAGTGGAAGCGGTGTTTGGAGAATTTAGGCCTGGGAGACCGGATGCGTCCAAAACTGAAGTACTCTAACCCTTATGCATTTGAAGCGTTTCGAAGCCTCGGGTTCACGGATGCCCCTCGTTCGCTGAAATGATGAGTCACAAGATGAACGAGTGATTCCGTTTGGTTTTTTTCAGTTCAATGCAGATCGAGACTTAATTCGGTGAGCGGGGCAACGTGTAGTCTAGCGCAGGGCGAACGCATGCGACGAAAGCGCCATTCGTGTCGAAGTTCCCAGAGGTTCGCGTGTCTCTGTATCTCATATCCCCAATCGTATGTTTATGTGAACATAGGAGGAAGGAACGAGACTGTTTTTTTGCCGGTTTGAGGCCGGCCGCTTCCTGGAGCCTGTCTGATGCAAGTTTCGGGGGGAAAGGTTCCCGCCCTCCACGTCTCCGCAAACCTTAGTGTGCAGTGATATGTGTCGTGTTTTCTCCCTTTTATAGAATACAGGCAAGCGCGTGCATGTGCGTAGTTCATTAGAGAAGCGCGCTGCTCCGTCGGTACTGTTGTCTGACTAGGAGTACGCCAGGCACCGGGGAAGACAGCCACTGTGCCTACTCTAATGTTTGTAACAGTGCTTTGTGTCGCGACATCGATCTGTGAAAGCGACGCACTTCCATGTGTCTGTGTCGAGTTATAGGTGTAACGCGCGTAGATGTGTGTTGGAAGTGTCGCAATTTTGTGTGCACGCAACACTGTATGTGGATATCGGCGGCTATGCAACGGATGTGTGCCAGAGGCTCTTTGGTGTGGATATCTGATGTCTGAATGTTTTTTTGGGAACAATTCTTTTTCTTTGCCATGATTCTGGGGGAGGAGACACTCAGGTGGCGGCTGAGCACCAAAGACCACTTTTGTTAGTAAAAAAGTACGAGTAGGTGGCGGGCACTTGCACAGGGCGAGGGACTTTGTGATGGACCACGCTGACTCAAGTGTAGTCTTTCTACAGGGAGCAGGACAACTCTTTCCGCTACTATAGGTAAAATGATGTACACATACCTCTTCTTCGATAGGATCTGTAGGTGTTCATGCACATACGTACACATGTTCGTGTATGTGTCGAGGAGATGTGTCATGCGCCGAACTTTCTGTGAAGACGCCGTTTACCGCTTTTAAAAAAAATGACAAGTTTGCCTGCAGCTGAGCTTGGCCAGCGTCTTGCTCCTCCCTCCTGCACACTGCCGCGTAACGGAAAGAAACAGCTCTTCGACTGAAACCGCTTGGTTCCTGATTCCACACCCCGGCTTTTGCGCAGTTTTGGTGTGCCTGCCTCACTTCACACTCTTCTCAAAAACTGTCTCGCTTTGCACCGCGTAGAGAAACGGGTGTCGACTCGAGGGCGGAGCGTTTCCCTGTTTTCTTCGAAGCCAGCAGGATCGAGTACCCCACCGAGGACCACAACACACGCTTATTTATATATTTCTCTAGGCTGGTGAATACTGGTATCGATGCGAACATAGCAATGGTCCTGGAAAATGTACCCTGGCGGGTCCAAGTCCAGCATGACTCGGGATCCTGACTGTTACCGCCCATCGAGGCCGTGCTTCATTTTGGCATATTCATTCAGCGTTCCCCGCTAAGATGCCGTGATTATTCAATCCCTGTAGAGGACGAACTCGCTGTGTACTTGCATGCAGAAGTGGCTGCTAGGCTGTGCTGATCGTAGCGGCGCTTTGTTCCCCCTCTCTATAACTTGTCGCTACAGAGCGAACGGCACCCCCGATGGATGAATCTCTAGAACCTGGCGGGATGGCGTTTTCGACAGAAGATGTGAAACCGCTTCTCCAGAGGGTTGTTCGTGGAAACCAATGCGTCAATTTTCGAGGGCTTTTCGAAAAGGGTGTCGACACCCCCTAAGACGGTCCTGGGGATTCGATATTTCATCCACCGCAGTTATGCTTGTCGACATACGCGCCGAGGTATCGAAACACGCGTCACACCAAAGAGCACGGTGAAAAATAGACACTCTGGCGTGAGAACTGCGAATTTCCTGGATTACGTGCTTTTTGGAGGGGTATGTGTGCATCCGTCTACAGAACTCGGTGTGCGAGAGTGTGCATACGTGGTGCGATCTTGCGAAACAACTGAGTTTGTGCCAGCACACGTGGCTTGCGACTCCCGTGGTGGGAGTTGCAGTGGCTGTCCTAGTATTGCCTGTGTCGCCGCATTTTAAAGTGCACACATTTTTCACTTTCTTGGGGGAAAACCGTCTGTTTGTGGATCGTTTGCGGGGTGTATGTACACCTTTCTTGTTTGACGCTTTCTTGCTAACTGTGAAGAAACCAGCGTTTTCGCGCCAGTCGACAGCCACGGGCAGCTGGCGTGTGCAGCGTGGCAACCCCCCCCATTTGGGTCCCATTTTTGTCTTCGTATACGTTGTTCTGTTGTGTGCCACACCGCGCCGGTGCAAATTCCGTGTTTTTCGCCTTTCTTTGTCGAAGTTTCCGTTGTTTTATGTGTTGCCACCGGAACATATGCACATTGGCGTTTTCACCCGTTCTAGCCTGTGGCACCTTCCCGCGAGCCGAGTCTCGTTGCGTGCCCGCCAGAGGCGTTCGTCTCTGCCTGTTTCCCGTGCGCGCCTGTTTGCCTCAAAAACACCCTCCGCTCTCTGTACACAGCGACGCCCGGTTTCGCGGCGCGACACCCTTCTCACGTCAGTTGAGGTGTCTAGGAACTGATTTTTCGCCTTTTCGCTCGGATTTTTGGCGCGCAGGTCGTGCATTTCGTGGAACATCCGCTGCGGACCCCCGCTCGCTGTTTCTTGTAATCACCAAACACCCGGCGCGACAACGGCTAGGTTTTTGCCGCACCGCCAGCTGCCCTCCGTCCACTCAGCGCCGCTCCACCCCCCCTCCCCCACCTCCCCCCGTGTAGACTGTCCAGCACCACGAGACGCGAGCAAATCCCCAGTTCGGATTCACTCGACAGTCTCGCGAAAAACGGATTTTCTCCAATTTCCACCGAAAAACTGCCACGTAGACGAAAGGGAGAAAAACCAAGTGTGTGCCCTTCTTTTCGCATTTCCACACTGTAAAGGTATCTCTTCTTCACCCGTCTCGCTTCTAGGTGTGTGTATCGTACCAGCACTTGAGTGCATGTCACCAAGCGCGTGTGTTGGCGTTTGAAAGAGCCTTGTCCCGTGGTCCCTCTCTCGCGGGGTTGCTCTCCAGATTGTTTCTCTTGGCATTCTTCGGTGCTGTGGTTTCCGTCGCAAAGACATCGGCTGCAGTCTCGCCGTGGCCCCGCTCCCCGTCACACGCACGGCTACACACCGGTTTTCCGTGTCTTCCCGTGACTCCCCTCCACGCACCCACCTCCCACACCTGACAGTGTTTGCTCGGAAAAAAACGCAGTTCACCTTTTTCCAGGTTTCGTGCATTCCGCTCACTTGTCTCCGATTCCCTTCCCATTCTCGCCGGTGTTCCCCGCTTCGCTCCGGCTGTCTAGTCTGCTCCGTGTCACCTTTGCCCGTGCCCAAAATGGAAATCCCGGCACCTTCGACGCCGTCTTCTCTGACGCGAGCCGCGGGCCTCGTCTCAGCTCCCACGATGCCCTTGAAGGCCGCACTGTCAAATTCCTTTTCTGAAGCTACCTCTCCTACCAAGAAAACGACGTCGGGCTCGACAGGCGCCTCTCCAGTTCACGGAAGCGGCCGCGGGATGTACGTCGTGAACAGACGGGGCGAAGAGGAGCCTGTCTCCTTTGACCAGATTCTCAAGAGAATCGAAAAACTCTCTTTTGGTCTCCACCCTCTCGTTGACCCAGCCCGAGTTGCTCAGGCAGTTATCAACGGCATGTACGCCGGCATCAGAACGAGCGAGCTCGATGACCTCGCTGCCCAAACCAGCGGTGAGATAAACAGACAACGGTCCAGGGGAACACGGCAAAGAAAAAAAGGAAAACGAGGAAGGCCAAACGCAACGGAGAAGGGGCGCTTCCCAAGGGGAATTCCGAGCGTCCGAACCCGCAAATGCCACGCTTGTACCGCGTCGAAAGACCAGTCTTTTGCTTCCGCTTCAGACTGGTTTCCGCATCCAGAATGGTTTCAAGTCAATGATTCCCGTTGGTCGGCATTCTGGGGTGTATAGGGAGAAGGGCCCGGGTCTTGCTTCGCGCTCTGCTACAGCTGTCTGGGCCCGTCGTGGCGTGTCACATTTGCGGCAGTGTTCATTCCTGTCTCTCGATCCGTTTACCTCCTTTCTTCGCAGCGTACATGGCCGCTTCTCACCCCGACTTCTCCAAGCTCGCCGCCCGCATCGCCATCGACAACTTGCATAAAAATACAACGGACAACTTCCTGACCGTGATTGAACAACTCCACGGCTACGTCGGTACGTCCACATTCCCGCGCACGCCCAGTGTCTCGACACCTCGCTGGCCCTCTGGCTGGCGCCGGGCCTCGACCAGATTGTCAAAAGAGAAAGAACACACGTCGGATTCTTCTTCGTTTTCTAGGACCGGGTGGTTTCCTGGTATGGGGCCGGTGCGCGCGTCTCCGCGGAGACGCTCGCGGAACCTACAACCGGTTGAATCTTCCACGGAAGCGCCTTTAGGGTTTCTGTGCCTCTGTCGCGTGGACCGTAGCCCCGGCGCCCGTTCTGTGCATGCAGTTCGTTTCTTGGTATTGGCGCCTAGCTGTCTTCTGTTCAACTGCTAGAAAAGAGGGTCTCCACACCGTCCTTCGCGTTGGTTCTCCGTTCAGATAAATTGGGACGCGAGGCGAAGCTGGTCAGCACCGAGGTGTACGAGTTCGTCAAGGCGAATGAGAAGGCGCTCAACGAGGCCCTCAACTATTCGCGGGATTTCGAGTACGACTACTTCGGATTCAAGACACTGGAACGGTGAGTGTAGAGGACTCGTCAGATGCACGTAGACGGGAAGGGCGGCAATATCGGACTCTCTCGACCGCTTCTTGGAAAGGTTCTCCTCCCTCGAGCCGCCTGTCTCGCACTTTCGTTGGCCAAGACTACACACTCGGCAGCAGTCGAACAGGCAACACGAGAAGCGGAGAGATGCTGTGTTTTTTTTTAGGTCTTACCTTCTGAAGATCCACGACCGCATTGTCGAACGCCCGCAGCACATGCTCATGAGAGTTGCGTGCGGCATCCACTGCGGAAATGTCGAGAGAGCGGTCGAGACCTACGAGCTGATGAGTCAGAAATTCTTCACGCATGCAACTCCGACCCTCTTCAACGCCGGCACGCCCCGTCCCCAAATGAGCAGCTGTGAGTTCAGCCAGCCTGAAGGACTGCCTCCCACGAGACGGGGCTTCGCCGGGAGGTGCCGTGGTGGCAGCAAGCGTCCGCGGTCGAAGAAAACCGATTTCAAGCATGGTCCTGTCGTCCCCGTATACTGGGGTCTATGCCGCACTCTCTGAAAAGCCCTCGCTAGAAGTATGCACATGTGCAGCAGCCGGTTCACCCACCCCTGTCTCTGCGTGTTTTTCGCTCTGTATCCACAACAGCGCACCTGTCTGTTTCTACACGCATATCTCTTGGACTGCTCTTCAGAGACCAGAGAAGGGTGTGTCTGTGTTTCCGTGGTGTGCAGGCTTCTTGTTGACGATGCAGGAGGACTCGATTGACGGAATTTTCAGCACTTTGAAGCAGTGCGCTCTGATATCCAAGACTGCCGGCGGCCTGGGTTTGGCCGTTACCGACATCCGCGCCACCAACAGTTACATCCGGGGCACGAACGGGTACTCGAACGGGCTCCTGCCGATGCTTCGCGTCTTCAACGACGCGGCGCGCTACGTCGACCAGGGCGGCGGCAAGCGAAAAGGCAGCCTGGCCATCTACTTGGAGCCCTGGCACTTTGACGTCTTCGATTTCCTCGACATCAAAAAGAACCACGGAAAGGAAGAGCGGCGTGCCCGAGACCTCTTCTGCGCCCTGTGGATCCCCGACCTCTTCATGGAGCGCGTCAATGACAACGGTGAGAACCCGAGGCGGAATTGTCCATCACGTGTGTGAAACCTAAGCAGAGAGAGTCCAACATAGACACCACACTCTCATGAAGCTGAGGCACATTTGCAATGCGTATATATATATGTGGTATACATGTGTATGTGTAGAGAGATCTAGACATGTAGGGCTATGTGATGTGTATGCATGCGACCGGGTCTTGTAACGTCTACATGTGTTTTAGATAGGGAAGCGTTTTACCACCACCGATGGGTTTCCAACAGAACCGCCTGCCGTCTTTTTGCAATGTGCATGCATGTTCATATATATATATATATATATTTGTATGCCGATAGACGTCTACTTTTACACATATACGTGAATGCTTGTGTCAACCCATGTGGATTTGATCCTTTTTTCTTCAGCGGGCTGGACGCTGATGTGCCCGAACGAGTGCCCGGGCTTGACGGAAGTTTGGGGGGAGGAGTTCAAGGAGTTGTACGAGCGCTACGAGCGCGAAGGTCGCGGCCGGAAGACGATTCCGGCGCAGCATTTGTGGTTCGCCATCTTGCAAGCGCAGATCGAGACTGGGACGCCGTACATGCTGTACAAGGACGCATGCAACCGAAAGAGCAACCAGAAGAATCTGGGCACGATCAAGTGTAGCAACTTGTGCACGGAAGTCGTCGAGTACACGAGCAAAGACGAAGTTGCCGTGTGCAACCTCGCGTCTGTGTCGCTTCCCAAGTTCGTGGACCGCGAAACGCGGACCTTCGACTACGAGCACCTGAAGAAAATCGTTAAAGTCATGACGAGGAACTTGAACCGCGTCATCGACCGAAACTACTACCCGGTTCCTGAAGCCAAGAACAGCAACTTGCGTCACCGCCCGGTCGGCTTGGGCGTTCAGGGCCTCGCCGACGCCTTCATGCTCCTTCGCTATCCTTTCGACAGTCCCGAGGCTCGCCTCCTGAACCGAAACATCTTCGAGTGCATCTACTACGCCGCGCTCGAGGCCAGTTGCGAGTTGGCTGCTGAAGAAGGTAAGGCTTTGGAGACAAGAGAGGGGAGAGGGGATCGCCGTTCACACGCGAGGAACGGCAGAGACGTCGAGTTTCGGGGCGACGGCTCGGGGAAAAAGCACCCCGATAGTTCTTTTCCAGGTTTCCTGAAGCGATCTCACAACGTAGACCCGTCGAAGAGGGACCGATCTAATCCATCAAAAGGCCAATACACACATGCGTACATATATATATATATATATATATATATAAATGATAGAGGGTGTACGTGCGACTAGAGAGGAGATAGATATCTGTACTTTTGGGGGGCTGTGTAAGCGTTTTGACCAGTCGGACCTTTCCCGGATTGCGGGGAGAGGCGTTCCCCAGGTTCAGGGTAGAAAGTGCGAGTCCTTGCATGCATGGCGCATCCGTGAATTGGTTTGATTTTGCGTTTTTGTTGCGGTCCAGGACCCTACGCGACTTACGAGGGATCGCCGATGTCGCAGGGTATTCTCCAGTTCGACATGTGGGGCGTCACTCCATCCAGCGGTCTGTGCGACTGGTCTGCGCTGAGAGAGAAGATTAAGAAGCACGGCGTACGCAACTCGCTCCTCGTCTCTCCTATGCCGACGGCCAGCACGTCTCAGATTCTGGGTAAGGCTTCTGGATCCGCGAGTAGAAGACAAAAGAGACCCTGAACCTCACATATTGTCTGCAAAAAGTGTACCGTGGCGAGGTTCTGGCCAGGGGGATTCAGCGTTGACCCTCTCTCGTGCCCCGGTGTTTGTCCAGATATCCTGCAATTCGGGAGAGCGCTTCTTGTTGTCTCTCGATCCGCTCGTGTTCGTGTGTCTCCCCTCGGGGTCAATGTACGGCGACCTGTCGATGGCGAGGTCGAGCACGTGCTTTTTGTTTTGTGACATTTGGATGCGTGGCACATGTGAACGGGTTTCCTTTTGTTTTTTCTTCGCCAGGCAACAACGAGGCCTTCGAGCCGTACACCTCGAACATCTACTACCGTCGCGTGTTGAGTGGCGAATTCTTCGTGGTGAATCCACACTTGCTGCGCGATCTGTTGGAGCGCGATTTGTGGTCTGAGGACGTGAAGCAACAGCTGATTGCCCACAACGGCTGTGTGCTGAACATGGACGTTATCCCGGATGATTTGAAGGCGCTGTACAAGACGGTCTGGGAGATCAAACAGCGCGTGGTCCTCGACCTCGCCATCGACAGGTCGCCGTACATTGACCAGTCCCACTCCCTCAACATCCACATGGTGAATCCGACGTACGCGAAACTGTCCACGATGCACTTTTACGGATGGCGTGGAGGCCTGAAAACGGGTTTGTACTACCTGCGCACACAGGCTGCTGCGGATGCGATCAAGTTCACGGTCGACTCTCAGCTGGCGATGAGTGCCAAGGCGAAGCTGAGCGGAAGCACTTTCTCAGGCGTCCTCACCACCACTACTAGCTCGGCGGCAGACGAAGAGACAAAGAGACAGGACGTTGGCTCAGCGGATCCTGTCGAAACTGCACGCACAGAGGCCTCGGGGCCCGTCTGCAGGTGGAGACCGAAAGGCGCCTCCCCCGACGAGCCCTGTGAAATGTGCTCCGGCTAAGGCGGTCTGTCCGACTAAGATTCATGTGCAGACATACATAAATATACATATATATAAATGTACATATATAAATGTATACAGATATATATATATATATGTTTCATGTGGCAGTGTAAAAGAGTATAGTTGTTTCTGTAGGTAGCTGCGCCTGGGTGCGTGTAAGGCGGGGCGTGAGGATATTTGTAGATGTTTTTGGGAAGATGTGAAAGGGGCGGCGGCGAGAGATCGACCACGCTGAGGGACGCGCGGATCTTCCGATCCTTTAGAGTCAACAAAGCGGGGAGTAGGAACGGGGTTTTGGAGTCTGGGCGAGGACGACGTGTGTGCCTCTCGGAGTCTTCTGGGGGCTGAGAGAAGTTTTTGGCATAACGGAGGAATCGCTTTTGAGACGGGGGGGATGGGGGATGGGTTTCTGTCAAAGACAAAGCTTCTTTGGGGTCCTCTGGGCAGATGCGTGACCGTCTTGGCTCTAGACAGATCGAGAGGGGGGAACCTCTGTATTTGTGCAACCCCAATTTCAAATCATCCACTACATGTGTTGTCTAGACATGCGTTTGCACATCTATAACCATGGTTTTCCAGGACGGGGTTCTGTGTCAGTGAGTCAGACCTCCTTGTCGGCCGGTCAGTTGTGGGATGTGTTGAGTTTCCAGTTTCAACCTTGGCGACAAGCAGCCGCACGCGTACGCTGCACGAGTTCAATGCACATTCAGACTTTTACGTGCATGTCTGTGTTGGCCTGTAGAAGTACAACTTGTATGCAGTGTATCTTTCGCATAGGATGAACCTTTTTGACGTCTTTGTATCACAGCTTGTTTACCTTTGTCGAATGACGTATGGGGGAATCGCAGCTCATGCACAGAGTTACAAGCCGGCAAGGGAAAGATCTTTCTGGGAAAGCGTCAGAGCTGTGTTTGGCGACTTTGCCTTTTTGTCTAAGAAGGAGTGTGGTTTTGGCTATCCCGCGTTTATGCGAAACGCGTCCGTTCCCTGTGGTGTCGCGTTTTCTCTGCGCCAGTCTTTTAAACCTGCAGATGCTTGCGCAAGACACACTCTCCTTTGCGTTTGAATCCGGTGCTTTTGAAACGAAAACCCGATGAGAGACGCGCGGGAGGTTCGGCGTCTCCCCTGTTCCTCGCTTTTCTCTCTGTCATCACGTGTCGTTCTTTGGAGAAGAAAGAGACACAAGCGTGCGCTGGGCCTCGTCCGTTCTTGGGGCGCCTTCCCCAGTCGAGTCCTTTCGCGTTCGCGCGCGGGGCTCTACGCACGGGCAAGAGAAGAGGGGCGACGTGGAGAAAAAGCGAGGGGGAGGGAGCGAGAGGCGGTTTCTGTCGCTGCATGTTGGCGCCTCGAGGGATCGCCGAACTCCTCCAGTCTCCAAAGCGAGGTCTCAAAGTGCAGCGTCCCCACACAATATAAAAATTAGAACATCGACTTTGCGGGGCTCTGCCGCGTGTGGCGAACGTGGCGAAGCCTCCCCTGCTGCCTAACGAGATGTCTGTCAGTTGACAAGAACAAACGACCTCACAGTACACCATAAAGACGCACAGACTCGCATATTCTCATAGGCCTCCAGTTCCTCTTCCAGTCGACACATCTGCGCACCAGGCATGAGCGATGTTGAAGAAGTCGAGAATCAGTGATGTATCAAACGCCCATGCTATATTATATATATATATATATATGACCCATTCACTTGGACGATTTTGAGTTTACACTCGCGTCGCCTGAGACGGCTACGTGACTCCTCGCGTTTGTTCCATTTCCTGTCGAGGCCAAACTGTCGGAATCGTACTCGGCCTTTCGAAGAAATCGCCGTCGAATGAATTTCATTTTCAACTCGTGTACTTTTATGTATCCGGGCGCATTTCGTTTTTCAACGTAGGCCGGTGGATCCGGACTTCGTACGACCAAGATACATACACTTGCACGCACTGTTGCGCATATATATCCCTATAGAGATGACGCACACATTTTTGTGTTTACATATATATATATATATATATGTATATATATATATTTACTCATATATGTGCATATGTGGAAATTTTTTAGTGTGCGTTGGAGCAGACCGCGGTTGATCGTATTTCTCAAAGAGCCTAGGTTGTCCACAACGGATCTTTTTTGAGGGGAATTTTCCCAAATCCTTTCCCGAGGTGACTCGTCCGTTCGTGCGGAGATGAGACGGGAAACTTTACCGCGGACATCCCTGTTGCTTTCTGCCCGACGTGCGGTTGCCTCGCTAAGCGGAGGCGCGCTTCAAGCCTTTTCCTTCTGTGAGTCTCGCCTTTTTCCGGAAAAGGCAGAAATGGCGTTGGTGATGAGGCGCACATCGGGCGTTTCCGGAAGGCTGGGAAGCGCACGCGAAGACGGGCGTGTGGCCGCGCACGCAATCACATGGGTCACTTCTCTTGACGGCGCGAGAGAGGAGAATCCAGAGACAGGTGTCTCGCCTCTTCCCGCTCTTCCCTGGCTGTCTCTGTGTTCGTTTTCGCCTTCTGTCTCGTCTCGACTGCATTTCCTCGGTAGTGCCTCGCGCTGGAGACAGGCCTCCGTTTCGCCTTTTTCTTGCTCTCCCACTGTCCGTATCGCTCGCATCGCGTACCCGTCCCTTTGCCCGTCTCCTGGCGCCGCGAACGCTTCGCTTTCTCTCGCGTCTCGCAGCCGATTTTTCCCCTCGTGCTTCCCCACGACAACCCGCCTGTCCGCGCCTTGCTCGTGTTCTGCCTCGACGTCGCCTGCGCTCCCTTCCATCTCGTCGTCCATTTGAAACCGTAGGCGAGGGAGGAACCGTTCGCGAGAATCTCCTGCAGGCTCTGCGTTTGGCCACACGCCACCGTCTCCTTCACCTTTGATAAAGTGTTCTGTCGGGGGCAAACCGCCTTCTCGCCGGGGCTGCGTCTGCAAACACGGCTGACGCGCAGTCTCCCCGACGCGAGGAGCGCATGCGGAGTCAGGACACAGGAGACGTTCACGCTGCTCACATGCAGAGGAGAGGACTACTGGAGGGTGCCTGGACAGCCCTTCTCCGTGTCGAGGAAGGCTCCACGGAAGCGCCTTTTCTCGCTCTTCTTTTCGCGTTGGAAGCCCTTTCCGCAAGAGGGCAACTTCAGTCTTCCTCTTCTCCGCCCCGTGGCGCGCAGGTTTTAGACAGCCGTTCGGATCGGAAAACGAAGACAGCGAAGCGCCAGAAACCTCCGATTCCGTTTCCCCAAAGGTCAGCGTTCGCGGCAAGTGCGCTGCTGGAAGTTGCGGCGGGCTGGCCGGAACCGGAAACGCGGGGGTAAGGAGGATGCCGGTCTTGTCGTCTCCGGACAGCGAAGAAGGCGGAGAAGAGAAAAACGGACTCGTGGAAAAAGTCTCCCTCGGCGGGGGCGGCGCCGAGTCGGCGCCCACAAGGCAGCCGCTCGTCTGCATTGGAAGCACGCACGGAAAATGAAAAGACGACAATTGATAGACAGAAACTGCGACGGCGAAACAGAACATGGAAGCAGACAGGCTATATATTCATTTGTAATGATGCACATATCTGTATGAGCACATATATATATATATATATATGACTATGTTCGTTGAGAGAGGATCTGGCTTCTGGCCATAGACCAATGGAGAGATACTTGTGGCAGGAGAGGGAGACGCCCAGACACACGGATGGTTGCCTGTATGGGAAGAGCTGAATATGAAGAGAAAACGTGAAGGGCGGCAAGAACACGAGGGCAAAGAAGATCGCATACTCTGTCAAACAGTGGTTGTCTCTTTTCTGTTGTGAGGAGGTAGTCTCCACACACACGCGCCGAAAGCGCCCGCGTTGTTCTTGTCCCGAGTTCGCAATCGGCAGTTTTCTTCTGTTCTCTGTTGCCTCCCCGCTGCCTTCCCTCGCTGCTCTCTTCCGCCCTTGAAACGTACTTTCTGGAGTGTCCATCCAGCGTCATCTTTCTCTTGGGCGTCGGACTTCGCCTCAACAGGCCGCCGAGCCATCTCGGTGTCTCTCAGATTGATCTTGCCTCGGTCGTTTCTCGCTCGATCGCTCTCCGTCTCAGCTGCGAAAACAATCGAAGACGTCTCGCCACACCGAGCCCCAGGCCGCTTCAGCCTTTGCACAATATCTGTCAACCCCGCGAGGAGCGCGTCTCCCGAGGCGCTTTTCCGGGGAAAGGACTCGGACTGGGGTTGGAGGCCTTCTCGCACAAGTTCTCTTTCTGTCTCTCCGTTAGGTCTCATCTCGTCTTGTCCGTGATCGTCTTCTCTCTCTCGCCGGTTCCTCTGTCCTTCTCGTCTTCTGCGCGAGCCTTCGCTGGTCGGCTCTGCCGCCGTCTGTCCTGTCGCCGCTCCCTTTTCTCTCTGCGCTCCCTCGTTGCGCTTGTTCCCGTCTTCTCTTGAGGGGGGACACCCTGTCTCCTCGGCCGCTTCGATCTGGCCGAACAACTCCGAGAAGGCGGCTCTTTTCTGCCCCTCGAGGAAACGCCTCTGCAGCGCGAGAGCCACCCGAGGCGGGCGCACGCGCACGGATGTCGCCGAAGACTGCGAGGGCGACAAGGAGGGAGAAGAAGGCGATTTCAAGGAAGCGGAGTGACGCCGCGTTGCTCGGAAAGTAGGGAGGCGGTCGTCTCCCACACCGGAAAACAAAAACGAAAAATCAGCCAAGCGGCTCGCTTTAGCCTCAAGCAGAGTCCTTCGGCTGATAGAAGAAGAAGAGGCAGAAGAGGAAGAAGAGGACGGAGAAGAGGCGGAAGAGGAGGAAGACGATGCGGAAGAGGAAGAAGACGAGGCGGAGGGAGACTGTTGTTGCGGGCCTTTGGGTTTTGAAGACCCAGAAGATCGAGCTAGGCTCGCGGAAGCACTCGCGAGCGGGTCGTCGTGGGCGAGGATGTCTGGTGAAGAAAGCGAGAAAAAAGAGGAAGAGAAGGAGAAAGAAGAGGCAGAGCGAGCAGACAACGGCTCGAGTGTCGAAGAAGACCTGGAAAGAGGTCCAGGTTTCGAGTCAAATTCTCGGCTCGAGTGACTCGATGCGCATGTCACTTGAGAGAAAGAAAGCGCTGCCCGGAACTGCGAGGCTTCCTGCCGAAACAAACGCGGCGCGCGGGGCCTCACAGAAGAAGAATGGGAAGAGGAATGAAAGCTCTGATCGACTGGGGCGGGAGCATCGACGACTTTCGTGGGAATGCCAGGACGCTTTCGACGGCTCCGAGAAAGACTGCTGCTGGCTGAGAGAGAGAGGAGAGGCGCCTCTCTCTCACGACTTCTGAAGAGACAGAAAGCGACAGTTGGTGAAGCAAGATTAGTGTCTTCCTTGTTTCCGCTTCTTCGCCCCGTCCCTTTTCTGCCCTCCCGTCTGACCACCCTTACCGTTCGCGGCTGAGTTCGCCTGCATGCACGTCGATGCCTCGCTCCTGGAAGCGGCGGTCTCCTGGCGACACTCCCAACTGCGGCACGAGCAGTTCGTCCTCAGTTTCCTTCCTTTGTCTCTCTTCTGCACTGCGCGAACCAAAGTTAGAGCCCTTAGGTCGAACTCTGTCTTCTCGCTGTCTCGGGGCTGCCTCTCCCACCCTTTTGCTCCACCGAAGAGGATCTACCATCGCGAGGACTTCGCTCTGTCTCGCCTGTTCCAAACATACTTCTTCCATTTCTGTGACTCGCGAGTGTCTAGATTCCCTTTCCGTGTCTCTCAAGTGTCTAGCGTCTCGTTCCTCTGCTTCTGCGCGTTCGCCTCCTCCATGTCGTCCTCGAGGCACACGAGGTAGAATTGCAGCCCGTTGCGGCTGCGGCCTCCTTCGCCGAGAAGGGGAAGGCGCGTAACGCGGTGAAGTATCTGACGGCGATCGAGACGAGCCGCCAGAGCTCTCTGCGCTGTGCGGCGAGCGGCGCGTTCCTCTCGCTGAGTTCGCGCTTCTGGGGCTGTGGAAAGGCGAGCAGAAAGAGCGTTTCCCTCGCCAGGCGCCGCCTGCCGCTGAGGAGCTCGACCAGTCACCACACTCCGGTGGCGGCTTTTCGGTGTGCCGGGGAGAATCCGGCGCTTCATCCCTCCGCGGAGAAGGCAAGAGAACCGCACTGTCGCCACGCAGGCTCGGGCCCCTGCCTCGCGCAAAACAGCTTTCGTCGACTTCTCGTGACTTCCGCGGGGGAATGAAACAGCCAGAGCTGGCCGAGGGGGAAGACAAACGGGGCTGTCTCTCTGAGTCTCTCTCGCTTTCTCTCTCTCTGTCTCTCTCGGCCTCTGTGTCGAGTTCTCGCCGGTCGCCTCTTTCACCCCGTCGGCGTCGGAGCGCTCCTCTCGCCTCTCCGTGCAGGCGACGCGTCAGTTTTCCCCGGCTTCCTTCAGGCGCTTCTCGCCGCGCTTCTGTCTCCTCGAGGCCTCTCAACTGCCTCGCAGAAGGATTTGTGGGTCCCGGCGCCGCGGCAGAAGCTGCCAAGTCGATGCGCGAGGCGGGAGACGGAGAAGAGCGCCGAGAGGCGTCAGCTCTGAGCGCCTCGCGGAGGGCACGCGCCTCGGCTTCTTTCTGCAGACGGCAACGGTCGCGGCGCCGCTCCATGTAGGCGAGGGTGTCTCCCCACATTCTGCGACGAGAAGAAACAGGGCAAAGACCACTTCCGAAAGCTCCATCGTCAGTACCTTTTCTCAACTTTCCTCTGTGCTGTGCCTTGCTCTCTCTGGTTTTCCGCTTCAGGTCCGCTTCTCGCCTCTCGCCTCTGGGGACGTCTCTCTCTCTGTGGCTTTCGGCCTCTGCGCCTCCCCGCTCTTTGTGGCGTCGCTTGCCTCTCTTTTTCAGCCCCAACTCCCGCGCCGCACGCACCTCTCCGTGATCTTCTTCACCTCCTGCGCACTGCGTTTGCGGCTCGGAGGCGCGTCGCTCGCGGCACTGCGGCCTGCAGGTGTGCGAGTGGCTGGCTTTCGCTCTTTTTCGCGCTCTCCTCGGAGCGGCCTGGAGCGCGCGAGCGCGAGGACGCTTTCGCGGACTTCACCGACTTTCTCGCCTGTCGCGCGCGTTCGCCAAGACGACCGGTGACCCACGAACAGGTAGCTCGACTCTGCGTTGTCTCTGGAAGCAGCGGAAGAAAGAACCACAGCCTCTTCTGTTCGCTGCGCCGTCTCGGCTTCGCTCTGCACAATCTCTCGCGGTCCTCTTCTCTCCTCGTCTCTTGGTTGCGTCTTCTCCGTCTCGCGACGCTGCGAGCATGTGCAGAGTTCCTGACTCGCCGCTGGTCCGTCCTCGCGATTTCCTTTCCTCGCCTCTTTCGTGTCTCCTCTTTGCGAGAGGCAAGAGTCGACTGCGGAAATCTCCGACTCGCAGTCACATGTACACCACGCAGTCTCCCCTCTTTGCTTTCGATCCTTGCCCGTCTCCTTGTCCCTCTCTCCTTCGTCTCTGTCCACCCCTTCTCTTTCCTGAGTTGTTGCGCCTTCATCCACTTCGTCTTCGCTTCCTTCTCTTTCGTACTCAGTTCCGCCTTTTCCTTCCCGTTTTCTCTCGTCGCAGTCGACTCCGTTCGGTTGCCTCTGCAGTCTCCGAGGAAGCAGCCGGAGGCCGGAACACGTGCAGAGCTGTCGCCTTCTCACAACGGGGGCTGCCGGCTTCGCGGCCGCTGCCGAAGAAAGACAGAGATAGCAAGACGCCTTTCCTCGCCCGGGACACACGGCTTCATCTCGACAGGCAGCATCCGGAGGAGAGGCTGAATCCTGGCCTGTTGAGTTTCCGCTTTGTCTGGACGCCGCGAGGAAGGAGACGCAGCGCTTCTTGCCGTGGGCAAAAACTGAACAGCGCAAAGACAGAACACATGCTTTCTCTCTGGAGGCGCCTTTCCCTCCTGTTTGAAAGAGACAGAGAACGAGGCAGGAGAAAGGAACAACCAGTAACTGCTCGCACCCGCGGACACTGCTGTCTCTTTTCTCCTCTCCGTGTTTGTGCCTCGACCTCTGCGCCTCTCTCTCGCGTTTCCTCCCTCCGTTTCTCCTTCTCCTCGCGTGTTCTCTCGCTTTCCCTTCTCGATGCGTGTCTCCTTCTCTCTCGATTCTGTGGAGTTGTTTGAGCTCCGACCTGATTCGTGTCTCCCAGGCCTTGTCCACGCGCGGATCGCGGTCGCGAATTCCAATTTCTTCGGCTTCAACTGCGGAGTCGCCGCCTCTCGCAGTTCCCCCTCCAGCGAAGCTTCATCCGCCGAACCTTCACACGGCGCGTGAAGCTTCGCCGACAGAGATGCAGGGCATGGAGGAAGTCTCGACGAAGGCTCCAATTTTGCTTGGGAATCTCGGCATTCGTTATCCGCCTTCCGAGAAGCCGGCGAAACAGACGGACGAGGAGAAGGACGAAGAGAATGACGAGAAGAAGACCGCGAGACCCGACACATGTTTTTTCTGCTTCTGGAGAAGGGGGGAGCAGAGGAAGGGAGAGACGCGGCTCTGTGCGAGAGAGAAGATCTGAAGGACCGACTTGGAAGCGAGTGCTCGAGGAAGCGACGGACTTCTACCACGCAGCGAAGCGCGTCTGTCAAAGCATCTGAACTCTGTCCTGGGAAACAAGAGAGCAAAACACGAACCGAGAAAGATGGGGCAGAACGGACAGGCAAAAGGCTCTGCGAGAAGAGGGAGGAATTGAGAAAGACGCAGGAAGCGAACTGAGGTGGAACCAAGGAGGTTTCTCTCTGCTTTTGTTGACACTAAACGAGGGATGCAAGCGCCGCAGGCGACTGGTGTGTGTGCGTGAGTTTCTCGCGTGTCTCCATAGGCGCCGTTCGACGTCCCCGTCTTTTTCTCGAGACTCTCTCCTTTCTTCGATTATTTGGCTACCCTGAACTTTCGGAATCCATCGCGTTTCGCCGCGTTGATCGACGCTTCTCACTTTCTGAGGCGGCCTCACCGGGACGCCACGATACACATTTTCCAGTTTCCGTGCTCTTTCGTGTTCTCGTGCTTGTTCTCTCTTTCTCTCCCTTGTTCTCTCCAGTTCTTACTTGTTGTCTCCATCTCGATATCTTATTCGCTCTGTGTTTAACGTCTCGACACCCGCCTTCACCCCCCGCCTTTTGGGCTCTATCGGGACGAACGCTCTTTCCTCGTTTCCCTTTGCATGGGCGAGGGGGAGACGCTGTTTTTCTTCCACATTGCAACAGCGAGGGGCGAAATCGCGAGAGCAAAACAAGATGAAAAAGGAAAAAACTCAGTGAAGGCTCACCTCGCAGCAAACGCGCCTCTGCTAATCGAAGAGCGCGTGGTAGCTGGAATTCCGTCAGGCGCTTAAAGACGGGGGGCAAACGGGGAGAAAGCGCCACGGGTGCACAAGGAGAGAACGACGGTAGAGACGAAAACGACTGAGAAGGACTGGGCGCTTCCTTCCTGGCTCGTAGTTCTGCCTGGAACCTCGCGGACGCACTCCGGTGTCCACGCACCTCCGTGTGGCCTAGCGAAAGGCAACATGCAGCTGAAGCTCCGCACCATAATAACCGCACTCTATGGTTTGGCAGAGTAATCAGAGAGCTCAGATACAACATATACATGCGAATATACATGTGAATCCCCTAGACAGAGAAATCCACAAAGGCACATTCACAGAAAAGTGGATACATACGAGTCGCACAAATCGAAATCTATACGGGTGTATGCCTGAACAACCACACCTAAATATGCAGCTCATGCAGATCGTCCTGTGCACAAAAGGATGTGGCGATGTCGCTTTTCGTCCCTCTTCCCTCTTTCGTTCACAGTGTGTTTGCGATCGACACTACTCGCCTATGCGACGATACGCGAAGTGTTCGCAGGTCGCCTTGCTGCACGCAACACTTTTCCGCCCACATTTTTCTTTTCGAGGAGAGTTGCCGCGAAGGTCACGGACAGACGGGTGTCGAAAAAGAGAAGACCCGCTGTCTGTTTTCTGTGCCCGCGTCTTGTCTCTTCCTCGGTCTCCTCTCCCTGCTCCAGTGTGCGCGACGCCTTCGACCAAACGCTTGTTGAGGAGCGCCACCAACTGGTGATGGTTCGCAGCAAGTCCCTCGCGCTCTTCCTCGCACATTTCATCCAATCCATGCTCTCGATAAGACGACAAAACCTCGACACCCAACACCTCTCGTCCACCCCTGCAAATGCGCGCTTTCCGACACATGGCGCGAGGCGTTCCTTCTCTCTCTCCTTTCTCTCCTTTCTCTCTTTCTTTCTCTCTTCCTCTCTCTCTTTCCGTCTCTCGTTCGCTGTCTTTCTTTTCCTGGCGACGTGCTTCGAGCTGTGGTTGGGGTTGACAGTGACACTGTTCGCGGTGGCTTTGGCCAGATCCCGACAGGGAGGACTTTCCGCTGTCGCGTTCTCTTTCCCCTGTTTCTCTTTCTGTCTTTGTCTCCGTGAGGCGCGCGTTCCTGTCTGTCCCTTGCTCCCGGCTTCTTCCTTTCTCTGTTCGACTTTCGCCCTTTTCTTCTGTCAGCTCGTCGATTTCTTCCTCGCATCCTCCCCGCGAATGACGCCGCGACCTGACTCGGCGGTAGGCGCAGCGCTCTCTGTGAGATCGGAGACAGAGTGCACATCCTTCGCTCTCTTCCTCCTTCTCGCCAGGTGGAGAAGACAGTGTTGCCCACCGCGCGACAGCCTTCCCCTTCTCGGTCCTCTCTCCCGCCTCTTCCCCCTCGTCTTCTCCTCGCCAGCGCCACTCAGAGACCCGATTCTCCCCGTGTGACTCCATCCTTCCCGTCGCGGTCTTGAGCATGCCCTTTTCTTCGCCTCGTCCTCTTCCTCGCCTTGCCTGCGGCGCGTTTGCGCCCCGTTCGACTGGAGAGAAAACAAATCCCTCGACGTGCGCCGCCTCCGTCGCGTTTTCCCCGTCACTGTCGTCCACTGACATGGCCGCGGAGACTCGCCCCCCCTCGGCGGGCGCTGCAACGGCGGTCCGTCCCGCCATCTCCGCCTCTTCGCTCGCATGCGGCAACCGCGGCGACAAAACCCAAAGAGGAGGAAGAGAAGGAAGAGGAGGGGAAGATGGAGATGGGAGAGGAGGAAGAGAAGGGGAAGATGGAGACGGGAGCGGAGGATGCGCTGAGGAAACAGACAAAGAAGAAGGGCGACCTGCAGAAGCACGCGGCGCGAGAAGGAGGGGAGAGGCTTCGCAGATAGCAAGACCCGTGAGGGAGAGAACTGGTCGCGTTTCGAGCGGCGGGTGGTTCGGCATCTCCCGTCCCGCCACGGATGCCGGAAGGTCGCGAGACTCTATGGTTTTCAGAACTGCTGATGAAAATGCCAGGCGCTGAAACCCTAAAGCGGATCTCGGCCCATCAGGCAAAACTGCTCCACGAACAAGGCGCGCTGTCTCGCGGTCCCCTTGAAGCGCTTCCTGTTCTCGGAGCGCCGAGACGCTTGCCAACAATGTTCCGCGACTGTCTCCTACAGGCATGCCGTGGAGCCCTCCTGTTTCGGCAGCTTCTTTTTTCCTTTCCATTTTTCTTCTCGATTCCGTTTCTTCTCTCGTTTTCGTTTCTTCTCTCGCTTCCGTTTCTTCTCTCGTTTCCGTTGCTTCTCTCGTTTTCGTTTCCTTTCTCGATTCCGTTTCTTCTCTCGATTCCATTTTTTCTCTCGATTCCGTTTCTTGAGATGACGGGCTTTTCTCGCTTTCTCTGCCTTCTTCGCGGAAGTGGATGCCTAAATCTTTTGTGGTTTCTGGCTGCCGCGCCTCGCTGCTGTCTCTGTCTCTCGCGCTGCCTTCTGTCGGTCGCGTTCCTCTTCCTTTCAGAGGGTCCGAAGAGGCCTGTCGAGCCTCGGAGAACGACGCGCTGACGAAGAACTCGCTTTTTGCTTTTCCCAGCGCGAGGTGTCCTTGTCGCATTCCCTTTCCCCGTGCCCCGACTCGGCTGCCTTCGCGTCGTCGCGCCCTGAGGCAAATCCGCCCTCTCTGTCTCCAGATTCCTCCTTTGTTCTGTGGCATGGAGCGCAGCGCTTCTCGTCCATAAGACCATCTGTCTTTGCTCGCCGATATGCCGACTGTATAGACACGACGCCAGCGATACCTGCGAGCGAGGCTCTCAGGAGAAGGCGGGAGAGCGCCGGCAGGTTGACCTGTCACTTCTGAAGAGTGTGGAGAGGGCTGGGAAAGAGCCACAGGCAACGCATGGAGTGGAGCGCATGCCGACGAGAAGGGAGAAGAACGTGCGCCATCCTTCGAGGTTCTTTCTCTTTCTTCTCGCTCTTCAGCTTCGCGTCCACGATCCCTCTGGGGATTCTCGTCACACCGCCAACTTGTTTCTTCCACAGGATCAACAAGTGGGCTTTTCTGGAGACAGCACGCCCAGCCGAAAGACGCGGCGGCTTCCCGGTCTCCTCCATCCTCTCCCTCTCCTTTTCCATATCTTTCTTCTCCCTTCCCCCTCTCTCCTTTCTCCCCTTTCTCTGCTTCCGTGGCTGTCCCCTTCGAATCCGTTTCCTCCTGTCTCCCCTTGCCTGTCCCATTTCGGCGTGTGTCTTTGCTTTCTTCTCCTTCGGTGACTTCACTCTCTCTGTCTCGGTCTTCTTCTCGGTCCTCCTTCGCCTCTTGTCTGGGGTGTACCGACACCGTAGACTGTTTGTGGCTACACTCGTGCTCGTCACCGCCTCTTTCTCCTCCCGCCGAACGGGAGCCTTCTCCGCACGGCGAGAGCGGGAAGGATGCAGAAGATTTAACGAATTCTGACGCAGAAGGCGACTGGTCCTTCTCCGCGACATTGGGCGAGACAGCGCGCTTTTCGTTTCCTTCTGAAGGTGCGGAGACCAGGCTGAGTTGCCTGGCGGTGGCAAACGTCTCCGACTCGACCGCGCTAACGAATCGACAGAAAGCGAATGACTGCGACTCTGTACAGACACGCAAGGCCGGCGGGAGCCCCGGACGGAGACAGGCGTCGGGCGAAGACGGCAAACCGTGGAGAACGTCGCGGCGTCGCTCCACCCCCGCTTGGTTTTTGTTGAGGCCGAGCGCGTCATCTGCTCTTTTTTCCGGTCCAGAATGCCCGGGAACTGGCGTAGCAAGCTTCTCGTCTTTCGTGCTTTGTTTTTCATTCGAGACCTGCAGAGAAGGAGAAGTCGAGCCGAGAGGAAGACGAAGACTTGTTTCGGAAGGAGGAAGCATTTCCTCGTCTTCTGCGTCAGGTTCCTTCTCCCTTTCTCTGGACTCCGAGGTTGTCTTCCCTGAGCTTTCCGCGTTCTCCTCTTTCTCTTCTCCCTCGCTTTGAAGTGTCCTGGAGCTGTCTCCCTCTTCTCTCTGCTCTCCACGGGTTCGCCCTTTCCCGAGTTCTGCTTCCTCAGAGTTCGTCTCGCCTCGGTGTCCGGCCCTGGCGTCTCTCTTCGCGCTCCCGCCTCGTCCTGCGTCATCTCTCTCTCCCTTTTCTGTCGCGCGCTTCTTACTGGGGCTCTGCATCCGAGAGCGAGCGCGGCGCGCGTCGTACGCGGAGAGGCAGAGTCGAAGGTCGTGTTGAATCTGCGAAGCGTTGGGAACCTCGTCCCGGTTCTGAGGCCGAAGACAACTCAAAGCAGGTTTCTCTGCAGCTCCCAGAGGAGAGCTGCTCGGTTTTCCCCGAGGTGAAGAAAACGGAAAAAACAAAGGAATGCCCTCCACAGCCTTTTGCTCCTCTTTCTTCTCTCGCCCCAAAATCCCTTCCTGCTCGCGGGCATCTGTCTCCTTTCGGGGGTTTCTGTCTCCTGGGAAGAGTGTCCCCTCGGGGCCCGACCGCGCTCCGCCTCGTCTCTCTTGTTCGGTTCGAATCGTGGAGGAAGCGCTAGACTTCCCGGGAAGCGCCGAGGCGGCCTGAGGGGAAGAAAAGAGCGAAGATGAACCGCCTGTGGCCGCTTGAGTCACCAGATCGACTTCCTGTTCGAGTGCTCTGGAATCTCGAGCCTCTCGCCCTTCGTCCTCTCCGGTTCTTCCGCCTTCGTCACCCTCCGTCTTCGCCTGCAAAGGGTCGGCAGCCTCCGAAGCCTCTGTCGTTTTGTTCGCCTCTCGGCTCTTCCAGGGAGAGCTTCCCAGCTTCCCTGCAAGAGACGGGGAAGACGAGAAGGCGAACTTTGTCGGCCGAGCTGGACTCGCAGGCCGGTCACCGGCTGGGCCTGCAGAGACACTCCAGAGGTGCGGCGGCGCTTGTCTTTTCTCGGTTTTTCCTCTGAGGCCGCCAGGAGGGGGGAGGACTGTGGGCGCTGGAACGAGTTGGTCTTCTCGCGAAGGCCTTCTTCGTTTATCCATCTCTCCACGGTTGCTTTTGCCGAGTGGCCACGTCACGTCTTCCTCGCTTTTCGGCACTTCGGCTTCGTTTCGTTCCGCTTCATTGGCAAAGCCGAGAAAAGGCGAGGGCAGCACCTCGTCGCCGTTCACCCGCGAGTTGTGCGCGTTTTGAAGCTTCTCCCACAACGCCACGACCAAGTCTACGAGAGAGTGGGGCAGAAAGCGAGGGAAAGAACGATGGAGAGGGAAAGAACGATGGAGAGGGAAAAAACGATGGAGAGGGACAGAGAGGAGCAGGAGACACGTCGCAAAACATGCAGAAAGGGACAGGCTTAGTCCCGCATCATCTGCCGCTCTCGCGTTTCTTTTCCTTTCGAGAGTCAACTTGTCTCTATCTACCGTTGGGTGTGCGCTCGATGCTGTAGAAAAGGCCTCTTTCGTGCGTTGGGGGGAGCGTGTACGTGTGTGTTTTTCTGCGTGCGAGGGAAAGGCAAGCCTTCGCACTTCCCAGGCATAGAAACCAAACGCTCGTCGGCCGAGACCGTCTCTCTCCCGCTTTAACTGGGGTTGCTTGCTAGTTTCGAATACTTGGCGTTAAGGAGCAGAATCCGTGCCTTCTCTCTAGAACCCACGGGAGAATATCCGCTGTCGCGTGCCTCCCCACACTTTTCCTCTGTGACTGGAGTGAACAGGGGGGTTTCTGCATCCCAGAGCTACTGGGTCTCCGGGCAGTGTCTCCTTCTTCACGTGGCGTGAGCACAGAGGTGACGGCCCTCTCCTTAGCTTAAGTTTATAAACTTCTCTACAAATCTCAGACCGTCTGCGCTCCGTAGTCTGCCTTCTTAATCGCCTGTTCTCCCTTTCTTTCGTCTCCGCCCTCGCGGCCGTTTCGCATGTCCGCCGGTTCCTCTTGCTGCACAGTTTCCGGAGTTTTCCTCTCGAAAAATCCTCAGACGCGAACGGTCAAGGGTGTATCGGCTTTCCATCGTCGTTTTGCGTTGTTTTTGTACCGCGTTCCCCTCGCTTTTTCCGAAAAAGGTGGCTCTCTGTGTCTCATTTTGCGGTTCTCTGCCCAGCGGTGGTCCTGTCTTTCCTAGTCTCAACTTCTTCTCTCGCTTCCTTCTCACTTTCTAGACTCTGGCGATCGCAACTCTGCAGGCACTCGTCGAAGGAGGCTTCGGAAACCACCAGGGCTCTCCTGTCTCTCCGAGGAAGACTCAATCTCCCCTCTTCAGAACTTTCATCCTGCACTGTCTCTTCTGACTCCCGTTCCGCTGATTCTCTTCTTCCTTCGATGCTCTCTTCCCTCAGACAGCACGTAGCCGTCTCCAAGAGGGACAGTTCACACTGCTGTAGCAGAGAGAGAGAACCAGATCGAAAAGAAGAGAAGCAGAGAATAATGGAGAGAGAGAAGAACGCAGAGAGAGCGAGACCGAGAGCGAAACGCAGAGACCGAAAAAAGAGGGCAACCCAGAGAGCTCCAGATCAGAGAACGAAAGGGAGGGTGCCAGAGAGCGGGGAGAGCGACAGGCAGAGACACACAGAGAAATAATTGGAGAGGGGTATCGGAAACAGGAGAACTGGGAAAAGATACTAGTCAGTTTTGACCAGAAGGAAAAACGCGTTACAGCACGCAGTTCTCTCGTACTCTTTGTTGTTCTTCCATCTTGTATGTTCTTGGTTCCTTTCTCCTTCTCTTTCCTTCTCCCTTTCTTGCTCATCTGCCGTTCTTCCTATGCTCTCTTGCTTCCTCTCAACCCACAGGCGGACATTCTCTGTCTCCTTCTCGGCTCGTGGCGGCTTGTTCTCCCTCGCAGCCTGCTGTCCGTCCTCGTGCTTTCTTCTCTCCTTTCCACACAGAGAGCCTCCAGAGGAGAGGAGTGAGACGAAGACAGGGAGGCAGCGGGTCCACAGAGCCAGAAACGGAGAGGCAGTCGATTGAGGAGTGCAGTGACGAGAGAAGTGAACACTAGATGCACCTCCTTAGTCTTGTTTCTTTGTTGGGCTCTCTTCTCTTCGGTCTGTTCCTTTCTTTCTTCTCCAGTGTACAGTTTCCTCCTATTCTTCCCCGTCCTGCCCATGGCCCTTCTTTCAGCAGGGTGTCTCGCCGTTCGCTTCCTCTCTCAGCGTTTTTTGACCAGTCGACCTTCAAGTGCAAAGTCGGACAGGAGCGAAGCCGGCGTTTCGGAGCCGGAAAGACAGAGCGACGCCTCCCGACGGACGAAAACTGAGCAGGTATTTCCCCACGGGCAGAAACCTGGTAACTACAAAGTATCTGGAGAAGACAGCTCCTTTGAAAATACCCAGTCATACGGGGCTGAAACCAGCCCCCAAAGATATACCTTCTGCGAGTCACCCTCGTTGGCACTGGGCGTCTTCGCACCGACAAGCTCTGTACGGGGTGTACGTACACCAGAACAAACCACGGCAAGTTACTGGTCGCCGCCGTTCTTGGCGCGAATTTCGACGGGCGCCGAGAGACGTCAGAGCTTCTCGGACCAGGACAGAGAAGCGAGATAGACAGTGTGTGTGTCTTCTACCTGAATGGCTCTGAAAACGGATCAGGCTGAACGGCGTATTGTGAGCGCCACAAGAGACTGCGGCGTCGGGACGCCGCGGATGGAGCCGGAGGTGTATGTACACCGCAAACAGCGTGAGGAGGATGCCCAACAGCGTGAGGAGGATGCCCACCGTGATTTTTGGGTGACTATAAAAGCGTTGAAAATCGAGAAATGCGCATGCGCGCGAGTAGCCGACTGCGTTGCGATAGAGTTGTCTTGCAAAGTGAGAGGAAGCTAAGTTGCTGCCGCCGTTTGCAGAGGACAACGCGAACGACTTCACAGGACGCGTTGAAGCGGAGGTATCCACAGGGAGGTAAATCCGCATTTTGGAGTCTAAGCAGGGAATCAAGCCGTTTTACGTCCCGCCAAGAGAAGCGCATGCATGCGAGAGACGCTTCTATGTGCTTCTGACAGCAATCGCGCATTTGCGCACTTCGGTCCCAGCGGAGCCCCCCCCCCCTTACTCTCACTTCTCGGCAGCGGCTGGGTGCGCGGGCCGTTGCGAGAGGAAACGGAAAAGCGCCGGATTTCCAAAGCGAGAACACACAGCGAAGGAAGCGCGACTTTTCTTGCCGAAGACTACGTTCTTTCCTGCTTTTCACCTTTGCTGTTGAACACAAAGAGGAAGCCGGTCTCTGCGACAGCGGTCTCGCGGATTTTCCCCGCGCTGGAAAAGATACCCTCCACCGAAGTTGTGTACATTTCACTCGTACACGCAACCGCATTTTTATGCAGAGATATTCATGTCCAGATAAACACATCCATATGTAACGCCAAACATACCTCTCTATAGAGACTGAAAGATAATACATACTGGAACACTTACATAAACCCGTGCATACATATATACACGCATCTGTATACCAGCATGCATACCTCCTTATATAGTTGTAAACAGTAATCTCCTTGTATATGTCTTCAGAACTTTGTAAAAAACGTGTGTTTTTGAGTCGAGCGAAGCGAGTCGCATGGGGACTGGCTGTTGAGTCAAGTCCTGGGAGAGCTGCCGCTTGGTCTTCAATTGGAAACTTGCGTTCTCTTCATGTGGGCGGACGCCCCTATCTTTTTCGAACTCCAGACACTCACATAAAACTGTATCAAATAAAACACATTGTATACTTTCACATATTTACATACATCTGGTCACATGTTTACATCTCTATGCGTATATATATATATAAAACACTACGGACAGGAGGGAATCTGTGGGTATTCGTGTATGATGTTTCCACCAGCGTGCTGATACACTTATAATTCTACATCCACCTCGGCGTTCCCGCAATAGACGCCTGGTGCGCACTGTGTGGGCACAGGCAACTTCCTGTGCTGAATGCTCTGTTATTCGTGTTGCTTCTGTGCTGGAAAGCACCTCTTTCGAAAGACCAGATCTTCTGGCGACCTCAGTCATGTACGTACAGCCGACCAGTTTCCTAAATAGCATCGCGAACGTCCAAGGAGAATGTGAAGCGCGCGAAAACACTTTCTTTGCCTACTCGGGGCTGGTCCTTCAGAAGGGTACGCCTCATGCCCCGAGGTAAACATCTTCACTTTAAGCACAGGGCTGGCGAGACGACCTAGACAGGCATTTTCCTAATTGCAACCCTATCCGTTTAAATACACATGCTTAAATTTGCATCTAAACATGTAGTTGCAGTTGCACACTCCGTTGTGCACAGGGTGTTTTTCCACGAAAGCGTTGCGACCAAAGCGCACCCACAGAGAGAAGTAACAATTTTGAGAGAAAACGAATCAGTGATGACCCACTCTCCGCTTCGACTCTCCCATGGAAGCCTCTCGGCAGCACACATGCCCCGAAATGCTCCCCTTCGCCCAACCCCGCTGTGTGAGGTTCCGAGAGACAGTCCGGTGAAGAGCGACAGGTCGAGTTCTCGAGCCTCCTCTTCCTCCCCCGCCTCCTCGCTTGGTTTTCGGCTTTCACCAGAGCTCTCACCCTGAAGAGAGCACGGCCGCGAAGCGGGAAAAGAACCACAAACCAAACGCGACGGTGGCCATCGCCTTCCTCCGAGCAGTCCAGCGGGTGTATGCATGCCTGTTGAGTCTGTTTCCTCTATCGATCCCTGTTCGAAGGCTTGGCCCACTCGACCTGCGGAACCAAGCGAGAAGAGCAAACATGAAACACGAAAAGCGACGTTCACACAACTCTCGGAAATACGCCGATTTACATCTGGCATCAGTTACATACAGCTATATGCATAGACAGAAGTGGATAGAAACAAATGAAAACATTTCATACCCACATGCACACTGTATGCAACACAATCACATCCGATACCAACAACGACTTCTGCATAAATATACGTCTACATATATATATATATATATACATACCACGGACTGGGCACGAAACAGGCATGTTCCATGCAAATCTACCGCCCTGCATGCACATTCTGCGTATCTCAGCGGGGACCAACAGGGTGCATTGTGAAGCGTTGTGCCTGGTCAGTCGATTGCGACGTGTCCCAAAAAGAATACAGAAGCGTAAGAGACACAGCGGTTTCGGGGAACACTCGAATGCCAGAAAACCTGGGCACTTACGTTGAGGAGCAAGTTGTCGTAGCCGTGACGATTGAGCTGTCGAATTGCACGCACGGCGTCTTCTCTTCGTTGGTAAGTGATGAAGGCGAACCCCTTGCTGCACTTCTTCTCCCTGAAAAGAACACAGAGCAATTAACTTGGGTCCAGTGTAGATACTCCGCGATTTGCTCGCAATCAAGACTACGCAACAAGCAGTGAGGCCTCAGTGCACCAGAAAAACGCCAACCTGAGCGTCTCGTCTCCTTTCCGACAACCTCCACCGACTAGAAAAACATACTCCTACAACATATATATCTCCCCACAGCTGTCCCTCCACATAGGATCTCTCTCTCTCTCTCTATATGTATATATATATATATATACATACATACATTGGTAAGTACATGCATGCAAAGGCTCCTCGTCCACACACACTGCGCGTGTTTTTCTGCCAACCTGTGTCGGCCCCCGCAAGCGCGCGGCAACAAAAAAGTCGCTGCATGCACGTACTTGTGTTTGGCGAGGTAGATGCGATCGATCTTCCCGATTTTCCCGAACAACTCCGTCAGATCCTCGTCCTTCACATCTTCGCTCAAGTTCGTAACGCGGATTGTGCACTCTTCGCGGCGGCGGTTTTCCACATCCTTGAGAGTCTCGCCGTCTCTCCTCGCGCGCGGGATGTACCTGGAAGGCGAAACACGAGAGCATACGCAGTCAGCCCACACCTGAACAAAGGGAAGCGAGGAAGTCGAGAGCAAAAATGTTCGCGGCAGTTTTTGCCACTCGGAGAAAGCGACGGCAAAATAGACTCAGAAACCTACTTGCCAGCGCCGCCTGAGCGCAACCCCGTTTCCTCATCGCCGTCGCCGCCAGCAGCACCCTGCATGCAAAACGCAAACAATGCAGATATATACATACACACATATATATACATACATATACATAAATGTAAATACATCCATACATACCTTACATACCTACGTACATGTAAATACATGACGCAAGCATGTGGTCATGTCTCCCTCTGAAAGCGTTGGGTTTCAAAACCCTACGACGTTTCGGTCTCCTCTTCTCGTTTCCCCCCGTCTCTGGCTGGAGCGCAAAGAGACACGTCTTTGGAAGAGATTCTCACCCCGTCGTCGTCTTCTCTGAGGGCTCGGAATTTCTGGCGCAAGTCGCGCGACGTTTTGGAAGGATTCAAGTCCTGCGCAAAACCAAAACAAAAAGAGAAAAGGATGGAGGCGCGCGCACGGAGAGCCACTGAACACATCAGCAGACCGCGCTCCCCGCAGGCGCGTGCGAACACGTACACACACACACACGTGCATCTGCAGATGTATCTTTCTGTGTGTATATCTACGGCGATATATGCCTAATGCCAACATGCCGATGCCTTCAAATGGCTGCATGAACACGAAGAACGACGTACGGAATCTACACTCTTTATCTATCTGTTTATCTCTCTGCATCAACAGAAACTGGTAAACCGTCGGGTATGTGGCGAGAATCGACGCTGTAAGACGGAGGGCTTACTCCCATGTAGAAATCGTCGTCTTCTTCTTCCTCTTTGAACTTGCGTTGCTTGCTGCTGCGCGGGACTTCGATGACGATTTCTTCGTGAGATCTGAGGAAAAACAAAACACACGCTTCTGCCTGTGAGCGAGCTATAAATACTCTCAATAAAGAATCCCAAGATAGCACCAACAAAGACATACGTATTCTTACCGGTGGATTAGTTAGGATTCTATTAGATTTACATGTACACACAACATTCTATGATTCTGTGTACCCCTCGCCCTGTACCCTTGGCCTGGGAATTGCTTCTCTGTTCGCTTCTCGCGTTCCTTACCGAACGGTCGTCGCCCGCAGGGATGGATCCCCGTCCTCCGCATCGAGACCGAAAGGGACAATGTTCTTCCTCGCGTACACCTCCTTGTTAATGCGCTGGCATTTTCGGATAACTTTAATCCTCTTGGTGACCTGCACAGAACGCGCATGCACACAGCGCACTTGCCTTCTCACCTTCGCACACTTCTTCTCTGTCTCTCTGGTCCTCTCTTTCTCTTCTGCGCCTTCTCCCTCCGTTCTTCTGCCTTCGTCTGCATCCTTTGTTCTCACCTTGAGGGTTTCGCCTCGCAGCGTTTGCGTGTACGTCGTCACGGTCTTGATGCCTTCTTCGTCGGGCTTTGTCTCGAACCCGGTGGCTGTGTTCACCAGGTCGCCGAGCTCGTAGTCATCGTCGAGCTCAAAATCTGCCCATTTGCGTTCTGCGAAAATGCACATTTGGCGAGCATGTTCCCTTGATAAGAGGTGGGCTGAAAAGTCGACACGCGGGAGCACCTAAAAGGCTCTACACGAGCGTGTGTGCACATGTGTAGACAGGGGGTGAACATGCGCCGGGGGGGGGGGGGGGGGCCAACCCCAACCAGGGAAAAGGACCCGAAAAGGAACAAAAAAAAAATTCTGTACCCCGAAAAGGACCCCGGGGGAAACACGGAAACAGCACAAAGCGCCCCAGCGACGCGTGGCCCCAGAGGAAACCCAAAAATGAAAGTGCATTCTGCAACCGACCGACAAGTGACTTCGACCCAGCGACAAAGCGACGTGCCTCCAAAGGGGAAACCTGAATCCAGGTGTGACAAGACCGGTCAAAAAAAAAAGCCCCTTAAAAAAGGCCAAAAACTCCAAAAAACCCCCGGAAAACAAAAACACTGGAAATAAAAATTTGTAAAAAAAAAAAGGGGCAAAAAAAGGGGTGAAACAGGAAAAGGGAATTCTCGAAAGAAAAAAAGAAAAGGAAGAGGAAAGAGACCCGTGGAGCCCCCGGGAAAAGCTCCACAAAGAGCGCAAACTCAAGGCAACCTCCGGGACAACGTAGCAGCGCAGGCAAGAGAGTGCCTCAGAGATTCCAGGGAAAAGGCAGAAAGAGGGAGGAGCGACAGAAAGGAAGAGAGATAAGGAGAAAGTCCCTCTGTGTCACTAAGCTGCGTGTTCGTTTCTGTGTGTTGCGCTTCAAAAACAGAGGCCCCCCCTAGTCTTCTCTCTTCCTCCCGCCGCGCGTTTTGTTCCGCAAATCAACCGCCCTGAAAAGAGCTCAGAAGGGAGCACACAGCCGCAAGGGAATGTGAGGTGTATATGCGGGCAAGAAACCCTCGCCAAAAGGGAAGACCCCGCGGAAACGAACCTGCCGCCATTTTGGAGGAACCTGGCGAAGATCGAGGAAGAAAATCGAAGGCGCTGGCTTGAAGACGACGCACGCGGTTGCTCCGCGTCGAGACCTTGGACGAAAAACTCCTCAGGAGATCGAAGAGGAGAGAAAAGGCGAGAGTTGAGCGGTCGGAGAGACAGAGAAAAAGGACGGGGCGGGCAGGGAGAAGTTTGTGGCAGAAAGGGGAAGGAGCAGCGCGAGAAAAACAACGGTCGGAGCGGCAGACGGAGAGAAGAAGATGAGAAAGGGAAGTTTTCGAAAAAACGGGAAAGTGAGCGTTTTCCCTGCGGGCAGACGAGAGAGAGTCACTGGCAAACACGCCCCCCCACACAGGCAGTCGCGTGCGCGGGCGCGCGTTGGAGCAGAAAAGGACGTAAAAGGAATCTTCCCCCGTCTCTCGGATCGCTTCCGCGGAAGTCGCTTTCCTCCGCCTTGTCCGTTTTCCCAGAAGAAAGCCTGTGCGAGCGTGTCCAGGGGGCTTCCCAGCCGTGCCCAGGGAGAGAGAGAGACGGCCTCTCCCCCCGCTTTTTCTCCCGTCCTCGAGCGCGGCGAAAACAGGACACACGTCTGCAGCCTGGCGAAGGGTGTATGCATGCGCGCGGCTTCCCCCTTGCTCGCCACACAACCTGCGGCGAGGCTTTCTTGCGAGCGCGCCTGGGACACGCGTGTTGCGGCACTTTGCGCAGCGTGAGTGACAGCCAAGCTTTTCTCGAGCGAAGAGAGCGCAAGGAGGAGAGAAAAAGATCACCGTCGCTGTGTTCGAGGAGCCTCGTCTCGAATTCGACGCACGCGGTTTTGTGCACTCTTCCGCGTGTACACCGCCTGTTCTACGCGCAGGATGACCCTTTCTCTCTCCACACGGAATTTACGCTTGGGTCGGGGCCAAAAAAGAGGCCGGTGCTTGGAGAGTCCTTTGACCTCCCCGAGAAATCACGCGTCGTCTTCGGCTTTTTCCTGCAGAGCGCGCGCGCGAGTCGGCGCAGCGTGCGCGCGTTTTGGACTGCGACTCGCCTCGGTGAAAAAGCCTCGGGCGCGTGAAGAAGAGGAAGCAGCGAGAAAACGGCGGCAGGCTGTTCGTCGTGCACTCTCTCCTCTGTCCAAGTATTTGGCGTTGAATTAGTAGAAATATCGAAAGCCCCGGTGTGTTTGAAAAAACAGAGGCCGGGATAGATCTTTAGATTAAGACCAGAGCCCGTCGCGGGTCCTTTTTCACGACCGTCGAGCTTTTTCTTTCGCTAGTAAAGCTCGCCCTTTCACGGGTCAAAGCTGTCGCGCCCTCACCGGAGACCGTCTTGTCCTGTCTCTCGACGCTCTTCGTTGTCCGGTTTCCGCGGGGGACGAAACGCCTCGCTTGAGTGTGCCGCCGCTCTTTTTGTGCGCGTCTCTAGGAAGAAAATCGCGATTCGGCAGCTCTCTTCTCGCTCCTTTTCAAGGGACATAGATGCGAATCCGACAGAGAGAGAGGCACGACTGGGACAATCTCGCCCCTCTGCGACGGCTCCACCGTCGCTTGTCTCGGTTTCGCCGCGACCGCCTCGTTGCTTGCGGTCAATCTCCTCGCGCGTGCAAGGAAAGGTCACTTCCGCTCGTTTCTCTCTTCCATGCGACACATTCCGTCGCGCGAAGACTCTTTTCTCGGCAGGGGTCTCCGCCGACGCGGTGAACTGCAGTCTCAAACTGTCCGTGTGAGTTTGCTGGGACAGGCGCCAGATGATCCAAATTTGCAGAGTGCCCTGCAGAAACGAACGCGAAAGCAACGGACCGCGTTTCGCTTCACCTTAAAACCCCTCTTTTCGACGCTCCTCAAATCCAAAGTGTCTCCACCGGACTCTCTCCGCTGTCAGCAGCGCCGGCGTGCGTCTCCCCTTGACGGCTGCGAGAGAATCGCTCGAGCGATTCCTTTGGACATTTCGAGCGATTCACTCGGGCATTTCGAGTGAGTCTTTTGTGGACATTTCGACAAGCCAGGGGGGCAAAGAGTGGTGAGCGGAAGGAAACGGGGAACCTTTAGACGGAGCGAATGCAGCGGGCAAACTAGACGTTCAAACGTGCTCCGTCTCGTGTCTACTAGGCCGGCTCTCCCGCCGCTCGTGTAGTTGGGGCGGAGAGCGAATGCAGCGGGCAAACTAGACGTTCAAACGTGCTCCGTCTCGTGTCTACTAGGCCGGCTCTCCCGCCGCTCGTGTAGTTGGGGCGGAGAGCGAATGCAGCGGGCAAACTAGACGTTCAAACGTGCTCCGTCTCGTGTCTACTAGGCCGGCTCTCCCGCCGCTCGTGTAGTTGGTTGTGGGCAAGGCGAAGGGTGCGCAGGTGAACGAATCTGTCGGCGGCTTTGTGGAGAGAGTGGCGAGAGTCGCCATGCCGCGCTCGGCGGCGTTCTCTGTGAATAATCGCGACCCACGCATAGGATGTTCGTGCACCAGAGAGTACCGCTCAAGTGTAGAGACCGTTGTCGAGGCCACGAGCGGTTGTGACACGGACACCCCTCGTGAGGAAGGTGGGGATGCGTCGTGTTTTTCTCGAGACTTTCCAAAACATGTGTTTTTCCCAGATTTCCCCGACCTCTGAAACCGATAGACTTAGAAGGTAATTCCCGTCGCTTCCCAAGCGTTTTTCCTCTGATCCGCGTTCACGTTGGGCTTTCCCCTCCGTCGGCTTCTAGGTAAAAGCTGTTTCCTCTTCCTCGCCCCCGTCGCTCTTTTTTTCTCGGTTTCTCCGCGCGCCGGGGGGTCGACCAGCCGCGCGCGTTCGACAACCTAGGCCGGCCTCGGACGTCTGAGTCTCGCCTGGACTTGCAGAAAACGCGCGCCTTTCTTCGAGCCGCTACCATGGCACGAGGCGGCTCCCTTCAAATCCCCTCGACAGGCACCGACGTCGGCGAGGCGTCGTCGCCTGCAGGAGAGGACGCCGTCGAAGCCGGTCGCGTTCGGAATGAAGTGGAGCGTGTGGAGAAACGGATGGTAGCGAGGGAGGCTCAAAAGGAACAGGCGCCTCCGGAAACCAGAGCAGCTCACGTGCTCGCTGCAGACGCAGGGAAACCCTCTCGCATTTCCCAGACTCCTTCCGTGGACTCGAGGGACGCTGGAGCGGAAGTCCCCACCTCGGCGTCGCCGCCTCAGGGGACGTCGTCGCGACCGTCCGAGTCAAACGCGCCGCCCGCTTCTGACTCGCGGCCTCTCCGCAGCTCTGAGGCTGGACCTGCCTGCAGGAGCAGCAGAGGCGCGCATGCGCATCGCCCGGAGGGGGGGAGTCCCGCGGAGAAGCCTTCCGCGGAGCGCAAACGCGAACGACGGGCGCGACAGCGCGTCCCGAGAGGCGCCGCTTGCGAGGAGGCGGATGCGCCTCCCGAATCGTGCATCGTGCAAATGCAGGAACTGAACCCTCGGGAGAGTCACAGTCGGGAAGCGTCCGCTCAAAAGAGCCAGCGGTCGGAAGGCGCCTCGTCTTGCTCGCGTCTCGGAGAACGCAGTGCGGGGCGGCTGGCGGACGCGAGTGGAGGAGACAAAGACGGACCCAAAGACAGACGCAAAGACGGACTGCGGCAAGCGCGTGCGCTGAGCGCGGATTCGACGGCGGTGGAAGATGTTCGCAGTCGCGAGGGCCCTCCAGCGTCTTTTCTCCGCGGGGGAGAAGACAAAGGCGCCGACCGCGGCGCCGAGCCCGAAAGAGAACGGAAACGGAGACGCCTACCCTCTCAAACGGCGAGCTCCGGATCGCCCCCTGACGCGCCAGAAAGTGCAGGAGCAGAAGTGGCCTCGTCCTGGTGTGACAAGTGGAATAAGTTCTACAAGCGCTCGTTCAAGGAGATTTCCCACCCTTTTGCAGAGCGCGGGAGCGTCAACTCCATGTGCGGGACGATGCTGGTGGCCTTCTTAACCAGTGGCGTGCTGCTGTTTGTTTTTTTTCAAGAGTAAGTTAAGACGCCGCCTCGCCCGGAGACGCAGGGAGGGGGACCGCTGTAAGGCGTGAGAGTCACCAAGAAGACCCACGGGTTTCCTGGAGAAAGCGTGTGCCGTCACCTTCATGTGCCTCGAGGGAGAGCGTTGTTCGCTTCTTTGGCACGAGGTGAGGGGCGAAAAAGGATCTCAGGTATGGGCATCCCACACACGGGGGGGGTGCGGGTGTTGTGGCGTGTGCTGCCTTCGCCCGTGCGTCTCTCTTTTCGATTCGAGGAAAAGACACTCGAAAAGGCAGGAAAAAAGTTCCAGGGATTTCCGCCGGCCACGCATGTCACCGGAGCCGCAACAGGGAAGCGAGTGCCGGAGACGTTCACTTGCAAATCCACGTATGGGCTTTTCTCTTTATTGGTGTGAGGGGTGGTGATCTGAATCTTCCGCTGTGTTTCTCGACCGTCACGTGACCAGGGAGAGAGCGCGGGGTGTGCAGCCGCGCGCACGTGTCCAGCTGGTGTTGTCCTCGTGTCTTGCGTCGTGGGTGGGTTCTGACGTGTGCCATGCGAGTCGCCGGTCGATGTGCCGGTTTGCTCAGATTGGTCGTCAACTTCACAACTTTCAACGGAAGATGCATCTCGCCCGTGCTGTACCCGGCGTACGAAGCGCCCCTCGAGGAACGAATGGTGAGAAACCCACCAAGGGGGGAGAGCATGAAGGAGAGGCGGGGATAGAGAAGAAAGCGAAGCCGCGCACCTTTCTTTCCTCGCCACACGCGTTTCTCTTGTCTTCGTTCTTCCTTCTCTCAACGCGCTCGCGGGTGTCTCGTCTCCAAGGCCTTCGCTCCCTGGCTTCTTTGTTTTTTCAGCCCCGAATTGTGAGCTTTGGCTACGGCGCGTGTGAGCACAACTTGGGCATGTCGTTGTACGACCGTCAAGGCCTGCAGCGACAGGACGCGGAGACTGAGAACGACTCTAACGAAGGCGGAGAGTGGTCTCCCGGACCGCTACAGAGGAGGTGCGCATCGGGGACGTGCGCGGGCGACAACGGCTGGCCTCATCATCTCGTCCGCAGAGGCAATTCGCAGTATTTCTCTGCTGCCTTCGACTCGCCGAACCGTGAGAAGAATTACCACGTTTACCCACAGCGTCTGCGCGCTCGCGGGGCTTCGAGGCATCGGCGTCCCCCCGCGGACGACTTCATACCTGGAAGGCGAGAGAGGCGAGTTCGGCCTCAGCGGGAAGCCGGCTGAGGGCGAGGAGAAACCGCTGAAGAGAAGGAGAAGCGGAAAGCGTCGTGAGAAAGCAAAAGGGCCAAGACGAGACAGTGCTTGGTGTTGCGCGAGGGCGACGCCGCAGACCGCAGGTGTAAAGCGTGGGTTTTCTGCTCGAGAGATGAGGAAAGCTCGGGGTTTCAGCCGGTCGCTTTTCGGTCGCGTGTGCTCTGTCGCGCGGTGTGTATGCAGCGCGCATTTTCGGGGCTGCCGGCGGCTTAGACACGAACAAGATTCGCAACTACGGCGAAGTCTTCCGCGTTTTCTGGGCAATGAATCTCCACGGCGGACGGCTCCACCTCGCCAACAATATCGCGTGTCAGCTGCACGCCTTCTGGATCCTCGAACCTGTAGGTTTTTGCTCTCGACTCGAGAAGCCTCTTCACTTCAAGCCGGCTCTCGTCCACCCACCTGCAGCTTCTCTCTCCAGTATACCCTCTCCGCGTCTGGTTGGAATTTCTGTTCTGTTCAGTGTTGGGGCTTCTTCCGCACGCTGCTTCTCTGGCTGGTCGGCGGCGTCACGGGGAACCTCTTCAGCGCTGTCGTCGATCCGTGCACCGTGACCATAGGCTCCTCAGGGGCTTTCTTCGGGATGCTCGGCGCGCTCATTCCCTTCTCTATCGGTGAGTGCTTCGACTCCGGCAACGTTGAGGCTCGCACCTTGCGTCGCGTGTTCCCCTGCTTCGTGTTGTCTCTCGCTGGAGCGTGCGGGGACGGTTTTGCTTGCGTGAGACACCGCGTGGCGCCGAGTGTGAGGCAGCTGCTGCCGACTCCACCGATCTCTCACGCGCTCCGAGCGCGGCCGACGCCCCCAGGCACAGGAAGAAGGCCGGGGAAAGTCCACGTTTCAAAAAACGCGGGGAATCTTGCCGACGCCTCTGCCCTGGCGCCAGCCTGACGCGCGTGGAGATGCGCGGCGTGTGGCCTTCCTGAATGGAAAGGAAACGCGTGCTTTTCGCGAGCGCATGCAACACCGCGCCTCGGCCGAAGGGCCGAGAGGGAGCGGAAGCCCGAGAGAGGGTCGTCCAACGGAGGGAAGGACGGAGCGATACCGCGAAAGGCAGCGTGAGAAAAAAGGGGGAAAAGACGAGAAAGTGGAGAACAGCGAAAACAATCCACACACGCCCGTGTGTTGTGTGCTGCAACCTCCCTCTCGTCTTTCGGCTGTCTCTACAGAATACTGGGACCACATTACCAGCCCCGCCTGGTTTCTCTTCTGCGTCGCAATCCTCGTGGTGAGCCATGACCCCGAACGTTTGTTCCTCGCGGATTCCGCGCGTCAGGGTTGAGCAGGCGTGTTTGTGGCGCGCGTGGGATATGCTTTGTCCTCTCTCTGCCTTCTCTTTTTTGCATGCGCTTGCCGTCTTTCCTTTGGTCGTTTGGAGCCTCGCCCCGGCTGTCCCTCTCGCGCGACGCCCCCTTCCTTTCTCTCCCTTCGCGTTTGCTTCCTCTCATGTGCCTCTCCTTGTCCGGACGTGCGTTTTCCCCTGTTCACGCGCGTTTGGCGACAGACGGTGGCCCAGCTCGGCAGTATGATCGGCCTGGGAGGCATTGACAACAATGCCCATCTTGGCGGGCTCCTTGGCGGTCTACTCTTTGGCCTCGCCACCATCCGCTCCGTGCATGCTTTCCGGTAGGAGCGAACTCTGTATACACCTGGGACGCCTGCCTTTCGAGCAGAATCGCCGACTGCCTTTTCCAGCGATGGCCTCGTGACCTGACGTTTCCCCAGGGTGTCCTCCCCACATCCGCGTGAACGCGAGGCTTCTCTCCAATTCAGATAAATAACATGCGCTTAGGCACATCCGTATGTACGGCTATCGACTTCCTCTAGCTGTCTAAATAGGTCCTCTATATACTCTATATATCGAGAGAGATATCTATCTGTGCATATCTCGTTCCATGTATCTGCGTATATGCCGATATACATACATATGTATGTATATATATATATATGTATGTGTACGTGTACAGATATACCTACAGGTGTATCTCTCAGTATGTCGCCATATTCCTTTTGTTTCTTGATTCGTAGACCTACGTGTCTCTACTTGGACCGGTTAGGCCCTTGTGACGCTTTCGAATTTTCTTACCCCTTTGCATGCACCGCCGGTTTCACCAGGTGGCAAGGCGTGACCGAGCGCATGGCGTCGTCCTGTCTCTTCGGGTGGATGTTTCCCGCCGAGAAAAGGAGTATTCTTCAGGAGGCAAATCGGCAAAGATGTACGGTGAAAAAGAGAATGGAAACGACTCAACGAGCCCGCGTAAAATGGCCGTTTCTTCCCCTCATCGATATGTGCTGATGCATTTAGCTTTACTCGTAATACATTGCCATCCCCGCACCTCTACCTTACCGCTGCGTTCTGAATACAGTACGCATATACATGCATATGCATGCATATATGCATGCATATATGTCTGCATATCTCTGTTCATCTGTAGGTTCCTGAATATGTGTCAGTGTCACTACATGGAAGTGTGATCTCTGGCGATAGATATCTAGGTCTTCCTATCGGTATCCATATACACGCGTATGTAGGTTTATCTACGTGCACATACATGTATTTACGTCCGGATATATATACGGGTACAGAGGTACATGCGCATATTTCTGTTCGTCGGAACATTCACATCTGCACAGGAGAGTGTGTCGACACTCTTCGTCGTAAGACCTGATGCCGTCGTGTCCTTTGTCGTTTGCATGCATGCAGTGCTGCGAGACAAGAGACAACGGGAGTTGGGACAAACTCGGTTTCCGAAAATGACCTGGAAGTTTCGTGGCCATGAGGGAGAATGGGGCGTCCGCCTCGCCGCGACTGTCGGGCTGGTGAGCTGTCAAGGAATGCAAGGAAAAACGGTCGCCTGAGACCGATGTTCCGGCCGGCTGAGCGAAGCGAAGAGCTGTGGAAGGATCTCAAAGTGTCGTGTGCAGATATATGTCTTGATTCCTCTACATCTCTGTCGAGGCTGGATTCAGGTGGACTTGTATCCGTCTCTGTGAAAACCCTATCTGTATCTGTTTCGACGTATCTATTTGTAGGCAGTTAGATGTATGTGTATATATGCATATACATACCTAGATATGCATTTACACATCGATACATATATATATATATATATATATATATATACATCAATATGATATATATGTGTATGTATGTATATATATATATATATATGTATATGTATATGTATATGTATATATATGTATCTATATATGTATATCTATATGTATATGTGAGCCGGTGGAAAGATGGATGTATTTCGGGTTTGCTTTCTATCTGCATCATGTGTGTGTGGCCTGTAGGTTTCGCTGTGGGTGGTTTTGTGGCTGTATTTGTTGGTCCCCGCGTACTACGAGTCGTTGACGACGCCTCCGGGGAACTTCTCCTTTTCCGGCTATTCCGGCTGTCACTGCTGCCGGGTTCAGCCCTTTCCAGGAGACGAGCAGGCTCTGCCCAAGTACCACACTGTTCGCGTCAACAAGGGTGTGTTCTGGTGTTTTTCGTCTGCGGAAGCGGCGAACGTGATGTGTGGCCGGAAATCCTTTTTGAAGCCACGCGAGAGTGCCTCGCCCGGCGGCGGGTCAGACGCGAACGGGGGACAACTCGAGATCCCCGAACTGCTTCCCGATCAAGGCAGGCGGCGCGGAGACGTGGAGATTGCCGGCGAGCAGGATCTCACGAGTCGCCTGGACCGGCTGATCCGCTCTGTGAAAAATATCTATCGCAGGTTTTCGCGCAAGGCGCCGGAGAGTGCGTCGCCTCCCGCCGACAGTGCGTCGCCTCCCGCCGACAGTGCGTCGCCTCCCGCCGACAGTGCGTCGCCTCCCGCCGACAGTGCGTCGCCTGGCGAAAAGTTCGGAGAGACTCCTCGACTCGGAGACGCGGCGGAGACGCGAGCTTAGAACGTTGTTTTGTGTTGGGATTCATGCGCACTCGAGAGCTGCGACGAGGGAAGAAAGACTTTCCTGCGGGCAGTTTCCAGTGGAATTTTGACGATGCATGTGCTCCACCGGGCGACTTTGCGAGGGGGGAACCGGTGAGAGCTCGTAGAAAAGATTTCTCCTCTCGCAGGTGTCTCTGCTCGAGTGCTGATAGATCGGAGAGGGGGACCCTAGATTTTTGTCGGTTTTGTTCTGCCTGGGCCTCCCCTATCATGAGTTTCGTGTCGCAGAGAGAGAAGTTCAGGTGCTGGCGCGCTTGCTGCCTTCTCGCCTTGGAAGATCAAAGGCGAGGGCGAATTGTGTCGAAAACATCGGGCTACGCTTCACGGGCTTCCCCCGATTGTTCGGTTTTGTACGGCGCACTGAAGAGGCGAGACTTCAGGGGGAAGGTCGTCCCCGATGGGGTGTGCATGCAGGCCTGCTGCTCCAGGAAAGTCGTCTCTTGACGGGTGGGTACAGAGTTTTTTTTCCGTCTTGTGCATGCGCCGGGACGGAAGGGCCGGTCGCCTTTGTGTCGCTTGGGGTGTTAATCCTCGACTCTCTCTTGTAGGTTGCCCCGAACTGCGGAGACAAACGCTTTGTCAAAACAGCACATTTACAGCTGTCGCTTCTGTTCAGCTGACCCGAACATAAGTCTCTTAGGAAAGGTGCCCACCTCTCTCGGGCGACTTTTTTCGTGCAGAAAAAACCGCCAACTGAACGCGTCGCCCAGGACACACGCGCAACACTTGCAAGCGGGGCGAAACGGAAGAGAGAGAGAAAAAGCGGGGGAAACGGAAGAGAGAGAGAAAAAGCGGGGGGAACGGAAGAGAGAGAGAAAAAGCGGGGTGAAAACGGCAGAGAGAGAAAGGGGGGGAACGGAATAGAGAAAGAAAGGGGGGGGAACGGAATAGAGAAGGAAAGGGGGGGAACGGAAGAGAGAGAGAAAAAGCGGGGGGAACGGAAGAGAGAGAGAAAAAGCGGGGGGAACGGAAGAGAGAGAGAAAAAGCGGGGGGAACGGAAGAGAGAGAGAAAAAGCGGGGGGAACGGAAGAGAGAGAGAAAAAGCGGGGGGAACGGAAGAGAGAGAGAAAAAGCGGGGTGAACGGAAGAGAGAGAGGAAGGCGCAGAAGAAGCGGCACGTGTAGACACAGCTAAACAGGATAAAAGGCGACAGGGAGAGCGATAGGGAGGACACAGGAGGCAGCAAGAGTCGTAGAGAGACAGGAAGTGAGGAAAAGGAGGGCGCGCTGAACGGCGGCAAAGGCGCCCGCAAAGCATGAGCACAGCCTGAGAGAAAAGTTCCCCAACACGCTTCCTGGAACGCTAGCTCGCTGTACTCTGGGGATATCTCTGTCTCGCCCCTAGGCGGACGCAAAAGCTCAAATACAAGGCAGGAATATATCAGGTGGGCTGTCTCTTTCCTTGTTTCGTGAGGGGAAGGCTGCCGGAGAGTCTTTCTGCGACACCGCAAAGAACGGCGCAGGTGGAGCGACGTGCACCCACTGGCACGCGAGGATGATCTTTGCAGAAAGAGAAGACAGAAGCGCAGGCGGGAAGACGCTGTTCCCAAACGAGGGGCCTCAGCCCAGTCGTTGTGCGCCACAGAGAACAACCCCTGCCTCCCGCTTTCCTGACGGTTACGCGGTTGAAAAGCACAGTCACAGGGACGGCGTCCGCTGAGGCCTTGCAGCATCGCAAACTCCCAATTTTCGAATCCGCGACAAAACGCCGCTCGCGAGTCCACACTTAAAAAGCATCCACCGACACGCTTCACATTGCTCCATATATATATATATATATATACACGACGCCAAGGAGAGAAACAGGTCAACAGAGAGAAAAAGTGCATTTTGAGGGCCCTTCAAACAAGCTGCGATTGCCGAGGGACACATGGATTGACAGATCCCCCTCGGCTTGGATCGGATATCGCAGTGCACTGCTCACTCCCAAATATATATATATATATATATATATATATATATGGTATGTTTATGTAGGTGCGTCCACGTGGTTGGTTGAGGTGCGAGAAGAGTTTTGGGAGCCCTGCGTTTGATTGTCTTTTTTACGGAAACGCCGGCGACGTGTGTGCCTCCCGTAGAGAGGCGAGGCGGATCTGGGCTCGGCTTTGCTCTCTTTTCTTCTTTGAAAGTCGTCGGCTGCCTTAGTTCAAGTCGAGAAAGAATTTCAATCCCTTCAAATCGTCGGGCACGATGAGGAAGTTGGACGGCAGCTGTCCGCCTGGGAGGGCCGGAGCATGGATCTCTGCCACGTAGGTCGGCGCCCCGCCTTCGCCGTTCTCGCCGAGGGCCGAGGGCATTTCCTGGAAGACGCGAGAGAGGGAGAAGAAAATGTGAAGAAAAACTGGACAGAACGTTTTGTGGGAAGAAGGATGAGAAGCATGCTGTTGCGGAGAAAGAACGCCGCCTCGCGTCAGAATGCGGCTTGGCGCATTTCGGGTTCTGCGTGGAAGGCGCTGTCTGTGCCGTCTGGTGCTTCTTTCGTTGCGCCTTTGAGTCTGTCTCTCTCCCAAAATGGCTCGGCTTTTCTTCTCCTTTTCTTCTCCTCTTCGTCTCCCTTTCTTCTCGTTTTCTTCTCGTTCCTAGCCGTCGCATCTCCGTGCCCTTCGCCCCTATACTCGTTCGCCTCTCGCTGCTTCACTCCTGCCCCAGAGCCGTCGTCTTGATCTCTTTCCCTGTTCTCTGTTCGTCTCGTCTCTCTCTCTCTCGCTGTCGTGTTTCTTCTCTCTAGAGCTCACCTCAACTTTGAAGACATGCAGCAGACAGGCGACGTTCGCAAACTTAACGAGGGCCGGGTCGCGCGTGGCAGGGACGCCGAGCAGGGCGTTCGCGAGTGACAGGGGATTTCCCGTCCACGGAGAGACGGCGATGGGCGACTGCCTCTGAGATCTCACGTAATCTGAGACCCCAAAACAAGCAAGCGAGACCACAGGCTGCCTGTCAGTTCAAAATCTTACATATTTATATGCACACGTAGGGAGATACATATATTATGTATGCATCTATCTACCCTTATGTGTATGTATGTATATATATATATATATATATATATAGAACAGCCTCCATGGAGAAAACAGGAATGTCTTAGTACAGACACGTACACAGATATGCCCATGCACATAGACAGGTCTATGTCTGTATGTACAGCGGAAAGAAAGCGAAGTGCTACATGCAGAGAAGCCGAGAGGAACGCGGCGGCCAGGCTGTTGCGCAGGAACGGAGAGGGCGCGCCGCCTCCGGCGCAGCAGGAAAGTGAAAACTGGAGAGGAGACGCGAGATGAGGCGGGGGCTCGCCTGTGTCTCTCCGGTTGTCTTTTTGCAACGGTGTTTAAACGGATCGAAAAGTCGCTTTGCAGCCCCAGGTCGGACACACACGGCCCTGGAGACCGGGCAAACAATAAAGCTGGCGTGTGTTGGGGAGCGTTTTTAAACTGGCGGCCCCACACCACGACACACTGGGACTCGACGGGGACTCCGGGCGCTCCGTTTAGAAGGCGACACAAAAACCCCTCACCTGCGGGGAGAGCAGACAGAGGCGCGAGCTTGACGACTTCGAGCCGCACGAGATTGTAGTCCGACAGCCGCAAACGCAGGGTCTGGGGCCGGAGACGGTTCCCGCCCTCGAGGCCCAGAAAGTAACTGAGGACCCGAGAGCGACGCAGCTGACGGAGCCGCGCGTTGTCGACCTGCGAAAGGAGAAAAGAAAGGCACTGCGTCTGCCGTTCACACACTACGTGGAGACAGACAGACATCGCAGAAAGACACGCCCCCTTTCGCGGAGGGCCGTCCCGCCTCAGCTCGACAGAGGTCGATGCCAACGCGGCGCAGACGAACGAAGCAAAAGCGAAACCAAAAGAGGACACGACGAGAAGAGAGGTTGGAAGAGCTGGAGAGAGAAAACGCGAAAGGTGAAAGGCAAGAGACACAAAGAGAGCAAGATCGTGAGCGACGCCCACAGGCCGCGAAAGGACACATCGAGACTGGTGGAAAGTGGCCAAGAGAGGGACCGGTGGACGCGCGTCCAACCCCTCGTCGTGAAAAACAACCCCGCGAAGCAGATCTCTGTATGTTACAGCTCTGTGAATCTGTGTCAGGTCTGACAGTCTTTTAACAGGACAGATTGGCGCGCGTACCGCGACTGCGCCCTCCATCTTCTTGAGACCAATCACTTCGATTCCAGGGTTGCGGAAGAAAGCGAGATCTTCCTCGTCTGTTTCGGGTCGCTCGGATTCCCGTCCAGCGCCCGCTTCGTCGTCCGGCGTTTTGGCGGCACCCCCTGGATCTGCGCTGTTCGCATCCGCCTGGGCGTCTGCCGGTTGCCGAGCGTTGCGGCTGAGAAGCCTGCTCAGTGCGATGTTCTCGTTCGCGGGCTCCTCGTACTTGCAGGAGTCCTGGAGCGCGTGGAGAAGACTCGGGTTGTCGACGACGAGGATGAGGTCGACGTTGAAGATGTCCACGAGGCGCGAGACGAGCGCGAGATTCGTTTGCGGCGGCGCGTTGATCAGCATCCCGGAAGCGGCGAGAAGTCGCTGGACGTCGCCCTCCTTCTCCTCTTCCGCCTTGACCACGCACTGCCTCCGCAGATTCTCCACGAACGCAGCGTACACGTTCGCGCTGAGGCACTCGCAGAGCCACTCGAACAGGTCGGTTGCATGCGCGGCCTGCGCAGGCGCGGCTGCGGCGTCGGAGTCCCGGCTGGCTGCGTCGAACGGCGCGAAACCCGGTCCCGCCGAGGCCGAAACGTCTGCAGGCGAAGACGGCGGGTCGGTGCGGCCGTAAAAATAGACGAGCGGAAACTCCGGCTCTTTCATAAAGTCCAGCGAATCCAGCACAGTCGCGCCCAAACACCCTGGAGGCAGATGCATCTGCGGCTTATCCGCGCTGCCCCTGAAGCCAGAGAGAGGAAGAAAGGAGACAAGAGCAGGTGAAGAGAGAGAAGAGAGACTAAGGCGGGGAAAAGCGAGCGGAACGCTGACGGCGCCTCAAAACAGAAGGCAAAAAAGCGGAGAGAAACGCGGCAGGGAGCCGCCGACGAGCCGCGCGCGAAGGAGCTGCGTCGACCAGAGAGACGGGCGCGCCGTCAAAGCCGCGAGATATCCACAGAGAATTCGTTTTCTCTTCTTTTCATCTTCGCGTCTTCCCTCCTTTGCGCCTCGGTCTGGACTCGCCCTCGAAGCAGGTTTCGGGTGTGCGTCTCCGTTTCTCGCCTTACCTCGAGTCGAGCTCCACATACACCGGAGTCCACCCCCCGCGTATCCCGTAGTTGGCCAGCACCGAACAGACCGAGCTCTTCCCACTGCAGCCGCTGCCGACGACGAGCACCTGCGACACGAACAGAGAAAAAGACCTTTCAAAGGAAATGCACACCGCGTGACAAGAGAGAACAAAACACCGGAACGAAAAGGGAACGAGGAAAAAGAGAAAGACGGGAGCAGGAGCATCGGATAACTCGTCGTCCGTCTCCGATAACGGCAGATTCCAGTCTCGCATCGCAGCAACCAGATAACTGAAAAAAGCGCCGCTCCCGACGATGTCTCATCTCCACTTCTCCTCGCATCCTCTCCCTTCTTCCTGAGATTCCCTTTCTTTCGCTGCCTGCCTCCTCTCCACGGTCGCCTCTCTCCGTCTCGGTCTCCCGCTGTCTGCATCTCGCTCTCCTTCGCTTGTCTCTCACACGGCCTACCCGGCTTCGCCCTCTCGCCCCTTTTTCTCTAGCTTTACTGTTGTCGCGTTTCTCTTCTCTCTTTTCACATGAGGGTCGGACTTACGCGGGGGCCGACTTCGCGCCGGAGCGCGGCGATTTGTCTGCGAGCGTCGAGGATAGAAGACAGGGCGAGGTAGTCTTTCATGGCTCCATTCGGAGCAGTGTACTCCTGAGAAGAGAAAAATCCGAGTCGAATGTCAGCGTCGGCAAGTGTTAGTGTCTACAACAATATATAAATGTAAACACATGCGCACAAGTACTGTCCAATATATAAATGTAAACACACGCACACAAGTACTGTCCAGAGTCTTTATTTGCACGTAAAGAGATTGACAGCTCTGTACGGGAAGAGGGGAGGACTCGCGAGCGCTGAAGTGTTTTATTCTTGCTGTTTCCTCGCGCTGTCCAGGCGGCCTGCGCCCTCCACGTCTCCGCATCTTGCGCCCTTCCCCCTCCCCCCCCCCCCCTCACACGTTTTTCTTCTTGTCGCTCGTCTGATGTATACCTGCTGAACGCGACCTCGCAGCTGGAGTGTACAGCCACCCCAGGAGAAAACCGCGAGACAACTTCCGGGCAAGAGGGGATAGTCCACGTCGGGGAGAAGCTCTGCGCCAAAGATTTCCGCAGTCCCAGAGAGCGCCCCGCGCACCGAGTCTTCCTCCTCGCGGCTCCGATGCCTGGCGCGCCCAGATCCGTGGCCTGCGTCCGGTCGCAGCACCTAAATGCGAAGTAGAAACACAAAGCCGAAAAGCGTTCACTTCTCAAACATCCAGAGAGAGACATGCACAAAGGAATGTCAGTCTGCGTCTTCATATATATACATATATATTTCTATATATGCATGTGCACCTACATATATACATATATATATATATATATATATTTAGGGGGAGAGAGATATAGCTGGGAATTTCCGCTTGTAGAGATCTCCTAAATGTATCGTTTACCTTGAGAACAGTTGTTTGTCCGGCGCCCCTGGCCGCGTTCCCGTCGTTTCTGCCGGGGTCTGACTCTTTGACGTCTTCCAACACGAGTCTCAGCTCGGTCATGGGGGCGAGGGTGCACAGGCGCACGGCGGCTGATCCTGCGCATCTGCCGTCGGCTGCGATTGCGGCGAAAGACGCCAGAGAAGGCGCCTTGTGGCTGCTGGTCCCCCCTCGCGCATGGCCTCGAAGCAGGTTTCTCTCCGCGTGTTTCCCATGCTTCCTCTCGCCAAAGCCCGAGGCGGGGACAGCCGCTGAGGCAGCGGGCGGGAGTGAACAGCGCGACGCTTCCAGCGAAGAGGCGAGTGCGCGATCCTCGCCGCGCTGGCGAGAAGAAACGCGCCGCGAACCCCCGTTGAGGGGTGTCTGCATCGTGCCCCAAGCCGGAACCGGAGACGCCCGACGAAGAGAGAAGAAGAGAAAGGGAGAAGAAGAGAAAGAAAGAAGAGAAAGGGAGGAGAGAAAGAGAGAGGGAGACGAAGAAGGGAGACGACGGGGACGGGAGGAGGAGAGCCAAGAAAAGAAGACAGAGAAGAAAAGGAGGGAGGACAGAACGAGAAAGGGAGAAGAAGCGAACGTGGAGGGAAGCAGCAGCAGAAGAAAGGCGATGCAGGGACAAAACAGGCGGTAACTGCGGAGAACGGTTTCCAAAAGAACGAAGAAAGGACGACAGCCAAGATCAGGAGATCGAGGAACAGCTGAAAGATCGAAGACTCTATCCAGGGAGAGGCCTTTGAGGACGACGCCACAGCTTCACGTCAGCCCGTCCACACTCCTCCCCCCTGAGAAAGATGCTCTACTCCCTCATTTTTGATTTCACGTCTCTCTTTCTTGCCGTTGTTTTCGATCTCCCACCTTCGGGGTGTAGGCGGCCTGTTGAGTCCAGTTTCCTTGCTAGCCCACGCATGAATCTAAAACCAGCATCGTCTCCTTTCCTTCCCCTCGCTGCACTCCCATTTCATCTGTTTCTTCACCTCTCTCCCTCGGCGCGCGTATTCGGGTTCAAACTAACTGCTGCCGACTTTTCAAGATTCTCTCTCGCCGTTTCGCCTCTTCGCCTTTCGGAATCTCCCCTGGTAGGGATGCCGAGGCTTACCGCTGTTCCTTTCCGGCGAGGGCTATCCTGTGCTAGCGAGGCGCCAGGTCTCCTGCGCCTTGTCAGCGCTCTGGAAGCTGTGAAAGAGAAAAAACGAGAAAAGGGGGAGCGGGAGACACGGAGGGCCGGAGAAATGGCGAGGAACCAGGAGGAGAAAAGGGCGAAGCAAGGGGACGGAGAAAGGGGAACGAAAAAGGGTGAAACAAAGAAGAAAGAAGGAAGCAAAAACGACAACAGACTCTGCGAGAGAAAGAGAAAAGGAGTCCGGCAAGAAGCAAGACGGATCGGGAAGAAAGAAGGGGAGAAACAGGGGAAGAGAATTTGGCTCGTAAATTTTCATGTCACAGAAGATACCACACGATCGACCCCTCTTTTCCCGTCTGTTTCGGCCCTCTGAGGTCTTTGAAAGAAAGGAAGATGAAGAAAACCTTGGGGAAACCGAAAAGGACCGCATGCATCTCTGTTTTTCGTGTTGCACGGCCGAGACAGCAGAGACACCGGCTGTTTACGCGCATGCAGCTTCAGAGGCCTTATTCTCACCGGACTCATCAAAACAAGAGAATGAAGAGATCCTTTTATCGTTCTCTTTCTGTGTTGCCCAGAAACTCTGGGCTGCCTTTGCCAAGAGAGCTTTCCCCACTGCCTCGTGCCCGTGCCCAACAGGATCACACTCCGGGGGCATTGGTCTGGACTTCTGGCGAGTCGTTCAGGCTCAGAGAAAACCTGATTGAGAGACAAATTCCCAGACACACACACGTTGACAGCCACGTCTACTCTCTTGAAAAGTGGCCAGGATCAGCCGAGATGTTCGCAACAGAAAGCACATGAGTCGGTCTTTACGGCTTGTTCACCTGTTGTGAAGAACTTTTCAAATGGAAACAAGCGACTGGCCCCTCCTCCTCTCTTTGATTTCTCTGATCCACCTTCTTCGGTGCTCGAAATGTAATGCACGTCTACACAGCTACATGCAAATATATGTATATACATATGAGCCCATTTACATATGCACACGAACGCAGCTTACATATATATATATATATATATATATATATATATATATATATATATATACATGCACATCTATGAATAATACCCAGGTAGATCTACGTGGCTGACACCTGGTTGGCCAGAGAGAATGGCCAGAAGGGGCATCTGTGTGTCACGGGGAGATTTCTCTGTCTCGGTAAACCTTGCATGCAGCTTCCGAAAAATCGGAAAAACGGAGATGCACTGGGGGAAAGCATCCACGATTGAGAGAGGTTCCGCCTGTGAGGAGCACCCAGGGAAGACACCACGGAAATCCCAGGTGCCAGTAGCAGGCTGTGTCTCTCAGTTCCACGGGTCTGAACCTGAAAAAAGGCGTCCGTTGTCGGAACATTTCAGGTGGAGGAGAGACTGATACATGTCAAGGGGGTATTTCTCTGTGGAAAGCCTTGACACAGTGAGGCAAGAACAACGTGCACAACTCTCTTTCTCCATATATATATATATATATATATATATATATATTGAGGTAAGTGTATGTATAGGTACACATATAGATAAACGTCTGTCGAGTGTTTCACCCAATTGTAGTTGGAAACAATCTATAATCTTATTTGGGTTTTATAGTTAGCTTCGTCCAGTGTGGTTTCCATCGCAAAAGACGCACGGTTTCGTTTGAAACGAGGCCATTTCGCTGAAGCCAAAAAATATCAAAGGAAGCCGCGAGCTTTGGTCTCAATGCTGTCTCGCTTCTTCATTGTCATCGCAAGCAACGACTGGGAGCGGACGCAACCTCCCGTATCTCTCGAATCTCCCTGGTTGCCCCTCATATCGCTTGCACGTCGTCTCGGAATTGGGCGAATTCGTGCTTGGTGTCCACAGTGCCTTTTAAAGTCTTCTCACAGTGGCATTTCCGTGTTTTCCGTCTCTAGTCGAGAGGCCGCAGAGCAGCTCGCGCAGGGTGTCGTCCCGAGACGGAATCTCATGTGCTGAGGAGAAAAGCTTTCTATGTCTCCATGCCAAAGAGCCGCTTACAACCCCCCCTCCTTGTCGTCTCCAGTGTGTGCTCGTGCGTCCCCGTCTCATGTGCGTGCCACTGGCGAGGCGAAGACTCGCTCACGTGGAAAAAACGTCCTGTCAGTGAGCGCACATCGACATGCATATACATATATATATATATATATATATACGGGGCAGCATAAGGTATACGCTTTTCTTTGAGCTATATTTATGTCGCGTTGAACGTTGATCTTCTGTGATTAACAGAGGTGGATAAAATGCGACTTTAAGTGGGGGGGGGGGGGGGGGGGTTGGCTTTACCTACAGGGCTGCTGGAATCAAAATGAAAGTAGATCTGTAAAACTATCCAAGTACAACCTGTGACCAGCTACCGTTACATATATCGACGTAAGTCTATGGAGTCCATCCATACACCGAGCTTTGAGCTGTGGCCGTACGCTTCATAAAACTTTGAGTAGGGACCCAGCGCGAACAGATCGTCACTGCGTTGCCCTGCATGCAATTGAGGTGAAAAAGCGCCGGGGAGAAGAGCGCAGTCTGTGAGGTGCACGCAACAGCGTAAAAGACTGCCCAGGCGGAGACACGCACACGTGCTCGATCGGTCTATTCAAATACAGTTCGACTTGAAATTCCCGATGAACGAAATTCCCAACCGGTGATATTCGCGAGTAGAATGGCCACGCTCTTGAATTCTGCTACCTTTGTCTGGTCCATATCTGAGTGTGAAGAGCCTCTGCAGTGTGCATGGGGGTGAATCTTTTTTATCCCTTATATTATCTATGTTTATTATGTGAGATGCGAGCTATACATACCCGAGTCTTGGTTTGCCAGCAGTTTATGACTTGAAATGTAGTCAGTGGATGGGTTATTCTTGAGTACATCGTATGGGCTTCTTTTCCGCTAGAGAATGGAAACAAAGTGGGCTGACTCGGAAGGCAGGCATCAGCTGCATGCACTTGCACATTAGGTCTTTGTCCTTGGAAGTTCCTGAGCCTTTCAGGGAAGAAGCAACCCGCTGCGCCCGCCTTTTCTCGCGCCATGTGGCAGCCCAGACTCTTTCCTCGGAGACACAGGAGAGAACACGTGAACGAAAAAATCACACCGAAAGGAACAGGCGCCGCGTGTCCGGAGACGAAAAATGACAAGACGTAGAGAAGGACTGAAGGCGACTGTCAAAACAGATTTTGGAGGCCGAAGATGAAGATCGATAGAAAACAGATGCCGCGGGAGAGAATGAGACGCTCGAGGTCTTCCGCGTCCTCCACAGGGAGAAAGCAATTATCCGGCCATTCGTTTGCACACAGAAACGCGCGAAAGACTACGGGACATGACACACGGGGAAGGTGAGAGCAAAATGGGACGGACAGCCGGTCACACTCCACCTGGCTTCGCTGTGTTCATACACAGCCCGGGTGGCCAGTTAGCTTCCCTCGCTCTTCCTCCGTTTGTCCATGACACAGACGTGGATCCTCAGCAACATATATACGAAAGAGATGGATGCAGAAAACTCGCGTTCGAGAGAAAAACGCACTGCCACAGGTGTCTTGTTTAGCAAACAAGAATCGGTAAATCTTGCATCTGTATGTAGGTGTGTGACCTCGCACAAAAGCTTAATCAGCAGAAGCCAGCAGACAGAAGGCACGATGCATGGAAGAAGCGGCGAGGACGGAACGAAAAACATTGTCACAAAGATGGACGTGTCGAGTGCGTGGCGGATCACTGGCTGCCGTGAGGGCCAGTCAACCAGGAGCTCTTTCAGAGAGGAGACACGACTATTCGAATCGCCCTTGAAACGCGCGTCTTGCTCGTGTTTTGCTCCTTTCCTCCCGACCCTCGTGTGTCCATGTCGCCATCTCCTTCCCGACTTTCTTCCCTACGCCCGGATTTCCGCTTTCTCCCCTCATGCCCCTCCAGAGGTACCCGAAGCCCCGGGGCGGCCCCCACACAAAGCATTCATAGGTTGGGCTCGGCTGGGATGGGGCCCGGAGACTCCTGTCTCCTTCGCGCCAGAAAGGCCGTCTCCCACGGAGCCGCCCCCTCTCTCCGTCGATCCACCTGTCCCCTGAGGGCCTCTCCCACCGGACTCCCTTTCGAGCCTGGTGCCCGCCTCCAGCGCGGCGCGCGAAGACTTTTCACCGTCCCCCAGGTCCGCCTCTCGCCCCGCGCGCGCCCCACGCGAGACGGGGCTCCACGGTCCTCCGGACTTCGCGCCGCCATTCTCGCCACGGGCACTGACGGGGGACGACGAAGAGTCGCTGTCCTCACTCAACGACCTGAGAAAAACACAAGACCCGGACAAGAGCTTCTGGGAAAAAAGGAGAGTGAGAACGATGCCGCCGCGCTAGAGCCACCGGGATGGGCAAAGGTCGTGGTTCTTTGTTGGAAAGATCACCAGGGCAAAGGAAGAACAGAGGGTCACAAGCGTGTTTGGAAAAAACCCAGAGAAGTGAACGGCCTTTTGGGGAAGTGCCTGCCACGACGATGTGTGTGCGACGCATTTGCGCACGCGTCCAGAGATAGCAAATGCGGAAGAACAAAGCCGGGCATACACAGCTACGAAGAACGGCGCAACAGCCCGCTCTAGGTACAGCCCCGCAGCCACGTCAACTGTCGCCCGCCGTTTTCCTCCAGCTGTGGTGGATTTCTGAGGTCTGCTCTTGACCGACCTTCCTGGCTCTCGGCTTCCTTTTCAATAGGAAATTCTCCTCACCTTGACTGGCTTTTGTATCTGTCCATTCGTGCATCGCGCCCTCCATCGTCACCAGATTCGTTGCCTCTTCTTCCTAGCCTTCGCCTGCCGGCCTGTCTCCCTCGTCCCCTTGGCCCTTCTCTGAGCCCGAACACTCCATCTTCACCCCGAGGCCCCATTCCTCCTTGACCTAGCGGCCCTTTCTTGTCCTGGCGGCTGGGGCCTCCGCCCCACGTGTTGGCTGTATCCGCTAGTTGGGCTCCACTCGGGCGGCCGCGGACTGGCATGCGCGCTCCACTCCGACCTCCCAGTCCGTCTCCTCTCTCGACCGGGTGCATTTCGCGCCCAAACGAAGGCTCACGACTGCCGGCCTTTCTGCCCCCAGGCGGCCTGTAGGGCGAGGGAGCCCCGCCGCGTCTGTCTCCTCGGGCCCGCGAACCCGGAAAGCCCCCGCGGTGCGGGTAGTCGTCGTCTCTGTCTCTCATTTCCTCTTCCAGTCGGATGGACCCGCGACGACCGGCCCCGGGGCGCCCAGGGCCTCGGCTCCGACTCCCTCCCCTGCTGAGCCTGCCGTCTTCCACGGAGTTCCGGTCTCCACTTCTGGAGACACTTCGGCGCCTCCGGCGCGAAAACGGAGACCCGCGCTCGCCCGAGTCAGGTCGTGCCGGCAACCCCCGCGGCCGAGGCCTGCCGTAGGCTGCTCCAGGCTCGCTGGAGGAAAGGTCGCGATCGTCTCCAGAGAGCCGGCGCCGGCCGCGGAGTCCTGGCGGCACTCGCCTCGGGCGCCCTGGGGAGAAAGAGCTGCGGTCAGAGTCCGAAACCGACGAGCGTCTCCTCGAGCCGGAGCGCCTCGCGCATCTGTCTCCTGGTCCCCCTCGTCTCCCGTCCAAAGAAGGTCGCCTCGGTCCGTCTCTGCCACTCCTCTCCCGCGACAGGTCGCGGCCGTCTTCCTTCTTCCTGGAAAAAGACGACGAACGCCAGCGAGGGTTACTGCGACCGCGCGGCGACCGTGAGGACGAAGAAGGACGGCGTGGGTCCGCCCCCCGCTGGGCAGGAGGCCCCGAGCTCGGGGCCTTGCGCCGCGTGCCGGAGGGCGAGCGCGAGAGGGACGCGTCCACGCCCCTTTTGGGCATTTCTCTGTCTTTCAGTGTCTTCCGGCGCTCCGTGGACGGCGAGCGAGACGTCCCCGAGCTGAAATCGCCTCTCTTGCTCGATGGCCCCTCCTGCCTCCTCGGGCTCCGCGACTCGCGGCCCCTACCGTCTCTTTCCTTCTTGGAGTCTTTGGTCGAGGGCGCAAACCCCGGACTGCTCGGCCCGCCGCTCGCATCCTCCGCGTACGCGACGCCGTTTTCGCCCGCGTGACCCGGCTTCTTTTCGTCCTTGACACTCAAGGGGGCCTCCCCAGGCCCAGTTGTCTCCCTCGGCGACTTTTCCAAAACGTCTCCACTGCCCGCGAGCTTCCTAGCACCTGCGTCCTGAGACACACTCCGACTCACGCGCTTCCCGCCCTTTCTTCCGCTCCCTCCCTCGCCTTCTCGGTCCGTCGCCCTCGGGGACATAGACACCTCCCGGTCGTCCCCCTTCTGCTCGGCCTTCTGTGCGCTGGGGGTCGGGGCCTGGCGCATCTCGTCCACGGCGTCGTCGGGCGAGCGACTGATGCTCCGTCGTTGTTCTACGCTCCTCAGGGCCCCCGACGCACCCGCAAGCACCCTGTCCTTGGCGCCCTCTGAGCCCATCCTTCGACTTTCTTCGCGTCTGTCTACGCTCCTTCTGCGTCCCGACGAACTCCGGAGAGGCCGCGACCGAGACCGCGACGAAGCGCCGCGCCTGTCTCTGCCGCGCAGGAGGCTTCGCCCAGAGCCGCCCCCCGCTGCACACCCGCGCGGGGCAGAAAGACTGCGAGACGAGTCCCGACCACGCTCCGCTCTTTCTTCCCTTCTCCGCTTGCTAAGCGATCCGCGACGGCCCGGAGACAGGCTCCGCCGGCTCGCACTCCCGCGAGGCGGCTCCGCGCTGCTGCTGCGGTTTCGACGACGGCGGCGCGACGAGCGGCCTAAGGGGAAAAAGAAAAGCCACGCTCGCAACGAGTTGTGACAAAAAGACTCGGAGCCGCGTTCTTCGCAAAGAAACCTGCCGGCGCCGTCGGCAGTCCGAGGGGCTCTGGCCCGCCGCTTCCTTGCGGGTGTGTGCGTGAACGGTTCGGTCCAAATCGCTCACCTCTACTTCGGCTGCTCTCGCGCTTCGGCCGACTCTTCAGGCCGTTGGGGCCCTTCAGTTTGTCCTCGATCTCCATTTTCGCGTACTTCACCTCCTTCAGCTTGTTCTGCAACGCTTCTTGCTGCGCCTCCGGAGTCTGCTGCTGTTTCAAGACGGCGAGAATCGGCGGCGGCGGGACGTCAAAGAGAACGCCGTCTGGGTCGCGGAAGGTCACCAGAGACTGCGATGCCTTGATGCTGGGAGCAGGCAAAGCGTGCACAAGGAAACGGAGACAAGTTGACACCAAAGCCCGCGCTCCCCTCGAGAACCCCAAACGCCCTCACACAGCCGTGCCCACCTGGTGCGCACACGGCCACAACCTCGATCAGTCTGGCCCTTTCTGCTTGTATCTTCCGGCAGTATAGATACACGTGGAAGGGAAACGTACAGGACTCATACACACGCGTATGCACACATATATAGATGCGCGTGGAAGGGAAACGTACAGGACTCATACACACGTGTATGCACACGTAAGACGAATATCAAAATGCACGCAGAGACCAAGCATGTCAAAGCATATCAATAGAGATATGCATGCAGTTGCCGGTAAAATATGTGAGCGTCTCCGCGCCTCTTCCTGTCTTTCTCGCGCCGCGGCCAAACCACGAAAAGGAACTTACGTCAGCGTCAGGTTGCCAATCGGTTTCCCGTCCATGCCTCGCACAAACTGCGCCTCTTCAGCGGTCTCGAACTCGACGACGGCGAACCTGCGGAGACACGGGGGAGAGAGCACAAAGGTTTCAGATGCATGAATGATCGAAATGACTACACGTTAATAGACACAGAAAACGTCCAGAACCCAAAACGAACACAATAAAACACATGAGAAACTACGTATGCGTCGAACGGGGATGGTGCAACAGGTGCGGAACGAAGTCGGGCAACACGCACAACGGCGGAGGAGAAAAAGCGTTCCCGGTAGCAACTCCGCAGAGAGAGTGTGCCGGAAGGTAGACTGAGGCAGAAAAGACCTCGCGAGGAAACAGAGGCAATTGGGCGAGGGAGACACAACGCGAAACGGAGAGAAGGAAGCGGCATTTACACACATACGCAGAGACGGGTGAAGACTGAGTCGCTGGCGAAGGACGAATGTGGAAGGCTAGGGACTCTCAGGATGTCTGAAAGGCACTCTAAAGAGAACTCAGCAAGACGCATACGTTGAGTTTTCCCTTTTTCTCCTTTCTGTTCTCTTTCTTTCCGGCTCCTCTGCTTACTTGGATTTTTTCTCTGGATGCTGATCCACGCGGAGGTCGGAGATTTTCCCGAAGTCCCGGAGCAGCAAGCGAAGCTCTTCCTTTTCATACTGAGAACCAGCGCATCGCAGCGCATCGCTGACAGTCGTCCGTTCGTGCGTGTTTCCCGTCTGATTCTTCATCTGATAAACACCCCGGACGAGGTGTCTTTACCAAGCGTCTCTTTCCCCGCTCTCTTCTTCACAGGAGGCCCTTCCATTCCCCGCGTTCCCTTCGTTGCTTCACATCGGTGACAACTTTTCCAAACGCCGTTCATTTTCCATCTCTCTACCCACGGAAACAGTCCCTTGTTGTTTGCGGCTCTTCCCGCGCCTTCTCCTTTCTCTCCCTTCCCTTCCGCTTGTTGTGTCTCAGTCTCGACCGACCTCTCGGACCTCCCTGGCTAGCCGCTCAAGGTAACTACGCCACCTCACCCCACCTCACGACACGCGGGTGCGACCATCCCTCTTTTCGGCTCTTTTTCCGTGTTGGGAAAACAGTGCTTTATCTCTTGCTTTCTTTTCCGTCGCTCCGTCGAGGCGCCGTCTGCACATCTCTGCGACTCACCTCCTCGGGGAAATTCTCGACAAACAGAGTGCGCCCAAGCTGCTGGAGCTCCGTCTCCTTGTAGGGACACCCCGTCACCAGCGAGGCCGCAGCGGGAAGGAGACCGCCGGCGCCGGGGCCGATGGAGACACCTAGGCCTAACTCCGTCTTCTTCTTCTCGGCGAGGATTTTCGCCTGCAGAGCTGCTGATTGAACCGCCTGCAAATATCGGAAACACACGGCAGAAAACAAAACGGCCTTTCCCCAGAAAGGAGGGACGCACAAACATCAGGGAAACGAGAAACGCGACCGAGGAAAAAACCGGCACGTGCGCCCCCGAAAAAGCGAGAGGCTACCCAAAAATGCCTCTCGCCTTTGCATCTTCTACCTGCATAAGAAGCCTCAGTCGTCGTGCCCGCACGTGTCCCCTTTTTTTGGCTCGAGGGCACCGCGCGCATCCGTATTCCCACTGGTCTTCCCCCCCCTCTTGTCTGCCATCCGATGACTTACCTGCAAGTTGCTGAGGTGGTTCTGCATGGCGATTTCGACCACGCTCATTTGGCTGTTTAGCGGCATGGCCCCAAAAGCCGCGGCGCCTCCGGCCTGTCCCCCCAGCGCCGCGACCGCGCCCGCGGTCGCTAGTTGGGCTCCGGCTCCGAGGGCACCCGCGCTGTTGGCTTCGAACTGCTGGAGTTGGAGCTGCTGGAGCTGCTGGAGCTGCCGCATGCCTTCGCCAACCGCAGGCTGTGCCAAGCCGACCGGCTGCTGGACATTCAGAGCTGCTTGTTTCGCGAGGGCCTCGAGAGAAGCGGCAGTGGAGCCCGAGCCGCTGGTCGCGAGGGCCTCCGGAGGGGCGATGAAGGTCCCGCCTCCCGCGGGCTCCACGACCGTCACCACCATGGGGACATTGAGGAGGGGCGTGTTGTTGAGCTGGGATGCGGCTGTGATCCCTGCGGAGTCGCGAAACTCGAGGACGCAGTAGCGCTGCGCAGGGTTGTTCGTGTAGGCTTTGAAGCCGATGGTGAGGATTTCTCCGCAGTGCGAGAAGATCTGGCGAATGTGGTCCCCGGTCACCAACGGCGATAGATTCTTGATGTACAAAATATTCGCCGTGCTGTACAGGGGAGCACGCACAGACGCGCCCCCCACGGCAGAGCTCCCCGCCAGCATGCTGTCAAGGGACGCCGCAGAGAGAGAGCAAAGAGGAGAGAGGCGGCGAGGAAGAACAGACTCAGCGGCGCCCGTTCGCGAGTAGCCACGGGACGAGGTTGAGGGCGCAGGAACTTGAGGCGACTCGAGACGGTCGAGAAAGGAAGACGGAAGAAAAGGAGAACGGAGACGAATCGCGGAAACGCAAATACGAATGCCGGAGAGACAGAGACAGAGAGGGTTACAGGCAGAGGAGACAGGATTACAGGGAACGCTTAGAGGCGCTGAGTTCTTTTCACGCAATCTGTGTTGGGGGGGGGGCGGCAAGTCCCCAGAGTGTCGACAGCGAAGATAGAGAGACGGAAAACAGACGAAAGGAACGGGACTGGTCGCGCGTCGCGAAGGAATTCAACCGGAGGCAGACGGAAGGTGAGCGCAGATGGTGCGCGTTTTCGATGGGGAAGCGGGGCGAAGGGTTGAACTACGGGGCAGAGAGACACTCACTGCATCTCGAGAAGGAAACGACGGCCGCGAGGCGCAAACATGGGCGGACGGAGACGATCGTAAGAGTCCCTCAAAAATTCAGCGAGAGAAAAGGCGAAAGACAGCGAAGATCTAGGGCGAAACTCGCGTCGAGAGCCGGAGACGCTTTCTGTGCCGTGGACCCTTTGCGATATCCGGTTCTCTCAGGAGCAAGATCCTAACGGATTCTCCTCCGGACTGGGGGATGAGAAAAATCAAACGTTTTGGCTCCTCGCCGCTTTCTGTGTCCCCGAAGCTCCGGCGTTGTCCCCCCCCAGCACTAAAACCGCATGGGATCGCCGCACACGAGTTGGAAGGCGAAAGGCGCGGGCTGCAACGCGACGTTGAGAGGCACTGGAGACCAGCATCCACCGCAGAGAGTGATTCTCGCGAGAAGGAAAAAGAGAGAGACAACTCAACTTTCTCCAGCTCTCAGCTCCGCGCTCAGCACAGGCGCGCACGTCGACGGAGCGTTTTCCTCTCGTACCCGCCCACACCTGCGCCGGCGGAAAACCCAGTGGGAGACGACGATGTTTCGCAGTTGGAAGAGAACAGAGAAAGGAAAAGCGACTGAGACGTTGGACACGCCGCTCGCCAGCAGAGAGACCGAATGCGCGCACAGCGAACCAGGCGCGCTCCTGTTTGTGCTCTTCGAATTCTCCAATTGCCCCGCGATATCCCTTCCCCCCCCTTGTCTATTTTCTCAGGGGCGTGGGCCGCGCACGCGCTCTGGAGGGAGGAAAAGGGAACCTCGGGAACAGCTGTTGCGCGGGCGGTGCCTGGAACCGAAAAACGCGTAATCCCCGCGTCGCGGCAGTTCCTGGAGACACTCAGAAAACTCCTCGGAAAACCCAAGAGTCGTGGAAACGAAAGGCATCGCTAGCGGCTTGGGTGAAACGCCGGCAGAAAAAGAGCGGGGACGCGCCGCACGCAGAAGGGAGTATCACACGGCGCTGAAAATCGACTGCGCGTTCCGTGTGCGCGCGCCGCCTTTTGCAGGAAAAAGCCGCGAACTCTGTTGAGTCAAGTCGCTTTACACACCCAGAAGAAAACGCGTTTCCCCAGAAATTCCCTCGCGAGCAAAAAACAGTCGTTAGGGCGCGAGAGGCCGGCACGAGTCTTTGGACGCTCGCGGGAAAAAACGGTCCGTGCAACGGCGAGCGCGGCTTCGCCAGGCTCTCGCTCGAGGTTTTCCCGCCGCTGTTTTCGAATCCAGATAGAGAGCATCGGTCGAGAAACCCATCGAAAAACGCCAGCCGGCAGCGTCGGTCTCTCTGAATGTTCGGAGCTCACTACTGTGGCCTGGCCCAGGGCGTTCAGTTGGCGAGTTTCTCGCCAAAACGGATCAGGCGTCGGCGCACAAAAGTCCAGAGTCCCTCCTCGCTTTCTAACACATCGCGCACCCTTTTTTCTACTCAGAGAGGAGCCCGCCGCCGTTGTCGCAGAAAACTCCACAAATCGCGCAGTTTTGAGGCGCAAAAAGGAACGCGACGTCTTCTCGCCTTTTGTGTCTCGAGCGGCAACGCATCCCGCCTCTTGGTCCTTTCCGAGTCAACTCTCGTCTTTTTGGGGGGGGGTTGCTCGGCCCCGCCCCCCTCTCTCTCTCTCTGTGGCTGTTTCGAGACTTGCGAGAAAACGCCCCGATTTGTGTTTGCCCCGTCCTTGTGCCGCGCCAGTCCGCGAAACAAAGCGAGAGAAAGAGAGAGACACACGAAACGAGACACTCAGAGAAACCTGCGCTTTTGCTCGGGCGGTTCTGGTGTGCACGGCGTGCGCGTCGAAAACTTTCCGCTTCGCGAGAAAACCTAGACGGAGAGAGCAGCGAGGGCAGCCCAGCCGGTCTTTGAATTTTTCGAAAATACGCAGCGACAGAGAGGCGCCTCTGGGGGTTTCCCGACGGCGCCGAAATCCGGAAATGCACGTACAATACAAATGTATCGATCGCTACAACGTATGCATTCACGCTGCGGTTTCGGTGGAGTTCTGGTTTTTGTCTTTGCAGAGCGCTCCCAAGTGGCCGACGTGACCGCTCGCGCAGAGGCTTCCGTTTTTGCCGTGGCTGAGGGCCTCAGAATTGTGTTTTTTCATTGCCTTTTCCCCGAAAGAACTTTACTCCGGTGGGGGCGGGCGTCACTTGCGGTGCCGTCGCGTGAATGCCGCGTCGACTGACCGGGAAGGTTCTTGGGAAGCACAAACCGTCATCGCACGAGCGACCGGCGCAGAGAGAGATATTTGGACCTTCCAGCGGAGTCGTTCTCTCGTCTTTTCTCTTTTTTCTGGCAAAAACGGATGCTCAGAGTTTCCCCAGGCGCTGTGCGCGACACCGCGCATCCTAACTGTCCCTGGAGCCGACCGTGGTCGTAGCTCCCGCCTTGCGAAAAATTCAGTTCGGCAAATCCTTTTTTCAAACGTGAAACAGCTGCTTGCCCCGCTGGCGCATTGCGGGTAAGTGCAGGCTTTCTAGCCGTGGGCCGTAACGGGAATTTCCGTCCACAGAAAAACCGGAAATATCTCACGCCTTTCACGGACACCAAAGGTCGTCTTTCCCCCACTCTCTATCTCGCCAAAATCGCGTCGTCTCTGCGTTCTTTGCTCTCTGACACACGCCCCGCCGTTGAAGCCATCCGTCGTCTGGGACGTTCGCCCGGCGCCTCGCGCCGTGTTGTCCGTGCTTTCCCTCGCCAGACGCGAAGAAAAGGGAAGAGGCGCGAGGAACAAAAGAGAGAGTTGGGGAGACGCGGGAGGAAAGTTAAAACGATCCACGTGTGCGAGAAGACCGGAAAGTTCGGCAAACATCTCTCATCTCCAAAGGGAAGACTCCTCTTACGTTTTTCCCTCGTCTGTGTGTGTATACAGGCCGTCTCCGCAGCTTTAATCTCGTACGTGATCGCTGTCCGTTGCCCCGCCCCCTTTCTGTGCTTCCCGCGTAGACGAGGAAGACTCTTTGTGCTGCCTTCTCTCGGCTCGCGGCGCTCTTCACTTTCACGGCAATCGAGTTCTTCTTCGCCGCTTACCTTTTCGAACAGGGTCAACACGGATTCCCCCGTTCCACGTTTTTATGCTCTCGGGACACCGAGCGGCACACAGCGAAGATCGCGTCACGTTCCTCTCCTCTGTGCTCCACCTACACCGCATCCCAGCTTCGCCGCTTAACGTTTTCGACGTGCAACGCGTCTTCTCTATCGTCTTTTCTGTCTTGCTCTTCCTTCCTCGTTCTCTCTGTGTGCACGCCTTCGAGTGTGTTTTGTGGCCAGGAAGGCCTGTGTGTAGCGCGGATGCACTGCAGAGACCCGCGTTCTTTCTGCTCTGTTCTGAACTCCCTTAGTCGCGGAATCTTTCCCGGAAACACCCCCACGGCACTTTGGGAAAATGGCTTCGCCCTCTGGCGAGCCGGGCGGTCCAGACGCGAGTGGACGCGCGTGCCTCACAGACCTCGCGACGAGGGCGCGGGCTTCGCGATTCAGCGAGAGGAGCGTCTCAGAGAGGGGACAGCGTGGAGAGAGAGGCAACGTGGAAGGACCAGGGGAGGAGGGTTGGGGGCACGAGGCGAGGGGAGACGCGGCTGCAGGGATCGAAACATTTTCGGCATCCTGCGAAGACTGCAACGCCACGAGGCGTTCAACCGAGAGCGAGAAGGTGGACGAGGATCTCGGCGATGAAGAAGCCGCTGACGAGCTGGCGTCGGGAAGCGGCTTCTTCTTTGCTAGGAATTCTGCCTCGCTCGTCTCTTCAGTTCGCGGAAACGTGGATCTTTTCAGTTCTTCACTGCCGGACGATTTCCGATCTGAAGCGCGAAGCATCTCTTCTGGATCGCCGCCCACGGCGCCGCCTTCCCGTCACCCGCCCGCGATAAACTCGGGTGTGTCTTCCTGTCTCTCCTCGTCTTCGGCCTCTTCCTCGGCAAGTTTCCCGCCTTCCTCCAGTGCGTCTCGCGCAGTCTCCTCGACAGGGCCATCTACAGAGACTCAGCACGAGTGCGAACCGTCGTTTTTGGATTTCCCGCTCTCTCCGTCCTCCGCCTCTTCTCTCGCTTCTTCCTCTTTGCAGCCTTCCGTTAGCGTCTCTGGTTCTAGCCTTTTCTCTTCTTCCGAAGGGATGGATGCACTAGGCGCGTCTGCGGTTCCCCTTCTCTCGAGCACTCCCGCCGGCGACGCTGCTGGAGCGTCTCCTGTGCCGTCCCCGGCTGGCGCCGCAACTTCCTCCCCCCGCGCCGAAGACCCGTCGAGCGTCGCTTCTGTGCTGCCTTCCTCGGCTGTCTCGAAACCCCGGCCGTTGTCTGTGGGCCTCGCGCGCCCAACTCCCTCGCGTGCTCGCGCCCCCGCGGACGGACGTCTCGCAGAAGGAGAGACAGAAAGCGTCCCTTCGACGCCAGTGCAGGACGAGAGAGGAGAGAGAAGATACACCTCGGAAGGCGACCCGCGGAACGAAGCGGGTTCTCGGAAAGAGAGAGATGGCAACGAGGAGGCGAGACGGCTGGTCTCCGGATTCGCCGTGAGCACTTGCGACGCAGAGATGAACGCTGTGCAGGCGCCACAGGGGCCGTCGAGGTCCCAGCTGCATGCGGAGAGCGCGGACGCGGAGGTGTTAGTCGGGGCGGCGGCGCTGAGGAAGCAGTTCTCGCACGCGCATGCGGGTGACCCCTATTCGACTTCTGGTCTTTCGTGTGCGTCTTCCTCCGTTGTGCCGTCTCCTCGTCGCTCGCCGCCCGCCTTTCCCGCGTCTACGGCCGCATGCGCTTCCAGGGATCCCTCCCCCCCGCAGCTGCACGGGGCAGGGGAGTCTGCAGGCGAGGGCGAGGGACCCGCCGAGAACGAGAGAGGCGGACCACGGGTTCAGCCTGCGTCTCTGGCTGGTCGGCGAGGCCGGTCGGAAGTGGCGGAGGACGAAGGAGCAAAGAGAAGAAGAGACGCGCACCAGGACGTCCGAGGAGTCCTAGAGGAAGAAGCTGGGAAAGGGTCATCCGACGGCTGCGAAGATTCTCAGAGAAGCACTCTACGCAGTGCCGCAAGCAGCGCGCTGTCCTGGGCAGAAGGCAGACTTCGCTGGTTTGTGGGGCGAGACTCCGCGAGCGAAAGCGAGCGCGGGTTGTCGGGATTTCACGGAGGGCGGGAGCCGAGTTGCCCCGCTGCGTCAGATGTGCATACTCCGAGACGAAGACAACGCGAGGAAAGCGCGGCAGAGGACACCCAGTCGCCAGTGGGGTCCGCCGACGATGGCGAGATGCCGCGACGAGGTCTTGCGTCCAGTCTTGTGGAGAGCAGGCGAGATGCGCTTTCGGGCGCCGGTCGCGCGCGTCCTTCCAGCTCGTCGGCCTCTGCGGCGCTTCAGATGGACGAAGAGGCGCCAGGCGGGAGCGAAACAGAGAGCGAGAAGAGGACCCGGGAGGGGGAGAGGGACGATGATGCCGAGAGCGTGGAGGAGATGGGGAGTCACCACGCAGCGATCAGCATCGATAGCGGCGACGAAGACGATGTGGCAGTCGTCGACGCGGCCGGCGAGGGGACAGAAGGTCGAGACGCGGATGCCCTTGACCCGCGAGAGGGCGAAGAAGAGAAGGAAGAAGAGGAGTCCGATGGCACGAGTCGAGTGTCTCCCCGCGCCCCTGAAACCGCTGCCGCGCCGGGCACCGAGGGGCGGGCAGTCCCGGCGTCGCGGCCGGAGGGCTTCAGCGACGACGACCTCGAGGAGGTGGAAGAAGACGGAGACGATTTGGAGATTATTGCCGTGGAAGAAGACGACGCTGTTGAGTTTATCAGGGAAGACCAGAACCGTGTCCCTGCGCGTCGGCTGTTTGCGGCGGAGGCCTTCGAGTTCCCCCGTTTGTTTCCGCCTCAAGGGGCGACACGGAGTTCCCCTTTCGCGTCTCCAGGGCCAGGTGCGGTGTGTCTCTCGAGCCCAGAAGCCGCGCCGCAGCCTGAGGACGACGTGCACGTGCCGCGGTGCGCCATCTGTCTCCTCAATCTGAAAAGGAGACACACGGACGTTTTGCGTCTCATGGAAGAGCGCGAACAAGAAGAAGGGAAGGCGAGCGCCGGGGGCGGGTCGGGAGAAGGCGAAGCGGAAACGAGTGGCGCGCGAGACGAAGAGGCGACGGTGTCTCCGGCCCCCCGGGGAGACCCGCCCAGTACGGCTGGCGAGGGCGAAGGACGCGAAGAGACCCAGACGGATCCGGTGCCAGGCGACGAAGGCGACCGGAGTCCGGGGGGTGGGAGGGGACGGGGGCGCAGGCGACGGGGCCCGAGCCGCGGGAGGGGCGAGAAAACCGCGGCGGACAAGGCCGCGCAGCGAAAGAAGTACACGGAGAAATTCCGCTCGCTGTACTCTCCTGAAGATCGGGATCAAACGATGGTGACGATTTGCGGCCACGTCTTCTGCAAAGGCTGCCTCGAGCACGCCCTCATGCTCAAGAAGGAGTGCCCGGTGTGCCGGCGGAAACTCCACGGGTCTCGGCAGTATTTCCCCGTTTTCTTCTGACGCGCCCAGAGTATTTACGGAAACAGACCGCGCCGGAAACTCCCAGTACTGTGATCGTCTTGAGGGGCTGAACTCAGCACCTAGACGAATCGACGACTGGACCATGAAGGCGCACAGGCATCTTTTGTGCGGGAAGGGAACAAATGCGGCACCAGGAAAGGGAAGAGAAGCCGGCAAAGGCCGAGCGAGTTAAAACAGCCGAGGGGCGCGCGCTCCAGTGGGCCGATGTTAGGATCTAGAGTAGACGAGGAGTGTGTGGCGCATTGTGTTGTAGAGAAACGAGGTGGAGACGGGCGAAGAAGGGAAACGGAGAGACGACGCAGGGCGGAGCGAGAAACAGCGCCTTTCTAGGGTGGAGTGTTCCTGGGAAGAACACAGCGTTTTTCGAGACACTGGTTTTCGGAGTGGACGAAACGGAAAGGAAAACAGAGAGGGCCAGCTTAGAGAAATTTGTTTGTCGGGCATGCGTCGTGTTCTTGAGCGAGTCGTCTCTGCTCATTTACGAGGCGATTCTTTTTTGTGAATCTCAGGGAGGGGCGCTGCGAGAGGCTCTTTTGGGAGGGGACGAAAGGAAACGCATTTTCACTTTGTCACGGGGAAGCGACGGAAACGTGGAACAGAACTGCGCTCTGGATTTCTCTGTCCTTGCTCTGTGCATGCTCGAAGAGCTTTGCACAGCGGGTTGCGAGGGAAAGTGAAATCAACTTTTTTTCATTGCTGGCCGCCTTTTTTAAACTAATGAAGGTAACTCAACACATTTTGAAGGAGCGCTTGTGCCGGCAACGTCGCGACGGCGAGAGACAAGTCCAGTCAACAAGGAAGTCTCGGCCGTTTCCGTTGAGAGGGGATAGCCATGGCGTCGCTCTCACCGAGTAGAAACGTCTTTCTTGGTGGAGCGAGAGGCTTCGCCCGAGAGGGACACAGGTTTACACACTTATGGACAAAACCGTGGCACCCGTCTTCCTGCTCACGGCAAGGCTCCAGGGACGCAAAGGGGCGCTGTCGGAGAGTCGAGCAAGCACCAGTCAGATTAGAGCGTTTCCTTGAATACTTTGCAGCCAAGTAGCCACCGGAAACCCCGCCCCCACAGAGACACGGAACCAGATTTTCTGCAGTGGGCGACGGCTCGGCTAGACAGAGTTCCACAGCGCAACTTATAAGCCTACAAGCGCATGCGAGAGGAAGACTCTTCTCTCCATGGGCGAAAGAGCCCGTGAGAGCTGCCTTATGGCCTCCAGGGGGAGGGGGGGGGGCGGTAGGAGTCCCCGTTTTCATTTTCGTCCACGTTCAAGAGAAGATCCTCTACAGAGGGGAAGGAAGGAGGCAGGAAGCAGAAGGAAGGAGAACAGTTTCCTCTCGCCTACTCGATGCAGAATGCGACGGACTGCAAGGTGTTTCGGCGATACTTTCGCCGACAACGGTGTTCGTAGGATACGCGTGAACAAAAGTGCGGCCGTTCGAGGCTGCAGCGAGAGCACAGCGCTCCAGCAGGCGATAGCGATACGCGCAGAAAACCCGTGAAAAAAGAGGCTGGTCTGTGTCCCCAGCCGTACAGGCGTCCGTGCGAGAGTCTTGTGACCGCGTTCTGTCCTTCGGATGTTTCCGGACAGAGAAATAGGCTCTACGGGGATTTTCCCGAAGCAGGGTGTCTTTTTTTCCAAGAGGATCCTCTCAACGCCGACGCATGCGCACACTCCACGGAAATTCCCGTTGTTTTCACAAAGAACAGGTCGGCCTGGGCCCCTTGGCCTTCTTTCTGGGACGGACAGGCCGAAAAAACGAACACAAACTAGGGCGTTCGCAATGCAGCGCCTTGTTCCCGACCAGCGAAGCCGAGAAGGCGGCACTGAAGAAGAGAAATTCTCTCGGGGAGGTGAAAAAAGGACAGACGGTGACACCAACAGCGCGCACTGAGGTGAACACGCGGACACACATCTATGTAGACGAATTTATGGTATACTGGTTGTGTTCTGCCCCAGACAGGACCTCGAAATCCAGTGTTTACCTCTTTACAGGTATGCATATGCATGAATGGCGTTATTTATCTCGGCCGAGAAGGAATCAAAAAGCACCCCGGAAGAGACTTACAGGCAGCGCAAAGCAGAGATGGGCACCCCAGCAGGGGAGGTCACACGAGGAAAGGCACACGCATCAGTCCAGGGAAGGGACGGGAGGGAAAACCCGAGAAAGGCTCGTGGGGCCCTGTGGTCTGCTTCGCAGATAGGGCCGTTGGTTGCCAGAAGCGAGGCGCTGGGTCCCAAAAACGCGACTTGTCTGACTCCAGAGCGAAGACCCGTCGATGCCCAGCCATGAAGCTAGACATCCAGAGGGGGACACCAGCTTACGCGGCCGTTATGCCCCTCTCGGCAACACCAAAGGCAGCCTCAACCGAAAGGCAGCGGCCTCGCACCAAAATGGACACCAAATAGCTCGCTCGTCGCTCCGGCAGATCATGACAAAAGGAACAAACAGGAGCCTACACGCGTGCGAGAGCCGGGTGGGGGCGCACACGCAGGACAGCAACCAGAAAGGTTCCGTGTTCCTTGAGGATCGGGCGGGGCAATATACTTCCGTGGGAAAAGCAGAAAGGCGCCAATGAGTGTGGCACAAGCGGTGCGCTCGACCTTTCCGTTCCCCTGCCCCGCAAGAAAAGAGGGAACTGATTTTCCGGAGCACGCCACCCGTCGCCCCCGTCACAGGCGGGGACAGGCAGCGTCCTCGGACTCGTCCGTGCCTTTCCCGCGCTCGCTTCGGCGCGCGCGTTCTCTTCTCTCCGTTGTTCTTTCCTCTCTGCTTACCACACGATGTCCCTTCGACCGCGGCTCGCGCCGGTCCCGTCTCCGGCGCCTCCGCCCCACGCAGGCCCCGCGCCCAACGCGCCTGAACGGAGGCCCTCCTCGCCGACCGCCGTCGGGTGCGCGCCGCCAAAGGCTCCTCCACTCTGGCCGTGGCCCGCCTGTCTCCCGTCCCCGCCCGTCTGTTGGGGCTGCGGGGAGTAGAGGGGGGCGCGACTGTCTCCGGAATACGCCGGCGGACAAAACGGAGACGGAGAAGCCGCGGGGAAGGCGGGAGTGCCTGGGGGCGCAGGTTCGGGCCCAGGGTATCCCGCAGGGAACCCCTGGTTGAAGACACCCCCGGGTGGACACCCGTGTGGATTCGGCTGGGCTGGCCCGCCTGTGGGGAAGGGCGCCGTCGCGACATGGCCTGCTGGAGGCGGGAAAGGAGCAGTCGGAGCCCCTGGGCCGCCGGACGGGAAGGGCGACGAGAAGGGCGCTGTGGGGTGAGGCGCCGGAACGGGACCGGCGGTCGGGTGCGCAGGCGACGCAGCGGGAGGAGAGACAGACTGCTGAGGCGCGGAGACAAGGCCCGCGGGGCCAGAGAAGCCTTGCGGCGGGCCGAAGGCACCTCCGGGAGCGGAAGGCGTCCCAGAAGGAGCAGAGCCCTCGCCGAGACCGCTGCTGCCGGAAAAGGGAGGGAAGGGGGAAGTGCCGTTCGCGTGGGCCGCCGAAAATCCTGTGAAAGTCGTGGAATCGCTCCCGGGGGCCGAAGGGCCAGCACCTGGTGGGTAGGCGCCTCCGTGAGACGGAGGCGCAGAACTGACGAACGGAGTGGGGCCAGAATGCGCAGGTGGAAAAGGAGGAAAGGGAGTGGCGGAGCTTTGGTCAGGAGGCTGCGCCAGGTCAGGCGACGTCCTTTCGGCGCCGGGGGCGCACACCGGCTCGCTAGGAGTCTGGGGCGGAGACGCGACTCCAAAGGGATTCGTCAGTAAGCCGGCGGCAGGGGGCATAGGAGCTGAGAAGAGAACGAGGACGCGCAAGAAACAAAGTGCAAGCATGGTGTAGACAGTGCGGCGCGAACCCAACAAACGCACCCTGTGGTGAAAAAAGGGACGCGCGACAGAGACAGCACCGAGGCCACACTCCTTTCCTTTCTCCTCTCCGACGTGTGGAACCCCTCGGCCCCGCTAGACAGCCTTCGGTCGAGGTTGTGTCCGACAGGCACTTTTCGCCAGGACTCTCGTCCACTTCCACGTATCCCTTTTCTCGCATTCCTAGCGCCACCCTTTGTGGCGTTGTCCCTCACTTGCGCGCTCAGTTCGAAGCGTCTCCAGTTCTTCCCACCTCCACACGCCCGGACTAGAAGACGCACCTGCTGCTCGGAAAGACTCCGGAGGATTCCTCGAGGTTCCGTCAGGGGCGGAGACCGAGGCGAAGCGCGTCGGAGCAATCACGGGCCCCGCTGGAGCCGCAGGTTGGGCCCTGTTAGAGGAACTGCCTGCCGTAAACACGTCGACGTATCTGTTTCTTCTATCTGCTCCCACGCGCGGCCGCGTTGCCATGTCGCCGCAAGCAGGAGGCGGAGGAGGCGACGGCGCTGACGCGCAAGTCCCTGCTCCAGAAGAAGGGCCGGTCGGGTCTGCTGGGAGAGGTTCTTCCTCGTGTTCTCGACCTGCAGGAAGAACAAGCAATGGACAAGGCGCACGTTGGGGAAGCGACAAAGGGGCGGCGCCCTCGCGCGCCCATGGGGGCCAAGGCGATTTCTCAGGCAGGCAGCGAAAGAAAACGAGGGGAAAAACAGGCGCATGCGTCAACGGACTCGTCGGAGGGCCGTTTCAGAGAACGAAAACAAAACCCTTCCCCACAACGCGCGTGACACGAAGGAACACGACCGTTTCCAGTCTGTTTCCAAAGGTGGGGTTGGCCGATTGTCTCCCCCCTCGATTTCTTCCTTCGTCCCTGTCCTTCCCCACGTCTTTCCCTCCTCGTTCTGGCCGTGCTCCCATTGTTTTCAGCAGTCCCTTTTCCGTTTTCTCGCAGTCTTCCCCTCTCTTCGGCGTGTTCTGCGGTCCCCCTCTGGCATCTCTCTGCTTGCACGTCTCTGTCTCGCTCTCCGTATACCTCTTTCTCGCCAGCGCTTCTGCACGTGATCGTAGTAGTACGCGTTCTCGACGCCCACGTTCCTCTCTTCGGCACTCAGGGCCTTCTTGAGCCCGCCAATCATTCCCTCCAACCAGCTGCCTCCGACGACTGCGGCCAGCGACAGGCCGCCCTCCTCCTTCTTTTCTCTTTCTCCCTGCGGACTGCCTTTGAATAGGCTCGGGTCCCAGCCGGCGGAAGCGGGGCGGGGAGTCGACAAGCCTGCGTGCTCTGGAGCCGCAAGCGCGGAACGATGGGAGGCAACCAGATGCGAATTGAGACGCGCGAACTTCCCCGTCTGAATCAGGCCCTCGATCTTCTGCTGGACCGCGCGGAGATCCTGCCGCACCTCCGCCGGAACCTGAATCTGCGGCAGCGCCCGAAGAAACGAGGCGGCCATTGTGCAGTAGCTCTGAGCCTAGAAAAAGAAACAGACAAGTGGAAGAAGACAAAGAAACCGGTGGGAGAACAGAGAGGAAGAGCCCAAACACGAGGAAAGCAGACGAGGCCAAACGCGCGGGAGGGGCCAAGACGAGGCAGAAGGAACGGAAGTTAAGGGATTGGACATTGTTAGGAGAGCACCCAAGGCAGCGAGGTGAGAGGCGCCTGGAAAAAAGCGACAGAGAAGAAGAGGAAGAAGGAAGTCGAGAAAAAATGTGACGAGAGCAGACACTCTCCTGTCGCTGCCTCTTACTTGTTGAAGGAGACCAAGGTCGGCGAGAAAGAGCGCGTACCAAATCTTCGACGGAACCAGCTGGGGGAACATGAACTGCAGAAACACAAAAAGGCGACAAGCACTCGTGCGCTTACCTCTAGAACCCCCATGAACGTGCTTGAATCCATCTCTCCGACTCCGTCGTTTACTCCAGTCGAGCACTAGATACGCATATTTAAGTAAATATTTATATCTGTACACTTTTCCTGTACATATATGTGTGTATTGAGGTGTGTGTGTATATGCATGTGGATGTGACAGTGCATTCACACACTTTTACGCCTGAAGTTCTGCATGCAGATTGGTAGATAGAAATGCACGAGACTGGCCTCCTCGTCGCATCACTGTTGGCCGCGTCCGTCTTAGGACATACTTGCGGGTCGTGGAGACGGTGTAAGTATTCCAGGGTTTCTGTCAAAATGACTTGCTCGACTGGGTAGCCGCCGATGAAGAGGAGACTCCCATCTTCTCGCGGATGCCTCGGGTCGGACCCTGTCCCCATCCCGTGATGAACGGGTGCCGAGAGAGCGGCCGGGATGACGGTCTTCCCCGCCAGCAGCGCACAGAGCTGAGAGGCGTGACGCCACTCGCACGGGCTGGAGACAGAAGAGCCTTCAGACTCGGAGAGGGCGCGGCTCAGCGCGAGAAGGAGACGCTGCGCTGAGGGGTGAACGAGGCCTGCAAATCGCGCGACGAGAGCGGCTGTTGGGTACCAGGCGTGGATGGCATCTGCGGGGGAAAGAAAGCCCGCACCATAGCAAAGTTGCCACCACGCGGTCAAAGAGAGACATCGAGACATCGACCAGGCTAGCAAAGACGTGAAGGAACAACAGGGAAACGAAAAGGCGCGTGTTCTCCTTCAGCTTGCTCTCCCTCGTGTTCTCGCTCGATCCAGTCGTCTTCTTCACGCATTCGGTTTTCTTCTCTTTCCCACGATTTCCTCTCGACTTCCTTCTCCCTTGAGTCTGTCTCCTGCTATTCTGCCTTCCGCCCCCCCCCCCCCCCCCCCCCGCTGTTGTCTCGCCCTCTCTCCTAGTGGTTTCGGTTGCGAGCAGCCGCTTTCTCACCTGAGTCGAGTGCGAAGGAATCGGTAGCTTGTCCCACAACCGAATACAGATTGGCGACGGCGCGTCTCCACCTCCGTGTCACTTCCCGCGCCTTGCTCGGCGCGCCTTCTTCCTTCTCCGTCCCTGCCGTCTCTCCTCGAGCTACCGGTCTCTCCTCGTCGCTCGCCAGCTGAGCCGAAAAGGCTCGCAGGGTCTCGTTGACTGCGTCGCTGCTCAACGCGTTGCCGAGGGCGAAAGCGTGATCGAAGATCTTCTTCTCGAGGGCCACCTCGAAGCCGCCCCTGACGTCGCCCATGCACGCCCGTCGGCAGATCTCGTCCACTGCGTCTCCGCCCGTCGCCTCTCGCCCGTCTCTGGCGCGGCCAGAGAGGGGCGCTGCGGGCTCAGGCGCGCGGGACTCCGCCGCGTGCACCGACGCGCACAGGTCTTCTGGGGGGAAAAGCGCGGAGGCAGAAGGGAGCGTAAGCCGCGAGGAAGCCTTCTGCGTCCCCGGATGGCCCGTCTGACTCCGCTGTTCCTGCTGGAGCAGAGCAAGCAGAAACGCCCACAACCCGCAAACCTCGATTCGCGAACCTGCGCAGCCCGCAGGACCCGGCGCTCCGATCCCGTTCCGACACGAAGAGCCCGGAGAGAGGCTCGGACTTGCAGCTGCGCTCTGGGAAGCGAGTCGCATCTTCGCCTCGACAATTCGCTCAAAGTAGCGAATCAGAGAGGCGGTCGTTCGCGCGTCTGCCGCACCGAGGGGTCCGGGGAACCCTGCCACCGTTTCCAGGAAAAGCGACGCTCCCGGGTCGCCTAGCGCGGTCCCCTGAGTCGCCGCCAGCAGCTCCAGCGGCTGACCTGGCGCAGCGGCTCCGCCTAAGGCGGCGGTCAGGGGAAGTTCCGACACGGCCGAGTTCTCGGGGCTGCCCAGAAACATATACCCACCCAACGCAAAGGCGACAGAGACACCCCGCGACCCCACACGTCGCTGAGCGCAGGCAGTTTCGCCCTGGGGCCCGAGCGGCGCTGCGGTGAGCGGCAAGGCACTCCCCGTCGGGACTTGAGGCTCGGGGAGAGTAGAAGCAGAAGCCCTCGAGTATCCCGTGAGGGGAGACTGGCTTTCAGGCCGGGGTTTCGGGCGCGCCTGCGCTCCTTCGGCGAGAGGCGCGGAAGGCTCGGGAGCTGAGGGAACGGGCTGCGCCTCCCACGGAGCGCGCTGGCGAGCTGTCTCCTCGAATGCGGGAGCCCGTGTCTCCTTCGGGCCCAGAGACGGGGGGGCGCGAAGCCACGCGGGCGGCGCCGCAGGGGGCGGCGGCGCAGGAATGTCCGCCCGGGGCAGGGAAGGTGCGCGCGGCTGCTCTTCATCTCGCCCGCCAAAAGGAGGCGCGCTGGGCTGCGCGAACGCACCTGCGGCGGTCGGTTGCTGCGAAGGGCCTGAAGCTCCGGCCACAGCCGACTGCGCCCCGTCCCCACTCCCTTGCGACGGTGCTTCGGGTGGCGACGCAGCCGTCGAAGAGAAAGGATTTTGGAGAAGAGAGGAAAAGTCCTGCGCCTCCGGGCCCCTTTGCAGGCCCTGCAGGGCGCCGAGATCGGCAGCTCTCTCGGGTCTTGCTTCTCCCACCCGGTCGTGAAACCGGGGAACCGTCTGGCCTTCTCTTCGGTCGCCCGAGCCCGAGGTGTCCCCAGTCGCTGCGCTGTCTCCAGCAGAGGGCGCAGCCGCGGAAAGAAAAGACGAGGGACACAGGCCGTGTTGAACCCCAGTCGGTGCGCCAGACCCTGGCAGCAGATTTGGTGTGGATCCCGGCGCCGACTTCGCGCCGTTCGCTTCGATGATTCCGTTTCTCTGCTCGCCGTCTTCCCCTCCGCAGCTGAACTCCACGCCCTGTTCCTCTGTCTCCTTGGAAGAAACGGCCGTCCCAGTCTCGTCCTGGACTTTGGCCGAAGACGAAAAAGCAGCCTCGCTGCGCACGGCCGGCCCCGCCTCCTCGCCCTCTCGCGCGGCCGCCGCCTGTTCGGTCTCGACCGCCCTCGCCTCCGGGGCAGGGGCCAAAGGCGAGCGCGCGATCGTGCCGAGAATCTCACACGCCGCTGCGCTGTTGAAAACGCTGTCGGAGGCGTCATCGTCTCGAAAGAGAAAGAGAGGATCACCTCTGGCTGCCTGCTCCGCGTCGCGTCTGGCGCGGAAGGCGGGAGCGAATTGACCGCCTTCTGTCGCTACACCCGAAGACGCCCGCGCGAACTGCTCCTCTTCCGCGTCCGAGGGGCAGAAGGAAGCAGGGACACCGCCCAGCCCAAACAAAACGTCTGCAGGAGAGTGCCCGTGGTCAGGCAGGCTCGGGGTATACGCCGAACCACTGGGATGTCTAGGGACGTCGGAATCCCTCGGCGCGAAGGGCCCGTCCACAGTTCTCTTGTCCGAAGGCGCATCCAGTTCTCCACCCAAAGGCGCAGCCGCTGGAAAAGCCATTGCAGCTCCTGGGCCGTTCTCGCCAGGTCCGCGCGGCGCTTCAGAAACAGGCACGGACAGGGAGCACGCGGGGGAAGACGAGACAGAGGAAGAAGGCGCTTCCCCCTCTGCGGTGGCGGCGAGGGCCTTTGGCTCTGCAAAGAGGCCTTGTTCCGCTTCCTCGCGGTGCGGTCGACTGGCGCTGTCTTCGGGCGCGTTTTCTGCACTCCCCGGAGCTCCAGACCCTTCCTGCGTCGCCCCCGTGCTCGGCCCCTCCGCAGGAAGAACAGACAGACTCGGCGAACTCTGGCGATCAACGGGCTCTTCACGGACCGCCTCCGGTCGTTCCACGGCCTCGACTGTTTGATTTGCACGCAAGCAGGCTTCTTCTGCAGCTGCGTTCGAAGGGACACATTCAGCCGCGGGCAATGCCGACACTTGGTCTCCCGCAACGCCCTCGTCTCCAAGGAAGGCCCCTCCTGACGCCTCGGGTGTCTCTGCTGGTTTCGGGACCGAGGAGAGAACAGCATCGCCGGTCTGACTGCAGGCGCCGCCGGCATCCTCTCGGCCCTCCCCGGCAAAGAGCGGAGCGGCGCTTCTTTCAGACACCAACTCAGCCGCGGGAGGAGGGCCGGGCGCGAGGCTCCTGTCGACAGGCGGCGAGGTTTCGGCCGCCCCCGGGGCGTGGAGAGAGGAGTGAAGAGGCGGAAAAGGACCTGGAGGAGGCGGCACAGTCTCCGTTCCTCGAGGAGGCGAAGAGTCGACAGACGGAGCAAACGCGGCGCCGGAAGAAAAGGGATTGCGAAAGACCGGGAACGGCTCCACGGGACGGGAAGCAGAAAGCGAGGAAGGCGAGAAAGGTGGAGGAGAGGAGAAAGGCAGAGGCGGAGGAGAAGCTGAAGGTGGAGAAGTGAAAGGTGGAGGGGAGAAGGGCGATGCTCCTGGCTTCTCTTCTCCAACGTTGAGAGGAGCTGAAAACGGGTTCTTGAAGGGCGGGGGCCCGCCGCCGTAGTCGCTCTCTTTTTGCACCGGAGCCTCCGTCTGGGGCTCTGGATGAGCAGGCACTCCGTTTGGGATGTTCCCCGCGTTGATGGCAGTCGGCACGGAGGGGTAGGTGTCGGGCGAAGGCCTCGGGACGCTTTTGTCTCCAGGTGTACAGACACCCGGAGCTTGAGCAGCGGAAACCACTGCGCCTGCAGAGGGAAGGGAATCTCGATTTGCCAGAGGCTTTTCTCCGGAATCTTCGTCTCCGCCGTGACCTGTTCCCGTCGTCAGTGCAGGAGGCGGCTCCACTCTTTCCTCGCAATGGCTTCCGTCAACAGGGTCAGGCAGCCGGTCAGCGCCCGACCCCGAAATTTCGTTCGGAGGGGTTTCCGCCGGGGAAAACGAAGCGACGCCATTGGGGGGGGCCTGCAGAAGAGCGGGAGGTGGGAGGGAACCGGACGACGAGACTGGAGCTGGAGAGAAAGCGCCGGATGCGAATGGGTTGGCCATCTGGAAGGGTACCGGGTACGAGGGCGCGACGGGAGGCGGAGCGGTGGCGGGAGGAGTCACGGAAGAGGGGTTGCAGGCTTCCGAAGCTTGAGGCGAGAAAGAGGAAGGAAAGGCTGGAGACGCAGTTGACTTGGAAGAGGACGGGAAAGTCTTCCGCGGAGTCGAGCGCAGCCAGTCGTCATCGGCTCTTGCCGGGTCGGAACTGAAGAGATTCGACACCGACATCGTGGCTCGGAGGGAAGAACGGGAGACGCGCCGCAGGGAGGGAAAGCAAAGAAGACGAGGCAACTGAAGCGCGATCGACGGGAGCGAGAACAGATGAACGGAACGCGAAGGTTCTGTTTCGTTGTCGGAGACACGAAAACGACGAAAGCGATTCGTCAGATGCTTGTAGAGACCGGGTGCCCAGCGCGGCAGCCCGCCAGCTTTCCCCCCCGAGAGTGTGGTCAAAAAAGCTGCTACAGAGAGCGCCAAAGACACATTTAGATTTGCGGTACGCAAACAAGGGCCATTCCCTTGGCTTTCGCTCGCTTGAAATTCAGCACAGGATCGTCAACATTCCCGTTTTTGCGCGCCGTCTCGCCTCGTTTCATATAATGCGCTCTCAGGAGACCACGAATTCGCCGAAGGAAAGGGAAAAAGCGGAGGAAAGCGGCGCGGAAACGGGAAGTGCGGAAAAAAGTGGCGGAAGGGAAAATCCCCCTTCTTCGTCCTCCTTCCGTGTTCTAGGGCTGCTCTCTCTTTCACATAGGTCCCCGCGACTCTTTCGCCGCCGTGGTTTTTGCCCGACTTTACCGTGAAAAAAACGGTTCTTGCGGGCGGCGCCGCAGAGGAGAAAAGATTGGAGAGAAAAGCGGAGAGAAGAAACGATGGACGCAAGGAAGGAAAGAAACAGAGGAACAAGCACTGTCCTCCGTCGGTTTGATTCTTTTCACAGAGGCCAGATGCCCCCGAAGGCGGCACAGTGCTCGCACATCTGCAAATAGACGATCCCCCTGCGTGGGCCAGTGATCTGACTGGTTCGACGCCTTGGAAGCGATCCGTCACAGGAGAAACGTTCTTCATTTCCTTTTCTCCGCTGGATTGTTCAGATCCCCTCGAGGAGCGACGCTGAACGCGATGTGTGTTCGTGACAACGCTCAAAAAGATGTACGCGCCGGGCAAAAGCTGCTTGAGGCGTCCACCTTAGCGCGGTCCCCCTGATAAAACGAAGGTGTCGTTCCCCCACGAGTGAACGCAGATGTCAACCCACGTTTCACGCGCGTATCAGCGTCCATCTGTTCTCTTCCAGGATCCCCGACAAATAAAAGAAGGCGCAGTTGACGATACTTGAAAAGTGACAGTGAGACAGGGGGTGGACAGTGAGACAGGGGGTGGACAGGGACGACAGGAGGCCCGAGCGTTGCCGCAGCAGGTGGAGTGCCCGTGATTTTAGCCTTTTGTTAGGGCACTCGAAAGATCGTACGTGGTCTCAGCAGAGTAGACAAACGCATAGTTTCTGCCTTTGTTTCCTTGCTGTCCTTTGGGCTTCTCCTCTGCGTACAGGGGATCGACGTGCGCGTGTGTGTCGGGGCGTCAAGGTTGTCAGTGGGATTCTCATGTTCGATGGGAAAGACTGACGAGAAAAGGTTAAAGTGAGAGATCTCACGTTTATACAGATGCTCTAAAAATGAAAGCAAAACTGAAGCGTCGAAACACCTGCGCGGAGCGCGGGGCCGCGACGGCTGAGTTGAAAAGTTTGACGCAAATACCCCACGTCTCTCACCTGTCGCGGTGAATGTCCTCCTTGCTCCGCAGCCTCTCCCGCGTAAGATATATAGTTCCACCTCGTTTTTAACACTTAAAGAGAGCCTTAGGGGGACACACACACGCAGTAGCGCACTGCTCCGGAAAGGCGATGTTTTTGTGTCATATAGTGGCTTTCTTTTTGGGAGAACCCGTCTAACTGGAGGCTCTTGATCTGCCTCAACATCTCCCCGTCAGTTTTGTGTCGTGCAAGCGAATCTCTGGAAAAACACAGAACCAGGTACACACGCCCACACGGAAGGCAACTCCTGAGGCGCCGCTAGAAGTCAACGGGCTTTAAAAAGAGCAACGTACGTCTCCAATCACCTCGCCGTTGAAGGTAAAGAAAAAGACAGTACTGACGAGGAAACATATGACTCGAAATGCAGTCAGTGGATGGGTTATTATTCGGGTATAAGCATCGAAGAGGATGAACTCCGGGGGGGGGGGCCGTGCCAGCATGAACGACTTCGTTCTCCCCGAGGTGACGCGGCCAGAGCGGCAAGTCCCCCTTCTTTGGCGGTTCCTAGTTCGCACTGCGCCTTCAACGGAAAGCAGCGAGCACCATTATATCACAGGCAGGCGATCTTGCGAGAAAATGAAGAAAACTACTCTTTTCTCCCCAAGGTCAATCCCAGTGGACCGTCTGGTTAGACCCCTGCAGTCGCGCGAGTCACAGAGCGGCTGTCGCCGAAGACATCCCGCACGCAAACACACATCTCGTCACGCGCAGAACTGGACGGGGGGTAACGTATTCGCGCCTGGAAGGCAAAGCTCTTGCCAGGCTCGAGTCGATGGAGAGGAAAAAAAGTTCAGGCATTCTTCCGTCCTTCACGCTCACAAGCACACGCCCCCAAAGTGTCTCTTGCCCGCCGAACTGGAGACAGACCTCTTGGAAGATCAGCGAGGCAGTAAATCCCTTATTGCCGGAGCGAAAGAGAGGGATGTTTAACAGATACGAAGGGGGTAAGAAAGTCCAGGCTGGCCTGCAGAAGAAAGATTTGCTCCGTCCCTTTAAGACTGGAGGCGCCAGGCGACACATCTTCCAGATGCAGTGTGACGCTCGGATCCGGTGGTTTTGTCCGGCCAGCAAGAGTGTTTGGAGGGCCGGAGGCCTTGCACGTGTCAGACGAGTGTGTGCACATGTGACACGCGTCCGCTTCACTCTCTTTCGTCAAGTGTTGTGTGAAAAAAGTCGGCCGCCTGCCTTTGCGAAAGCAGAGATGTCGCAGAGTCTAGTCTCGAATCGACGTACCGCCAGCGCTACCGCCCCCCACCTGCCGCGCCGCCGGCGGAACAACGAGGCGAGGAAAACGCGCACCGACTTTTTGTTTTTTACTGGGCAGAAAGGAGAGCAGATGCGCTCTGGAAACTGCGAGGCTTCACTCTTTGCACCACTCAAAAACGCCCGCCGTTCCGGCCGTCCGAGCCGCCGAGACAGATTGCTCTGTGAGCTAGAGAGTGCAATTGCGGCGCACATCGCTAGGTCAGGAGTATCGCGCTGCGTCCGACGCATGCGTTTGAGAAACAGACGAAAGGAATTTCCAGGACTCGTGGGGATATGTGGCGCTTCGTTAGTCGATTACAGGGATATTTCTGCAGCTCCAAGGGAAAGGAGGAATTTCGAGGGCTCAGTTTGAAGCCGTGCTTACGGCTCTCTCGATGTTCCCCCGTGCGCAAACAGCCCGGCGCAAGTCGGGAAATGCGCTGAGAAATTTTGCGTGGATTCCGTCTCAAATCTGGGCTTGTTTCTTCCTTTTTTCTAACTCTCAAGCAGAGTCTGTTTAGCATCGTCACCAAACACAGCTGATTTGCCTTGTCTACACTGGGCGTGCGCTTTGCGTGATGCAGCCTTTTTCCGTGCAGAGGTCCGGTCATGGCGCGTGGCCTTTTCCCTGTGAAGGAAGCGCAAGAACACGTGGTACCTGCGGCTTCTAGCTCGTTTTCCAGAAAGGCGACCCTCAGGCTTTTTCGTGCTTTCTTCTGCTTGCCTTTCCAGGGCTTTGTTTCCTCTCTTCTGTCAGTTCGTTGCCTACCTTACCAGCGGAGGTTTTCCCGTGTCCACGGTTCGCCCTCCCGGTCCGGCTCTGCATGGTCCTGCAAACCGTCGTCCTCGTGATGAATTTCTCCACAGCGCCTCCACCTGCACATGTTTCATTCTCCTCCCCTTTGTTGCTTCGATGACACATACCCGGCAGCCGCAGCGTCCACCGGGTGTTTCAGGGAGAGTCTACTAGCTAGGTTCGTTCGTCATTGCTGCCTGCGGCCTCTCTGTGCGTTTTGTTTCAAAGCTTACGAGGGGAATTGAGATCTGGCGACACGAAGCATATGCAGCTCACCAGCTCTGGCGTATGTACACCGTGTTTCCTCACGCGCCGCCGTCCGCCCGCCGTCGTTTTTCGCGGCGACTGTCAGAACAGTTCTCCCTCGGGCTCGCCACACGCCTGCCCCCGGAGCGGGAGCGGACGCAGGAACAAAAGGGAGAAGCAAAGTGGACCCAAAACATCAACTTTCCTTTTCGAACCGCCTTGATGGGGCGCATGAGCCAGCATTTCCTTCCAGCGCTGCAGTGAGCGACGTGGCAAAGAATGGGAGCGATTGGGCACACGCGAGGCCGAGGGGTGAGTCCGGTGGTGGCTGTTTCTTCTTCCTTCTCTCTCCCGCGGGGCAAACCACAAGAGCAAGGAGAGCGGGAAACGACTTAGAAAGACGCAGGAGACGAGATGGCAAGACACTGCGCAAAGCGAGGCTTGGCCGCGAGGAAGTGCGCGTCCTCACCACACCACCATGAGGGCGAGGAAGAGCAGGAGGAGGGAGAGGAAGGCTTCCAGGGAAACGGCGACGCCCCGCTGGAAGACAAGGCCGCGACGGACGCCGTCGAGGTGAGGACCAACGGGGTGGATCTACAGGGGAGGCTTGAGGCGGATTCCCGCGCGGCCTCTTTCTCTGCGTGCGAGGCGAGAGACACCGCGCGAACTGGCGACGCCTTTGCATGCGTGGTGAAAGCATACCCGAAGGAGACGGCGGAGTCCGACGCGAAAGCTGGACGGCGGCAGCCATCAGCAGGGGGAGCCTCGAGAAGGGAGTGGTCGTGCGACCGCGAGAGACACAGCTCCGGAGGAACCACCGCGGTCAATGAGACTTTGCTGGCGTCTCCTCGCCGTTCCGGGGACGACGGGGAGGACGTTAGGCAAGATAGGCAAGCACGGAAACAGCCAGACGTCTTAGGAGCAGCAGGCAGGGACGAAGGAACCAGACTCACGTGTGAGACAGCGCGAGAGGAAGAGATACGTGGACAGAGGGAGGGAAGGGAAGGGAGAGGAACGCGCTCGGAGAGAGCAGGAAGGGGTGAGAATTCGACTGAAGACGAGGCTGGAGGCAGACGAGGTGAAGAAGACTTCGAGGGAGAACAGAGACCACAGGATGCGGGGACAGGGTCTCCTCTCGAAATTGGGTGTTGCACAGGAGACAGCGAAGACGGACAACAAGGAGACGAGGCAGGCGGAACAGGAATGGGAAAAGGCCCCTCAGAGCAGAGGGGCGGCGAGGACGAACAAAGGGTGCCAGGGGGAGAAGAAGGGGCGAGAACGGAGGAGACAGCCGAACTGAAGGATGGAGCAACAGAGGACGAGGGGTCGGCTGCAGTCGAACGGACTGGGACGCCCAGTGCATGCGAAGACAGAGCAGAGAGTAGATTTGGGAAGGTTGGAGACTCGACGGCGTGTGACAACTGCGGACCACGCGAAAAGGCTGAGGAGGAAGGCGATGAACCAGAGGAGAGGAGCGTAAGAACTTGGATTGGAAAGAAGTGGGAAAGCGGGGCCGTGAAGGCCGTGGCCCAGATTTGCAAGAGGCGGCAGCTGGATCCGCAGGCGTCTTTTTTGTCTGCTTCAGTGGAGAGCAGCGATGAGCAAGAAGACGGATCCGAGGAAGAAGAGAAGGGTGAAGGATTTGAAGAAGGCGATGATGATGGAGAAGCTGGAGAAGAGGAAGAGGAGGAAAGTGGAGCGGCCGAAGGGGAAGAGGAAAGTTTTTCGAGTGAGGTGTTGAGATGCAGAGAAGCCCCTTGCTTCACTCCCAGGAACGAGGCCAGAGTTGTCGGCAGCGTTCCAGGGCGATCGGCGCTGCCGCGTTCTCTTGAAATGTTTCTTTTGGAAGGCGAAGTTTCTAGCCTTTCCTCCCCGAGAGCGGGAAGGTCAGAGACAAACCGAGCAGGCAGCCAAGGAGAAGCGAGTGACCGGCTCTGTGTCCTGTCCTCTTTCTCTTCTATGGAGGCGCTGCTGCGAGTCACACAAAAACTCCCGTTCGAAAGCCTTGTTGCGTTCTGTTGTGAGTATCTTCGGCAGCTCAACGCTCATCTTCGCTTCGTTCGTGATCTCTCCCTTCGCCAAGAGAAGGCATATCTCGCCCTCATTGCGCGCTCTCGCCTTCCCACAAACTTTTCTCTTGCGGCCTCTTCTCGTCCTTCCTCTTCCCCCTCTCCGCCCTCTTCCCCTTCTTCGCCCTCTTCCCCCCCTCTTTCTTCCGGTTCGTCCTCTCCCTCTTTTCTCCCAACGTGTGTGTCTCCGAGGGAGAAGCGAAGCAGAGGGAGACGGCATTCCGTCTCCGTCTGTCCAGGAGAGGAAACAGGCACCGCCGACGAACACCGTGCAGCCGGGAACGCCCGCGAGGGTGAACCTTCGAGGCAACCTCGCGCGGCAGATGGCGGTGCGTTTGAGGAAGGCAGCAGGTTCTCCTTCACGCGAGCGTACGCGTTAAGGGACGCGAATCGGCTCTCTCGCGTCTCGTGCGTCCAGCGGTGTTGTCAAGAGTGCACCGAGCCTGTCCTTCAACTTTTGTCTTGCGCGTACCTGGTGCGGCTTTTCTGCTGGAGAGAGGAAGAGCGCGACCGCGCCTTCCCCGTTCACCCCGAGACTCTGGTGACTCTCATCAGAGCGCTGTCGCTCCATCGCCAGCACCTCGTTCGTCTCCACAGAGTCCATTTTCCTTCTCTCGACCTTGCGCTGCTGGCTCTGTCGCGCCTCTACGCGCAGAGTGTGGCGCTCTTCCAGGTCCTCCCCGTCTTCCGCGGGCTGCTCCGGTCAGAGTTTACCGGCTCTGTGTCTCTCGTGCTCCACGTGCGGTCGCCCTTCCCGCTTCTTCCTGGCAAAGACACGCCAATGCACGCGCGGGCGGGTGCGCAGGCATCCCCGGAGGCCCGAGGCCGTCGCAGGCAGGTTGCAACCGACTCGAGGCCGTCTGACTGTTTCGCGCGCTGCTCTGGGTCTCAATTCTTTCAGACGCCCTCTGGGTCGGGCGACGCCTGGGGCATCGGCAGGAGCTCCAGCGCCTCGTTGGGGTCTTCCTGCGTCTCTGCCTGCGCGGCCTCTTCGTCTTTTCTCTGGCGGCCTGTGGCCGTTAGCTCGTGGCTGGGTCTTTCGTTCTTCTCACGGCCTTCACGGCTCGAGCGGTCCCGCGCGGCAGCCTGCATTCGCGCGCGTGATGCTGCGCACGAGGCGCTCCAGGCGCTGGCTTCCTTTCGACGCGCCCCGGAGGTGAACCGCGGATTCTCCGTGAACCTGTCGAGAACGGGGCTCGACCGCCCGCACTCCTCGTCAGTTCCTGTCCCTTGTTCGTTTTCTCTCGCGACCTGGTCGCCTGCCGTCCTCTCTCGGCTTCTGATGCGCCTCTTGCACGCAGGCGGCGTCTCTTCTGTCTCGGCTGCTGGTCCCTCGGGCCGTTCTTCTACGTTCGGAGACTCCGGCGTCTCGGCGCCTCCGCCCTGTGTGCGGGGCGCCCGCTCTTTTTCGCCATCCACGGCCGACAGGCCGCATGCGGGGCCTCGGCAGACCGGCGCGGAGAGCCCAACAGACACCAGCAGGTCTTGGCGAGAAGAGCGCTTCGCTCTCCAGTCTTCTCCACTGGTGTCCAGAGTGGCGCTTCAACTCTGTCGCGCCGTGCTCTTCTCCTTCCACGCTGCACTGCGAAAGTTCATGCTCGACGGAGATGTCTCTCTCACGGACGCCCCCGCCGTTCTTCCCCTCACCGTCCAGCAAGCTGAGGCGGGCGCCTTCGCGCATGCAAGGGTAGCTGCCGAGATGGCTCGTCACTTCTCCGAGATCGCCCAGTTGGTCTCGGAGGGTCGCGAGCGCCAGGCGTCGCCGAGGAGCGAAGAAGACGAGACGCGGTCTTCTCGCTTCCTTCTCGCCGACAGAGAAGCGTGCGCCAAAGCTGCACAGGCCCTCGCAGACGCCGCCGAAGGAGCCGCGTCGGCGGTCCGGCGCTCGGCGCAGGCCAACGGGGCTTCTGCTCCTTCTTTTTTCCCCAACTCATTTTTTTCCGGAGGGGGGAGTCTGGAGCCGGGCACCCAGAGGCACGCTGCGGGGCGTGCATGCGCGGCTAACGAAAGTTTCTTCTTTCTCGGGAAGGCGTACGCGTGGCGAGACCAGACTCGCGCAGGCGCTGCGGGGCCCGACGGTTCCAATCTGGCCACGGACGTCTCGAGGCGAGAGGAAAGCGGCGAGAAAGAGAGAGAGAGAGAGGAGGGCTGGAGGCAAGGACGCCCGGACAGAACGCATGCACAGCGCGCGAGGGCCATCCAGTTGGCTTGCGATGAAGAAGACTTGCTCTGCGCTCAGCTCAATGCGCTGACGCAGCTGGTCCTCTTTTGCGCGCAAGTCGAGACTCCCCTCGCCGCCCTCGCGTCGGCGGACTCGGGGCGGAGACAGAGGGCGACAGTCGGGAGACGCTACACAGCCGAGCGGGAAGAGAATCCACATTGTGAATCCGAGGGCTGCCTTCGCGAGGAGAGACGACTGTGCGGACTCCGAGCACGCGGCGAACGACGGACTTCCAACTCAGAGGGAGAGACTGACAGCAAACTGCATGCAGGTGCCTGGACCGACGAGGAGCCGAAAAGAGCTTCCGAGTCACAGTATCTCGCCATGCAGAACGGCGGGCGGCCTGAGAACGCGAAGATGTGGCGGCGGGACACGGAGCAGGCGTCTCGTTCTTCGCCTTCTCTCTCAGAAGCCGAGGCAGACGACGAAGGTGTCGAAGAAGATGACGAAAAGAGCGCGGAAAGCATGAGTTGGCGAGAAGAGTTGGGCACCGGGTTCGCTCGGGAGGCTCGACGCTTCGCAACCTTGGCGCAGGAGCTAAAGGATCGCCTCGTCGGACTCATCACCGCCGAGGCTGTGCACCTCATCCGATCCCAGTAGGGCTTTTGCCCGTTTCGCTCTCAAGGCCAACGGATCTCTGTTTCTCTCTTGTGGTGTCTCCCTTTCTTCCCACGTTTTTCGTCTGTGCTCTCCCGTGGGGTTTTTCGTGTCACACGACGGCGTCTGCCAATCACACGTTTGCGTCAGCAGTCCCAGAGTAGCTTGCCACGTGAAACGTCTGTACTTGTCGGAAAAGACAGGATATCGACATGTTTTATCCTGTGGTATCTGCGTTGGATAGCGTTAGCTTGGGGGCGAATTCTGTGGTGCGTGCCTGCACACCTTCTCGCGCGTGGGGTGCTCCAGGCCGTTCCCGGAGCCTCCCGGGCGTCCACTGACCACTGTCGACATCCCCTCCGTTTTCGGGACACCCTGCCCGCCTCGGTGTCTCTCAGCATTTTTGTCCCGTTTCTTCTGCTTCGTTTCCTGCTCTCTGCAGCCCCTACGTTCCAGCTCTGCCGCTGACGAGCGTCTTCGCTTCCCTGTTGTCGCCCTCGCGCGTCGACGGGACGCCGTCGCTCCTGTCGGCCTCTCTGCGACTCCTTCCCCAGTGCAGAGCGGCGGTTTGGGAGGCGTCGATGGCGCGTGTCGGCGAGTCCCTCGTCCACGCCGTTCTGCACACGCGGCTGCTGCCTCTGCGCTTTGCGTCTCTGGCGGCCCGCGTCTTGTCGCTGAACCGAGCGACAGATCCCCCCGCCGAAAGGTAGGCCAATGCCGAGAGATTCAGTTGGGGCGGTTTCGAGTTAGGCCGAGGGAGATCGGGGACCGGCAAGAAGAGGAGAAACGTCCAGGGGAGAGAGAAGAACTGCGGGGGGGGGGGGGGGCGGGGGGTTTGGCTGCGCTGCAGTCGGGAGAACCGGCGATGGGGAAAATGGAAAGGGACACAGCGGACAGAAGTCGAGCGCAGGCGGCAACGAGAAGCGGGGACCGCAGAAACTCGACCCGGGAGAAGAGAACGTGGGGAATACGGTCGAGGTGTTTACGGGGCCAAGAGGGGTATGGAAAGAGACGTCGACGAGGACGGGCGACAGCCAGGCAAAGTTTTTCGGGGACGCGTTTTCGAACTCAAGACGCGACCAACGGCTCTCTAATGGTCCCCGCCTTTACAGTTCTGGCTCTCCTCCGTGTTTTCAGCGCGGCGGAACTCCCCGACGTTTTCCTGACGTCGCCGGGGCACACGCGGAAGTTTCCGCGTGCACTTGCGCGCTTCCTCTCGACGGCTCGCGTCCTTTTGCTCGCCTACTGCTCAGCTCCGCTGGTGTTTGATGCGCCTTCTGGACCCGCTGCGTCGTCTGCCTGCTCCAGGATCGATGGCCAGGGGCGCAGTGGGCGATGCAGCCCGTCCGCACTTGCTGTCCATCGCAGTGTCTCCTTTCTGAGAGACCTTGAGGCGTTCCTTCGCGCCCCGGCAGCAGCGATTGATGCGCCGCTTTCTCAGATGGTGGAGAGGCGGTTTCCGTGCTTTGCGTCAGCGCTCTCGCCGCCCCGTCCCAGATCCAACGACGAACCCGCTCGCCGTTCGTCGTCCCCCCAGGTCTCCCCACGGCCTGCGCTGGAAGCTCGGCGACGCCCGACGGCGGCTTCCGTGGAGGCTCGAAGCCTCGAGCCCTCTGGCAAAGAAGACTCAGACAGCCGCGCGGGCCGGCCAGCTTCCAGTTGGGCGTTTCAGTCTGTCTCCGCTCGCCCGAGCGCGAGCGGAGACAGACTCGCGGAAGGCGGGCGAGGAGCCGCAGGAGGCCTGGCATCCGAAGACGGCGGCGTGCCGGGACAGGTTGCGGGCCGATGGAGACAGTCCATGCTTGTGGAAGAGGAGAGAACAGGGCGGATTTCAGTGAGTCTCAGGACAGCTGAGGACTACGAGAAGGCAGTTCGCGTCGTCGAGGCCTTTCTTCAGTGTGGCGTGAAGGCTGAAAAGTTCGCAGCAGACCTTCTGCGACTGCGGCCAGATTTGCCACGCGCAAGCAAGGAGGGGGCTCTCGCGGAAATCTGCGAAAAGCTGGCTCGGGCGCGCCGGCAGGCCGCCCAGGCGCTGGCGGAGGCTCGCCGAGCCGTCGAGGCCCGCAGGGGCCGCGGAGACGGCTCCGGCGAAGCGGAGTGGGGCCCGATGAGCGAGGAGGCAGCTTGTGACGAGAGGGCGGGGACGCCGAGACACGAGGAGACATACAGCCAGAGGAACGATGCATGTGGGCGTTTTCGGGGAGAGAGAAGACAGGCTGTGAGGGCCGAGCTGGCGGGAGACGGCAACGGGACGGCGCAGGGCGGAGACAGGGGCTGGGGAGTCGAAGAGAAGATCTTGGAGAGGCTGCGAAAGTCTTCATGTGGAGGGGCGAAGGAGACAGCGAAGCAAAGAGTGGCGGAATCCGACGGGGAGGAGCTTCAGCTGAAAGCGACAACGGCGGAGCGAGAAGGTCGGACGCAGGGTACAGAGAACGATGCGACTCAAAAAAAGAAGGCACAGTGCACGAAGCAAATGATGGAGCGAGGAGCAAGGGAAGAAGCACGTGGAAGACGGGGCGAAGAGAGAGGTCTAGGTGGTGCATCTGCATTGGAAGAGGGAGCGAAAGAAGACAAGAGGTTCCGAGACAGCCCGCAGGTCTGCCGGACCGGGGAGGCGGCCTCCGCCAAGAGTCTCTTTTCAACCGACTCCGATTCTGTGGCCAGCGGTCTGTCGAAAGAGACACTGCCCTTCGACTGGCCTGGCAAGGCAGCGTCTTCTCTTGCCTCGCCGTGCTGTCTGTCTGTGGCGTCTCCTACGCAGCTTGCATCCTTGTCGACGGCAGCCGCACTGCCTTCTCTTCTGTCAACGGTGCCTGTCCCTCTCGCCTCTGAAGGCACTGAAATGCTCTTTCTCGAGGCCGACTCGGCGTTTGGGGACACCACTGCCTTCTCTTCCGCCCCCTCATCCTTTTGTTCCTCCTCTAATCTTTCGTCATCTCATTCGTCCTCTTTGGCACCCACGGCGGCTTCGTCTGCCACCTTTTCTTCAGTGTGTCCTCTGAGCTCGGGCACTGCAGGAGGTTTCTCCCCTTCTCCGGCCTGCCGCTCCGGTGCCTCTCCGGCGCCCGCAGCGCAGGAAGGGACAAGGCCGCGCCGCCCCTGTGGCGGAAGCCAGCGGCGAGTCGACGCGCAGCGAGGCAGCGAGACTTGGAACCAGAGATCAGATCTCGGCGGTCGTCAGGGCGACGCTCCGCCGTTTCGTCGAGCAGGCCTACCCATCGGGGGCGCAAATGGCCAAGGGAAGGAAAGAGCCGAGGAAGGCCCTGCCCCGGAGTCGCTGTCCCCTTTGGCTGGTAACGCCTCTCCCCAGGTGTCTTTGTCTGTTCATTCCGACGCGCCTTCTCCCCGTATCGCGCCTTCGCTCTCTGCTGCGTCTGCTTGCTGTCAAGCCGTTCCCCTGGGCTTGCCGGTCTGTGAGGCCGCCGGCGCAGGTGTTTTTTCCCAGCGGTCCTCTCAGGCCGGAGAGAGAAACGCGTCTCTCCCGCCGTCTGCGAGAAACCGCAGAGGCGCGCCGGAACCAGACTTTGTCCGCCTTCTGGATGGGGCCCGCGAGTCTCTCGGGGGCCGCGCCCGCGCTTTTCCGCAGGCTGGCAGCCTGCGGTCTTTCCGACCGGAAGAGGAAAGGACGTGCGGAGCCTCTGCGACTTTTTCGGCGTTTCCGCTTCTGGCCGCGGTCGCGCGGGGACTGAGGGAAAACAGCGGAATGCCGGGAATCTCTTCCTCGCTTCCAGACAGCGAAGTGGACAGTCACACAGACTCCGAGAGCGACGACGACGCGCGAGCGCGAGGCCAAGAGCAGACGAGCAGAGACAGCCTCCTTGGTTCAGAGATAATGGCAACGGGAGACAACTGGGAATCGAAAGGCTTCTGCGAGAAGAGGGGAAACCTCTGTGTGCCGCAGTGGAGCGCCCGGCGGCGTCCGAGGCGAGTGGATGCCTCACGGCGACACGGTGGCAGGGGGGGGCCGCCTGCGGGAAGAGAGAACGTGGGGTTTTCTCGGAAGAAAGAGAGGCAAAAAGACTGGCGAGAACCGAAGGGCGAGCATGCCCTTGCAGGGTTCGTGTGGCAGAGAGGACACCTGCCGCCCGGAGCTTCTCGCTTTTTCCCGTCGCCTTTTACAGCGTTCTTCTCCAGCGTGTTGACGCAAAGCGAAGATTGCGATTCGTTCGCACAGGCGCTCTCGCGCCTGCTCGCCTCGCTCGTCGGGGAGCCGGCGAGGAGGCCTGAAGATCCGCAGCGACGCGCAGACTCGCTGGGGGCGAGCGAGAGAAGAGAGACAGGCGAGCGTCTCCGAGCTTTGCCGTGCGAGAAGGGGGGGAGCGAAGCGGTGCGGAAGTGGTGGCGAATCCAGGGATCCCTGCTGACGATAGCCGCCTCTCCCGCGGAAATCTTCGCCGAGGCGTCGATCTACGTCGGGGACTTGTGCTGCGTCTTGGGAGACCGCGAGGAGAGCGAAGAAACGGGAGAAGATGCAGAGAAGACGTGCAGGGGTTGTGGGCTCGGCCACGTTGAAAAGGAGGACGGAGAGGGAAGCGAAGGCGGGGACGGAAGCCTTCGAGGGATCTGGAGAGAGAAGGCAAGACCAGGAAGGGGAGCAAACGTGATGGACGATGAAGAGATTGAAGGAGAGGAAGGCTTTCCGGCCGAAGGCAAGACGCTGTGGCATGACCTCGACTATGAATGGATCGACGCGGACGAAACGACGCTTCGAGATCCCCGATGCCGCTTGATTTTGGTGAGATTTTTTCCATCGCGTTTCCTCTATTTTCGTCTTTGGCATATGCTCTGAAGTCTCTCCCGCTCTCTCGCGCGAATATGCTCCTGTTCTCATCCCCACAGTTCACGGGCCTCTCTTTCCGTAAGTCTCTCTATTCTTGGCTTTCGTCGGCCACTGGAGTGGTTGTCCTGTCGAGTTGCCGTCTAATTGGGCCCATGCCACCTTTTTTTTCTTCCGAAAATCTCGCTCTTCCGCGTCCTTTCCAGCTTTCGTGGGTTCTCCGTCGTTCGTTTTTCGTCTAGTGGTTTCGGTGCATCGCTGCCGTTGTGCTGCGCCCTCCTGGATTCTTACGAACCTGTGAGTTTGTCCGCCGTGTCTCGCTCTGTGCCGTTTCCCTTTCGTCTTGTTTACTTCTGAGGTTTTCCGTCTTCCTGTTTCCCCATTCGTTGCGGGGTTGTCCTCTCCCGTCTCGTCTTAATTCAGTCTTCTTTCTTCCTGCGTTTGTCCATCCTGTTCGCTTCTGCGTCGTAGCCTTCGCCTTGTAGGCGTGCCCGCACACGGCTTTTCTCTGTTTTCCTGCTCTCCTCTGCCGTATTCCGTCTTGCATTCCTCTCTTTCCATCTTCTTTGGTTTTCAGCCCTCTTTCTGCCCCCCTTCTGCACTGGTTTCCCCCTGTGTTCTCGCCATTCTCTGCCTCACTCTGCTTCACTTCTGTTTTTTTCTTTCCTCCTTGTTCCTTCTTCTCTCAGACCTTCTGGGACGGAGTCCGTTCGCCTCTACACGTCTTTTTCTCCTCTCCCCGTCGGCGGCGCCTCTGGGCCCAGACGCTGCGAGCCGCCATCGCGAGAGCCTCGTCGCATTTAAGGGAGCGAGGCGTTGGTGAAGACAGCTCTGTCTCCTCATTTTCGTCTTCTTCTCGATCATCGTCTTCCTCTTCTCGATCATCCTGTCCTTCCTCTCGATCACGCTCGTTCTCTTCCCCTTCGTCTCGGCATTCCTCGGTCCCTTCTGCTCCGTCGACGGCCTCGCCTTCTCTCGGTTCCGTGCGACGCCGGAGAGGAAGTAAACCGAAAGGAGCTGGGCCTTTTCGAATACGGCACCGTAAGGGCGGACGCGACAGTTCGTCTTGCCTCGAATTGCCTCATCTTCCCACGGCATGCTCCCAGTTTCCTGGCCCGTGCTTCCTCGTCTACTCTGAGCACCCGCACGTGGTCCACAGTGGGACGACCGTGTACTTCCCTTCTCCTGCGCTTTTTTCTTCCGTTATGTCATCTAGGTTTTCCGGCTTTCTTTCGGAAGGTCGCAGTGGTTCTGCTCACCACTCCGTGTCGCCTGTCGGACGTCTGAGTCCCCCTTCTCCGAGCCAGACACTCCGAGAGGGCGTCTTTTCTCTTCTCGGGGCGTCTGGACAAGAGGCGTCCCGCAGTGCTGTCTCCGAGGGCCTGAGCCGGTTCCGGAACCTCCTGGGCGTGTCGGTCCCCGGCGACGCATGCGCGTCTGTGCCTCTCGAAACGCCGCACCCTCGGGAGAAGAGGGGAGACTTCTCTTGGCTCTGGGCGAGACGGGGGCGCGCAGGCAGACCCAGCGCGACAAAACGCACACGAGAGGAACACAGCGGCCAGGCGCCTTCTCCCCCGTGGGGAAGATGGGACGAAGCAGACAAGCGCAGAGGAGAAAGAAAAACAGGAGACCTGGTGAAACACGAGGACAGAGGGGTGGGCGAGGGAGGCGGAACCCGAAGCGAGGAGAGACAGAGGCGGCCTACCCTTGACGATTCACTCTCTTCGTGGCCGCAGAGGCAGACGAACGGGGCGACGCTCCAGAGCTGTCGACGCATTCCTCGGCATGCACGGCCTGAAACAGATGCAGCGGCTCTGCCGTCGGCGTTGAGGCTCAACGATCTTGCTCTTGTCAATCAGTTGGAGAACGCCCCCTGGAGCGATCCGGAACGCGAGTGGTGTTTCCCTGAAGAAGTGTGTCTCTCGGTTGAGGCGCCGCGGGGAAGGCCGCGGTCGCCGTCTTTTATGCCTTCTTCATCGGTATTTGGAATCGTCGGGCTCTGACGCACCACGGCGACGCGTAGAGAGATCGGGGAAGGACAGAGATCGCCAATACGGACAGCGGCGGGAAGCCAGTGAAGCACCAGAGTGAAAGAGCCTGGAGGGAAAGCAGGGGAGAGGGGGCGTGTACAGGCGTGTGTTCCTCCCAGTCGGTCATTCCAGATGGAACGGACTCGTTTGTTAACCCGATACGCGTCTCGCGGTAGGTTCACGAGGGGAGGGGGACGAGTGCGATGGAAAAGTGTGTTTTCTCGCGTCTGCATTCGTCGCTGACGGCTCCGCAGGAGCCTCTGGGCGGACCGTCGCCCGTTTTTTCGAGCAGGAAGGTCGCCAAAGTGAAGGATAACACACATTTTGCGCCGCCTCACTGGAGTGGAATCCGCACTGTCTCGTCAGAGGCTACGATGCGCAACGGGTTCCACAGTACACCGTGGCTTCTTGTGTCTTCGACGGATATACACCACGGCGGCTCTGTGCGCCACTCGAGAGCCTTAAAACACTTTTTCCAGTAAAAAAGGAGCAGCAGCCACAGCGCTGCTGGACGCGGGCATGCCCCTAGTACAGAACAAACGGCCTGACTGCACTCGGCTACAGACACCACCAGATCGTCCTGTGTCGTTGCCGACGCTGATTCTCTCGCAGCGAATCATCGCCGGAAAACCTGAAGGCTTTGAGCAGCCCCCGCGCTGAACACCTGTCGTCTCTGCATTTCAAGAAATAACAAAGTTTATTCCGCTTCACAGTCCCGCCCCGTCGCCTCCTCTCAGACTGCTTAGCGAACCGCAGTTCGTCTGCCAGGGAGAACAGGGTCCAGACACCAGTGGGCCGTTGAGCCTGCAGTGCAGTTTTCAGGTGTATGTGCACTTGCTAAGCGAAATGCGAAAAGGATCTACGAAGTCTCTTTTCGTATGCGGCGTCTTTGCTGTACCACTCTGTGAGAACTCCAGTGAGCGACGGCAGGTGGGCAGTGGAGACGCCGTGTGGATGTTTCCATGGCGTGGACGCGTGCGGGGGTCATTGCGAGGACCGCAGAGAGCAGCGAGGCAGAGCGAGTGCAAGTGAAGCGCATGTCTGTTCTAGAATTTAACGCACACCTTGCGCTTGCTCCCTTGTTCCTGTCTACGTTCTCTCTGAACCACAGAAAAAACCACCCCGAGTGAGGGCTCCTGACTTCTTGAGCGCTGTATACGGAAAGAGGCAAGGCGCTGCATGTGCGCTGTTTGCGTAGCGAGCTCTCCGTGAGAGTGTATCCGAGGAGACTTCTCGAGGCACCTGCCGAGGCCGTACAGGTACTGGAGCGCATGCAGTCACCTCTCTCATTCCTCTGCACAGCTCTGGGAAGTGCGAAGAGACGAGCGCCGGACCACATAGGGGAGAGAGATGCAGGTTTTTGAAGCACGCACCGCAGTTCACGGCGGAGCGAAGGCTGAGTTGCATAGGATTTGCACGTCCGTGACCCCGTTTTCTCTTTTTAGCTTTTCCCTCCCCACTGGAAAACGCACACAGGCGAGGCTGCATTTGCATCGCATCCGGTGAAAGAGGGCAGGCAACACGAGGGGAAGAATCACGCATTCGCCCACACGCGTTCTTGGCGTCTCCTTGTTTGTCGAATTGCAGATGCACACTGGGGCCGAAACGGGAGAGAAAAAGGCACGGGATGCCTCTGTTTCTGTCTGGCGAGTCCGCCGGGCTCTGCTTGCGGAAAAGCTAGAAGAGGAAAGAACAGCACTAGAGGAGACAGAGTCTAGAGTGTGTTTTCCTGTCTCTTGGAGCCCCAAAAACCGGTCGAGACGGGACGATCGCCATGCGCAGACGAAAACCATTGTCCCCCCCCCCCGCGTGGCGTTGCTGGTGAGTGTGTGTCTGTCTCCGCTCTCTTTGCACCTGGGAAAGGAGAAGAGGGAAAACCGGAGCGCTCTTCTTCCCCTGTGTATCGCGGGGCGCTTTCTCGTCCTTCCCAGTGGTCCTTCCCTTGAGTCTCGCGCCCTGCCTTTCGCGCACTTATCGCCACTTCAAGTGTTTCGTCTTGTTCTCCTCGCCAGGCTTCAGAACGCGCCAGAGTTGCGGCCGCAGAAAGTGCACCCGGGACCTGACCAGAGCCTGGGAGCCTTGGGGGCTTGCGGCGTCTGTCTCCCGTCTCCTGCCTCGTTGCCGCGTGCGGAGTTCCGCCCCGCTCGCCGGACCCGAGAAATACGAGAGTGCATGCGCAGCCTTCAAAAAGCGACTCACGCTCGTGGCCGCCACCACGAGGGGCGTGACTGTGGCGAGGGCCCCCATCACTTCTTCTCTCTTCCACCTGCTCGACGCAACAGGATTCAAAGCCGAAGAGGAGTCGGAAGAGCCCGAAGCTGAATTCAGCGGATTTGTCAGGGCCCCGCCGCTATTGAGCGGGTACAGCAACGGCAGCGCGAGTCGCGAATGCAGGAGCTGGGCGAGAACATCTGCACGCGCAAAGAGAGAATGGAGACGCTCCGGAGAGAACGGCGGAGCCCCGAGGGCCGAAGAAGAAGGTGGGGCCGAAGAAGAAGGTGGGGCCGAAGAAGAAGGTGGGGCCGAAGAAGAAGGTGGGGCCGAAGAAGAAGGTGGGACTGAAGAAGAGGCAAGAGAGCGAGTGGCACGTGAGGCATCCCGATTCAAGGAAGACGATGAAGGGGAGGCTTCAGCGGGAGACGCAGATGAAGAAAAGGGACAGGCAGAGGAAGGCAGACATGTTCGGCGGGTTTGAAAGCGCGACACCGCATCGTTTGGATCACGCGTGGACAGAGCGAGGAGCCGTGGCCTCGAAACGTGAACATAGAACGTCCGCGTTTGGTGAGAAACGCGGGCTGGCAAGCCAGAGGCGAGGGAGGGAGCAGTAGAGGAGATGAAGGCGGAAGGAACCGCCTTCCTGGCAACCGCCACGAACCGCGTGCACTCCATGTTCCGAGGTGAGAGAAGAGTGGAATAAGGGAATGCTCCGCAAAAAATTGGCGTGAAACTCCTACGGGAACCGACGCGGCACCTTTGGTTCCCCGTGTTTCAGTCCAAACAAGAAAAAGCCTCCGCAAAACAATTTTTGCGGGCTCCCACTCAGCCTCCTCAGCTCCGGCGTCTTTGAGTGCGCGAGAGTCTCGCAAGGGCGCCAATCGTCCTGTGTCTCTCCACGGTCTTCCTGATGGGAGACGCACTCCAGTGGGGTCCTCTTACGCTCGCGGGACGAGAAGCGGTGGACTGAAACCCCTCTCCAGCAGCCCAGGTGCACGCAGCGGCACGGCAAGAAAGCGCAGAGAAGGCGCAGAGAAGGCGCCGGGACGAGAGGATGAGCAAAAACGGCGCGTCCTCACACCGGATGACGAAGGCGAGAAGACACAGCGGGGGAGACAGGCCGAGTCGGCAAGCAAGACAGCCAGTCGTATCGGTATTCGCCGAAGCGCAACAGACGGGAGTGCCGAGCGTTCTCGACGACGAGGGGGGCAGAAAAACTGGAGCAGTTTCTTCGCGCGTTCTGTCCGAAGGCAAGTCGGTTTGTGTCCCGTTTTTGGGGTAGAAAGGAGACGATCTCACGTATTGGGTGAGTCAAATGGTCACGTTTGCGCGTTTTGCCGTTGCAAATGCACAGCTTGCGCAAATGAGAATTTCTCACCTCGCTGCCAGGAGGGCCAAACACTAGCGGGAGTGAGCAGGTTGGCCAGTCCTCACAGAAGCGCCCTCGTTGTCCGAAAGAAAACTCAAAGCGGTTCTCGACGGGACTTCAACTGGAATTCCACGGAGTGTACCTGTATGAAGGGGACCCTCCCGCGAGCCTCGGGGGCTTTTCTGTTCCTTTGCTTCTTTTCTCCCTAGCTCATGCTGTCCGAGCAGGGTTCCCCCCATTCATGTGCTCGAAGCCACTGTCTGGGCAGTCGGAATTCTCGCTCTGCCGAGGTACGGGAAACGGTCCGCTGTGCGGTTTTCGCCACTGCTCACGCGACAGTGGCTTCTTTTGGGGCCTTTTCGCGCCAGGCCATCTTTTACCCTCCCGCCCGCGCGACTGTGTGTCTATACAGCACTCGATATAATCCTAGAAATTAGAGAAGGCGCGCGGGTGCAGTGCCGGCCTGAGCTGTACCGTCACGCGTGTGACCCCTTGGAGCGGCTGGGATGTCTGCGCGTCATCGGAGTGCGTCATCCTGTGTACAACACACACGTTGGAGGGTGACATGTTGTTCTTTTTTGTGTAGAGTCGAAAATGAAGACGAGCGAGGAACGCCCGGTTTTGCTCGTAGTCCCTTTCCGACGTCTGTGGGTTCGTTCTGGGACGGAAAATTCGTGGCTGACGTGCTAAAGGAATTTGTGTCGAACCTTTGAAAGCGCTGGATGTGCCCTTCCCCGCCCATGCAACAACGGGAGGAGGAAAAGATGCTCCACTTCGCGCGCTTCTATTCCTCTGTCCTCTACGTCCCCTGAGTGCTTCTTCCTAGACTTTCTCCAGAGTTCGCAAGGAAAGGAGGCTTCTGAGTTCTTTGCCGCTGTTTGTTGTCTCAGGATTGCTGTGCCTGTTTGTGGTTCTTCGTCCTCTAGTCCTTACGCCGTGGGAATTCCCGTGTTCGAATATCTTTTTATGAGGGAAGCCACAGGGTGAGGCGGGACGTTGCGCATGTGGCCACGTGTACGTACAGCTCGATAGCGGTGACAGAGAGCGAAACGGGGTGTCAGACGGCGAGTTTCTTCGGTTGGTTTCCGTCATCCCTTCTCTTGTCACTGTTCTCCAGCGTTTTCTCCACCCAATCGTCTTCCCAGACGCGCAACTTCTGTTTTCAGTCTTCTACTCTTCGTCTCGTGTTTGTCCCCGATTTTTTGTCTGGGCAGACGCCTGGAAAGGTCCAAATCTGCGTTGCTCAACACCGACTTGGGACGAACAACCTGTCAAAGAGTGTCATTCGTGTTTGTCTCCTTCGCCTCTTCAGGGTTTTGAGTCCGCTTGTTTTGTGTACGACTGGATAGAAACACTCTTTGGCAGGTGTGCTATGTCCTTGTCATTTTTTCACACGGCGCCCGCCCCTTCCCCCTGTCCAACAGATACTCTAGTCCCTCCGTCGCCAGACTCGATTCCCTCTTAAGTATCGTAGTCTCGGCTGTCTCCCGCGCGGAATGCACCGGCTTTTCTTTTGTTGTCGTTAACTTTGCGTGAAAAGACTCTCCGCAGACCACAACCGTTTGTGCATACGGAGCCTCGCCAAAGACCGGAGAGAAACAGGGGCGTCTGTTCGCTTCTCTCTCTCCTGTTTTGTGTGTTTCTCCTCGAATGTTCACGTCTGTCACCCGTACCATTCCAGACCCGTTTCCTTTTCGAGAGAAAGGGTCCTTTTTCTGGCGCTGCACTGTGCCGCCAGGGAGACAGGGCTCGGCGTCTTGTCACACCGCAGCTTGGCGTGCGTCGTTCTCGCTCGTTCCCGTTTCCACACAGTTCGCAGAAAGGCGCACTTCTTTGTAAAGAAGTTTTTTTACGGCGTGGCCGCCGTCAGGACTTGCATTCGAAAACAGACGCGCTACCGACCTCAGCGGGCGGTGCGCACAGGAGAAGGGGGGAGCCTGCAGCATCTTGGCTCTGAGGACCTCTCTGCGAAAGATCGGTTTTTTCCGTTTTGAAAACTCCCCTGAGCGAAGGTGACGGCCTGCACGCGCCATCGCGAGTGGACACGTTTTTTCTGGGCTTAACTGAAATCCTGAGCGCGGTGGTCAACCATGTGAAGAGTCGGGAAGCCGGATTATCGCAGGCGCGCTTCAACGCACCTTTTCAAAAAGGCCACTGCGTTGCTGTTTTTCCACGCAAGAACAAGGGCAGTGCACGAACCCTGTCAGTCCCTCAGGGGCCGCCCTACGCTTGGAGGGGCCTCGCGCCTCTTCGCCGTCTTTTACCGTTTTCCTCTCGTCAAATAGACTCGTGTTTTTTCTACGCAAACATGTCGGCCACATCGGCCTTCTCCTCAGGGCCCTCTTCTCCGGGGCCGTTGGCTCTGACGCTCTCCGGGGCGTCTGTCGGCTCGCCGGGGTTTCTCGGGGCCAGCGGGCCGGGGTCTACCGCGGTCGACACCATTGACGCAGGCTCCGGCCCAGAAGAAGGTGAACTCGTCGAGTCCGGAGCGGAAGGCGTTTCGGCCAATCCGCAGAAAGAGTCCGACGCACCTTCCGGCGCGGCGAGTGCGGCAGGCGCGAGCGCCTCTGCTTCGGGCCAGGGCGAGACGGCGGCGTCGATTGAGAGCGCCCTCGATAGTCTGGTCTACCAGCTGAGTTCCTCGTCGCTGACGGGCGGCAGGGACTACCACCAGCGCATGGCGGAGCAGTTGAAGTCGGACGATATCGCTGCGCGACTCGAGGCGACGCAGGCGTACCGTCGCTCTCTGGCGCACCGGCAAGAACTCGAGCAGCAGCAGACCAAGAGTGCCGGCTGCACATGCACGGCCTCCGGAGCCGCGAGCGCGGCGGCGCAGGGCGCCGCCCACTCTCCGAGTTTTCCAGGTTTCGGCGGGCGCACGGCGTCGGGAGGCCTCGCGGAGTCCTCGGGAGGCGCAGGGGGTTTGGGGGCCTCGCCGGCCTCGTTTTCGCGCTCCGGCACCTCCGGTTCTGCCTTCTCTTCACTCGGCGACGCAGTTATGGACGTGACCATTCAAGACATGCTCGACCAAGACTTGGTGTGCGATGTCGTCCGATCCGTCGGGATGCCTCACCCTCACCTGCAGCTCGAAAGCATCCTCCTCATCCAGCGGCTGTGCCGTGGGACCTTCTCGCAAACCCGGCAGATTGTCTCCTCGACGCTCATCGACTCGCTTGTCCAGATTCTCCTCGGTGTCACGGGCGGATGTGTGGGAACGGGCGCTCCGGAGCTCCGACTCGCAGTGCTCGGCCTCTTCACCAAGCTCGCGCAGGACTTCAAGGCACACCGCGACTTCTCCCTGCTCCGGCCCGCCGCGGGCGTTGTCCCAGCCGTCGTGGAGGCCGTCAAGGCGGCTCCGGACCTCGAAGGCACCCGCTGCATCCACGCCCTGGTCTCGAGCAACCTCCAGCAGCTGAAGGTAGATGTCGCGCCGATCTTGTCCATCCTCATTTGGCTGATGAAGAACAGCGACGACCAGGCCATCCTTTGTCTCGCCGCGAGCGCGTGCGTGACGCTCTGTGAACGGCCCGAGGGAGTCGACGTCGTCCTCAACTCACCAGCCCTCCCCACCATTCTGCATCTGCTCCACCACGAAGACCAGCGCGTCGTCTTCGACGCCCTCTCTGTCGCGGCCAAAATCGCCTTCGTAGGCAGCACTGTGCAAATCGACAGAGCTATCAACATCGGCGTCGTCCAGGCCATGGTGGAAGTCCTCCAAAACCCCGCTGTCTCCAACCCCACCACGCGGGCTCGAGCGTGCAACACCCTGGGGAACCTCGGGTGCGAAACGCCCAAACAGGTCCAGGTGAGAACGCCACGATCTAAATGCGAAAGTCGCCCCGCAGCCGAGTCGGGTCCCTTTCCGACCCTGGCAACTCGCCACTGGTGATTCGGCTTTGACAGCGTTTCCAAATCCCCCTGTTGATCTCGCTGGGTTCTTCGGATGTGCGCCCCGAGAAACGTCCGAAGCGTGACGGCAAGAACAGTCAAGGAGTGGACGAAGGCACGGCGTCGAGTGGGGCTCGCGGAACGTGTTTCCGGAATGATAACTCTCGACGAGTAACGCGCACCCGACATTGGGTTCTGGCTCCTGCGCTTACCACGGGGTGTACAGGATTCTCAGAACCGTGGGGCTCCGAAGGTTCTTCTTTGTCACGTGTTCTGCGACCGGTTTCGCGCCCCCTCTCAACGGGTCGTGCACCGTTCTCAGTCGTCGCCCTCTTTTCGCGCTGTCCGTTTGCTGCCGTGTTTGCTTCCTTGCGCCGTCCGCTCCAGAGGTGAAGAACACCTACCAGTGGAAGCCTGTGCGCTGCTCCGTTTGGTCGTGTCGGTCCTCTGTTGTTGTGCCTGCGTCCTGCTGTATGTGCCTCGGTTCCTTCTCCGAAGGACCCGCTCTGTTCTTCGCGTCGGATTTGTCTCTTTTTTGCGTCATCCGATGTTTTTGCAACTGCGACTTTCCTCTTTTGGCGTTGCAGCCGATCATCGAAACGCGCGCCTTCCCGCTGCTGGTGGAAATCTTTCAAATGGATCCCGACTACAACACCCGCATTGAAGCAGCGTACGCTGTCTGTGCGTGTCTCTCGCGAGCGGACTCTCAGCAAGTCGGGTACATCATTTCCTGCACTGCCCGCCCTCCCGCCTTCTCGGGTTTCTCTCGGAACCGGGGCTCCAGTTCCCGGGCTGCGCTCGAAGGCCCTCTCTCTTCGAACAGAGGCACGATGTTCGGCAGCGGCGTGTCTTCCTACCTCTCCTCGCCCCTCGCATTCTCGTCTTCCTCTCGACTCGGCAGCGGCCAGCTCGGCCTCGTGTACGGGACTCCGCGGATAACGGAGAAGCCCCCGCCGGCGATTTTGTCCTTTGGAGGAAGCAATCCCTGTTTAGGGCTCATTGCAGATATGCTCGAACTGGTGTGCGAAAGCGATCCCACAAACAGCGGCAGTTTGAAACTCTGCAAGGCCATTCTCCGGGGCCTGGACAACATTCTCGAGGTCGGCGCACAGGAGGCGCGGCTCCTCGGGCTGACCGAAAACCCGTACGCGAAGCTTTTCCACGAAGTGCAGGTACGAAAGGTGTCGGGGAACAGAAAGAGGATCGAGGGAAACGAGGGAAGAAGACGTCTCGCAGTTCACAGGCGCAGACGGGGCGGCGGGATTTTTAGGGCAGGAGGCAGAAACGCAACAAATGAAGAGTCAGAGACAGAGGTTAGGGCAGGGGTTCTGGAAAAAAGGGAGGCCAACCGGTGAACGGAAGATTGCATGACTCGAAAGGGGTGTGCGATGAGAAGGGTCCAGAGATGGCGAGCTCCGGGAGCCGTCAGAAAAGAGATGCACGTTTGGACGCGCGCGACGGTGAAAGAGACAACGCATGCGCGTCCCATAGCGTGCGTGCATCCACACCTGCGACGCCTACGCGTGTAGAAAGTTCCTGTGTGGCGTTGGGACTAGAGGTAGGGTTTCTCCAACTTTCCACGTTTCGCCCGTTTTTGTGCTTGCATGCGTTTGCAGGGCGACCTCAAGCTGTCGCAGATGCAGTTTTTCCCGGACTACAACATCGCTGCAAAAACTCACAGCATTTTGGAGAGATACTTTGAAGATGCAACGACATGGAACACGAGGAAGTGAGCTTTCCTTGTTTGGACCCGACTGTCTATGGACGAAAAGATGCTTCTTACTTTGTTCGCCCTTCTGTCATCTTCATCTTTCATCTTAAACGTTAGGGGATGCACAGCCTGTCTCCAGATCTCTGTATATCTGTCGTGGTGCCCACTGTAATTCTGCTCACGCTGCTTCGACCGTGGCGGCATCATGTGCACCTCTGTTCTCTCTTGTGTGTCCTCATGCATGTACTTGTTCGCCGCTCGGCGTCCCGTGAGTGCTTTGTGTTCTGGAGGCGAAGGGCTGTCGATCACCGCTATTTGGAAACTGAAGAAACTCGCACAGGCTGCTTCTGGGAGAGATAGCAGGATGAATTTTTTTCCTGTTTTTATGAGTGGACCGTAGATGTGTACCTGTATGTACACATGGAGATTCTGTTTTACCCGAACCGGGCAGGAAACAAGCTGTGCCCTCACCCAGAGAACACAAACAGCCGTTTTGGTTGTTTTCTCGTCCAATACAGAGGCTGTCGTTCTCAGTGTATGAAGGCGCAGGCTCCGGGCCCAATCAGGAGACACAAAATAGCAGTTGGTGCAAGCAGAGTCGAGGCTTGTGAAATCGTGCCCCTCTCACTGACACTTCACAAAGCTTTTCATTCGAATTCTGTTGCGGTAGTTCTTCTTTGGCATCGCTAGCATCGCTTTTTCAGTTTCGTCGTTCGACGAGACATGGAACGACCCCAAAACCACGGCTCTCGGCATTATTCCTGGCATGGACGTAGGCCTCACACGTACCGAGGGGTGGAGGCTGGCTGAGGAGAGACTGCGCGAGATTTTAGAACTACGCAAGAGAAGGGAAATTATATTCACGTGTGTTTCATCTTTTCGATGTGGCACGGTCTAAAAGGGCCTGAAGGGAAATGCGCTAGGTCTCTGACTACACCAGGGCAGAGCTCGTGGTGGCCACCTCACTCGGGAACCATGAATGGTACACCAACATTAGAGGGTGCACCCGAGGGCGGAATGAAGCAAGAAGCTTAACACGTTGAATCAGTAGATTTTTCGTCGCCCGCTCCGGCGAGCGCTGGACCGGCTCTTGCGAACTGTAAACGATAGTGGGGCTGTTGCGGTGTGGGCAAGGGGTGAAAAGGCGGGAGAGGAGCACAAAATGAAAAACACACTGTTTCTTGTGGTGGTTCTTCCCACAAACGGTACACAGGTATCACAATTCAGTGAGCGACGGAGTGAATATGGAAGTAAATCGGACTGGCAAGATTTTTCGAGTTGTGCCATGTACAAAATGGCAAACCACGGTTAAGCATTTGTATATATTCATACTCTAGGCAACCATTCACCGTTTTCCCTGAGGCTCATTAGGCCTGCTGTTGGCAGCTAGATGCCCGTCTACTGCGGTGTTTGTCAGTACGCGGGCCACGAACATGGGACCGCGTCGGGATTCTCTCTCGTAGCTTATGATTTTTCCTCAGGGGGAATGTCCTACATTCCACGGTCCAGCTGCTTTCCCGAGAATGTCTGCTTGCAGCCTGTCGGCCAGCGCATCTCGAAAGCAGCCGTGACTGCCTTGTCAAACAGGTGAGTGCCGTCGTTCACAGAGGTTTCATCACTTTGGTCAAACAGGCCACAGCAGTTTGTGAGCCGCCATATTTCTGCGGCAACAACACGGACGTCGGACACGAACAAGGGCTCCCCAGGGCTCGCTGTCGTGCTTCTATTTTCCGTTGCATTTTCTTTCGTCTTTGTTCTTTGAACAGGGTCCATGTGACCGTCGATGGCTGTGAACTGTGGCTTAGGAGAAGCCGCAACCCAAGAAGATGGTGGTGTTTTCTTCTGAGTCAAAATAGAGGGGTACTGCTTCTCGGAACCATTTGGAGAAAATCGTAACCACTCCTGAAATCGGAATTCTTCTTGAGGCGGCGGAAGCCGATAGGGAAAAAACGCATGGGGACGGAAGCAGCTTTCGGGTGAGGGAATTCGTCGGTCTCGAAACGTTTCGGACGAAATACTGAACGAATGAGGATGAGTATGCTTCGAGTTTTCCAAAGGCCGTTGTTGTTGCTGTTGTATCAAAGAGAAAGAACCGCAATCACGAGGGCGGTCAACGTCTGGATCGAGCCAAGACTCAAGACCGCGGCCACCTATTCTCGCTTGCAGATGGGCAGGCAGCAGGGTCGGGAGATGTTCCTTGGGTTTCTGAACGGTTTTCTCAGCGGTGCACTCCTGCCTGTGCGCCTTGTAGAAGCATTCCCCTCGTGTTTTGGGAGCCCGTGCCCTGAATTGCAAAGGAGATGACACTTCAGTATTGCCGTACTCATTTGTACTACAGACAGTAAACGCCACGGAGTGCCCAAACTGTGCGTTGCCTCCCACTGGGAAGCAAGACTCTGGCACTGCTTCGCCGCTCTGTTGTTTTGTACTGTTCAGAAGATACGAAAAATATGCTTGGCGAACACTTTTCCCAGGAAACGTGGGGAGGAGTGTGGCGGGCGGGAATGAGGAACGTTTCGTCGGTAAACCCCGTTGACGAGTCATAGCTTGCATAGTCTCTTTCAGTTTATACATTTCTCTGAGTTCCACATCTCGCGGTGTCCAGTGGAGAGGTGGGTTTTCATGATTAGGCGCATGTTCTTGTTGACTCCAGAGAAAGAGTTGTGTCGGGAACGAAGCATCATGCTTTCGCCTTTCGAAAACGGACGGCGCCTCCCAAGAGAAATAGGCGTTGTTGTGTTCCTGTCGATACTGGTGCCGCCTAGAATCCATCTCGAAAAAAGGCTTCTGCGATTTCATCCAGCACCCAATGATGAAAAGTAGTTGTTGGAAGTATCAGAAGAGGAACTCAGTACCGTCTGAAGAAGATTGTTCGTGCCAAGGGGCGTCTACGCCTGTGCGTTCAAGCAGCAAGAGATTCCAACACAAAGGAATCGAACGCGGAGCAGAGGGGTAGCTGAGTCTCCTGGCAAAATGAGAACTGAACAACGGAAGAGAGGTTCTGCTCTACGCAAGAAAATTTCACTGGCGTGATCGATTGGACTTCTTGTTTAGAACGAAGAAGAAACTCCAGGTTTTAAGGACGTCCTAGGGCTATTCTCTTCTTATTCAAATTGAGGAATCGCTGTGTCATGCTACCAGATTTGCTCGCACGCTTTCATCCACGACCTACTACAGAACATATACCGACGCCTAGCTCAAGGGCACGAACAGAGCATCTCTGCGCTTTTTTCCTTATATGAATGAGTAGCACAATAGTCTACCCGTTAACCTCCTTACCAGAGGGGAAAGAGGAAGAGAGACGTAGACCTAAAATGTACCCTCATATTCACTCTACACAGCTCGCAGTCTGTCCGTTTCATCGAAGAAATCTACAAATGAGACTGGTGGCACGTTCGTTCATCCTCATTTCACTGTAAAACCCGCTGCTCATGATTTTGCCAGACAAGGAAGAATTCGGCATTCTATGCAAAAAACGGCAGTACCATTTTTCTTTTGGGTTGAATCGACGTTACCACATCAATTGTTACTATCTCATACGGGTTTGCTGAACAGTACTGTAGAACTCCCTGGATGTCATGTTCTAGGTGAAGAAAGATATTTCGATAGACTACTTTGCAAAGCGAGTCGGTAGTGGAAAATTAAAGAAGTCTGAAGCCACAGTCCATTGGCTGAGGAGAGTTCCTGCGATTCCTTTTAAGAGCTGTGGTATCAAAATTTCATCCTGATTGTTTTCCCAGGGTCGTTCAGAAAACCGACACAACATTGCTTATCGACGCCGGGCCTGTTCATGTGGGGTTGTTCTTTCCTATTTGCTTGTCACCTGCATTCAGCAATTTTTTTTCTACTACCTTCGCGGTTTTGGCCATCTTGATCTATTCGTTGTCGCTATCTGCTAAGATCTGACATTCTAGCTACCACCGGTGGTTGCTGGATTATCGTCGCTCACATCTTCGTCGACCTACAGAGCAAGAAAGGAAACTTGGGTCACGGGTATTTAAACATGCTAAAAGCTGTGTTAATATCTGAGTGTCCGCGGCCGGGAGCTCTTGACCATATTTCCAGAAAACCCGTCTTCCTTCGACAGAACACGCCGAACCCTCCAAGAACTATACCAGGAAACGCCGTCGTCACTGACGCGTCTAAGACGACATCCGATTTGCGTGAAAACTGCCGGCGACACCACACGAAAACATGAAGATATACATGTGAAGACCGAGCGTTAAGTCTGGCGGAATTGTGCTCTAAAAACGTGCCTCTGCCCCCTGGAAAATACCTGGAAGTAGGACCATTGGAAAAAGAAGCAAAGTACCTCATACTCCATGCTCCAGAGCAGTGGGGCTACGTATAATAACGAACCCGGAGTCGAAGAAAACAGTGAATTAGCGATGCTTCCCTTTACGTGTAGTTGGTAAGCAATCATTCTAGAGCGGAGCGGAACTTCGTTCAAGAGCTCTCACCGAGAGCTTTCGTCCTGGAATTATATAGGCCAGTCGCCGACAGAACGTCTGAGCTTGCAGTCAACCGGAACATTTACCACAGCCCCTTCGCGGAAATGGGGAACTGGAGCAACAGAGCAGTCGTGCTCTTTCTGTCCACGTTTTCGTCCGAAACCCTTTACAGCAGCACAATCCCATTTTCCAGAAGCAGTGCGAATGAAGCCGGCCCAATTTCACAGAAACTCCGGCAAAATTGAGGCTTTCGAAAAACCTGCCACACCATAGGCTTGTTCAGACGAACGGCATCCCTCTCTTTGCAAATGTCATCGATCCAGAAGAGACAAGCGATAGTTTTCGCGGAAAGCAGATCCAAGTGACTTTATGTTTCCGAGCTGTATCTGCCAGAGGGAAAGGTGCATACTACAGCATCGCCATGGGCCGATCTTTACATACGTATAATATTACTGCGTCTCAGAATTGTTCCCAAAATGTCAGTACGATTCCTTCCAAACAGCTGCGTCAGCCCTTGGCTTTCGTAGTAGAACCTGACGAGCTCTGTGAAGCTTGTAAAAGATCTGAAGCTGCTTTTAGGACGACCTGGGTTTGACGCTGTCGCGTGGCAATTTGCTCCTCCACGAGTTTCGCCTTCTTTTCTGCCCGACCTTTCCGTTCCAGTTCTTCTGTCTGGGCGACTTCCAAGTCTGCCACCGATGCTTTCCTCGAAACTTCAAGAGCGAGTGCCTCGTATTGCTCCCGATTCCGCCGGTGACGCTTCGCCTTCGCCAGGCATCTCTGGGCCTCGACAATTGCGCGTTCACACTGCAAAAGAAAACGCAAAAATAAAGGCAACGCAGCTGCAAACTAACCCCCGACACGTAAAATGCTTCGCTAAGAGAAACGTCCGGTCCCCGTTGCAGCCACGACCACGATGCTTCAGCAGGGGAAGGACATCCGGTTTCCAGGACGCTCTGACTCCACACGTGAAGTCAACATGAAAGAAGACAGAGTGAAAAATGTCGTGTGGCATCGACGGCAAGGTACGCGTTCGACGGCTTCCAATCCCTCCATTTTCTGGAAAAGAAACGGCTCGCACTGCAGCAGAACAGCGTCGCTAAAAGCCGATATCATTGAGGCCTTCAGCATCTAACACACGCGATTTGAATCAACAATACGACCGCCGTCGCGTCCTGTTTCAACTCCTTGCCACCCTCTAACGCGTCACTCGATGGATCGGCGTTGTCACGAACGCAACTACATATTTGGAAATCTACTGACTCGTGGCAAGACCGCCTGCGTTCCCTGGACAAAAACGAAGAAACACTGACGGACCAAGAAGCAAGTCTATTACTCTACACCGCAGAATTGACCGCGCCGCCGATTACTCTCAGAAGGCTGCCACTTCTTTGCAGTCTCTACAAGCGCCACATTGACGGCGAACAGGATCGCAGAACTTCCCCATTCCTCTCACATCGGCAACAGACTGTCGGATGGACCGCTCGTCCGCAAGAATGTCTTCGAGATCGCACTGCCGAGCCTGAAGAATGCTTTTTTGACGCGCGAGGCGTGCCCTTGACATAGAGAAGAGTTGAAGAAAGGTGTGGTACGATTCGTTCCAGTCCAGGTCACTGGCCGTGGGGCTAAGTCTGCGGAGAAGGCACACCCAGATATGCACGCGTAACGGGGATGGCGCACCCAACGAAAATACAGCCGCATGCACATTCTCTTCAAACCCGTGCAGTGACACGCACCCCTGTGCGAGGAGTATCCTCACTTGTCTTCCACAGGCACGTACGTTTCTGCTGTCGAACGTTCTACATACACGTCGACGCTTGCTTCCACCCCAGAGTTCCGACTTCCTCATATCCACAAAGTAGATCCGGAGGCACACGCCCAGTCACCGCGTCCCAACTTCTGAGATTAGCTTGATGCTTTCGCGTTCTTCCTGGCCGCTAAAACCCCGTCTCTTCGAGCAATGTTGAGAGCAGAAAGAAGAAAAAAACACCGCCCCCAGCCTAGATGGCGAGGAGATCCGTTTGGCTCTCGACTTCTCAGAACGCTGCTGAACCTGCAATTCAGTAAGAAAGGGAGTTAGTTCCCCGGCAACCCCGAGAACGTAAGGTGTTTTCCACCTACCTAGCAATCTTCAACGCCGCGTTCATCAAAGAAGTGAACTCCACATTTTCACTCCAGACGGCCTGAAGCGTCAAACCCTTCAGTAAGTCTTCCTCACTGTGAGCAGACAGACGATCTCCTGTTCCCTTCACTGAGGATTGGTTTGAGTGAACAGGGAGAGGTTTCCCTCTCTTGTCCTGCTCGAATGCTTTCGCATTTTTGTCCGATGTCCTCGGACTCTCTCTGGAGGCAGGACCACCTGCAGTATCGCTGCTGTCTCTGGCGGATTTCGTCGCCGAAGTGCTGGACGCCCTCCGCGGCGCTCCACCTCCGCTAGATGCCGAGCCTACACGTAACAAGTTTTTGCATGCCCGAATAGCGCAAACAGCAGCGTGATACAGAGTGGCTATTGCCGCATTCAGGATTAATTTTATTGCCGAAGGGGAGAACGAGCACAAGAGAATACGCAGTTCTACGGAAGGTTCTGTCCCACAACTTCCGACACCAGCTAACTTAAGTCTTTTTCTTATCATACGGAGTCCGGCAGCACAAGCAGAGTTCGCCTTCCGTGCGTAACTAAATACCGTGCATCTCACTTGTGAAGGAGAACGAAAGCACAACTACATTACGGACACGTACACGCAGTCCTGTAGAGATGGTCGAGTTGCCATACACCGGGGCTGCAAATATGTGTAAGTGGTTTTACGCAGCTAACCGCGTTAGCTGTGATAACCCTCCCCAGTCTACCTGATGATCGGTGGCACGGGAACACGGGCGCGCGCAGTGTTCTTAGCAGAATACCGCTCTTTGAACCCTACACACTTCCGTTTCTTCACGTGCTCATAGAGGGCTACGCGGGAAGGCGGCAAAATAAGATTTCATGCAAGTATAGATCAAGCATGTGAAGGCAACTGGGCCACTGCATCCCTTCCTCAACGTTTAAACTCTGATCTGTGGTGACAGTTTGTGCGACAGTCTCGGCAGCAAAGGCATGTGGAAGAGCAGCTCACCTGAACTCGCAGGTCCTCCGCCCTTCGGGCGGCCTGCCTGGTCAGTTTTGTTCCGTTGCTGCTCTCTGCATGACGGGTTTGCCGTTGAATTTGAAGCAGTTTTCTCTCCCGGCTGTGACTTGGAAAAAGCACCGGGCCGGGAGTTGGCAGCTGGCGATGACTTTGCACCCTCCATGAGAAGCTGAACAAATGACCAGAACCTCAAGAGCGGGAGAAAGGTTCTCAGTAGAAATGTTGCATCGTGGTTTCCGTGTTCATGAAGTGAACGTTAGGCTGCAAGCAGAACGAAGACGGGGCGGTGACGAATAGGGGGAGCGGGGCAGGAAAGTCGCAGCGCAAGATGCAACCTATCTGTGCAACCTGCTACGAACCACGGACAACTCAGAGGCAAAATTCTTGCATCCGAACTCTAGCACGACCCACTGACGGCACTTTGGGAACTGTTTGACGGTACCGAATTCAGTGAGCAGAACCGGAAGACCTCTTCCAGTCATCGACTAGCATATGCCGCTTTCTCTGCTGCAATTATGTTACCACAAAGGGTAAATCAAGAGTTCTCCGAAAGTGGTGTCTGCGGGTTGAATTACGAAAAACACAAGTGTATGTTAGAGGCAGTAGAACAAACGCGAAGTCTCGATCAAGTGAAAAATCACGAGAAAGGAGAAGTACCACGTATATAAGAAAAGGCGATAAAAATGCAAAAAGGCTGGCTCGGAGGTACAGTAGCTTTTCTCTTTAACTGTGAACGAAGGATTGCATGCAAGAAATGTGTGCATGCGTGCGCCGGGAGACAGATGTGCCGCACTGTTGGAATTGTACGGAAGATGATTGCAAGGAGCACCACGACTTTACCAGCTGCCAGCTTTTTTGGTTTGGGAAATGGAAGCAAAAGTTGGAAACAGCAAAGAGTGGGAAGTTTCGTACATACCGTCGCTGCTCGAAAACGATCCACCACCTGCGTGTAAGTATGAAAACACGCTTTTGCAGGGGGTACAGAACAGGTAGCTTTTATACGCGGAGCGCGTAACGCACACGTTTTAAACGCACAGAATCTAAGTGGTTTTCCCGCCGTTTATTAAGATTAGATGCGCAACCATGAGGAGTAAGAAGTCAACACGCTAGCAGAATGCTCCGTTCTGTGGGTTTTGGCTTTTCGGGTACTGCATCTGAAGAGACTGGGCGCATAGGACTTCAGGGGAGGAGTGCATAGGGTTAGTCATGAATTGATTCCATACGGGCACCATAATGGGGCAGAGGGGGGAGGGGTGTTGGGGAAAGTACGGAGATGCTGGGAGGCTTCCTACAGTAGCCAGAGGAAGATATGCACCCGGAGATGCAGGAGACGTATGTACAGGGATCAGATGGGGAGTTTGTAATGACGCTGCGTTGCAAGTACCAAAACGCCTTTCGAGATGGGGAGTTGAGCGTGTCCACGTGGCATGATTCTCCGTATGAAGGAAGCTCTGGAGGTCCGTCAAATGTGGCCACATCAAGCCTTTCGCAGCATCGAAGCAGTTCTGCTGAATTGCTGCCGTAACTTGAGGGTGGTCACTCAGCAGAGGCGTCTCTGGCGTTGATTCGCCGCTATCTTCTTCCTCTACCTGGTTCTTGATTCCTTTTGCGTTTTCCGGCTGATCCTCATGTTTAAGCAAAGAAATGAACAACGTCTTCGGAGGCGTATAGTCGGTGGAATCGGGCACGCAATGTGCATTTCCTTGCAGTTTCGCCGTGGAATCGTCGCCCGGTGTTGTATGAGCCTCCGCAGCACACGAGGAGGATGGCGAATTTGGCGGCGGTACATATTCAACGTAGGGAGAGCAAAAGTTTGGCTCTATCCCGTCCGCTTCACTCTCAGCAAGGGGGAGAACCAAGCGTCGGACCTCTCTAAGTTCTTGACTTGTATGGGCATAAGAACAGGCATCCCCTCTGAAAGAAATATTTCAACAGACAAACAACTGGGGCACCTCAAAAATAATTTCCTGGTTCTAGGTCAAGCAGACATAACCAGTCTTTCTATGTTGAGCGGCCCTCTACATGTCATTGACCTTGACCCAGCGTATGCACTACGCGTTTCACAGGAGAACCATCAAAGAGTTTTCTAGTAAGCCCAGTGTTTTCTATGGTTCCTTCACGTTCACGGGTTTCACATAGCGCGAACTGCTATTCACAAGTGAATACAATCATATTCATGTTACCTGCTTTGACGTCAGAGTATGTCTCCACCAGTAACGCAGACTTTTTTTCTTCATTCTCAGTTCAGTACAGCGGGGACGTTTTTGTAGGCTGTCAATCAGGTGTGGAAATATGCTACCATGGTTCTTTTGAAAGCTCTGTCTACTAAAAAGCATGTATATCACAGGAATTCCTCGGGTGAGCTCTCTGTAGCCCTTCAGCACTGCATTGTGTACGACGAATAGCCACATTTCAACGAGAGCATGTGGCGAACGGAACAGCTAAAGAGAAATCGAAAGAGTTTCAAAATGCAGAAGGACGTTTCTGTGCGGTGACCCAACGCAGTGCAGCAGTAGTTGGGTTTCACTTGTTTCGTGTCGTCGTTTTTGTCTATTTTGCAAAAATAATGAGGAGTAAGTAATCATGTACAATAAGATTTTATAACAGTGAGCCGTGCCACAAGCATTAATGCCTTCAGCTTTTATTCTGAGTCCTGTACAACCGTAGCTTGCCATGTCGGCAAAGAAGCCACGTTCGCTTGCGCAACTTACAGTTTGCACCTGTTGGCCAGAAATGCATAGCACAGCTTAGTTTTCCGAAGATCAGGTCTAGGAACCAATTCTGCCTCTGAGTGTGCATACGCACAGGCACTGCCTGCTTCACAGGTTCCTCGTTCAGTTAAATATTTGCAGAGGCGCGTCTTTGTTAAGCGGGCCTGGAGATAGCGGCCACACTTAATGGGACCACGTGAAGGATTCGTGCAAGGGGATGAATGCAGGCTCATTGCGGTGGACTAGTCGGCAGGGGAGTGTTCTCTGACAAGAGAAGACGGCAAATTCTGCGGTGGGTATGCGTTACAACCCGGGGGAGAGGACAGCGGTTTTCGAATCTACATCCAAGGCGCGTGTCCCGAAAACTGAAAGCGCGTCATGTGATTGGGTGGTGACGGAGTTTGCGTAAGACGACGGAAGAACGGAATAAGCCAAGAATTGACGGTGAAAACTGAATCTCCTCGCCTGACACTAAAGTTTTTGCCAAGAAGGGAATGAATGCACACACGCACACACTTTCTTGATGAGCTGGTTCTATGAAGTTGGGCTGCGGCCTCGCAACCTAACGTAGATGTAAGAACATGATGAGCAACTGACTGTAGCAAAGAAGATGAAAGATGGCAGTTTCAGTCGTATGCTTGCAGTACATGTATGTCTGCCATGCCCATACATACATATATAAGGAACTCGACAAGCACGCCAAAACATATATCATAGGAAAGGAAAAAGAGAGTTCGAGGCGCGGTAAAATAACGTGACTGGAATGCTCCAAGGACTTTTTCCCAAAGAGCCTGTTGGAACGTCAAGGGGAAGGAGGTTGTTATTCTCTCGAAATGGCGCCGTGTCGACAGCGCCCCGGAAAAACGAGGGAGGTGTTCGAGCGACGGGTGACCAGTCGACTCCAGCGCGATGTGGGAGTGTTTTTTTCCTTCCGAATAGGTAGACGTGCTGACAAGCTCTACCTTTCTTTGCAGTTTTCTCCACTGCAATGACCACAGTTGTTGTTTCTTCCGTTGTGAAGAAACACACTCATCCTTCTCCGGACGAACACTTCCTTGCCTCGAAAGTGAAAATGCCGAGGATACAATGCCGATAAAAGGTTGAGATTTAGTCGACTGTGTTGTCTCACTATAACCTTGCTGTGTGTATGCCTGTCGAAAAGATACTCTGGAATCGTAAATCATGCACAAGAGTTCATACTCGTGAATCAAGAAATTGGTCTTCAAACGGATTCTTCCAACGCCCCATGGAGATTTCCTGAATGTAATGCAAAACGGAGCTCCGTTGATAACCAACCGCGTCTGCTCTACGTCCTGTTACTAGAAAACAAGAAGGGCTCTGGCATTCAAAGCACTAGAAGTACTATAACTTATTTTCTCATTTCGGGGGTGGACCCGCCTCAACGTCAGCAAAGCCCTCTGAGGAAGTCAGTTTGCCTGTTTCACACCATCGTCTATCTCGAAAAGCGAGCCAACTTCGTGAATTCTACAAGGCAGTGGCAAAGCTTTAGTCCACCCTATCGACAGAAGTCCCTTGAATGTTAACGAGTGACGCCAGCTCCATGCTTCTGTGAGGGCCTAACGCCACCATCGGCCCGCCTCCCCTAGACAAAATATGTACACAGCAGCGGTCGTGAGGATTGGAGTCACCTTAGCTCGCAGCTTGCTTTTGTTTTGGTGAGGAGGCCCGAAACGCCTTAGGGAAATGAAGAACAGCTTTTATCTAGACGAAGATGTTCGCTAGCACACATCCGTTGATTGAAAGAATACCCATGAGAGGCTTGCTCCAATGACTTGGAGCGGACTACAAGAGAGGCCTGAAAGCCAGTTTTCTGGAGGAGGTGCGTAACCCTGACCAAAGAAGCCTTTATATCGTATTCGCGGTACTGTCTTGTAGCTGGCTTTTAGTGCCAGTACAGTGGTACCCCTGTTGAAGAACACCGCCCTCCAGTCCGTGGTTTCACTCCCCCCAGTTGTTTCTCCTTGTTTTCGGATGTTCAGTGTTTATTCCTGTAGTCTATCAGGAATATCACACTAATCAGATGAGACCACGAGGTTGACATGTTCGCAGATTGTATAATGCAGTTCGCATCGTGAAGCCCGTGATCGTTGACCATTCTGTGACGGCTGGCAACAGAGTAAACCCCGAAATTCTAGATGTAGTGCATATGCCCGGACGAACTCAACGAAGCTCTCGCCCACGTAAGCTACTAGGATTCGTCTTGCAGCTACCTGTGCTTAGGGCAGTCATGAAAGAACAACTCAAAAAACATTAGGGGCACAGCGTTTTAGTTCCCCGAGGAGATATGAGCTTCCGACAAGAAAATAGTAACCACAGCAACGCACACTGCACCAAAAACTCCGTAGAAACTGATTGACGAAGACGACCCAGATTGTTCTGCTGTTGCTGCAACCTCGGGTTGAGCTGGGGCTTCAGGACGATTCAGGGGAATGAGGTAGTTCAGCTGAGAGCGAAGGACAGCCGTTTGAGCATCTTGTAATTGCCTGAGCTGTTCGATATTTTGGTACTCTTCAGTAACCGTGCGGTTCAGGGCTTCAACATCTTTCCTGATGTCGTCGCGTACTTTCCCCATAAGATCAGTAATGCTAACGACGGCATTGACACCATCCAGTGTGTGCTCAGCTTCTTGCATCATCCCCTTTCCTTGGCCCAGCAAGATAGAGAGACCTTGACTCGTGCTCATTTGTTTAAAATCTTGTTCAGTTAACTCTTCCGGCTTCTTACCCTCTCCTGTCACAGTATCATCCTGTCCAGAAGCAGCTACCCCCTTCCCATTAGCTCCATGAGCTTCCTTGGTGGGTTGTTCCTCAGATTTCGCTGGCTCCGCATGCGGCGCATCCTGTGAATCGTGCCCTTTCTCTGCAGTCCCTTGCGACTCCGACTGTTGTGATTCCGCTTCAGCTGCCTTCTGTTCTTCAGCTGCTACCGTAGAACTCCCAGCTTGCGTAGCAGAGTCTTCTGTTTTGGATGCGGAACCATCTTCGTCCTCACGGTTGTCCCCGAGGAGGCCCAAGAAACTGACAGGTTCGAAATGGAAATGATTTCTACCATCGATCCCTGACGGCTGCCACCGGAGTGCTGTGTTTTGAGTGGACTTTTCGACAGCAGTTCCGCGAACCAAATTACCTTCGGACCGTCGAAAAGCTGAGACTGGGGAAACGATCAATTCTTGAAAAAGGCAACTGCAGAGACTTGCAAGTAGTAGGATGGATCTGGGGCGACCTGGCGGTCCGGGTACACCCGGCCGTCCAAGCGAAGCCCTTGAAGACATGGCAGGAACCACTTGGCAAAAATGAAAAGGATATTCAACTCAGCGTTAACCACACATACGGGCTGATTGAACTAAGCTGGGCGATATATTTCTCGCGATTGCACAACGCTAGCTGTCTCGTGCGGCCCGCGCTGCGGGAGGAACGTCCATCACACAGAGGTCCGGCAAAAAAATTGATACATAGATAAATAAGTTTAAAAAGGAAAATGGGTTGCAGACAACTCAGGATGCTAGTTCATTGGTGCATTTTCCGCAAGTACACAGTTAGCGTGTCATGCGACGCCGACAAGACAGGGAAAGCCGCGCCAGAACTCGCCGGCTCCGTGGTGGTGTTTGAGGTTCCGAGGTATTCACGCGAAAATATTTTCATTCCGGCGGGACACCAATTATCACCCCGAGAGAACTCGGAGAAATTTCAGGCAAAGCTTTTCTCTCATTGTTACGGAAAAAAGCCAAGCTGCCCTCATGGAGGCTGAGGTAGCAGACCAGGCGGAAGCCCTGGATCCGGCAAGCTGAAAAACATGCTAGGAAGACACGCATGCTCACCAGCTTGCAGTACCCCGGAGCAGCTGCTGAAACTAACGCCCATCCGTTAACATGTACACAGTTGACGTGCTATCTCTTGAGCCTAGGAAGAAAGTGGAACTCTCCATAGAAAAGGTACGTAGAAATGACGCAAAATTCCTCTACTCACAGTTGCTCCGCGTCAACTCCAACAGCCAATCTGACTCGTCGGCATCCTGAAGGGCTTCAACCGGCCCTTCTGCATCGAGAGGTCTATATGAGAGTTCAGCTGTGCTGATGGAGACGCAGCGGTTGTACGAGACTCGTCTCAAACATAACAGCACCAAAGAGAGGTATAGTAGAGAGCCCCTTGGCGGAGGCGAAAGCAAACTGAGCTGGTCCTTGCGTCCCCCGGAGACAGCAGTTAGCTATATACCTACATCGGGCCCTGAAAGTGCCAACTAAAACCGGAGAACTATTTCCTGGTCCATGGTACAAGTTGGTAATGACAGCACACGCATTCTCGCCTATCGCCATCTTGTGTAACCGTACGAAGAATTGCAGACAGGTTGTAACGGCTAGTGCTGCTGTTCATAAGTGTATTTATATGTGGCATCAAGTAAACTAAGATGAATTGGGGGCTGGGATGTGCTGCTGTCTCGATGTAAACATTTCTTGATGACTATATTCATATTTATTAGTGCACCGCCCCGTATAACAGTGCCACATGCGAATAAAAAAACTTTCGGGAAAACAAATCGGTGCAACCAGGGAGACTCAACTACCTCTACGTGCATTGTAATGCCTTCAAACAGTGGGACGAATAGAGCAAGGTCAGTAACACGACGTTAGGAGGTAAGGAAGTTGTTTTGCCCTGGCAGGGAAGCGAAAGCTTGAGTCTCTAGAAACAAACAAGCACGTTCAATGACAGTTTGTGCGTGACAACACCGGCCTGACAACAGAAGCCAAGGAGTTGAAGAAGGACCAAAAGCATGCCACAAGAACGACAATCCGCTGCGATACAGGCCACCATTCACCACGTAGGTGGTAAATTTCGCCCTAATAACAGCTTATTTCTTGGAAGCCTTCACTGCGGACTTGGTGACCTTGCTGCCAGCACCAGGCTCCTTCTTCTCGACGGACTTGATGACGCCGACGGCGACGGTCTGCTTCATGTCACGAACAGCGAAACGGCCAAGAGGAGGGTAGTCAGTGAAGGCCTCGACGACCATGGGCTTGGAGGGCTCCATGTTGACCATGGCCGCATCACCGGACTTGATGCACTTCGGGGACTCTTCCAGGGTCTTCCCGGAACGCTTGTCCATCTTGGTCTTGATCTCAGCGAACTTGCAGGCAATGTGGGCAGTGTGGCAATCGATAACGGGGGAGTAACCGTTCTTGATCTCACCAGGGTGGTTCAGCACAATGACCTGAGCCAAGAAGGTGGCGCAGCCCTTCGCGGGGTCGTTCTTCGAGTCGGAGGCGACGTATCCTCTCTTCAGTTCCTTGACGGAGACGTTCTTCACGTTGAAACCAACGTTGTCACCGGGCACGGCCTGCTCCAGAACTTCGTGGTGCATTTCAACGGATTTGCACTCAGTGGTCAGACCGACCGGAGCGAAGGTGAGGACCATACCAGCCTTCAGAATACCGGTCTCGACTCTGCCGACGGGCACAGTACCGATACCGCCAATCTTGTAGACGTCCTGGAGGGGCAAACGGAGAGGCTTGTCGCTCGGGCGCTTGGGCGCCTCCATCATGTCCAGAGCCTCGACAAGAGTCTTGCCCTTGTACCACGACATGTTGGTCGACTTCTCCACCATGTTGTCACCAACGAAACCAGAGATGGCGACGAAGGGGACCTTCTCCGGGTTGTAGCCGACCTTCTTCAGGTACATGGCAACTTCCTTCTGGATTTCGTTGAAGCGGTCCTCAGAGTAGTTGCAAGAGTCCATCTTGTTGATGCCAACAATCATCTGCTTCACACCGAGGGTGAAGGCGAGCAGAGCGTGCTCACGAGTTTGACCTGCGAAGCAAAGAAAAAACCATCCAAACATTTAAAGACTTTAAAATTCGCGGGTTCTCTCCAGGGTCTTAGACGCACGGCCGGCAACTGTGTGCTCTGTAGAATGCTAGATTCGAAAAATTGGGAACACCACCACAGCTGCAGGCGAAACAGCCTGTAACCAAGTTGTCCCACAGCAGAAATACGAAAAGATCCGGGAAAAAACCAGCCCACGAAGCAAACGGCAGTGGGTCCGGTTACCCGGCACCCGAAAAACAGGTCAGGGAAAAAACCTGTCGCGGGGAGGCAGTGCATCGCCCTTACCTTCCTTGGAGAAAGCACCCTCGAAACCACCTGCCTCAGCAGGGACAACAAGGAGCGCAACGTCTGCCTGGGACGTCCCGGTAATCATGTTCTTGATGAAGTCACGATGTCCAGGGGCGTCGATGACAGTGTAGTGGTACTTTGGGGTTTCGAATTGCCACAGGGCAATATCGATGGTGATACCACGCTCACGCTCTGCCTTCAGCTTATCCAAAACCCACGCATACTTGAAAGAACCCTTGCCCATTTCGGAGGATTCCTTCTCGAACTTCTCGATCGTTCTCTTGTCGATACCACCGAGCTTGTAAATCAAGTGCCCGGTAGTGGTGGACTTGCCACTATCGACGTGGCCAATGACCACAAGGTTGATGTGAGTCTTTTCCTTACCCATTTTGACGGACGGAACACAACGGAAAACAAAAAATTCACAAGGCCGACGGCACAGAAAAATAAAGACCGAAAACACAAAAGACTGTTCTCAGTTCAACCGTCTCCTTCCCACCCCCCCCCTGCCTCCGACTGGTGGGGAGAAGGAGAGCGGAGCGGGACGGGGTGCTGCAGCCGCATGGGATTCGCGGTCCCGTCCCCAAGCGCCGCTGCCGGAGCGTCAACCGAAATTGGCGAGGGCACTTCCCCACATGCGTTGTGCGACGAGATGCTGCGTGATGGGGCCTACTACGACGGGGGTGGGGGTTGGTTGCCTTTTAAACCGCCTGCGCATCACCTGTCGCGGCAGGCAGCAGGAAATGTGCCGCAGGCTTGTGCCTGACCGTCGAGAGGTATCCAGAGGCTTCAAAAAACAGAATCGCATGCTCACCCCGCATGCAGTGCAGGCGTCTGCAAGGGACAACGCAAACAGGCAGGTGTGGAAACAGGAAAAGCGCCGATAGGAAACGGATAATACGGATGGCGGCCCGACATGCGCCGCTCGCGCTAACAATCTGCATTACTAGCTTCGTCGGTGAGCGCCCGGACCAGTTGGGGAGATAAATGAGAAGTTCCCTGTTGTCTCGTGCAGATCATTATGGCAGGTAGCACAGATTTCCTTCAGGCAACAAACGCACGTACATATGTCACCCCACCAGGTAGGCTGCCATATCTGAAATAGATAAGCTGCTTTCTTAGTACGGCGCCACTGCTTTTTGAGCAAGTGTGGAACTGCTCCCATACTCCATTTCTCGATTCCTGTCATCCCCTCGAACGGTATAGCAGCTCGTCTGCCGCGGTTTCTGCCACATTTACTGGGTTTAGCCTGCCGCCCACATTGCATAGTCCAGAGGCAGCCCTAGACCACGTAACCGAGGAAGGCGGAGCAGAGGTTGGCTAACAATCCTTTCTGCCGTCGACGCCGATTCCGGTGAAGGGGTGGAAGCAGCCGAAGACACGATAAGCCAGCCAGACACACGAAAGTCAGCGTCATGTGCTAATGCTGACTACGACAGTGTGTGGAGGACTCGCCTCTAAATACGTAGAGAGCGGCCTCGAACCGAGCACGGTCAGACGGCCTCAATGGATTTCTGCATACTGCAGAACTCGAGTCCAAAGACGGCTCGGTGCATGACAGAATCAATGTGGATGGCATTAAAAACGCGAGCGGGGATGGGAGTGACTAGGACGTGCACACTGCTAAATTCAGCTGAAAACGGTAACAAGAGCACCGGGAACCGGCTACTTCGTAGCGGATTGGCGTGCAGGGCGAGAAGCAAGAAACAGGTTTTCTAGGAAGGCAGACGGGTGGGCAGTTAGAGTAGCCGTCAGGCACTGGACAGGCACATCTGTCGCGTAGCCTTGAGAGAGAGCGGGGCTGGTTTTTAACGAATCTAATGCCGTTTCTGTGGCACACCCAGCCCAAGAATGGATCCCCGAAAAAGGAACGTACCCTCGAAGAGAGGGGGACGCGTGATATACGAAAGCCTCCAGAAAAATACCAATCTGGTCGTGGAAAGAGGAACATCTTCGTCCAGAATTGTGCTTCCAATTTGTCAAGTGTGCCAAACAAAGAGGACAGCGTCTATCGAAATTATTCTGAAAGCAGTTACTTCATTTCTACATCTTGCCGTCTCTGCTGTGGTTTCATGCTTTTTAGTGCTGGCTGTTATATGCATCCCACAAAAAAACACAGTCACTGTGCTTTCGACACACGCTGGAGAGCCAGACCTCTTGCCCGGAAAGTTGCCCGGCCGGTGCCTAGGGGGGATTCCTCTTTTGGATGGATGGTACCATACGTACACCCGAAAGATCCTGCCATTCTTATCCGCAAAAGGGAACCGGGTTGATTCGACTGTAGGCTCCCATGAAATGCAGCTTTGAAGGTTGCGCTGTCCGTGCAACTACCGACACAAACGGGAAACATGACGGCACTACCAAACGGATTCCGGTTGTACCGCCTGCTAGTAGCGATCGTACAGATCGTGCTGGGATTTACCCGCGTCCGCAAGCGGGTGAGCAAGGCAACATAAATTGCCATCTGCCTTGGCACATCACTTGCCTAAAGGATGCCATAGGGTGCATGACGCCGTAGGCTACTTGTGTCAGTTTTCTGGAACTGGCGCCTGCAAACAGTTTTCCAGGATCTGCTCTGGCACTATCAGTATCATTGCGTTACGTGCTCAGAAGTGCATCCGACTGCGGCAGACCATCGTTTTTGTGAACGTTGTTCTTCTACTCCATGAAATTTCAAATCTCTGTGTTGCGGTCCCTCGTAAGCATGTGTAAGCAGACTTGAGCCGGGGCGCACCGTGTAATACGAAATATGCAGGCGAGCCTAACATAAAGACCTTTCACAGACTCATCAAAGTAATCGTCTTTCAATAGAGACGCTGTTTCCCTCTCTGTGTAAGCTACTTTCCAGAATGTCGTAAACATCTGCGCAGGTTGGGAAATGACTCCCCTTTCGGGCGCCAACAATTAACTACAGAGGACTTCTGACCAGCTTCAGCAACAGCGTTGAGCCTACACTTGTGGTCGCCTTTGTAGGCCACTGAATCAGATGAGGGTAAGAGACAGCTATCCACGCTGAAGTTAACATTCCTAAGAAACACTCTAACGTCGGATGGGAGCAGACGACGAAGCACCACATGAATCTGGGAGACGTTCAGACGCGAAGCAGGTAATGCAGCGAGAAAGAGAGAATAAACATCGGAGTAAGAGAGGGAAGGTACGGCGTTTGGAACAATACAAAGTAGACGATCAGTCAACCCTGTTCCACAGCTTAAACAACAACGCCATGCCCTAAAAGTTGACGATTTCGCGGCCTCTCCCACTTCTCTGCTGTTTTCAATGGAGCCCCCAGAAGACTTTCTTGGTCTCGTCTTGTGATAAAGACCAAGCAATGCAAAATTTATTCATTTTCGAAAGACAACGAACACACCTGCTTAGGCTGCTCTCGAGCAGTACTGTAAATGACGGCTTCGGTGCGGCTGTCACTACTGATTACGTTTCCAACATGTTCCTTTCTCAACTCCATCGACTCCTCACGCACAGTTCAGGAAATACTGGCACCAATGCAGAACGCTATTTGCGCAGAGACACATTCCGGCGTTACACTCAACTTGACTGCGCAGTTCGCGACGTGAAGGAAGCCGTTACGCTGTGCGAACATCCGACCTAGACCAGCAGAGCCTGTAGCTTGTGTGGTTGGTTCGATGTGAACGCAATACGGAACACTTGCACGGTTTAACTTCTTCACTGATACCGTCGGAAAATGTGATAACTAGCGCTACTTGTAACACAGTTACCACGCGAAACCTCCACGAGTTATCCTTCCAGCTGACGGCCGGCGTTGCTATCACCAGGCTGATTTGGCGCAGACTACTTACGAAGGGATCAAGCGTCGTATCGGTGACAAAGCGGTGCGTCTGTTGAACCCGTCTACTTGCTCGGTTATTTTGAGTGATTCCGTCAAGGCTCTGTACCAATCCATATTGGGGGTTCGGAAGTCGTTTCCCCAAGAACTAACGCGATCTCCTATTTCCTAGCACCATTAGTGAACTCTTTTTTGGTCTGATCCTAAGTACGCAGTGAGCTAACTAGATACAAGGGACTTGACAATCATTTCTAGATACCTGCAAGATGCAAAGGGTGGTGCCGCTTGTGTGCCGCCAAACTGATGGGTGCAGTGTGTACGAAGCACCGCTTTTCGCGCCGAAATATTTTCCCTCCATTCGATCGCCTTCCGAGTGATGCTACCCATTGATGCTGAAGTGCGGTTCGTTGCGCGTGACGCAGCAGAAGCGTTCCCGGTTTAGCAAGGACAACAATGAGAACAGTGGCGCGCGTAATCAAACACAAAACCCCAGACCAGCTATGTTGACAAATGTCTGTCAACATGTATATTGTGGAGTTTGCAGTTTGAAGTTTTCCCTGGACAAGCCACGACTCTAGCAGTCTGCTGCCAAACCACTTTCCCCACAACGTCAGTCTACAGATACACTTGCAAACATCACTTAGGTAAGAGTCATCCTTCAACCGTACGTAGCAGTGGGCGAGACGGAAACGTTACTACGGTGAACCACATCCACCACCTTCGTACGTGCCAGTGGACGCACCAAGAACCAGTGATTTGAAGCCTGGAGAATTTCATGGGATAAGGCATCAAAAGCCACCGCCCACCTTTTAGGATGCTGCCCATACCAATGTAAAAACGGCACCAACACACTCATCTGCCGCTGAGATACGGGGTCTAGTCGATCCCAAAATTACCGAATGAGCTACTCTACTCCTGTGGTCGGACAACATCACGCGGGGGATACTTCTGGAGAAGTGCTATATTTCGACAGGCGAATCAGTAGAAAATTTGGAGACGTTTTAACACTTTTTAATACTTTCGTGGATACACCAGAGAATAATATTTGGAGGCGAAAAAGGAAAGCGGCTGCACCTGCAACAAGGCGCGCATGCAACGAAGCATGCACGCTGTTATGTTTCATTGGGACCCATAACCTAGACTACTCGCATTTACATGCATGAACAGTTCTCGTGAATGCAGCAAAATCTGCTCTGTTTTTGTTCCGCTAAAGACCTCCGCTTCAGAAACTTCCTTTCACCCGCGTAAGAAAAGGGCAAGACTCGTCGTTTTCAGTGCATTGGTCTTCGAGCGTCGCTCGCGCTTGCGTTTTTTTGCCGTGTAACATCCAGGCCTCCGTGAAGTTACTCCAGCCTTACGACAAAACCTCTTGAATACGCAGCGAAAACTGTCAGCAACGAATACTCTGGGTGAGCAGCGTTGCCGGCGACAGTCCATTCGCCAATTCGCGATGGAATTCCGTCACCATTGGCCTCGTTTCCGCTGTCGCCTAACCGACGTCTTCGATCGATATTTCGAGTAATGTGCTCCTCCAACTCCGTTCTATGGAAATCAGCAGCGGTAACCAGGACTCGGAGGAACTTCGTGGAACATGTTTTTTTTTTCTTAAGTTGCATTTGCGCTCCTTGAAATGAACTGACCAAGAAAAGGAAAGCATACCACGTACAGTGCAGAGTCGGATGATTCAATTGATCCTAAACACCAGGAGATGAGAATACCTAAATTAGTATCGCAGTGGAGAACCGCCCTTACTATGTATTAGTCAACATGGTGAGTTTCCCGGTGTGTGTCACCTCAACTCGCGGCCTACGGTGCGCCTTTCGCGGAGGAACGGTTATGCGGATGCCGCATCACACCCCGGATCCTCGCGTCCTCCGGCCGCATGTATTAAAAAATTGCCAGCCAGCTCTCAGCGGTGAAGCATGCCCTGTTGACACCGAACTGTGGAAAAGAAAGAGGAGGATGGGAGCCTCTTTACTCGCTCTGGGACTGCAGAAAGTACCTGCTGGACCGGCGACGTCATATACCGTCGGTCTCAGCGTTAGAGACATCGTGTCACCCTCAGGGGAGGCGAAGGAGACGCATTTTGGCATCTTTCCTACCCATTCTGGAATGTGCAAACTTACTGGTAACAGTCGAAGCTTCTCAACTGAGCCTATCTCCCACATGCAGGAGAAGCCGGCTACCCTGCGGTTACGGGTAAGCAACGAAGCGTTTGGCACGGACGTTGTTGTGTGCCACTCGAGCAGACGTGAATCGCGTTAACGAGAGGGGTGGGAGGAGTACCCGAGGAGTAGCATGTGATTGCAAGAATGGCGTGGGAGATCAAACACTGGTGCCTATCTCCATTTCTAAGAGACTGTTTTGATACAACTAGTGTGTGGCATTACACTTGCAGTCAGGACCGCTCGTGGCGTACGCTGCGTGTTTAAGCCAGTAGAGATCACTATTAATCAGATGTGTTTCTTGAAAGCAGGGGTTGGGTGCTAATGTTCTCTTTCCCTTCCACAACTGTACGAATAAGGAACCGTGGCGGGCACTGTATCCCCACGAAATAGAGTGTGTATATCTCCATTCCGGAGAAACCATTTGCAAGACGATATCTTTGTCCAGCGCTACACGCTAACTGCTGAGAGGAGGTGAAGTAAAGCACGACCATAATTGGCGACGTCTTCAACAAATTTTAAAGAACTGTTTGGGAGTATAGTCGTTCCGTGTACGGCCGTACACTATGATGGTGATTAGTGGTGAAGCATGGCGTCCGTTTGCTTAGCGATACTGTTCTTACCTTCAGTCGGAAGTTCGTGCAGGCATTCGAGCGTCACTCAGGCTCAGGAAAGGTTGTGAAATGCGTCTTATATCCGAGGAGCAGCCACACACAACATGCGTGTCGCGTTCGGATTTGACTTATTGCTTGCGACCGTAAGGCCTTCCCTGCAACGGCTAGTCATATGCATCCCAGTTTCGAATCTATTTGCTTACTCACAGCTGCATGGAGGCAGGCTTTCTTCTGGGTTAGGGATGGATCCACACCACGTCCTGACTATTTTCCTGTCCCATTCCGTGTTTCGCCGTTTTGCCTCTATGCCAGGGTCTTTCCTACCGGGCTACAACCGACGATATTGCACAGTTTTTTGAGGGCTACAGCCTTGCTGGGCCGCCAGAGGAAGCCATCCAGCTCCACCGACGCATGGACGGCAGACCCACCGGCTGGGCCTCAGTGTACTTTGAGACGGAGCAGGAAGCTAGACGGGCGAAGCAGGACAAACACAGGTCGTATCTCCATGGCCGGTAAGTCGCCTTTGGTGTGTTGTCGACATATCTCAACAAAAAGAGAGAAGGCATAATTCATTTTGTGTAGATTGTTGGAGATTTGTGTCGATATTGAGCCTGGGAGCGGAAAAGCTAAACGTTGCCAAAGGTTTCGTTCGGGAAAAATGACCTTTTTGATTAACTTGAGGCGGGGACATTTTATTGCATCTACCAGGCAGACACGGTAAGCTCTACGGTGAAATGCTACGATCTACTCTTGTGCGATTCCAGTGCAAACCTCGACGGTCGGACGGTCTGATTTTCTTGCCTCCAGTAAATATGTACACATACCTTTCGGTTTGTGCCGGGACTCTGGCGATGCTGTGTTTTCTGTCTTTGGTGGTCGGTGTCTCATGGCCCGCTCCACTTGGTACGACTGACATTCGTATTTGAATGATTACGGGTGTGATGCATTTCCAAACCGGCCGTCACCAATATAGCAAGGAGTTCCCCTGGTAATTTCATAGGGGACGGTCAGAAGACGGTACTTTTTATAGTTCTTGAATTGCACCTGGAAAAAAAAACAGCGGACGATAGGCAGGGACTGATTGCTCCGCAAGTGTGCGCCGTTTGGCCAGTTGGCAACAGATTGTTGGTTGGTGTCAACAACCAGGGGGCGTCTTTATACATTGACTCAGCTGAAAAGAGAGGATGCTACATGCGAAAGAATACAGCGTTCCAGGCGTTTCCATGAACAATGTGTGGCGTGCGTAAACATCGTGCTTTCGTATGCCTCAGGTACATTGAAATTTTTATCAATTTTGAAACAGGCGAGCTCGAGTGGATACATCAGCCCACACTAAGCGAGAACGTCAACAGGAAGCACCACGGCAAAGATAATCGGTGATGACCTTCATACAAAGAAGCAACGAAGATCGTTTACGTGTAGACAAAATGCATAACGCGTGTAAAGTTCGCCGACTCTCGTTTGTCTTTTAGCGTTAACCACGGTGTGCTTGTGTGGTTGCTGCCCCTTGTGTTGTCTTCTGTCCACTCCAATGCCGGTGTTGAAGGCTTTTTCACACCCACATACAACACGCCAAGGTTTCTTCTTTTTCGTTTGCCAACTGTGAGCGCGAACGATACGAAAGCTGCAAAGTCAGTGGTGTAGTACGACTTGGAAAAAACTAGTGAACCTCTTTCACATGAACACTGTCCAAGAGAGCCAGGACCAGCGACCTGAATTAGACATCTCATTTTGAAGTTTCAGGGGTCCCTAGGGTACATTGCGAAAACCTGTCCTGGCGGAAAACACCACAGATCGCAGGGGTCGGTTCATAAAATGTCGAGACTTTATCGGGGCCTGTCACTGTTTGTCTTCTGGGGAGGCACGAGGGCCTCGAACACTTCATGGAGAATGAACTATGCACAAGACCGCATCGTTTCGGGTCTCGACAGGAGGCAACGTGGCCTGCAGACACCATCTGTCGCGGTACACTACTTTAGGCTAAAAGATTATCGGCAATCTGGAAGCCGAGTCTTCCATCTGAGGCCCTAGCACGCCTCGTTTTTCCTTTTTTCTCTTCTTCCTCCCCTACACCCAAACTCTGTTGAGACTGGCTATGCTTCTCGCCCTCTGTCCCACTCCAGAGCCTCTACAGAGGAGAAAAAAAACTCATGAGGGGAGATTGCGTTAACGCTTCTTTCTTGTTCCTTGTCAGTATTCTCACCACATCGTCAAGTGTGTCCAATTGCTGGCGACGATGTTCTGGCAGACATCTACTCCTTTATCCCAGAATAAACTTCTTTCAATCGTGGCAGTCTTTGCTGTCTCTCTTACCATTATACACCTGCACTGATTATCTCGCCTGTTACACACTGAATATCTCGCTGGTTACCACGGCATCGGTAACAGCTTCAGTGAGATGACGCGAAGGTGGTAGCAAAGCCGTAGAGACATATATTTTACCGTGATTGTATCCCGCACGGATTTCTAGGCATCTGCCTGAAAATCGCGATCACATTCAACGGAAGAATGCATCCAAGTACTTCAATGTTTTTATTAAGCCGTCGACAATCATCGGTTCATTGTATCATGCCTGGACCACTGGCTTATTTTTGAAGCCGCCATTTATATATATATATATATATATGCATGTGTGTGAATGTATGCTAGTGCAGAAAAATGTAGTTTTTACCCATATATGTACGGGGTGTACACATATATGTGTCGCACACGCTAGACATCCGAAGGATATGTGGACGTTCCAGAGTGCTCAGCTCCGGTGCAATGGCGAATCCTCGTAGCCCGCCGGCTGTGGAGGCGCCTTGAGGCTGGTGCCGTCGAGGCTGGGTACTGTTGGAATACGATGTGGACGCTGCCTCTTTTGCTAACTGGGTTGGTGAAGATTCTGCAACTGTCACTAAAGACAACAGCAGCATGGCTCTTGGCTGGATATCCTTACTCAACCCCCCAAGTGGTCGGTAGAGAAGGGTTGGCGACTCTTTTTTTCAGCATCAGTGGCAGCATTATGTCACGTGAGGCGTATCGAAGATTTGGATCGAGAACTTTGGCTGTTCGTCCATGGTTTCCCTCTCTTGATACTCATAAAGTCTGAAAAAGCCTGCAGAGCCCTACTCACTCCTCCTCCTTGCTGTATCAGATGTACTTCATGACAGCAACGGTCATTCAGCACCTGACCGGCCACGTTGGTCCTCGTGTTTCAGGGTCATAGCCAGCGGGCCGCAGAGGCGTAGTAACACAGTACACCATTGAGAAGGGAAATACCAGTACAATGGAGCTAGTGCAATCAGTTGTTGCAGCATCTGTCGGCATGTGCGGAGAGGTGGGAGTAACGAGGAAAGCGGCAGCAAAAACTGTGTTGGGGTAAGAAGTAGGGCCTTTCTATCCATTTTCGCGATTTTTCGATTGTGGTACAAGGACGCATACTGGGGTACAACCGCCAAGCAAGTAGCGGCCCGACTTGACCCCGTCCAGCGCTGGCACCTGCAAAAATAAAAAAGCTCCTAGTCTCGTCTCTTTTTTGCTGCACACCGCTTTTTCTTCCCCTCTTCTACGACCTTCCTCTTCCGGGCTTCCGAACGAGTTGTTTTTGGCTCTAGCTTTTTCCCTGTCACCAAAGTACCTCCTCGGGTGTAGCGCAGGAACATCCGGCCACATCGAGCGGCGCGGGCCGGCTCCGGCTGCAGAGTGTCTCCTCGGCGTCGTGCACCCGACAGGCGGATAGCCTGCTTGGGGGTTGCCGAGCAAACTGCTTGTCAACGACCACTGCCTCATTCAGCTGAGTTTTTTGCTTTTTTCCGCTAGGCACTCTTTGTGTTGCAAGCCTTTCTTAAGAGAACTTTCTCTAGGCTTTCTTCACTGGAGCTGTTTCGCATACTCTTCTGCGGGTTCGTGTGCGCGTACTCCACTTTGTGGCCGTGTCTCCTCCCTGGTATGTCGTTCTCGGCTTCGTAGTAGGTACCGGTTGCCTAACGACACGGTATCTCGTTCAGTTTCTTCCTGACTTCCGTTGTCCGTTGGCCCCACTCGCCTATACCACATTGGGATTGACATCGTTTCTCTCTTCTTTTCACCGCTAGCGCCGGGAAAAGAGGAGAAGACTTTCCAACATTGGCAGCATGAAGAAGGACGAGCATGGGCAAAAGACGTGATAGCTCGTTCTGCCGAGCGCGCTGGCACTTGGACCGAGCATCACACTTGTCTTCTCTGGTACCTTCGCTGGGGAACCCAAGGGAAAAGAGCCACTACTGCACGGTCTTTTTGCTGCTGTTTCTTTTTTTCACGAGTCTATTTGAGTAAAGGAAGGAACATACAAAAACTCAACGGCGCACCTGCAAAACTTCCTTGGGGCCCTAACTCCTGTCTCCTCTGACGGGAGACCCGACCGCACACTTTTCAAAAAGCCGTCACCACCGCGAGCTAGGAGACTTCAGTTGGTGCTTACTTCTCTGCTTTTTTGCCAAAGAAGGACTGCGTCTCCATCTCTGTCCCCATTTCTCCATCCTGTTACGCCGTTGAATGCCCTTTCCTGACTTCTCTGAAAAAACACTTCAGAAGGCCGTTTTTCTCACTCAAGCAACTCAAGGGCATTTCGCTTCTTCGCCGAAAGCCCAGACCAGATTAACGGTATCTAGCACTCCAACCCCATCTGTAAAAGACAGATTGCCTGTTAAAAGCTTCAGCTTTCCGAATCTTTGGTCATCGCCGGCGTTACTTGCATCTCCTCGGCTCGACCTCAACGGCTGAGCCTCGGTGGCTTACTACGTTCTGTGCGAACCAACTTTATATTTTTTGCTTCTTCCCCAAAAGCCAAGATCCCGGTCCTTCTGTTATATACTGTGCAACTACACATTCATAGGCACAAGTGTGCAGTCCTTTGCTCTCGACCTGATTTGTTGTGGATTCCGGCGATGCCCGCGCAGGCGACTGGGGTAAACAACTAGTCCCGTACAGTGAAGCCGTCTGTTCATGCCTACTCTTCATTCTTCTCATCTATGCACCACCAAACAAGTAAAAAATACCGCTTTTCAACAAAGCGATTTTTATTGGGCTTGCCTTTGCAAAGACGTTCGGCTGGTAGAATTTTTTACCGTGTAAAGAACAGAAAATAGCTGTTACTCTGTTGTCGTTCGCCCTCCTCGACAATGTTCAGGACACGGCCTTGTGGTGCTCTGGAGTTTTATAGCTGTTATTTTTTCGTGCTGTTAACAAGTTTCCCTCAGTCTGTGGTATAGTTATGTTCTCAATTGTGGCTGGAGACCCAGAAACGCCGGAGAGAGCCCTGCCTGTTCTTCCAGACGCTTCTGGCCGACCAGCCTGATTTCGCGCCCAAATTCAAAATAGGCAGTGCATCTCTGCTACAGCAGAAAAGCCGAGACAATTTTTATTCCTTCTTATTCAAGGCCCAGGTGTCAACAGCTTTTTTGGAAACGGCGGCTTTCCTGTGTTGTGCGCGCTTTACCCCAAATATACGAATATATATATATATATATATATATATATATATATATATATATATGTATATATATCATATGCACATGTTTGCACATCTTTGTACGTACATGTATGTATATATACATATACGCATGCATGTGTGATAGACACGATAAGCTTCAGAAAATAGCTGCTGAGGCACGATCGTATATAGGCTTTCTTCATGCTTTCAATTTGTTCGCATTAAGACCTCGGCAAGCAGTGATTCGCTGAAGTTGCACCGGAATAGTCTCGGTGTATATATGCATACATGCATACGTGCATGATTTTATGTTTTGCGCAAACGAGGAAGATAGCAAGGGATACATGCATGTATATCTGAAGATCTGCATACACCTGAGCTGGCCTCGCGGTTGCTCAGGGTTCCTCGTGTGGCAAATCTTTTGCTAGGATCAGTGAACATTGGAGCGTCTCGAGCTCGCTTCAGCGTAACAGAGTCGCTACTTGTATTTTACGTACACAGTTTCTAGTTCTTTGTGAACAGCGAATTTTCGCACACAATGACTCGCCCGCCCGTGAGTCAGCAGCAGGCCCCCCCATCGGCGGCGGGATGCCACCTGCTGGCTGCTCTGCAAGATATCCCTGAACGGCCGTTAAACAGGGACCTGAAAGAGTTATGGGCGGCCTACGGCGAAAACCCGTTTGGCAACGTGTTGGAGTGTTGGAATCGTTTAAATCTTGATGAGGATGCTGTTGTGTGGTTGAATTCGGATGGTGATATTTCTGAGACCACGACGTTTGCAGAGCTGTATACTCGAGTCACAAAACTCAGCAGCTTTCTGCGAGCTGCTGGACTGCAAGTGGGAGATCGACTTATTCTGTGTTATCCTCCAGGGACTGACTTCATTATTGCGTTTTTTGCCTGTATCACGTCGGGTCTCGTCGCAGTGCCAGTGTATCCCCCCGATCCTTCAAAGGGCCTGAGTGACGTGCCCCGGTTCTGTGACATCAATGAAATTGCGGGATGTAAGACGGCACTTACGAATTCCATGTACAAGCGAGTCGTGCAGGTCATAGCGACCGTTGCCAAAGATTCCCGATGGCGCTCCGTTCACTGGGTTTGCACCGACGATGTCATCAAGCGCCACGCAGAAGAAGCAAAAAAGAATGTTGGCCCTGATTTTCCAAATCTCTCGCCTCATCACCCAGCGTTCCTTCAGGTAGGGGTGTGCCACAGAAACACAACCAAAAACCGCTTTTCTGTGAATGCGTGTTTACACTACACGCATGTAAGTAAAAACATACACACGTACATGTCTACAACCATACACTCAGCTATATATATATATATATATATATATATATATATATATTTATTTATGCAAGCATAAAGAAGTAGGAACGTCCTACACGCATGTAAGTAAAAACATACACACGGGTGGTTTGCTGTTACGCCTGTCCTGTCACTTGACAATCCAAGAGATGAATGTTACACGGCATAGAATCCCGATTGACAACTCAGTGCCACCTTGCTGTTCCAGACCCATCCACAAGCAGCTAGGATGATTTTCTTCCCCATCAGTCGAAATGCGAGAACATTTGTATGTTTGTTTTCTGGGTCTTTTCTGTGCATGTTGTCCTCAAAGTTTACATCTGGGAGCACGGGCAACCCAAAGGGCGTTATCGTCACTCACGGGTCTCTTCTTCACAATTGCCACCTTTGCTGGAGCGCTTACGAGTTCCCTTCTCACTACGAGAATGATGGCGACGATGAAAACATCACAAACCACGACTTTTCGTTGGTCAACCAGAGGGAATTCTGGCGCCGGAGGCAAGAAATTTCTCTGAAATCCAGAGGACATAGACTTCGAGCCTTCTCCTGGTTGCCTGTCTACCATGATATGGGGTACGTGTATCGCATACAGAAAAGAAGACGTCCGAGTGCTCAGGTGACTCTGGAACTGACTTCGTCAACGTAGTAGTCTCTGGTGATAGGCCACACGCTGCTGAGTGCTAGTGTTTTCTTCCCTGGGTACTGCTTCGCGCAACGTTCAACAATTCCCTGTTTTTCCTCCTGGTTGGAGGCCATCTGATTTCAAGCGTCAAATGCTTTGTCGACACAGTTTAGATCGAAATATAATTCACGACGTTGTCTGCAAAATCAGCAGGACGGCATCGCGGTGCACCTATCTGCCAATTTGTTGAAAAAGGACGAGAAACTGAGTAGCCAGTGGAGTGTTGTGTAGAAGTATAAATATCGTGTCCAAGCAATGTCTGTCTCATACCTCGATATTTCACTTTTTCCGAGTGTGTTAACCGATGAGCCTAAACTGGGTTACTGTGTACTGAAGAGAGAACTGGAGGTGGTGAGACTTTTGCCTTGTGTGATGTTCCCTTTGGTTCGTTCATTGAAGCGAAATTGTAAACGATTTACAGCGGAAGTCCCCAGTGCACTTTTTGGAAGCGTGTGTTCCATTACCTGTCATTCGCAGGCTTATAGGGTTTGTCTGTTCGCCACTGCTCTGTGGAGCAACACTCTATCAAATGTCGCCAATCGACTTCATTCGACGTCCGTGGCTCTGGCTCCAGGGAATGTCCAAGTACGACTGCATCTGCTGCGCCGCGCCGAACTTCGCATTCGAAGTCGTGACACGGAAGATGCCCGACAATGTCTATGAACAACTGGATCTGTCCCGAATTTGCGGTTTCCTGTCTGGCGCCGAACCAATTCGAGCATCAACCATCGACCGCTTCTGCGAGGTATGGGCTGTCGCTGAAGATTGCCTGTTTCTCCTCGTGTTACAGCTACTGTTATCTCCATTCGTGCCCATGTGTACGAATGTATCGGTCAATGTTTTTGCGTAGTTCTCATTTGCCGCCGTCTGCATTTCAGTTCTGCGACAACAGATTGCTGTACATGACGAAAACGTTGTTCGTCTGTACCCATGCCGTTCTACCTGTCTACACCTCCAGTACGCCTGAATCCAGTCAGATAATGATTTGCACATTTGAGTTCGAATATTGAAGCAACATCCATGCATACCGAAGAGGAGAGATTTTGCGAGAAAAGCAATACACGTCCATTTTTTTTCGTGTGCACTTGTGCACGCAGAAATTTTGCCCGAAAGGTTTGAAGCGCTCCGCAATTTGCCCAGCGTACGGCCTGGCTGAAAGTACCTTGATCGTCACGGCACGGAAAACCTGGCAAACAATGCCCAAGTTGCTCATCGTGGATTCGTTTCAACTCCAGCACGAGAAGAAGGTCGTTCCCCTGACGCCGGAAGCCACAGTTACCATGAATTCTGAAGAATACCAGGTCTTGGTCGGGTGTGGTGTTCCACTGGAAGGGGTCCAAGGTAGGGGATCTCCACTAACAACAAAAGTGTCAGACAGACACCCTGATGTGTAATCGTTCTGGAAACTATCTGTGATGTGCAGCGCACGATATCTTGTTCATGTGGCTGCCGTATGTAACTGCGTACAAGCAAGCACATAGCTGCTCTGCATTGTAAACATATTTGTAACAAGCCAGCGTCAAGTGCCCTCACTTGTAGCCTCCATTCGTTCACTACTGATGTCTGAATTCTCGTGTTGTGACTGCCCATAGAGCCGTTTTCTGCAACCGTTGTTCCAGTGCATGCGTCCGTTATCGGTTTTCGACTGTCTTGTGAAAGATATCCATACTCCACGTTCAGCACATTTTCAGTTGCCTTCTGGTCTCTCTTTGCAGTAAGAATTGTGGATCCGGAAACGAGAAAGGAACTACCTCCGGGGAAGGTTGGCGAGATCGTGGTCTACAGCAGCTCCGTCGCTCGTGGGTATTTTGGGAGGCCTGACGCTACGAGGGAAACATTTTGTTACAGTTTCACAGATATCCAAGGGAAACCAACGCCGCCCCTCGGCATGAGGACGGGAGATGGCGGCTTTATGTACGAAGGTGAACTATTTGTGGCTGCCCGGCTGAAAGATTTGATCATCATTCGAGGCCGCAATTTCTATCCGCAAGATATTGAGGAGGCCGTCGATAAGGTGCCCATGGTCAGACCGGGCTCTTCTGCAGCCTTTGCCATTGAAGTCGATGGTCACGAGGCCCTTGCTGTGGCTGCAGAAGTCCGTTTAGAGGAGGGAATCAAAGGTCTCTGGCTCCGCGTAAAACGGCAATTTGATAGAAGCCACTATGAACAAATTGTACGAGACATATCGAAGTCTGTTGCGGCGAACACGGGCCTTACAATTCACCGAATTTGGCTTCTCCGACCACGTACGATACCCAAAACAAGCAGTGGGAAAGTCCGTAGATCATTAACAAAAGAAAAGTTGGTAAGTGGTAAGCTAGAGGGTATTCTTCTTGACCACGCTCACCATCAGCATCAAGTTTTCTTCAGTGACGGCGTCGCTGGAAGCAGCCGCCCTCGAACACGAACGGGCAGCGGACTCACGCCATCTGGAGGCGCAGCGGCGGGTGAAGGCACAGCGAGCTCTCATGCTACTGGCGAAGATCATCCTAAGCACGGTGGCACTTCTATTTCGACCGCTGGCCCTTCGCAAAATGCGCACCATGGAAGTTTCCGAGGCGACACAACTACCGCAGGGGGAAGGCTAGGCGTTTTTGTCTCTCATGGAGGCCATCTTGAAAAAGAGCATAAGCACCGAGAGGACGCCAGCGGCACAAGTTCTTCCGACCAAGTGCCTGGAGCGGGCGCCACAGCGTCCGAGTGTAGCGCACATGCCGCTCTTACAGAGAAAGTGAAGCAAACCGTTTTTGACGCAGCAAAGACTGTGCTCGGAAGTTCTGAGATACCAGAAATAGATGCTCCTCTTCATGAACTGGGTGTTGACTCTATCGGCGCGGTAGAATTCTCCGAACTGATCTCAGCGGAACTCCAGGTCGACGTGGAGCCGACGCTGCTATTCAATTACCCGACCCTGTCAGATGTGATCGACTTCTTCGTAAGGGAGCTGGAAGGGAAAGGAACAGAGGACTTGGCAGTCTCGCCTGAGAAAACAGGAACCAGAGAAACGACGGCTGCAATCATTGGAGCAGCCTGTAATTTGCCAGGAGGAACGACATCATTAAATGCCTTCTGGGACCTCCTCATGTGCGGAGTTGACGCCATTGCCGAAGTACCTCGCTCACGGTAAGGGATTCCAAACCTGGCGGTTAGACCAAGACACCCATGTAGACTCGAAAAAATCGCGGTTCGCGACATGACCGTGTCAACGAGGGTTTCGGCTGTTCCCCAGCGTAGCAGCCAGTCCACAATGCATGTGTACAAGCACAGGTATAAGCGTAGATATCTAAACTAATACGTACACACATGCGGAGACAAGCACATACCCTTGCATCCATGCACTGCACATACACCGTAAATACACGCTACAGCTCAACACGCGCCAGCTTTTTTTCAGTAACTCATAGCAGGATCTCAAGCCACACAGGACAGAAACTTGCTTCGAAGACGCCTCGCCCCTCAGTTTTTTAACGGAGCTCACGCGGTCTGATGACCTCTGAAATCGGATAGCTGCTCCCTGGGCACACTCCAGCGGAAAAGGCGCAGAGCACAGAATAGTTTTTGAGGATTCCACAAAGATGTCTTGACCTCCCCTGGTGTTGACAGCTGGGATGTGGAGGAGTACTTCGACCCGGATCCGGGAGCTGACGGCAAGGCGTACGTTCGAGAAGGAGGCTTCATTGAAGACGCGGAGATGTTCGATGCCGCGTTCTTCCGGATTTCCCCATCAGAAGTTAGTCACAAAAATTGCCACCAGCCAGGAACACCTCATTGCCAGGGAACTTCAAGTAGAGCGCGACCAGCCGTAGATCATCAGGTGTACGAGAGAGGTCGGCGATACCGCAGCACGAAATATGCGTATGTATTTGTATAGATAGATAATGGCATCGATGTGTGTATGCGTTGTATACCTGTATGAACGGAGAGGGGTCGGTTGCTGGTTCTGCAACAAAGTCACGGATATAGATACGTACATACATGCCGAGGTATTGCCCGAGGTATGGATTCCTCGGCAAATCATAGGGTGCGTGAGATAGATAGGGAACTCCGCGTCATTTCAGGGCATCTCACCTTTGTGCCGTTCGCCCTCTGACTTGCGTTGCGTGATCTCTGTTCTGTGGAATGTACCGGCAGGCAAAGTCGATGGACCCGCAGCAGCGACTTCTGCTGGAGGTTGCGTACGAGTCTCTCTACGATAGCGGCTACACCCGCGAGGGTTTGCAGCGAGCAAGCGTCGGCGTGTTCGTAGGGTGCTGCTCGAATGACTGGTACCAAGTGTGCAGTCAATTGGAATTGGGGATTAGCAGTTACACGACCACAAGTTATGCTCCGTCGATCATTGCAAATCGTCTTTCCTACACTTTTGGGCTTCTGGGCCCGTCTATGACAATCGACACTGCCTGCTCCTCGTCTCTCGTCGCTCTCCACATTGCGGCTCAAGAGCTGCAAGGAGGCAGCTGCACGTCTGCAGTCGTCGCTGGAGTTAACCTGATGCTGTCTCCCCACATCACAGTGGCTTTCTGTAAATCACGTATGCTGGCCCCCGATGCTCGCTGCAAGACGTTCGATGCGAGTGCCAATGGCTATGTTCGAGGAGAAGGCCTCGGTTCAATTGTTCTGAAACGTCTCTCCCAGGCAGAGAAAGACGACGACCGGATTCTCTGTATCCTGAGAGGCACTGCCGTCAACCACGGAGGCAGGTCAGCCAGCCTCACCGCGCCTAGCGGACCCTCGCAACAGCGCGTCATTCGAACGGCGCTAAGACAGGCAGGGCTCACGCCGGGAGACATCTACTTTGTTGAAACCCACGGGACGGGGACGTCGTTGGGAGATCCCATCGAAGTGGGGGCGCTGAAGTCTGTTTTTGCTGCCAGCCGCGACGCCAAGACAAAACCGCTGATTCTCGGTGCCGCAAAGACGAATATCGGGCATCTGGAGGGAGCTGCTGGCATTGCGGGTGTTCTCAAAGCCATGCTCGCCCTTCGCTACAAACAGATACCCCCCAACCTGCACTTCAAACAGATGAATCCCCACATTGACGTCAGAGAATTTCACGTCGTCGTTCCCACTGCACCGATGGCCTTCCCGAGGGAGGAAGGCGGCCGGCTGTTTGCTGGTGTGAGTTCCTTTGGATTCGGAGGTGCCAATGGCCACGTCATTCTCCAGGAAGCTTTGCAGCAACCCACTGGAGACAAGCCGCCCTGCAAACGCCACTCAAAGCGCAGCATCATTTGTTTCATGTTCACCGGTGAAGGCTACGAGGTCTCTTGCATGGGGCGGCACTTGTATCAAACGGATGACGTGTTCAAGGAGATCATCAACAAATGCAACGATATTCTAAAGCGATGGCTGAATGTACCTTTGCTTTCCATTCTCTATCCGCCGACAGATAAAAAAATGGAGATGGATAAGATGATGTGTCAAGCGCGGTTCGGCCACACTGCGTTGTTCGCCTTTGAATATGCACTGGCTGAATCCATGGTCAGTAAAGGTGTGAAGCCGGATGTTGTCTTCGGCGTGGGTCTCGGTGAGTTTGTGGCAGCAGCCTTCTCAGGAGTAATGGGCCTTGAAGAAGCTCTTTACGTTGTTACGCAGCGCGCAAAGCTGATCGACAACCTCCCGCCGTTTGAGGGCGTTATGGTTGCGTGCCGCGTCAGCGAACAGGAGGTTGAAATGGCACTCTCGGAGATGGAAATAAACTCTCGCAAGTCGATTTCCGTTGCTGTGGTGTATGGCAGGAAGAACTTGATTCTGTCTGGCGAGCAATCGGAAATCGATAATGTTCTCATGAAACTGAATATTGCCGGACGGTGGAAGTACCTGCCGGTGCACAATGTGCTCACAATGAATCTTGTTTCAGATATTGTTCCCCCCTTCACTCATCTCATGTCGACGGTAAAGCTATGCCGTCCCAAGGTCCGTCTGGTGAGTAGCACAACCGGAGAGTTCGTCGACAAGGAAGCGTTGTCTGGCCGCTTCTGGTCCCGGCAAGTTTCTCAGACTGTTCAGCTGCAGCAAGCCGTCGGAAATATCGTAGCTTCTGGTTGCTCTTTGTTCGTTGAGATCGGCCCTCAAGTCGTGCTTACCAAACTTGCCCAGCAGAGTCTCAACGGCAACGCAAAGGACGTTACATGGGTACCTTCCTACGACACCACCAGCGACGACGCTCGTTTCTTTGAGAAGGCCATAGATGCATGCAACGAAGCCATCAAAATAATCGGTGAAGAGCGTAGTCTGGAAGAAGGCCAACATGGTCAAGAAGAACTCATTTTCCACCGAAAGCCCTTCCCCTGGACAGAGATCCCGCATCCATTCCTCAGTGGCCATAAGTTCACAGAGAAAGATGATGTTGTCTTCGAGAATGCCTTCCCTCGACGAGCGATTCCTTTGATCGCTGACCACGCCGTGAATGGAACAGCGATGATGCCGGGCGCGGGGATGCTTGAGATGGTTGGCGCTGCCGCGCTCGCTCTTGACCTCCGTACGACCTCTGGAGCCGTTGCCCTCGAAAATGTCTCTTTTGAGCGTCCTATGCTTATTGGAGCACACCGAGTCACCTATGAATACAACAGGAGACATTCGTTAGGCGAAGGAGGAGGCGCAGGTACGAGTCCTAGAACCGTGCGGACTCCACGCCTCGTGAACGACGCGTACACACGCTTGGGTCTCCGCGAAAAGAGTGCGGAGAAGGCTATCGCGGAAACAGCAGGACCCGCGTCGACTGAGGCCGGCCAGAATCCAGTGTCCGTCCACCATCACGCGAGCCACACGAAACTCGGCGTCCTGGAGGACATCAAGGACTACGCCCATAACATGCTTCGTCGCGCAGCCCTGCATGCGGAAGAGAGTGATGTGCCCGCCTCTCTGCCGCCCTCTGTAGCTCAGCCAAGCATCATCGCGAGACATCCCCGAGAGGGAAGCTGTGGAACCGTAAGCCGAACCAGCGGCATTGTGTCGTCTACGGACCGCGGCGATGGCCTGGCTGTACCTCTCAGCGTGGAGATGACGATACGGTGTCGAGTGACCAAGATGAAGGAGGTGGAACTGAGCACTGTGTGGGATGATGAGGTGACCGATCACTGTTATGCGACGATTGTCATCGCCGACAAAAAACAAGAGACCTACCCTTCGCTACAGGAAGTACGAAGCCGCTGCGCACATCGTATGGATGTCAACGAGTACTACGACATGCTCTACGACGCTGGGCTACAGTATGGCCCTCGGTTCCGCACGATTCAGGAACTGCACCGAGGGGAGAAAGAAGCTGTAGCCAGAGTACAGGTTGTCGGCAACGTGAAGCAAGACCCGTTCGAAAGCGGCTTCCTCGTTCATCCGGCGATCTTAGATGGCGCGCTTCAGGTAGGCGACTTTCAGTGGCGTCGGAACACGAGGCCTGGCACCAAGGATAGCCGTTTTCGGCTCGAAAAACAGATTTTCGTTGGTGACTCTCTCGTAGCGCAACAGAAAAGTCCACTGGGGCTAACGGGAACACAGGAAAGCCGAAACAGATATCTCTACGTAACTAGGTACATCCACGTTTGCGGTTCACGTTCTGTGCCCGCCGGTTTCGCAGCCCCAGCGGTCAGAAACCCCCACAGGGCTGCCTCGAGTTTTCTGGTTAGTCTCGGCGTTTCCATTCCTCGGCTCGAGTGACGCATAAATGTCTGATAAATGGGAGGTCTTGTTGTCGTTCTTGCTGTTTCTTCTCAGGCTGCTGGCTGTCTTCTAGAACAGTCCCACAGTGGCAATAAGGTGATGGTACCGGTCTCTGTGGGTAGCGCGACACTGACTAAGGTCGAGGTTTTCCAGCCGTGCTGGGCACATGTCCACCTGGAAGAGACAAACGCGAAGGCGGCCACTCTCAACATTACCATTTACGATGAAGCGACCAGGGAAGTCGTTGCCTCACTGCAGAATGCCGTCGTCCGCCAAGTCGATCCTTCTGCGAATGTGGTGGCGACAATACCAAAGGATATGCTGTGGAAGGTGAATTGGCAGTTGGTTGACGACGGCGACAAGGAGGTTGCCGGCTGGACACAAAAGGTGCTCTTCATTGGTGGCAACATTGAGCTGGCGGAGGCTCTGGAAAATGCAATGGGATCCAACTGCAAGACACTGAGTGTAGATGCGCTTCCGAGAGAAAGAGCCGAGCTCCAGAAGATCTTAGACGCTGAACAGTGGCAAGCAATCGTGTACGTTGAGGCCGTCACCGCTGGCGTGTACGATGCCCTAGATGTGATGAATGCAGCCGTGCGTCTCATCCAGGCGCACTACCTTAACCTCAACAGCGGCAAAGCTGTTGGGGCACTCTGGTTCGTTACGCGGGACACAGTGTTCTGCAATATTGGCGCAGACAAGCCCGGAGCTGAGATTCCCGCCCATGCTGGCCTCTGGGGTTTGGTCAAGGCTGCTCGACTCGAGATGGAGGTTTCCGCCGGCTCGCCGATTAGCATGGGTTGTCTCGATGTCTCTGGCGCCGACGTGTCTTCAATGGCTCAACAGATCCTCCATGCCTTGAAGTCGAAGGTGGTCACGGCCCATGAATCGGAAGCGGCGGTCAGGGAACACGGCCTCTTTGTGTCTCGTCTCGCCCCTCAGACTGATGTGGATGTGCGCGGTGCTATCGAGCTTCACATGCCAGAGCGGGGAGCGATCTCAAACCTTACGCTGCGTCCACAAGCGTTCGCTTCGCGTCTGCCGCCTGAGGACGGCCAGATTGAACTGCGCGTCCGTGCTGTCGGCCTAAATTTCCGCGACGTCCTTAACGTCATGGGTCTCTATCCGGGAGACCCTGGGCCACCGGGTGCAGACTGCGCGGGCGTTGTTGTGGCTGTTGGCGAGAACGTCGGGCACGTTGAAGTCGGCGACTGTGTCTTTGGTATCGCTCAAGGCTGTCTTCGAACCTACGTCACAACGGACGCCCAGCTTCTGCGGAGAATGCCAGAGTCCATGACATTCGAACAGGCAGCGGCGCTGCCTGTCGTCGCGACCACGGTTGAGTATGCGTTGCACGACTTGGCGAAGGTGAAGGCGGGCAACAAGGTCCTTATCCACGCTGTCACGGGGGGAGTCGGTCTGGTGGCGCTGCAGTTCTGTAAGCACGTGGGGGCAACTGTTTACGGCACGTGCAGTGGAGGAAAAAAGGCGGCGTTCGCCAAGTCCATGGGTGTTCAGTACATTTCAAGCAGTCGTGATGCGAAGGCTTTCGCCGAAGACATGCGTGCATTCTTAGGTGAAGACGGCAAATTTGACGTCATTCTCAACTGTCTCATCGACGACTTCATTCCAGAGTCGCTGAAACTCCTGGGGCCGTATGGCAGGTTCATCGAACTGGGGAAACGCGGCGTGTGGTCTAAGGAGAAGATGGCTGCCGAACGTTCAGATGTGCAGTACGAACTGATTGCAGTGGACGAAATGATGGAGAAGGACCCAATTTGGTTCGGCGGGATGCTGGAGCGTGTTCGAGCGCTTGTGGCGGAACAGAAGATCCAGCCGTTGCCGATGCATGTCTTCGACATGGCGGACACAGGTGACAATGGAGGGGTTTCCGCTTTCCGATTCATGCAGCGTGCCCAGCACATCGGGAAAGTGGTTCTCAAGATCCCAAGTCCTGTGGAAGAAGCGTCTAAAAATGGCTCCATTGTGATCACAGGTGGCCTAGGCGCACTGGGCATGGTCGTCGCTGGCTGGCTGGCGGAAGAAGGCGCGAGACACATCTGCCTCCTATCGCGGCGAGAAGAGGCTCCGCAACCCGGAGAGATTCCTGGGTGGGATTGGCTGAGCACCATCAACTGCGACGTCCATTTCTTCAGCTGTGACGTGTCAAAGTACGAGAACGTCCGCACAGTCTTGAGGACCATACAGACGAATGTGGCGCCTATTACGGGTATTATCCACACGGCGGGGGCGCTGGCTGACGCTCTCCTCGACAGCCAGACACCGGAGTTGATGAAGAAGGTGTACAGTGGCAAAGTCCAGGGGGCCTGGAACTTGAACCGGGCGTTGGAGGAATTAGGTCTGAATGAACAGTTGAAACTCTGCGTCTTCTTCTCCTCCGTCACTTCTCTGTTCGGCAACTTTGGCCAGGCGAACTATTGCTCGGCAAATGCCTGCCTCGACGCCCTCGCCCAGTGGCGCCGCGCAAAGGGCCTTTGTTGTCAAAGCATTCAGTGGGGGCCTTGGGTCGAGCAGGGGATGGCTGCGGAACTGAAGCATCAGGTTGAACGGAACGGCATGAAAGGCATCAGCAACGAAGTAGGATTGAGAGTGTTACACGACGCGATCCGACAGCAAGAGAAAGCTACTCCAGTCATTGGTTGTCAGGCAATCAAATGGAAGCTGTTCATGCATCGGTACATTGAGCAACCTCCGTTCTTCGCAAACATTGAAATGGACCTCCAGGTGACTTCTCACGACTCCAACGCTGTCCTGCGCAATCTGCCTCCGTCGGAACGGCGCGACTACATCAAGGTTCAAGTTGCTGCGGCAGCTCGACAAGTGCTTGGAAGCAGCGCCCCGCCGCCCTTTGACACGCCTCTGCAGGATGTTGGGGTCGACTCACTTGGGGCTGTCGAGTTCCGGAATGTTCTGTCAAAGAAGCTTGGCGTCAAATTGTCGGCGACGACACTTTTCGACTATCCAACACTCAATGCCATCATCGACCACCTCTGCGAAGTGTTCGGAGAAAGTAGCCAGGATGATAGTCTCTCGACGAAGATGGGAGTGATCTCTGAAAATGACCTCGCCCAAAACGGCATGGCAATTATCTCGATGTCGTGTCGGCTCCCAGGGAATTCCACTTGCCCAGATCTTTTCTGGGATATGATGATGCGATGCACAGATTGCGTGTGCGACATTCCTTTGACGCGGTGGAACGCGGAAGAGGTGTACAGCGAAGATCCAGATCTCCCCGGCAAGTGCTACACCCGTCGAGGCGCCTTCATCGAGAATGCAGAATACTTTGATAATTCATTTTTCGGTATCTCACCCTCCGAGGTCAAGCACATGGACCCGCAGCAGAGGCTGCTTCTCGAAGTCTCATATGAGGCTTTTGCGGGTGCAGGCTTGACGAAGGAGAAGCTTCTTGGGGCAGACATTGGTGTGTTCGTTGGTGCATGCAACCACGACTGGACGTACTTGATCCAAGAAGACAAAATATCTGCTTATACCGGAACCGGGTCTGCGGGGAGCGTCATCGCGAATCGGGTCTCGTACTGCTTGGGGCTCAGAGGCCCATCCATCCCCGTCGACACAGCATGTTCCTCCTCGCTGGTTGCCGCGGACTATGCGTTTGAGAAGCTCGTGCTGCGAGACTGCAGCATGGCCCTCGTGGCGGGCGTCAACCTCATGCTGACTCCGCATTTGTTCATTGCCTTCTCAAAGGCCCGCATGTTGTCCCCCGATTGCAAATGCAAGACCTTTGATGCTTCCGCAGACGGGTACGTCCGAGGAGAAGGAGCAGGCGCAGTGTTGATGCTGCCCTACACTGAAGCGAAAGCAAAACAAATGACCATACACGCTGTGGTCAAAGGAACCGCATGCAACCACGTGGGACGGAGCGCCAGCTTGACTGCTCCGAACGGGCCGAGCCAGGCAGAGGTGATTCGCATGGCACTCCGGCGCGCAGGCATGAAGCCCAACGATTTGAAATTCATGGAGAGTCACGGAACCGGAACATCACTCGGCGATCCGATCGAGGTCAACGCAGTGCGCACCGTGTTCGCGCCCGGTCGTGAAAAGACGAAGCCTCTGTTGATTGGCGCGGTGAAAACGAACATTGGGCACTTGGAGGGATCATCTGGGATTGCTGGACTGATCAAGGCCTGTTTGGTCCTTACCCATCGGGAAATCCCTCCCAACCTCCACTTCAAGACGCTCAACCCGCACATCAATATCGAGGACTTTCCTGTGCAGTTTGTCACGGAGTTTGTTTCTCTCGACTCTGTCGAATCCACTCGGAAGAAGAACACGGCAGGTGTGAGTTCCTTTGGCTTCGGAGGTGTGAACGCCCACATCCTCCTCGAGGAAGCAACGCGCGATCAGAATGCGACGCGGAAAGAAGAAAACCGACCCAAAATTTGTTTTATGTTCACTGGGCAGGGCTCGCAGTACGCTGGTATGGGCCGACACTTGTACGAAAAGGAGCCGGTGTTCAGAGAGGCGATCAACCGCTGCGTGGAGATTGCCAAGGAGTACCTGCCGCTGCCGCTCCTGAGCGTTATCTATCCCACTCCGGAAGAAAGGGAGGCCATGCAAGAGGCCATCAACGAGACCCTTTATTCGCAGCCCGCAGTCTTTGTGGTCGGCTACGCTCTCCTGGAACTGTGGAAGTCCCGGGGAGTCGCGCCGGACATGGTGATGGGACACAGTCTTGGCGAGTACATTGCGGCGGTTTGTTCAGGCGTCCTCTCGATACAAGACGGCTTGAAACTCGTCCTGAAGCGGGCCCAAATCATGAGCCGCGCTCCGCCCCGCAACGGAGTGATGGTCGCCTGCCGCGCCACTGCGGAGCAAGTGGAAGAGGCGATCCACACGTTGTTTGGGGACGGTGAGAAGAATGTTGCCCTGGCCTCCGTGAACGGCCTGAAGAGCGTCATCGTTTCTGGGAACCAGCACGACGTTCAGGCTGTGCTGCGGCAACTTGGCGCTGCTTCTCGGGCGAAGATGCTTCGCGTGTCTCACGCCTTCCATTCGCCGCTCGTCAAGGACACCGTCGCCCCCTTCAAGCGAGTCCTGGAAACGGTCCGGCTGAACAAACCTCGAATCATGTTTGTCAGCACCGTCACTGGAAAGGTGGCAAGGGACGAGCTGCAAAACACCAGTTACTGGGCGGAGCACATCACAAAGGTTGTCAGGTTCTGCGACGCTGTGCAGGCATGCGTTGCACAGGGTGCAAAGATCATGGTGGAAGTCGGCCCGCGGCCAACGCTGTCGACTATGGGCAAGGGCTGTCTACCTCAAGCCACTGCAGATGAAGTTCAGTGGATCAACTCGCTGGAGCCCGAGACGCCAGCAACGGCCGTCTTCGATTCTCTCTCTGCACTGGCTAAGTCCGGGAGCGGCGCCATACCTGCTGTGTTTGACCGGAAATTTTTCCCCTGGACGGAGACGTGCCACCCGCTCCTGGGTGGGAAGAATACCCGGCCGGACGGCTCCGTCGTCTACTCAGCTCCGCTTCGAGACTTGGTCAAGGCGCTTTTCCTCGACCACGTTGTGTACGGCAAGGCGTTGCTTCCGGCGACGTGCCTGATTGAGATGATGGCCTCTGCCACCACGCACATGATTCCCAACCAGGAAGAAGAGAAACTGGTGGCCCTGTCTCAGCTGGTTTTCGAGAAGCCACTGCTCATCCCCGACGACACGTCCCTCAGCGTACTGGTGACTGTCGAGACCCGCGGGCAAGTGCGGGTTGCCAGTCAAGTCACGAACAGCGAAGAAGAAGCGGAGGACCACGCCGTCTGCCAGGTGAATATCGTCGACGCCCTGCCAACGGCCCCGGCGTTGACGGACATCCGCGCGCGCTGCAAAACTGAGGTCGACGCTAGCCAAGTGTACGCACAGCTCCACAACGTGGGACTCCAGTACGGGCCCCGTTTCCAAACGATCGTGAAGATCTTCAAGGGGGAAGACGAGGTTTTGGGGCTCCTCCAAGCTCAGAACGTGACCAACTTTGAGACTGGCTTCATGATGCATCCAGCTGTTCTGGACGGAGCGCTACAGCTCTCAGCTATACTGGCCTTCGAGAAGGGCAGCACGCGGGCAATGGTTCCCTTCGGCGTCGACACTGTCCTCCTGAAGAACTTCCCGCCTGAAAAGGAACTGTGGGCACGCGTGGTGCTGATCAAAAAGGGTGTCTCGTCCGCATCCGCCACCGTTCACCTCTACGACTATGACGGGGAGCCGATTGCCGTCCTGATGGGTGTGACGCTTCGGCCGATCGAATTTAACACGGCCGCAGACATCCCGAGAGAGCTTCTGTGGGAGGTCGACTGGGAACTCGCCGGGTCATACTCCAAGCCCCAACACGGCTCTTTAGCGACGCCTGCTGGAACAGATGCGTCTGGTGCAGAAGATGTGACTCGAACGCCAAGTCCCTTAGTCACTGGCGAGAACGCGGAAACGCCATCGGGTGAGGTCTCGTCTGTTATGCCGGGGTTATCGACTGAAACGCCGCGGACAGCGGCGCCTTCACCGATTGACGAGACTGCTGGAGCTGTCCAGAACAAGATCATGCACAACCTGCTTTTGGTTGATTACTCCGGGGGCCACCGAGCGGTCGTCGCCTCCATTCGAGACACCTGCGAGGTGGAGGTTTTGAGCAAGGCAGGCAGTCCCGAGCTCTACGCGCAGCAGTTGCGCCAGTTTGTTGAAGCAGCAGCCACAAAAACGGACCCTGCGTCCCCGTCAACAATCCTTTTCCTGGCCCTCGACGAGGCCACCCCGGCAGAGGAGCTGGCCGCAGGCCTCCTGGAAACAGTCAAAGTCTTCGCTGCCGAAACGTTCAAGAAGCTTCCGTGCATCTGGGTGCTCACCTCCGGCGCTCAAGGTCCGAGGCAGAGCGTCGTTGCTCCGAAACATGCAGGGCTTTGGGGCATGATGCGGACAGTGCGGCTGGAGTTGGAGATGCAGATAGGTAGAAGTGTCAGGTTTGGCTGCGTGGATCTAGACAAAGCTTTGGAGGTAAATGTCGCGCTCCAGTATATACTGCAAAAGCGAACAGAGGAGCCCTTCGAAGCTGAGCTGATTCTCAGATGCTTGCCTGACGGCTCCAACAGAGAAGCAGAAGACGCCCAACTCGCCAAAGGGGAAGAGCGCGGCGCTGCCGCCAGCTTTGCCGCTGTTGGTCTGGAAACCGCGGCCACAAATGCCAGCGACGCTTCTGCCAACTCTGCTGCTGCGGATAGGATGGCGCTGACTCCTGCGGCGCTATCGCTTCTTAAGGAAGCCGCGAATCCGAACGACAAGCTTACCGTAAATGTCTTTTGCCCTCGCCTGCATCGCTCACCCATTTCAGTTAGAGGCGCCGTCGAGCTTCACATGCCAGAACGTGGCGCCATCTCGAACCTCGTGCTCCGGCCGCAGGCCTTTGCGAGTAGGACAGCACCGCAGAGTCACGAGTGTGAGGTCCGTGTGAGGGCCATCGGCCTCAACTTCCGAGACGTCCTGAACGTGATGGGGCTTTATCCGGGGGACCCTGGTCCTCCTGGCGCGGACTGCGCAGGTACCGTGGTTGCGGTCGGGAGCGATGTGAAGCACCTTAAGGTAGGCGATTCGGTTTACGGGATTGCCCAGGGCTGTCTCCGCACGTACGTGACAACCAACAGCAATTTGATGCGCAGAATGCCGGAGTCGCTGACGCTCGAGCAGTCGGCTGCCTTGCCTGTCGTCGCGGCAACTGTGGAATACGCTCTGCACGACTTGGCCAAGGTAAAAGCTGGAGACAAGGTTCTTATCCACGCAGTCACCGGCGGTGTCGGCCTCGCCGCGGTGCAATTTTGCAAACGCGTGGGTGCCACGGTCTACGGCACATGCAGTGGCGGGAAGAAGGCCGCCTACGCAAAATCCCTGGGAGTGAAGTACCTGACGAGCAGCCGCGATGCGAGCACATTCGCGGAAGACATGCGCGAGTTCCTGGGGGAGGAAGAGAAAATCGACGTTGTGCTCAACTCGTTGATTGACAACTTCATTCCCGAGTCCGTTAAATTGCTGGCCCCGGGTGGCCGCTTCATGGAGCTGGGCAAGCGTGGAATCTGGACAAAGGAACAGATGGCCGCCGAGCGTCCCGATGTGTACTACGAAACCATTGCAGTGGATTCCATGATGCAGGAAGATACTGTATGGTTTGGCGGTATGCTCGATCGCATTCGGGACCTCGTGGACACGGGGCACATCCGGCCCCTGCCTCTGCACGTCTTCGAGATGACTGATCCGCTGGCAGGCGGCGTGGCAGCCTTCCGATTCATGCAGCGAGCTCAACATATCGGAAAGGTCGTCATTCGCATAGCGAGTGACCTTGAGGTAACGAACCCTTCCATGTCGAAGGAACCTGCTGCCCCAGAGAGCGGTGTGCTGGCTGGAGCGGGCAATCAGGGTACTGCCGCAATCGGGACCTTTACAAAGGATATTGCGGACAGAACGTACTTGATCACTGGCGGGATGGGTGGCCTAGGTTTGGTAGTCGCACAGTGGCTGGTCGAGGAAGGCGCCCGGCACATTGTTCTGCTCTCTCGCAGAGGCGAGCCGTCTGCGGCTGTGAAACAGAGCCCGACATGGGAGTACCTGACAGAGAAGGAGCGAACCTGCGTCTCTGTCTTGCCCCTCAAATGCGACGTTTCCGTGAAGGACGACATCATCAGCGTGGTCAAGGAGATCGAGGCCCGCGGCTTCCCGCCCATTCGAGGCATCTTCCATGCGGCCGGTGTCACGGCAGACGCTTCGCTGGCAAACCAAACTCGCGAGTCCCTCGAGCAAGTCTACCTTCCCAAGGTGACGGGTGCTTGGAACCTCCACGAGGTCTGTGAGACTCTGGGGCTAGACAAGAATCTGGACATGTTCGTGATGTTTTCGTCTGTCGCCGCACTGTTGGGGAACTTTGGACAGGCGAACTACTCGGCGGCGAACGCTTGCCTGGACGCTTTGGTGGAGTACCGCCGGTCTCGAGGGCTGTGTGCGCAGAGCATTCAGTGGGGGCCGTGGATAGAACAGGGTATGGCGGCGGACTTCCGGCAAGCCCTCGACAAGGTCGGCATGCGAGGCATCAGTAATGAACTGGGCACGCGAGTTCTCAGCGAGGTCGTTCGCAACCCTCACCGAGCAACAACAATTCTCTGCCAGTCTGTCATCTGGAAGAAGTTCCTTCAAAGGTAAGTTTCTCCTGTTCGGTTGTTCGAGACCGAAGCCATGCCCTGGATCTTCTGCAGTTCAGCTTCTCCACGTACACAAGTCGTTTTGCCTGTATCGATTGTACGACGCCAGACGCCATCCGTTTGTAAGTTTCCCTGGTCTGCCCCGTGGTAGCTCACGTAGGTTATCGCTTTCGGGGCTGTCGCAATCGAGGCTTCACGCAGCGACGCCTCCGTCGTCTTCCGTACCAGGTGGAGCCCCCTTAACATGACTTCCATGACTCTTGTTTTGAGAGTTGGGCTTGTTGGCGATACACCACACGATTTGATGTAGTCTGCGCCAGGAGCCAGTTTTGCACCATCAAGCTATGCAGCCGGATACGAAGCAATGATCCCTTCAGCGGTTGAAGAATGCCAACATCAGAGAGAAAACACAGCTTCATCCTGTGTAAAGTGTTTCCGCAAATATTCTTGGCATGGAATCTCCTTTTTGCCTGCAAACTGGAGGTTGCTGCACAGTGTATCGGACATGAGCAACCCGTGTGGATGATGCGCGGTGTTTCACTTAGGTACGAGCGCGTGCCGCCTCTATTTAAACACACGCGAGCCGGCCAGGGCGCAACTGCGGACTCGACCCTAATGCTACGAACGATGACAGCAGAAGAAAGGAGGGCGTATGTGGAGAAGACTGTCCGCGAGGTGGTTAAGCAGGCGCTAGGGCTCGCAGAGCCGCCACCGATGGACTTGCCAATGCAAGAACTGGGCATAGACTCCATCGGTGCTGTCGAGCTGCGAAACGCCCTCTCAAGCCGCCTAGGTGTGAAGATGCCTGCGACGGCTATGTTTGACTACCCCACACTGGATGCGATGGTAGATTATATCAACTCGACGCTTGCCGAGCAGTGCGCTGGTGCGGACCAAGACTTGGCGGCGGAGAACCAGATGAATTTGGTTCCACAAATCATGCACCGACTCGAAGGAAATATTGCAGTGACTAGCATCGCTGTCCACCTGCCTGGGGGCGTTAAAAACGTCGACGAGTTCTGGGATATGATGCATCAGATGCGAGACTGCATCACGGAGGTGCCCTTGACCCGGTGGAACATGTACACTTTCTTTGACCCCGATCCGGACACTCTGGACACTTCGTACGCCAAACTCGGAGGCTTTATCATGGACGCTGACATGTTCGATAACAGTTGCTTCAACATTAGCCCTGCGGAAGTGCGCGTTATGGATCCTCAACAGCGTATCATTTTAGAAGTCGCATATGAGACAATGGTCGGTGCTGGCTACGTCAGCAGTGGCCAAGCGAGCCAGCAGTCGATAGGATGCTTCATTGGTTGCTGCAATGCTGATTGGCACATGCTGGACGTGCCTTCGGGGCCCTTCACAGGTAATAATGTTGTCGCTTGCCTAGAGAGAACGTGCTCAGTCCTTGTGCGTATTTCAGAGGTGCGCAGCTTTGCGGCTTTTCGAGCCTCGGATCCTCGAGGCACAACCTCGCTGCTTATGCGAGTTAGGAACCGCTCAACAGCGTAGTTTTGCAGTTTCCGAAGTCGAGGCAGTCTACATTTTCAGACGGTAGCCTAACGCTGGATTCCTCCTGTGCACACTAGGCTTGCTCGAAGAATGTGCGCGTCCGTAGCTTTGCCACGAACTCACATTCGCCTGTTGCACCCGAACCGCAGGGTTGAGACAGCAGAGATTAATGAGCACAGGAAGGGTCCATCCTTGGTGTCGCTCTGCTGCCCCACCGACCGTTATGCGCGTGCCGCTGTGCAGGGACGGGCAGTTCTACATCGATAATCTCCAACCGCATTTCTTATACTTTGGGTCTTCGAGGCCCTTCGTTGACGGTCGACACGGCGTGCTCCTCATCGCTGGTGGCGCTGGACAACGCCATGTGCAAAATCATCGAGGGATCTTGCTCGGCAGCTCTTGTAGGCGGTGTGAACCTCATGCTGTCTCCCCATCTTTTCATCTGCTTTAGCAAAGCCCGGATGCTGTCTCCCGACTGCCGCTGCCGAACGTTCGATCACCGAGCAAATGGCTACGCTCGAGGAGAAGGTGCAGGCGCTGTCCTTTTGAAACCTTTGTCCGCCGCACGGAAAGACGAAAGCACAATCCTTGCCGTCGTGCGAGGCTCCGCCATTAACCACGATGGCCGCAGTGCCAGTCTGACTGCGCCCAACGGCCCAGCTCAGCAGGCTGTCATCCGCGCAGCGCTTCAGAGTGGAGGCGTCAAACCTACCGACATTACCGTTCTGGAGTCCCACGGCACAGGTAATGAGCTGAGAGGCTGCAGATGCTGCACGGCGGCTCACCACGGCAGCTGGCTTAACACCTGTTGCCGGTGCTGCTCCCGAAGCCTCGCGAACAGAAGCGAATAAGCAACGGCCGCTCTCAAATCTGAAAGCAACGTTCTCATTGGGCCTGGTCTGGTGGCCTCGCATCCGTTAAGGGAGAGGCCAGCTAGTGCTTCACAGCGGGGTGAGAGGTACTGTAGAACTAGGCTGTGTAACTCCAGGGAACAGACTGCAAGAGGACGCGCACCATTTCAGCGTACGGGGGATGCATTTAGATATCCACATTTTCGTGGAGTCACAGGACCAGACCCTGGATTCACCCGCCGGTTAGAAGAGCCGGCCAGGCGGTCCACACCGGACGCGGGCGAGCCATATTTTTCACTTCAGAGAGTGGCACCGTGGTCCAGCTAGAGAGAACGAATTCGGTTGCACGCTAGGCTTCTGTCAACACCAGCGAACTGCCATTTCATGCTTTCGTTTCCCGCTCACTTCTCAGGCACGCAGCTAGGAGACCCTATCGAGGTCGGGGCGATTAAAGCGGTGTTTATGCACCATCGGGGTGTAGACAATCCAATCTATATCGGAGCACTCAAGACGAATATCGGTCATCTTGAAGGCTCATCAGGCATAGCAGCATTTATCAAGTTGGTGTTGTGTCTGCGCCATCGTGAGCTTCCGGCGAATCTCCATTTCCAACAGCTGAATCCACACATCGACATGACTGACTTCTCCGCCGTTTTCCCCAAGGCCACTGTCGACCTCCCTGTAACTCGCAAGTTGTTTGCTGGCGTCAGCTCCTTCGGTTTCGGTGGTGCCAATGCGCATGTCGTGATCGAGGAACACTTCGAGCTCTCGAATGCGGCGGAGGCGCCGCAGAAGAAGACGCCACCGGTCAAATGGGAACGGCGGAGCTTTCCCTGGTATGAAGCGTTTCATCCGCTGTTGGGTCACGAAACACGTTCCGAAGCGGATGACAGGAAAATTGCCATGGAGATCCGGCGAGATGTCTTTGACCTGCTGGCGCAACACATGGTCGAAGGCAGGCCTGTGATGCCCGCGGCATGCTATCTCGAAACGCTTACCTCGGCAGCATGCACCTCCGAGTTTCTGCACCCTTGCTCGCGCAAGATGCTTCGTCCTGATCACAGAGCTGCGGTAACTTTGGAAGACATTGAATTCCAGCGTCCCATGATCCTCGAGGCTCCGGAGGGCCCTGGCCACCAGATCTTCCAGATGTTGATGGCGAATCTCAGTTCGAACGGCAACGCCTCGATTTCCAGCTCAAAGACTGGCGATGAGGAGCAGTTTGTCCACGCGACGTGCCGAATCGCCAGTGCCGAAGACTCTTCGGCCTTCACGCGCACGCCTGAAGAGAACCTGAAATTCCTCGACGAAGACACGGATCGTGTCCCCGTTGATGCGGGAGACATGTACGCTAAACTGTGGAAGAACGGGTTGATGCTCGGGCCTCAATTCCGCACCATTCAATCGATCGAATGCAGTCCCAAAACAGCCAAGGTGAAGCTGCAGTTGCCACAGACTCCCACGTCCTGTGAACTTGGTTTCCGCATGCATCCTTGTGTGCTGGATGGGACGTTTCAAACAGTTGGAGCGCTCGTCATGGCCCACGACGAACAGGCACGGAAAGAAGGCGCTACGGTCAACCCCGGGACTCTTAAGCTGATGATTCCCTTCATGATCCAGCGTATCACGTTGACATCTATGCACGGAGTCGCAAATGCCCTCTGGGCCCACGTCGCGCTGGTGAAGCGCGAGTCGAACCAGGCCATTGTGAACATAGACATCATGTCGATGACCGGAGAGCCAGTTTGCTGTCTCAAGGAGCTGACAATGAGGCGGCTCGACCCGATTCCTGTGGCAGAGATTCCGCGAGAACTGACCTGGACTGTTGACTGGGAAGAAGGGCAGAGTTTGAACCCAGTGCCTGTTCCCAGCGCAATCGATGTTGTGGTTATCGACCCTCTCGGAATGCAGCACACAGTGGTCAAAGAGCTCAAACAGAAGATGTTCGCTTCGGTGCAGGTGTTCGAGCGCGACTCGTCGGTCGACGACATTCTGCACGTCCTTCGCGTCTCTCCATCTGGCAGTTCTGTCTCGCTGACACCCACAGCCGCAGCAGCCAGTGACGCAGGCGAAACAGCGTCTCCGTCCAACCCGCACAAGGTTGTGCTTTTCCTTGGCCTGAGCAGTGCAAACGACGCTATCGAGGCAGCCGACTACCTGCTCCAGCTGTCAGCTGGCTTAGAGAAAGTTGCCAAGGAAGACCGGAAACAGGAGTTCTTACCGATATGGATCCTTACCAAGGGGGCTCAAAGCCACAGTGAGAATGTTCGAGTCTCCAACCCTGTCCACGCGGGCCTCTGGGGCTTTGCGCGTACAGCCCGACTCGAGATATCCGCTCAAACGGGCAAAGAAGCCAGCATTGGATGTGTTGACCTTGGCCCCGAGTGCCGTCTGCCTGATGTAGTCCAGCACCTCGCTGTAATCCAGAGTCAAGAAAGATATGAGCGAGAAATTCTTTTCGACGAAGTTGCGGCGGCAGAAGACCCGAAAACAGAGAAGGGAAAGACCTCGTCCGGTCCAACGCGCCTGAAACACTTTGTTGCTCGCCTCGCTCGCTCGCCCTTGAACGTCAGAGGCGCTCTGGAGCTCCACATGTCTGATCGCGGGTCAATTACCAACCTAACTCTCCGACCTCAATCCTATGCTGCCAGAGTCCCGCCAAAGGGGGATATGGTCGAGTTGCGAGTCCGAGCGGTGGGTCTGAACTTCCGGGATGTCCTCAATGTGATGAACCTCTACCCAGGAGATCCGGGGCCACCAGGCGCCGATTGCGCTGGGACAGTCGTGGCCGTGGGCGACCGCGTGAAGCACTTGAAGGTCGGCGACTCTGTTTATGGTGTCGCGCCCGGGTGTCTGAAGACGTACGTCACGACCAACTCACAAATCATACGCAAAATGCCAGCCTCCATGTCTTTCGAAGAAGCCGCGGCGCTGCCCGTCGTCGCCACGACAGTTGAGTATGTGCTCAATGACCTCGCCAAGGTGCGGGCGGGAGAAAAGGTGTTAATCCACGCAGTGTCCGGGGGCGTGGGTATCGCCGCTGTACAGTTCTGCAAGCGAGTCGGCGCAGTGGTCTACGGCACATGCAGCAGCGAGAAGAAGCGGGAATTTGTGGAGTCGCTTGGAGTCAAGTACGTGGCGAGCAGTCGTGACCCCGAAAAGTTCACGGCCGAAATGAAACAATTTCTTGGGGAAGAAGGCACAGTAGATGTTGTGCTCAATTCTCTGATTGACAAGTTCATTCCCGCTTCTCTTGCGCTCCTCGGAAAAGACGGACGCTTCATTGAACTCGGCAAACGAGGCATATGGACCCACGAGCAAATGAGGACGGAGCGCCCAGATGTATACTACGAAACCGTTGCCATTGACGTCATGATCAGCGAAAATCCTCGCTGGTTTGGCATCATGCTCGACCGCGTCCGTACCCTTGTAGACCGCAAGCAACTCCTCTCCTTGCCTCTTACAGTCTTCAACATGAATGATCCGAATGAGGGAGGCGTTGCAGCCTTCCGGTTCATGCAGAAGGCCCAACATGTAGGGAAAGTCGTCATCGCTATTCCCAGCTCGCTCGACTTTGAACGAATCACCGTCGGCCCTCCCACGACAACGCAGAAAACCTACGTGATCACTGGCGGGATGGGTGGCCTAGGTTTGGTAGTCGCACAGTGGCTGGTCGAGGAAGGCGCCCGGCACATTGTTCTGCTCTCTCGCAGAGGCGAGCCGTCTGCGGCTGTGAAACAGAGCCCGACATGGGAGTACCTGACAGAGAAGGAGCGAACCTGCGTCTCTGTCTTGCCCCTCAAATGCGACGTTTCCGTGAAGGACGACATCATCAGCGTGGTCAAGGAGATCGAGGCCCGCGGCTTCCCGCCCATTCGAGGCATCTTCCATGCGGCCGGTGTCACGGCAGACGCTTCGCTGGCAAACCAAACTCGCGAGTCCCTCGAGCAAGTCTACCTTCCCAAGGTGACGGGTGCTTGGAACCTCCACGAGGTCTGTGAGACTCTGGGGCTAGACAAGAATCTGGACATGTTCGTGATGTTTTCGTCCGTCGCCGCACTGTTGGGGAACTTTGGACAGGCGAACTACTCGGCGGCGAACGCTTGCCTGGACGCTTTGGCGGAGTACCGCCGGTCTCGAGGGCTGTGTGCGCAGAGCATCCAGTGGGGGCCGTGGATAGAACAGGGTATGGCCGCAGATTTGAAAGCCTTGGCGGAGAAGGCTGGGCTCCGCGGCATTTCCAACGAACTTGGCATTCGAGTGTTGGTCGAAGCCGTGCGCAATTCGCAGACAGTGGTAACCGTTCTAGCCCAGTCCTTCATCTGGAAGAGATTCGTACAGCGTTTCGATGTCATTCCGCAGTTCTTCAGCAATATCGAGTTCGAAACCGCGTCTCCGGGTGCCTTCAAAGTGCTGTATAGCTCGATGACACCTGACGAGCTCCGCGCCCACGTCTCGAACGTCGTTCTGGACACGGCCCGGCAAGTCCTTGGGACAAGTGAACTTCCCGCTTTGGACTCACCGTTGCAAGAGTTGGGTATCGATTCACTAGGTGCCGTTGAGTTGCGAAACTCTCTGTCGCAACGCCTCGGCGTCAAGCTCTCAGCAACCACCCTTTTCGACTATCCCACGATCAGAGCCATCATTGACTATATAGTCAACCAGGTTTCCGGCGAGGCCTCCGCAGGAAAAGGAGCAACTGGTGGTGCTCTCTTGTCTGGCGGCCTTGCAGCGGGAATGGACAGTCCCATCGCCGTCGTTGGCTATTCCTGCCGACTTCCTCAGGGCAGCGAGACTCCCGACAAACTGTGGGAGATGCTGAGAAGGTGAGACGCATATGCAAACAGCCGGACGAACGGGCGCTTCCCTCGTCAACCAGGCGCACTGCTGCACACGTACCGCTTGCGGGAGTCCCAAGGCACACCCACTTTTCATGGAGACACCCACGCCTGCCTTCTCAGCGCTTCACCGTATACCTGCATTTGCTGTGTTGTGTCTGGCGTCTACGGACACTAAATGAGTTCGACAGGATCTTCACGTTGTGCGTATGAAAATGCCACACAATGAAGCGTGGTTTGCAGGTGCTTCTCGCTTCCGTAGTCATCAACAACGTAGGTTTACAAACGGTCAGATTTCCGCATGCGTGTTGCCTTTGGTGAAGCCGGCTCACCTGATCCGGGACGACATGAAGGTTACCTCTGCGTTCGCACTCGATGAATTTTGACGCCAGCTGAAGACAGCAGTCCAGTAAACCCTCCGCGGTGTAGCATGGTATATCGGCCCACGGTTGCCTGTTCGCTTTTTGCAGGGCGCAAGATTGCGTCGTGGAGGTCCCGCTGACACGCTTCGATGTGGATATGTTCTACGATTCCGATGTCGATGCGAAGGGGAAGATGTATGTGAGGAAAGCGTGTTTCATGGAAGACGCGGACATGTTTGACAACTCGTTCTTCAACATATCAGCCGCAGAGGTCACCTACATGGATCCACAGCAGCGGGTTATGCTTGAAGTTGCCTACGACGCCTTCTACAGCGCAGCGTACTCCCGAGAGCACCTTATCGGGAAGAATTATGGAGTCTGGATAGGCTGTTGCAATTCGGACTGGCACTTCCTGGAGCAGCAAAGCAATCCAGATAAAAGCAGCAGCTACTCTGGACCTGGTGGTTCAGGTTGCCTGGTTTCCAACCGTCTCTCCTACGTTTTTGGCCTGAAAGGTCCCAGCATGACAATCGACACGGCTTGCTCGTCTTCCCTTGTTGCCGCGGATTGCGGCGCGCAAGCTATGCGGTTCGGGTACTGCGACGGAGCCTTGATTGGTGGCGTCAATCTCATGCTTTCTCCTCAGCTCTTCCTTGCCTTCTGCAAGGCCCGCATGCTATCGCCGGATTGCCGCTGTGCAACTTTCGATGAAAAGGCAAATGGCTACGTGCGTGGAGAGGGTGCCGGTGCGATTGTGCTTCGTCATCTGGCTGATGCCCAGCGTGAAGGCAAGCGCATTTTTGGAATCGTCAAAGGAACTGCTGTCAACCACGATGGCCGCAGTGCAAGTCTCACAGCTCCCAACGGGCCTGCTCAGCAAGACGTCATTCGCAGCGCGCTTCAACTTGGAAACGTGGATCCGCTTGATGTCGCTTTTGTTGAATCTCATGGAACGGGAACAGCTCTTGGAGATCCTATTGAGATGGGAGCGATAAAGGCTGTATATGGAACTGGCCGGTCTGCCGACAGTCCACTGGTCGTTGGTGCGCTCAAGTCGTACATTGGACACTTAGAAGGAAGCTCAGGAATTGCGGGCATTCTCAAGGTGATTCTGTGTCTACGACATCACGAGGTGCCTCCGAATCTTCACTTCGACACGCCAAACCCCCACATGGACCTTTCGGATTTCCATGTAATCCTCCCAAAAAAACAGATGAAGCTTCAGCCTTCCAGGAAGAGCGCGACGATCCTCGGCTCTGTCAGTTCCTTCGGATTCGGAGGAGCCAACGCCCATGTGGTCTTTGAAGAGTATCCAGAACCACCCGCGGCGACGGAAGGTGGCGAAAGTCGGGCGGCAGAAGCTGCCGAATCAGCAGGCAAGAAACGCCTTGCCTTCCTTTTTACTGGACAAGGGTCACAGTACCCGAATATGTGCAAACAGTTGTACGAGGAAGAGTCAGAATTCCGTTCACGCATGGATGCATGTTTCACTGTCTTGAAAGATAAACTGGAAGTGAATCTTAGGGAAGTGATGTATCCCACAGCAGACACGGAAGCGAAGATGCTGCAGCTGCTTAACCAGACAGGCTACTCTCAGCCGGCGATCTTCTGTGTCGAATACGCTCTCGCTCAGCTGATGATCAGCAAAGGCTTCAGTCCGAGCGTGGTCATGGGCCACAGCTTGGGTGAGTATGCCGCCGCAGCTGTCGCGGGGGTGATGGATTGGAAGGATGCCCTTCTTCTTGTACACGAGCGAGCCGCAATCATGCAGCGGATCGATCCGAATGATGGAGTTATGTACGCTTGCCGAGCAAGCGAGAAGGACGCTCAGGCTGCCATCGATAAGACTCTTGGTGAAAAGACCAGTGCCGTCACTGTGTCGGCAATCAACGGCCCAAGGAGCATCGTACTATCGGGCACCCGTCCCGACGTCCTTGCAGTTCTCCAAGCTATGGACATGCAGTCGAGAGCGAAACAGCTCACTGTTTCGCATGCTTTCCACTGTCCACTAGTCGGGGAAGCAGCTGACCTGCTCTTGCCGAAGGTGCAATCGGTGAAGCTATCGAATCCAAAGGACGAAATTACATTCATTTCCACAGTCACTGGGGATTCTGTCAGAGCCAACGAACTTACAAAACCAGAGTACTGGGCGACCCATATCACAAAGCCCGTGCAATTCCTTCAAGCTATGCGTGCAACGGTAACGAGCGGTGAAGCAGGCATTCTCATTGAGATTGGACCCCGGCCGACACTGGTGAACATGGGTCAGCAATGTGTACCACGCAATGACTACATCTGGGTGGCTCCCGTTGATCCAAAGGACAGCAACAGGAATAGCTTTTCGCAAGCGCTAGAAAAAATCAACAGTAACATGGCGTGCACGTACACCTGGAAGCGCCAGGCTTTCCCATGGACAGTCGTAGTGCATCCGTTCGTCGATAAATTTGTACAGGATCAGGACGAGGCGAAAGCAGTTTCGCAGGTATCTCTCTCTCCTGCGGTGGGAGAATTGCTGCACGATCACGTCGTCAACGGGACAGCAATGATGCCTGGTGTCGGCTTCCTTGAGGCCATGGCTGCCGGTGGTTTCATGCTGCTGGACGGCAAGTTGCCGAGCACCGTCGTGGCTCTAACAGAATGTGAGTTCGAGCGACCGATGCTCATCCCGAAAATCGATCCGGCCACCGGGGAGTTTACCCAGGCTGCCAAACTGATGATCACAATCAACAATAAAGACATCACCCTGAAGAGCGTGCTGGAGGGCGAAGACGAGGAAATCTTCCACAGCCGCTGCAGCTTCTCTCTTTGTCCTGGAACAAGTCTCCAGACTGAACCACCTGATCTTCTGGCCTCTCTTCAAAGCCGGATTACAACGCCTGTGCCGATCACGATGTTGTACGAAACGCTGCAGTCTGTGGGCCTTCAATACGGACCGCGTTTCCAGTCGATCCGGGAATGCTACGCCTTTGCCCCTGACGAAGTGCTCGCGAAGCTGCGCCCTAAGCAGCCTCTCCAACCCTTTGAACGGAACTTCCGCATTCATCCGGTGCTGCTGGATGGTGCTCTGCAAGCTGCGGCGGTCCTTTTCGCAGAAATGGGCCATAAAAGGCCTCTCGTGCCAGTGGGGGTGAAGCGTGCACTCCTCGCTCGCGTGCCGGCAGGCTCAGAGGTCTGGAGTCACGTTGTGGTGAAAAGCAAAGACCTCCGGTCAGCCACCATGGACGTCACACTCTTCAGCGCAAAGGGGGCTATTCTTGGACAACTGATCGACGTCGCCGTTCGAGCATTTGATTCAGTTGCCGGTGCTCAAATTCCGAAAGGACTTCTGTGGGAGGTCTCTTGGATCCCGAAAACACTGGAACCTGCGGAGGGCGTCAACGCCACGGAGCATGACAAAGCAGGCGAAGCGAACCCAACAGCCCCCAAGCCTGCTGTGCATCCAACTGGAGGCGAGGTCGAGAAGCCCTCTCGTAAGGCAACGGTGACAGGTCAGCCAAAGTGGCTTCTGCTGAAGACGCCGTCGTCCATGCTGAAGGGTCTCCAGCAAGCGCTGAAAGGAACGGCGTCGGCGTTTGTCGAAGAAATGGATGAGAAAAATCCGGCCAGTGGCATCGCTTCAAAGCTGCACAACGGTCAGTGGGAAACGATCATCTACTTGGGCGCGCTTTCTCCCACCTTGTCGCCGACTGCCTGCGTAGCGGACGCTCTTCTTCTCGCCAACGCTCTCGGGAATACGGCACCAGATCAACCCCTGGCGAATGTTCTTTTTGTCACTCGAGGTCAGCATTGTATCCAGGAATGCGGAGACTTTCCCACCGCCACAGTGCCCGCGCACGCAGGACTGTATGGCTTTTGCCGGTCGGCGCAACTCGAATTGGAGAATATAATTGGCCGACCGGTTTATCTCGGGACCTTGGACTTCGCCTCCGAAGATCCACTTCTGGATGATCCGACTGCCTTTGTCTCAGCTTTACAGCAGGTATTAGCAGAAGCTGACCCATCAGGCGCTGCTGGCGCGTGCGAGCAGCACACGGTGATTCGCAGCGGGAAGCAAATGGTCCCAAGGATGGTCAAAAGCGCCATCGACTGCCGCGGCGCCGTCGAACTGCACATGAGTGACCGTGGTGCCTTGTCGATGCTCAAGCTCCGACCCATGCCCAAATCGGCACGGGTGCCCCCCCCGAGAGACTGCGTGGAAATTCGGGTACGGGCCGTCGGCCTCAACTTCCGAGATGTCCTGAACGTGATGGGCCTCTACCCTGGCGACCCTGGTCCTCCTGGCGCAGACTGCGCAGGTACCGTGGTTGCTGTTGGCGAGGGGGTGAAGCACCTCAGAGTCGGTGATGCAGTTTTCGGTATCGCACAGGGAGCCCTGAAGACATTCGTAACCACTTCTGCGCATCTGGTTCGCCCCGTTCCCGGCAGGCTCACATTCGAGCAATCTGCGGCGCTTCCCGTTGTTGCCTCGACAGTTGAATACGCCCTTCACGATCTGGCGAAGGTGAAAAAGGGAGATAAGGTTCTCATCCATGCGGTAACGGGAGGCGTCGGCCTTGCTGCAGTACAGCTCTGCAAACGGGTCGGTGCTGAAGTCTATGGCACGTGCAGTGGAGGCAAGAAGGAAGAGTTTGCGCGTTCTTTGGGTGTCAAGCATATAACGAGCAGCCGTGATCCGAAGAAATTCGCGGAGGACATGAACGAGTTTTTTGGAGACGGCAAAGACAAGCTTGATGTGGTCTTGAATTGCTTGATCGAAAATTACATTCCCGAAACTCTAAAGTTCCTTGCGCCGAATGGCAGGTTCATCGAGCTAGGCAAACGTGGCATCTGGACACGGGAACAAATGAAAGCGGAACGTCCCGATGTGCTGTATGAAACAGTGGCCATAGACTCAATGATGGAAGACGACCCTGTGTGGTTCGGTGGTATGCTTGACCGCATTCGGGATCTGGTGGACAGCAGTCTGCTTCAGCCTCTGCCACTGCATACCTTCGAAATGACGGATTCAGCTGAAGGGGGAGTTGCCGCCTTCCGTTTCTTGCAGCGCGCTCAGCATATTGGGAAGGTTGTGATTCGCCTCTCTAGCGCGCTGGAGGTGAACAGTTTCATGACAAACTCGGGAGGAGAAAACGAGAATGAAGAGAGCAAGGAACATCACAGTCTCGATAAGGCTGCGCCCACGCACGCAGTCGGAAAGCCTCTGTCTCAGCCAGTTGCTGAGCAAATGCACAAGACGTACATGATCACGGGTGGAACAGGTGGCCTGGGTTTAGTTGTTGCCCGGTGGCTCATCGAAGAAGGTGCGCACAACATTGTCCTGCTTTCTCGAAGAGGTGAACCTCCAAGCAGCGTGAAGGCGGGAGATCCAACGTGGAAATACTTGTGTGGTGAAGAGCAGCCGAACTGCATTAATGTGACAACGCTGCAATGCGACGTTTCCCAAAAGGATGATGTACTCCGAGTCTTCAGGGAAATTGAGGCCAGAGGCCTTCCTCCTCTCACGGGCATCTTTCACGCTGCCGGTGTCACGGCGGACGCCGCCCTTGCGAACCAGACGGCTGATTCCGTAGATCAGGTCTACTTGCCGAAGGCCATTGGAGCGTGGAATTTGCACGACGCTTGTGACACTCTGGGGCTGAATAAAACTCTGGAAATCTTCGTCATGTTCTCTTCGGTTGCTGCCCTACTGGGCAATTTCGGCCAAGCAAACTACTCAGCAGCAAATGCCTGCCTCGATGCGTTGGCAATGTACCGGCAATCTCTAGGGCTCTGTGGACAAAGTATTCAATGGGGACCATGGGTTGAACAAGGTATGGCTGTGCAGTTGACGCAGCACTTGGAGAAGGTTGGAATGCGTGGCATCAGCAACGAGCTTGGTCTGCGTGTTCTGGGGGACGTGCTGATGCATCCAAATGTCGCAGTTGTCGGTGCGCAGTCTCTCCAGTGGCGTAAGTTCCTGCGTCGTTATGCGTTCGAGACGCCTACCTTCTTTGCTCTTGTCCCCATGGCCGGCGCGGGATCATCCGAAGCCACGGTGAACTTGGCAACAATCACAAAGGACGCTCTGTGTGAACTCATCTCCACTTTAGCCCAAGCAGTTTCCGGCGCGGCAGAGAAGCCCGCAGTCGATACCCCCCTCATGGACTTGGGGCTTGATTCGCTTGGAGCAGTCGAGTTCCGCAATTCCGTAGCGGATAAAGTGGGTGTGAAACTTCCTCAGAACCTCATGTTTGAGAATCCTTCCATTTCCTCGATTTCTGACTACATTCTGGATAAGGCAGCAGGAAGACACGGCGAAGCAGGTGGAGGTGGCACCAGAGGAGGCAGTGAAGGGTCCGATATCCCTGCCTTGGACATGCCGCTGGATCAGTGGCTCATGAGCATACTTGAGCCCGCTGAGAGGTTCGCTCTCTACATTGACTCCTTCGCTTCAGAGTATGGAACTCTACAGAGAATGGCAGCCGAGGAGGACATCATCACTGCGTTGGAGGACTTGGGTGTTGAAGACAGTGGGGACTTTGAGCGGCTGCATGTAGCGTGGGATGATCTATGCAACCAAATCAACACGGCTAAGCGTGCAACTGTAAAAGATGTCAGGGCTCCTTCGACGGTTGTATCCGTCTCCGACCACCCGAAACCGCGGATGCCACACCCGCTTGAAGACGTGGATACCCTGTTGGCGTCTCTCGATTTCGATGTGAGCGCACTCCGGCCGGCAACCCCTCCTGGCAAGGTGAAAAACGTTCTCCTAACTGGCGTCACTGGATTCGTAGGCCGAGTTCAGCTGTCTTCGCTGCTGCAACTCAGACAGCGGCCCGAGTTGAGAGTGTATTGCTTGGTTCGTGCTCGCGATGCCGATCATGCGCTGAGTCGCATCAGGGAAGCAACCAAGGAGGCCAAGTGCTGGCAGGAGAGCTTCGTTAGCCGCATCGTTCCCGTGCCCGGCGACTTCACACAGCCGTTGCTCGGGATAAGTTCAGAGGAATTCCAAGAGCTTGCAAGAAAAATCGATATCGTTTACCACACCGGTGGCGACGTGAATTTGCTAAGCAACTACGGGCGACTGCGTGCTACCAATGTGCTCAGCGTAAAAGCAATAATCGATCTGTGTACCACGTACAAAGTGAAGCCTCTCCATTTTGCCTCCACCCTGGGACAATTCCCAGCGTTCTTTGCGATGTTTACCGGGCATTTCAGTGAAGAATCGATTAAGGAAGATTCTACGCCGGACGTTTCTCAAATGGAGAACTTCTACCCTCCGAATCGACAGGGTTACCCATGGTCCAAGTGGGCGGCAGAGAGAGTGCTGGAGGGAGCCAAAAAACGTGGGCTGCCTGTGGCCATTTATCGGCTGCCAAACACCTACATCGCCTACAAAACGGGATACACGAACAAAACCGATTACGCAACAGCCTTGATGATAGCCTCGATCCAGGAAGGCGTGTTCCCTATAGGAGCAGCAACCGCACCACTCACGCCAGTTGATACAATCTGTGATATGCTGGTAAGTGTGTTAGTGCCAATCAGAAAGAAGAGACGCTGGGCCGGTCATACTTCAGGCCCATCTAACCGGCTGACGCCCAGCACGCAGATGGGGGTAAAGAGCCTGAGGTTCATATGACTGCGTTTGTTCGTCAGAGTGAACACTTGAAAAGGCAACCTGCTTAGAGCCCGGACCGCGTTTTCTTACGAAACGCTGAATTTGGAATGATTGATCTCGGTTTCTTCGGGAAGAATACAGTGAGGGCTAGTCCTCTGCAAGCTCCAAGGGAAGGACGGGGGCTTGTTGTCTTGTCTCTGGATTCGGGGGTTTGCAGGTCGAAGCGTCTTTCTTGGAGAAACCGAAGCATTGGGTATACCACTTGTTTGACCCGCGCCTCGTCACGCGGTAAGACGACCCCAGGCGTTAGCAATGCATCTTCCCGAATGGAAGAAGCGTTCGCTTGGGGAAGCCCGTTGTTCCTTCTCGAGTCTTGTTTCTCCTTATCCTGTGTCGAAATAAGTTGCCGGGGCGTTTAGCGATTTATAAGATACGCGCAACTATCCCGGTGAAGAGGAGGCGCCACCTGCATTTAATTGCCAACTTTTTCTCTGCGCTTCTTGGTAACTTCGTAGTGGTGTGTATGCTGTCACGGGTGCACAACAGGGCAGACTTGGAACAATGGAGCCAAGAACTCGGCATTAGCTACGTGGGCGTCAAGGTCGACGCGTTCCTCGAGGCCATCAAAAAGAGAGGTCCGGAATCTCCGGTCTTCAAGTTCGTCCCTTTGATGCAGCACTGGCGACGTTTCTGGTTCGATCCTGAGGAACGGACTGAGTCTTTCCCAATTTCAAATAGGCACATTTTCGAGGATCTTCCGCATATGCGTTGGCCTTCGCTTCGAGAAGTCTTCAAGAACTCCCTTCTGTACAGGTGGGTCTCCTTGAGAAAAGCGCAGATGGTGTTGAAGCAAGGGGGAACCTCTAGACGTGGAAGAATCCGCCCATGACTCGGTCTTTCGGCAAGCATAACATCTGGCGCAAATTTTGATCGTCAGCGAAATTCACTTGTTTCCGAGGGTGTGCCTGCGACTACCCCCTGCTGCTTGCTTGTTGCAGCGTCCGAATGGGATTCTTCCCGAAGAACTCGAGGTCTATCGTTCTCGATCCTGAAGTTGCTCTAGCCGAGGCGCGTCGTATATGCGGCCTTCAATTGATGGGTCATGAGGGCGAAGCCTTTTTCCTGCAGCCATGGAAGGTTCTGCAGGAGTCCGCGAAACGGGAATGTGACTTGCTCTTTGGTGGCCAACTCGCAGTTTATAGGACTGTACGCCATTACTTCATGAACGTCATGTATTTAGCTGATGCCCAAGCAAAATGTCCCGAAATCGAGAAACAGGAGATACAGGCTCCTCTTATCATTGTCGGCCTCAACCGTACTGGAACGACCTTCTTGCAGAACCTCATGTCCACGGACCCCAGCAACCGCAGTCTGCGCTACTGCGAAATGATTGCGCCGTACGGTCCAGATGGAAACTACAGGCCTAAGGGGCTACCGAACACTGAAGAATCCTGGAAAAAGGTATGTTCGGGCTGTGCATGAGCGACACGCTTTCTTTCCGTCACACGCTCCGGGGTTTAATTCTCATATTTCTGTTCGAAAGAGGCGAGCAAAAGGATGCGCATTGCCTCCATTCAATCTTATTGGTCTATGAATTGTTTTCTTGTTGCAGGATCCACGTATCCCGTTTGCACAAGAGATTCTCGATAGTCAATTAGGTTTATCAGAGGAGTGGATGGCGATTCACACGCAACGAGCAGAGCTTCCGGAAGAAGACTTCGTCATTTTCGAGCACTGCGGTCGATGCTACTCGATCTGCACGGAATTCAGCGTGCCGTCGTACCGCGCCTGGCTTGCAGCTGATAACTACAAAGAAACTCGAAAAGGCTATTCATTCCACAAAAGATTTCTCCAGCATCTTCAGTGGCAACGCCCCGCCCAGCGATGGCTACTCAAAATGCCCTTTCACCTATTTACTCTTGAAGCGCTGTTCGATACGTACCCAGATGCAAAGATTATCTTTATGCATAGGTAGGTCCCACGAAGCTATGCAAGGAAATTATATACTTTTAGCAGGCGCGCAGAAGAGCGTTGCTGTTTTCATACCGTCTCGTGTGCCTGCGGCAATGCTTAGGCGTAATCAACAATGCTACTTGGTCACCGCTGTCATTTCGGCTCTCTGTGTGTGCCGCTATCCCTGTTTACATTGTATTCTCAGAGATCCGAAGGAGACAATGGGAAGTTGGGCAAGCCTCGTAAAACATGCCCAGCAGTCACTGATGGACAATGTCGACCCCGCTGCTCTCGGGCGTGAGGAGCTGAGAGCTATGAGCACCATGATCAATCGGGCCTTGGCTTTCCGGCGCTCTCATCCGGAGCTCGCATCGCGATTTATGGATGTTCAATATCAGGACCTTATAAACAATCCTATTGGAGTCGTCAAGAGCATCTACCAACACTTCGGCATTCCGCTGACTCTAGCTGCCCAAACTGGAATCGCCAGTTTCTGTAACGAGAATCGCAAGCATCGCGACAAGCTGACAAAACACATGTACAGCTTACAGGACGTTGACCTGACAGAGGGTATGGTTCAAGAGGCCTTCAGGACATACTATGACTCAGGCCTCTGCAAATACCTCTCCTCTTCAAAATAGACCATGTAAAAAACGCGCCATGGTGTTCGATTGTTTGTCAGTGTGCCTTGCGGGCACCGGGAGTGCTGCTGCTCCAAAGGTCTCTTATGCCTAATGTTGATAGCAGATTCTGTTGGGTCAGAGGGCATTTCTATCCGATCGCGCGTGGTAGTGGAGCAAACTTGTTTTCGGTGCCAAACAGTCTCCCGCGTCAAGAATGAAATTTGTTTCGTATTCCCCCGGCTTGTTAACGCCCAGGGTAACCCGTGGCTGGTTCGGCCCACAACACTTGATTGCGCGCCTGGAAGACGTAGTACCTGTTTGCGGTTGCACTGTTTTATCCAACCCCATTGAAGAAGCTTCCCTGAGCATCACTGCCGTCCTCCTCTCACAGTGCACACTCGGTGCGTTCATGGACCTAGGCGATGTGCAGTTCATTTCACAAGAGACCTCACGACACCGACAAGGACAAGGTTCTTGGGGGAGTACTCTTGCGCAAATGCTTTTATGCAGAGTTCTCCGTACAAAGGATTTCTTGGGGGCAACTCGCATCCGCTCAGGTCCGGCGTCACTCGCTGTCTGCTGATCTCGTTTACACAGGCTAGTCGCCAGGCGTTTACCGCGTGCATGGCCGCTAGGCTTACTGCCCTGTCGCTGCTTTCTGCTAGCCTGCACGTACAATGGATGCACAAATACAAAGCAGGAGCACAGTAGTGTGGATGGGAAAGGAATGTGCTCTGTTGGGCAGCCCGCAAAGCTGTGCTTCAGTCGACTCTGATTGCTGCATCACCTCACCGGACTGCTCCACCGCCGTTACGCTCTAGGCGCAATATATGGATTACTGTTACCACTCTTACAAACAGCGGGAGAGAACAAGTACTCGGATACCAGCTCCTGCAGCTACCACGCGGAAGCAAAATGTGGGTTCAGTAATACGGAGGAACCGCTGGATGTATCCTGCACATAATGGAAAGGCATCTTACTTGCACAGACGGGGAAGAAGAGGCTCTATCTTTATCACCTGGTCCATCTGCGACTCTCCTGCAAGCCTGGGCTCTGGATAGCTTAGCACGACAGGATGACGGTCTTTCACAACGGTGGAATGTTCTGGGTTGAGGCGCTCTGCGCCCTGTGGTTCAGGTCGTTCCTCTTCTCCGACTGCTGTTCGCGATCGAGCATTACGGAGCTCGTGCAGTTGTTTCACCAGGGACTCCATTCGGAGATGAGGATGCTTGCAGAAACAACACGTGCTGACAACGAAGCTTACTCCTAGTGCCATAGCGCTCGAGATGATGGAGTCAGCAAGACCTCCGCATGAGTGCAACCCCACAATCAGTTTCGTGTCAGAGCTGCAGGCCAGCAAAAATACAAACAACAGCGCCGTAAGAGTTTCACCTGCCGTGCATTTGCAAACTGTTCACATAGCTAGATCACCCTTCCTAAGCCGGGCACAAGGTAATGCGTTCTTTTCCTAACTTTTCTCCCAAACCGTGTCTACACGGAATCCTTGGAATCTTCCCCGATGAGATAAACGAAAACGACGCTGACCGTCCCGCGCTGTTGGTGGTACGACACCAAGCAAGCAAGGCTTGCAGGAGGTCAAGGATGGCGTCGCACTCTGTGGTTTGTCGCTGTACGAGACGCTCGCGTCCGCGCGGGAGTGTGCATACCTGATTTCATACTGGCTGAAGTCCTCACACACGAAGTCGATGTTGGGAATTTCCGCATCTTCCGCACGCAGTCGAGCAGCAGCGAGCGACGTCGCATTGATGTCAAGAACCGTTACATGCAACTGAGGGAAACTAGTAGCTAAGGCGAATGCGAGGTCTCCCCTTCCGCCTCCAACATCGAGACATCGAATCTTAGTTTCTGTTTCCTTGCTTCCGAGTCTCGGTGAGCCTGCAAAGCAGTGGCATCACGAAGGAATCTAGACATGCTTTGATGTGTCCACTGCGAAAGAACTATCCCGATTAGGAAGCCGACGTGCACGTGCCTGTTGATTGTGTCAGTCTGCCATTTTGAAAAACTACCCTAATGGGAAAAGTTGCGCCTTCCTTGGCCTTACTTGGTGTCGAGATCTGTCGCGAGTGCAAGCTCTCGTACAGATGCCTGATCTGCTGTATCATCCACCGAACTTGAGGACCTTTCTTGTGGGTCATATACTCTTGCATATCGGCAGCTTTCTTGGTAGACGACGCAGTGGGCTTTGCTTGTTTCTGGGGCCCGGTCACAGCTGCGGTACATGTGGAATGGAGACAATTGTCGAAGTAGTCAGAGATCGGCCACTCCGTCCGAAGCAACTTTGTCTGAAGCAGGAAGTAGGCAGGTTATTGGAGACCGACCAACAATACATTACTGCACGCTGGGGATGAACGGCACCAGGGTGCATGCAGTCAGCAGCACAGAGTAAACACTCGTAGGACTGCAGGTGCGGGGGCATTCCACTCTAGATATTAGGGCTGAAAGTGGACCCATCCAGTGCAGTGCGCTATGAACACCAACTGACGAAACTTTACGAAACTCGCTTGCCAAACTGTTGGTTCAGGCGAACACACAACACGTTTACAGCACCCGTCAACAGAACGCCGAATTGAAATCTCTACTCTGTACAGCTACTACGAATAACCTACAGTTAGTTGCAGAGTGTCAACAATGTCACCATCTGGTATGTGACTTTGTGGATGCATACTACGGGAAAAAAGATGAACAGCAGGTCGTCTCTGTCATATGAGAAACACCAGTTATATTGTGCCCGCTTCCCTGATGTTCCGGGTCCAGTAAAATGCGTTTCCTTAATAGGGTGAGCCAATAGGAAAAAAGCGAAAGTTTACTGAAGGCCAGAAAGCAGCCAGAAGCATGCACCCCTGGAACTTGCTTCTCCTCAATTGGGAATTATTCTCTCCAAGACGAGCAGGCTCTGAAAGGTTGTCGGAACCACGTACGAAATCCAGAGTGGCGAGGTCTTCTGCGACAAAAGTTGGAGGCCGCATTCTCTCTAGTGGCCGATCAGTCAGACGCCGGCAAAGCCTCTTGAGCATAGGTTTCCTTTCCTGTGCCGTTGATTGCAGCAGCTGGTGGAATAGCGACTTCCCCTGCGTGGTTCCCGAACAGTCGAGCCACCGACTCCCAACGGTCGTCGAGGCAATCAAAGCCTCTAGCGGCAAGGTGGCCTCCTGGACGCTCTTGCACAGTCTGTTAAGAGCTTCAAAAGTAGGCGGCGCCTGGACATAGGTGACGACCGTTACAGAGAGCGACAAATGACCGCTTTTCGTTTTTATGGGGTTGCCTGCCACGCACAACTGGCAACCAGCGTGGAGCAGCAGAGCACAGAGGCTCCTGAAAATTGCTTCAGGGGGTTGGCAAGTGTTTTCCAAAGTATGTCGGACATCCTGCGGGAAAGCGCGGCCGTCTACAGAAGAGGACGCCGGTGAGGTGTCTGTTGCTTGGGTTTGTGCGAAACAGAGTTTATCTGACGGATTGCTTTCCGGCCCATTCTCGAGACCAATCCTGCGCGCGAAGCAGTTTCTGCAGATCCCCACAAACGCTGCAAAGTCGAACACCAGCTGCGTTTTACATCCACCGGGGGGGTCTGCTTCAGTTTTCGTAGATCTAGGTTCGCTGAGATTATCTTTTCTGTCGTGGCCCGCAGCATGATGCTCGGCTTCTCCCTCATCAGGGGAGATGAAGTTGTTTTCCTGCCACCCCCTATCCGTGCACGACACACTGTGCTGCGACGGCTCCATCTCCTTCGTTCCGTCCCTCTTTGTCCAATCACCAACTGGTGATCTTGAACACGTCTCTTCTTCACCTCTGGGAAAGCCACTAGTGGTGGTGTTCAAAGATGCATGGCGTATCGCTGCCCGTGGTGAACGGCACGTGACGGCTTCAGCCCCTCCATCTTGCCCACCTGACGCACCGGTTGGAGGCCAGGACACATCCGCGAACAGAAGGCGAGAACTGAGCTTCCTGGCTCTAGAAACAACGCCTGAGACGCGAAGAATCCCGTCTCCTCTCGGTTCTCCTTTCGCTAAGGACACAGCTTCATTGGGGTTGAAATCCGGCAACTCCTCCCACGGTCGACTGCAGCATGGACAGGGCGAACCACCGGTGTGGAGCGAGTGGTGCAACGTTGTCATTCTTTCTTGAAGGTGACACAGAGCATCTCATAGCAACTGAAAAGATGCGCTTCCCGAAAATGGGCACAAACCCGGCAGCCGCCTGCCATCCAGATGCAGCGCGTTGGGTCGAGCACTGAGCAATTGTGCTGGCTGCTGGTAAGCAGCAGATGACGACCGCTGTCCTGATATGGCAACGTCGCGCCCGTGCTACGACGGAAGATGAACGCTCGTTCCTTTTCTTTCTCAGAATTTACGCAATCCTTACTTTGTTGGTTGGCTGACAGAGTATTCACGACACGGCCTCTAGGGCAAGAATCTCTTGCCGCCAGAGCAACCCACGCACCGAGCAACTGCTGGTTAAGGGCACCCTGGGGCATTCTTCACTGTTGGCACTCAAGCGCAATTCAGCAGACGAAATTAACATGATCGAACCCTGCTGGTTTCCGCATTTGTGGAAATAGGGTTCCTGGTTCGTTTTTAGAAACGGAAACTCTACGGCAAGAATGCTTCACGGGCGGGTCAAATGTGGACTTGCACACGTTGGCCGGAGCCTCACTTGCGCAGCTCGCTGAGCCGTTTCCTACTGTCTCACGTTTCCAATCTTTTCTGTGTCCTCCGGCGCCGGCACGCCGCTTTTGTTGTCGTCCCGTTTGACGGGAGACTGCACGGGGGAAAACGGACCCAAGTGAAAACGAGCCTCTCGTCCGGCTGTCCCACCGTCGTTTCGTCTCACCGCAGCGTGTCGGAAGTCTCTTTGTGTCTTCTGGATTATGCCAACTGTGTACTGCGTTCATTCTGTACCGCCCTCCCGCAGCATTAAATCCCTCCGCCGCTGCAGCACGCGACGTCCCGAATCGGGCATGTACAGTCTTCGTTTCGTGGGGATTTGCGCGGCAGCCAGCATAGCGATGGGTAAGGCAACCGGGATTGTGCATTTTTGCAAAGGTCTAGCACCATGCTTCCTCAGAGCCAATTTAGAGGACGTGCGCGCGTGAACTTTTGTGGAAGGGGAGCGTCTAGGCTGATCGTTGGACCGAGAGCGGCGTCGGAGGCGGCGTCCCCACTCCCTCTTGACAGTCCGGATCGGTTAGTAGTCCCCCTCTCTGCTCCCTCACCGTGCTGCTCTTTGCCTGGGGTGTAACTTCTGGTCGAGCAGAAGGGATCCTTTTAAATGGGGGAACGGGCTTCTTTAGCCCCGGGATTTTCGGAGGAGCCACGTACAGACGTCTTCACCCTAAGCTGCTCGTCTCCCACGAGGCCGGTCTCTCGTGTTTTTTCTGTTTTTTCACTCCACTTCCCAAACACACATTTCGGGGAAGCCTCGACCCTGCCGCAACGTGCCCGGGGGTGGCGTGTCGTGTGGACTGTCCGAGCGAACAGCGCAGCCCCATCTCGCTGTGTGACTGTACCGGTTGGCTGCGGCCGCTTTCCTCGGCGTGGCCACGGGGATGTTCCCTTTTCTGTTTTGTTTGTCATTCGCATTTTTCTGTCGGGACCGAGCGGTCGAAACCGCACAGAAAAGAAGTTGTATCGCCCACAGGAACACAGGGGAAACTGCAAGAGAGTTTTACCCTGTTGCGGCGTCCCCTCAAGTAGGAGGGCATCGCCACGCGGGACATGCTGTTCCTGTGCGTGGGCTTCCTGCTCTGAAGTTGCGGCTGGAGCTGCAGGTTTCCCGAAGAAACATTCCTTTCACGTCCAGAAGAAAGAGCTGTGGTTCGATTTGTGCGGAGGAGGGAGAATCCATGAGAAACTATATGTGCGTCGTGTGTGTGTGCACATATCTACCGGCCCGTTCTGTGCATTTCATGAACGGGGGTGTCCACGCTTGTTTTTCCCGGTGGATATTCCCAAAGCAGGCGTGTTTCTGTTCTTCGTTTCCCCCATCTTGCTGCTAATTCGCATTCTGTTGTCATGCCCTCCATACGCAATTCTTCCAAATACACCTTCTCACCAGGCCAGCTCCTCCCGCTCGTTGTGGCCTGACGATTGTGGCAGTTCATTGACGGGAATAAACCAGGATAGGACCCTTTTCCCGGTGTGATACACACGGGACATCCCGTTCCACCAGAGCGGTCGAAAGGGGCAACGCTGCAGGCTCAGTGAGGGACAACTCTCTCACTCACATGCTCCCTGTCCGTTCTCCAACGGGTGCATCCCAGCGAATTCCGCTGTATGGCTTTCTTGCCAACCGAGTTGGTCGGTAGTCCTTCCCTTTTGGCCCTGTTCGTGGGCGCCTTCTCTAGGTCGTTCGCTTGAGGATACGCTGTTCATTCGGCGTCCTCGTCGGTGGATCTCCGAAACGCCAAGCTCGAAGACTCCCGGGAGAGTTAGGCAGGCAGGAATTCCTTTCTCGGAGCGTCTTCGTTTCATCTGCCCCAAGGTGGCGTCCCCTCAAACGCTTACCTCGTAGTTCTCCCTCCAAACCCACATTGCAAACCGATCCCTTCCGTGGGTCGTGCCGGATCCTTCAGAAGCACAAGGACAGGAGTTTTCTCCAAGGGTCACTGCGCACGTCTTCCGTTGCGACGTCTCAGTGGCTGAGGTATAAAGAACCGTCTGCTCCACATACGGAAACACAACCGAACCGTTTCCTTCCCGGGGTTCTGTTGTGCAGCGGCTGGCTTCGTCATTGCGGACGCGGCCGGACGTAGCATGTAACATATTTGGCGTGCTCGTCTTTTAGACTTAAGACCGGCAAATTGTCTCGAGCTCAGTACTCAAGGGACTTGCTGGCTTCTCTGGCCCACAGGCGTTTCCCAGTCAGTGGTTCATATAACTGGATGGTCCTCTTCGCCATTCCGCCAAGCCACAACCAGGAGATCGGGGAGTCTATACACACCCCGTTGGCCGCTGTGTGGAGATCCTCTCTGTTCGTCTTTTGGTCTCCCCGTAAAGAGAGCCCCTTGTTTCCTTGGGTCCCTGGAGGTGTTTGAGTTGTTTCAGAAAAGTTCCCGGCGCACCCTTGTCCTTGCTCCTCGTGGTGACGTGACCGTGCCCATTCCCAGCAGCTGCAGAAAAATCCCTTTGCGAGTTGTTTCTCCGTCCGTGTCAAAAGCGCGGGCATGTTGACGTCGAAATTTACCGGACTCAGAATCATCAAGAGAGATATGCGCGGAAAGCGGACGGTGGTTCATTTCCCCTTCCGCTTTCTTGCGTGAGTTTCTCTCTGCGTTCGTTGTCCCCGGCCCTTGCACACGGGGGCCATAACCGTATTGAAGAACAAAATGGAAAATGTCAGGACTGTCCATGAGAACAAAACGTCTTTCTGAACAGACCGCCTGGCTCGCTTCTTCCAGGTTACGAGAGAACTGAGCTGTCTCCTCGCACCCTTGGCTTCGAAGTGTCCACAACGCTGGAGCGTGTCTATCCTCTGGTCTGTGAGTTGAAGGGGGCGCTCTTCATCTGATTTGGAGTTCCGAAGCAGGTCCTCAGGGCCTCCTTCATTCTTCGCAAGCTCGCGCAAGTGTACGTTATATCATCAGTCTCGAGTTTGCTCGTGTCCTGGGGAGTAGAGACGAATTCCATCTACCGTGAAGAGGTCTTCAGACTGGGGAGTCCTCCAGTTGATCAAGAATAGGTGTGAGTCTCCGACAAAGGCGGAGAAGGAACAGGTGTATGCAGGGTGCTTTCGGAAACACACTCCTCTCGTCCTTGAGAATTCTCTCGAAGGGAGACAGGTGCCTGACTTTCGTCCGAGGGTGGGGATGGATTCATACTCAAAGACGCTCGTGATATTCTGTGGTTGCTGCTTCTATCGTTTTGTGTGTTGAATAATCTTGGGGTAGCTCAGGAGCGAGACTCCCCGTCGACTTTTGTGTAGCAGATCCATTCTTTTGCCTTTCCCGCTTCTCCCAGGCATTCGCCTCTCCTTGCAAGGAGGCCGGACACGGTACCGCCGTTGCCTTTTGCGTCTTGTAGCGTGCTTGCTGAAAAGGAAGGGAGGCTCTGGTGGAAGGATTGCGTCTATGCGAAGCCTTTTACATGTCAAGTAGTCGACAGTGAAATTCTCTCTCATTCACAAGTGTGTGTTTTGTGACGGTGCGTGCCCGGAAGAGCGAGGCAGTGTGGCTCTTCGTTTTGAGACAGGAGACAGGCACGTGGCCCGCGCCGTTCCACCCTTCATAACGTAGACTTACCGTTGAGAAAGATTCGATTCTTCTGCTCGAAGCACAGAGTTTACCCTGAGCGTGCACACATTTGTAACCTTGCAAGGGAGCCGATGCTTGCTTTCCTCGAAATTTTTGAGCTTGGGAAAACGGGTTCAGATCGCTCGACTTCCTAGGTCGTCTTGAAGACGGTGACAATCCCCTTCTAAAATTATCTTCACCCTACCGTTGAGACGTCATCTGCGAACACGAGCGAGGAGGGAAGTGCAGAGAAGCCGTGTTCCAGGTCTGTGACGTGTGAGGACGGTGTTAGCGGCGACACTGCCGTGAAGAGGTGGTTCTTGCGCGACTGGGATCCTCGGTTTGTGCCTCGCTCGGATTTCCTCTGGCCTTCCCTTCAGCCTTCCCCGTCACAGTGGACTGGGGAAGTCGGTGCGCGTGTCCATTCGTGGTCTTTCCACAGTGTTTTCAGTTCTTCCCGGCTCTCCGCAAAACGAGGTTCGTCTCTTTGGGGCGGCTCGAGCGAGCCAATTTTGTTCGTCGGATTCCCGTCCTGGAAAGCGGGAGCTGTCTCTGCTGTCGCTTTCGTCCCTTTTACAAGGAGACTCCGGAGAACCGCTTGGTGATGCGTTTGTCGAGGGCCTGAAGAGACGTGTCGTGTCTTTCCGTCTTCAGGCTTTCCTCCATTTTAGTTCCTGTCTCGGCAGCGTTCGTGTTCATTCAGCATTCGTGTGTGTGTGGGGGGGGGGGCGGCTCAATTCCACAGTGTATTCTGTTGGGCATATTCAGAGCAGTCCCCCTTCAGAGGCAGTCCCCAGGGTCCATTGCGTTGTGTGAGATTTTTTCTACTCAAGAGAATCAACGAGCGGCTGTCGTTAGTGGTGCTAGTTCCCACAAGCAGGCGGAAGGAATAGCACAAAGGCTATCGACCTTCGATCCGCAGAGAGCCGGGGTTGTGGGCTCCGTGCCCGTAAAGCAGGAGCGTCAACCAAACGTGTGGATCTTTTCTGCTTAGTTTCGCTTCCTCTCCAAAGTTTACCGAGATTTTGGGACTGAGGCGACTAAGCGCTGTGTGCAAACGGTAGGGTGTCCCACCCTACCGAAAAGGACCTGCGCACTTGCGGGCCGTCCAAGCCGATGCTGTCGTCGTGCCTCTCAGAGTCTTGTCTCATACGGCAGCACAATGGTTGGTCGTCAGGGCGAGGCGGGAAAGTCACCCGGTGGCGGCTCCTCTTCAGAGACACCGTCACCGGCAACCTCCGGCAAGGTGACCAGTCGCGCGAGCCCCGCAGGTGGGCGAGCTGACGGCGATGGTATCGTGCATATGTCTTGTGGAGCGCAAGACCACTTTCCAAACGTAATGAACGGGCGTACTGGCAGTGCGTGCCGTCCCCGGCACTCTCACCTTGAAAAGTCCGTCGCGGCGGATGCGTCCTCCCAGGCGGAATTGCCCCGTGGGGCGTTTAATCCGCGCTCTGTGAGTGGCGGCGCGTCGAAGATTGGCCGTCAGCGAACTCGCCGGCGAAGCAAGAAAGACAAAGCAGAGACAAGGTCGGAGGGACGTGAGCATGGTTCGGCCGCGGCGACTGTGGACGAGAAGAACGAGCAAACTGACTCCGATCCAACAGGCGAAGTGCAACGCCCTGCGAGTAGCCGAGACGGACCGAGCTCGCATGAGGAGGCCGGCCCTTCAGGAAAGACGGACTTTTTAAGCGAAGCTTCAACGGTTCGGGTCCGTGAAGAGAAGGAAGCAGGCGGTCACATACGAGCAGGAGCCCGTCCAAAGGCAAGCACGTGCCATGCAGAAACTGTGACCGAGTTTGGTGACAAAAACAAGCGAGTGGCAGCGACAGCATCCGCCGAAGAGGAGAGGAAGGGCGCGAAAACGGTGCTTCTTCACGGGAAAGCTGTGGAATCCAGCCTGGGACACTCAGAGGCGCCTGTCATTCGCGTGCTGCGCGAGGCAGGTGTCTCGGCTGCCACGCAAACGGGCGGGAGAGGTGACAGCGAGGCCGACGGAGATGCTCAGCCGTCGAGTAGCGGCGAAGTTGATCCAAGGGCCACAGACCTAGACGAAAGTGATGGAGACAGACCTCCCGCTTCCAGCTCTGAACGGCGAGACAGCGGCGACAGCGTCGCGGGCCCTCCTGTTCGCCTCGTGAGAGCGTACTCCCAGTACTACAAAGTGAGTAAACTGGCGCGCCACAAAAACCTAGACGCTGTCATATCTCTTTTTCGGATGCGTGAGCTCATGTCTCCCTGACGCGTGTAAATGCAGCTTGCATCCGGCCGGTATTCACTTCTCTCGCATGTTTGAGCGCAGGGTTCGCCCATGTGGAACAGCAGTAGCTTAGAGAAGACAAGCAGCTGTGCGACGCGAATTCTGTTGGCTGGGTCCGGTGCTCACGACGTCATGTGTCTCGTGTGTTTTTTTCAGACGAAAATGTGTGCGTATGTCGTCCAAGGGAGGGCCTGTGCCCGCGATAGCAAGTGCGTCTACGCACATAGTGAAAGCGAGCTGAGGGAGCCGCCCAATTTGGAGAAGACGCGCTTGTGCCCGGTGTTCAAGCAGACAGGCGCCTGCCCCAACAAAGACTCCTGTGCCTATGCACACAGCGCTGTTGAACTCCGTCATACAGTTACTGTTTTCAAAACGTAAGGCGAGGGAGTGCGCAGCTCGGAAGCCTGTTAGCCGAAATGTGGGAGACGAGACACACGAGGGTGTGTGGCGTAGTTGATTCACAGGACAGGAGTGCAAAGCAGCCAGTCATTGCGTGCCGGGTTCTCGTTCATCCGACCGAGGGGCGGCAGGTGATGGGCATTGGAACGGAGCGAATACACTGGTCGGTCTGCAACTGATTGCGCTTTTTTTCAGAAAAATCTGCCATATGTGGAACAAAGGAAAGTGCGGAGCCGGTCCAGCGTGTCGCCACGCTCATGGCTTGGAGGAGTTGAAGCGGCACCGTCAGCGCAGTCAGCAGGAACTTGTGGCGCTGTCACGAGGCTCGCAGTTGCAGGTCAACTTGAATGGCGCAGCTGGGTTGCAGAGGAGCTGTCAGCAAAGTGAAGAAGGAGCGTCGCCGGTGAATGGAGGGAAAGGTAACGCTTCTTCGTCAACAGGAGAGAGCGGCGACGCCCACAAAACAAAGGAAGCCAGTGGGAAGCGGGCGAAGGAGGACGAGAATACCGAGGCGGAGTCGAAATGGGACGGAGCCGCTCCTAGTGGTCCTTCGGCGACTGCGAAAGGTCTCGCCGAGAAGAAGCCGCAAGCGTCGGACCGTGCGGCACTGACTAGAGAGCGACGGGTTCCGGTAACTCGTCGACCAGCGGCAGGAACGGAGGGCGCTGGACAGCATGTGCGTGCCGTGGCACCAGGGCCAGAGCAGAGCTTCGGTGTCTCTGGTCCGCAGCGAAAAGGCCGAGCAGAAGACAGAAAAGCGCAGGTGGCCCTTGCCGCCCTAGGAATGTCAAGCTCGCAGCGAGTCCGAGATGGCTTTTCTCAGTCGCATAGTCATACTCGCGTGCAGCCAAGTCGCCAGCACGGTGACAGTTTGCGAGGTTATGTTTCAGACCGGGAGATAACAGCGTATCGCTCTTCGCGCGACTTGGGTCTGGTGGCGCCTCACAACGGCCGAGCGCGAGACGCGAGTGGCGCCGCCGGTGCAGATCCATTTGATTCCTCGGGACGAGAAAGGGATGCCGTGGAGAGTCGCGGAGGACAACCCACTCTGAATCCTTTGGCTCAAGTGTTAGCATCAGATCTCCGCCTTCCATGGATTCAGCCGCCCCCTGAGAGGAGTCGCCCGCCCATGCAGAGACCCGAACAGGTGACGCGGCAGGTTCCAGCTTGCGTCCCCTGGAGTGTGAGCGGCGGAGGAAACGACGGGTGGAGAGACACGGCAGAACAAGTGCCAGCGGCCCTAACGCAGTATCTGTCGGCCTTGTTGGCATTGCAGAATGCGGACTTTTCAAGTCAGGAAGGACAGAACTTACTGAGTGTGTCGGAACCATATGCAGTGAGTGGCATGCGGGGGCGCGTGCCGTCGATGTCGCACAACCAGACTGTAGCTCCGGTCTCGCGGACAGGCTCGGGTGGTGCCCAGTTTCAACTATCCGCTTCCCGAGGATTGCAACAGCGTCCGTCAAATTTTGGAGACCCGTTGGAGTCTGTAAGCCGGAACGTCCAAGGGCTTCCCTCTAGCGTTGCCCAGCAGCGGCGGGCGCAACAGGGCGCGCTGCTTCAGTTGTTGCTGGGGTGCAGAGCAGGGGACTTCGCTGGAGGGTCAACACAGAGGATGGCTTCCGTCGATGAGTCGCCGACAGAGCGGTTGCATCATGGGCCGCTGTATCGCGAGACACCGACTCCGCGAACAGCTCGGGGTTTCAGCGAGTCACGGTCACCCAGAACTTGGACACCGGTGCCGACTGCAGCAGGACTCGATTCGGTGCACCTTAGCTCGGCACTTGCTTCAGGAAGGACTACGCGGACGTCCTCGGTACCATCATTTGCAGTTTCGAGTTCGACGGCTGTGGGCCTTTTGGAGTTGCTTGCTAGGCCAGAACCTGGAGGCTCAGTGCAGTCTGCGCTGGAACCGCGTTCTCAGGACAGTGGGGCGTCATTCCCGCTGGCGGATGGAGGGTTTTTGGGACTGGCGACTGACGGGGCCGCAGCGGTCCTCGACGCCGCTTCGGCGAGAGACGATGGTGGGGAGCACGCCGGTACGAGTCCGCGGCGGCTGTTGCTCATGAAAGGCGACAGCCATTTGCAGGACTCTGTGCAATATTTCCTCTCCACTGTCGCTCCGATGAGTTCCGGACGAACCACACCCGGCAGTAGCTTGCAAGAAAATCCCCTGCAGGCGCCGCTGCCTGCAGAGGTGGCTCCTGGGTCGCAGCAGGGTCTTCCAGCAATGCCGCCCTCAACCACTGCACCTACAGATGGCAGATTTTGCCGTGGTTCAGCCCCGCCAGTGGGGGCCTATTTTCCACAACCTGCCTCTGTCGGTGGGCGTCGACCTGTGCCCGAACCGAGTACGCTGCCCACTGTAGTCGCTTCGGTGCCGTTTACCGCCCTTCCTGAGGGAAGTGGTGAGAGCAGAACAGACACCCCGGAGACTCCCTGGGTTGGTAAAGGGAACTGGTGCTAACAGTCTAGAGCACATCGTCATGGAGCATCTTCCAGTTGATTTTGAAGTCCCCTAAGCAGCTGTTGTTTCTCTGACGGTCCCGCGAGCTCCCAAGACGACGGCTATATGTGCTTCCGACTGGAAAAGTCCCTTGGAAGTCCGACAGCTACTCCCTGGTCTCCGCGTGCAAGCGAGCCGAGCGCGCAAACTCCAACCGGATCGCCGATCAGCTGTTTTGCTTTTCACAGGAAAGATGTCACCGAAGTGAACAACAGTTGTTAGTGACTCAAGCATTTGAAGCCGTTGGTGCTCATTGTTTTTCAGCAGGCATTCAATGTCAGTTTCCATTTTCTTGATAGATCTCTGAGGCCCAAGCAGTGGGTGATCTCGATACCCAGCGTCCGTGGGATGGCAGGGGCAGAAAAAGCACGGCGTGACTCGTTTTCAACGTGACATACATGTCATGCTTGGAGCGTGCGCGCAGTCCAACGAAAGCTAAGGTTTAGATCCGGCGCCTCCGTAGGAGACCGTCACTACCGCGCGTATGGCATTAGTGTCATCGCAGCAGGCACAGTCGTGGTCACTGTGTGGGTCATTTCGCCTCTAGGAATGCGTGCAAGGGGAAGCGAGCAGCTCAATGTTGTCGCCATGAATCCTGGTTTCCAGGACGCTTTCCTACAAGCAGGACGAACATTGGAAGGTGGTGAAAGAGTTTGCGTGGCGGCAACTTGCGTAACGTGGCTCGTCTGTTCATCCTCACTTGTTTTCAAGTTTTACCCAGCCAAAAAATCCAAGGTTGTTTCGTGTAGAATTCTCTGTGTTGTATTGTCCGTCTTCGGAACCTCGACACCGCTTCTGCACAAGAAATGAATGTTTTTACCGTAATCTATAAATTCTTGAGATCCTCTGTTTTGTCGGTAGCCTCCACCGGCTGCGTTGTCATTCGTAGTGGAGGGCGTTGTGCTTTTACCATTTTTGCCACTGTAGCTTCAGCGGATCCTGTTGTCAGCTTTAGTCGAGCAAGACGACGGGAAAAATAGTTGGCGCTGTAAACGCAGAGCTCCTGTGATACATGAATTGGAAGGTGAACTACCTGAGGGGCAACAAGTGGGAATGCTGTCTTTATATCGGGTGGCATGACCTTGGGTAACGATGGAGGTCACACTGCTTACGCCACTAGCTAAGGAGAGCCGAATCTGTACAGAAAGGCTCTTCTGGTGACTCCGGGATGGCTTGGCAAATCCTTGCGAAACACCGGGCTTACGCTGGAGCATTAAGGCCGGCATGTGCGGCTCTGGCTGCTGGCGGTACGAAGGGAAGCAGCCTTGCAGCAAGTGCCATAAGAGTGTGCTTGCTTGGTTGTCTGAGCCGGCAGCAGTTAGTCTAGGTTAACGTGGTGTGTGATCGTGGATGCTGTTAAACGAGTCTTTTCCTTTGTTTTGCTGTCTCACTCGTTCTGGATTTTGCAGCAACAACAGCGAAAGGTGCGGAAAGAGAGGATGGTGTGTGTTTGAGAGCAATATCCTCTGGTGAATATTTCTTGATTGTACGAAGTGTGACAAGTGTCGCTATCGCGTGTTACGGTCCTTCCGTTTGTCCTTTTTCTTGCAGGAGACGTGTCAGTAGTCGACGGTCGGAGTTCTCCTGTTGTCAATGGCAGTTTCGTGGTCTAGTGCTTCTAACCCAATTCCCGCGTGGGTCATTGTGCTGCATGGGGGGCTGCTTTCTGCGTCCTGTCGTCCGTGACTTTCTGCTATGATATCTACAGTGGTTGCTGTGGCAGAGATTTCCCCGTAACGAGTCACCCCCATTTTTGTGTGTGTTTCTGCGTCCAGTAACACATTCTTAGGGTAATCAGGCTGTGACGTGCACATAGCACTTCGCTGTCATGATGGAGTACGTGCGGGCTCTCCAACACTGTCAGCTACCCCGTGGGAGCCCAAATTGGCCGTGTCTCTTCTCGTGGAAAAGCCCATCTAGGTACAGATTGCTTTTTCACGGGGGCGTTACATAGCGCTACTAGCGTCAAGGAGAAGAGTCAATCCGGTAGAGTCGGAAAGGCGGGTGAACGGTTCCGGTGCACCGTGGTCGAGGGTTCGTGTTCGCTTCTCATGGCGGATGAGTTTAATACATTTGCTAATGCTCTGCACAATAAGTTGGTGGGACGAGAGATGTCATGGCTTGGCAACGCCTATGTTTTCCCTGTTGTTGCAGACCTTGTTTACCCCGGGGCAGCCCACAAAGTTACTTTGGGACGACCCTCAGTGTTGTTCGTTTCTTGGCGAGGGCCACTGAATTGGTCCATTTGTTCAGTTTCTTAATATCTATGGGCAGACCGTGAATATTCGTCAGGTGATGCAAAATTATCAGCATTTTGCTGTCTACGTAGCCCAGCAAGCTTCGTATCCGCAGAAGCGTGACTGTGCATTTTTGTTTGATTCCGTTTGTCCATAACTTGGACGCCAGTGAACTGGCGTGTGATGGATAGTGTCAAGCGGAAGACTGCAACTGTCATGTGATGTGTCAGGAAGCTCGCTTGTACTAGTGGAGTGGCCATGGATGTATGACCGTCGTCTGATGATACATCAGCACTTCATATAGATTCAGCTATTCGTTTCATCTGTTCACGTGCAGGATTCTCGAATGGTGAAACGGTCAAATGTACCTTTGCCGAGTATCCATGAATGGAGGGCCGGTGTGCTGAGGAAGAGGCGTCAATTGGATTTAAGAGCTCCGCCAAGTGCCCTCGTTTCCTGGTATATGCTTTGGCCTGTCGATACCTTTGCATCGGTGTTAACACAAGCGGCACTGCTCGGAGATATCGTGGATGGGTACGGAACCAGCGTGTTCGTGGGTTGGTGTCTGTCGTTCTGACACAATCGCGAATGTTTGATTGCGTCGGACTCCGCTGGTTGATGACATGCCTAGCTTGTTGTCTCTCAACACGTGTATATGGCAGTCATTTTCGTCTTATACCGTGCTGTACTCAGGAAGCGCTGTTAACAATTTTTCACGTGTAGTTCTAAGGGCTACGACTTCAGCAGCTGTAGACGGCTCCAAGCTCGAATTATGTAATTCATGGCCGATGGAGCACTCGTCCGGCTGCGACGATACTGTATTAACGAGTAGCAGCTCCTTCGGTCAAAGAAAATCCGTGTGGTTTCTGGCAGCTTCGTACCCACGAGCCCCAGTGCCAATATCACAGGTAGCAGTGTAGAAAGGGCACATCGTTGTCTATCAAATACGAACAGTTTTACACCATCGCCGCCCGGTAAGGAGCGTCACAGCTGATGCAGGCTTCCATTTGCCACTCGTTAGAATTCACAACCGTATTGAACGCCAGTTGAGGAGCTCAGATCTGTGGCACTTTCGAGTGAATGACGTAATCGCGGACGGCGTAGAGATGGGGTGTGACGCCTGCCGAAATTGCCGGCACTGCTTGAACATAAGCAGTGCCGGCAATTTTTGGCAGTAAGTCATCGTCACAGTGGCAGTTCGTATGTGTGTTCGTGTTCTTCGCCTGCAGAGCTCCGCTAAATTATTTCAGGGCTATCGCTCCGCGAATTGAAGTTGGTCGCTCAAGATTACTCTCTACGCCAGGCACTTCGTCCTAATGTGGCGTTGTAACACGAATGGAAGTCGTGGTATTTGATCGCTCTTGCCCGTGCTACTGGACCCCTTCGAACAGCATTTCATGTCCCCTCGAGGTGTCACAAAAAATCAGGCTTCTGGGATATACGTAGATGTGCTTTCTACTGAAGCAGGCCAGAACTCTTCCCAAAAAAAGCATCGTCCCGCTCCGTCAGATATGGCATTCGCTCAGATCGTTGCTGGTACTGTCAGCGTCAGCCGCCTGTGGAACTGTATCGACACCACTGAGAGTTTCTTAAATAATGCGAGACGAAGTAATACAGTGACAGTTTTACAACATTCCCGGAGGCAACTCTTATCTACCTTCCTTCATATGCACCTACAAAGCCTGACCAACGTTACCACCATTGCGCTGAAGCACTGAATACAAAGTTTCCAGAGAGGGGGACGTTGCCAGAGCCGTTCATGGCCATGCACATGTAGTAGGAGTCTTTTCCATCGAAACCTCTGTGACAGAACTTTCCACGCTTACCTTGGATAGTCTCGTGTCCGTTTCATTGTATTGAATCAGGCAAATGCTGCCAGTTGAACGCACAAAAGAAAAACCTTAACGAGTCGCCTCGGTTTCATCACGGCAGTGGTATGGATCCTGATCAGTGCGTACCAGAAACGGCGGAAGAAGCTCCACTGGTAGCACACCTGCATCTAGAGCATGCTTGTACATAACAGCAAGCTCATCATCAGTGACGTGGCTTGTCCGTGAAAGGAAGAAAAGTCTCTTGAACGGTACAGGCCCTCCGACGATGGCGTAGTTATAGTCAGTCCACAGTACCCAGTAATTTCCCAAATCTCCTTGCGATGGCGGGCCACTTCCTGTGAAGTCCACTTTGAAGCGTGCCTCTTTGATGATACCGTCTTCTGAAACCGGCGACACCGGATACGCCTTTCCGCGAACTTCACCGAATGCCCTTCTGCGACAGCTATTACGTACATCAACAGTTGTCGATCCTGGGGTCAAGGAGTACTCAGCGGTGCTGCACGTACACCCTAATTCAAAGGTTGCTTTCGCAGCCAGGTTGCTGGCGTGCTCGTACCAGGTACCTAAGTACCTGTTAATGTCCAAGTTCTTCATGACACGCACTTCTCTGGACAACGCCTCAGCCGAAGCCAGCTGCCCTTGCATCGACTCCGTCAAAGAAGTGAGAACAAAGATGAAAAACGTCAACATGCCGATTTTAGCGGACATCTTTCTCCGTGGAGAGGAACGCCTGCTGCACATTAAGCGTCGTGGAGTCGGACCTTGGCAAAATATCTCGGGTGGAGACCGAGTGAGGAAGATTTTATCTGTGCACGAAAACCTCCGGGGGGTATCGCAGTGTATCACGTAATATTATCTCGAGTTATCTTCCGTGAGACGGTTGTATCCGCGCGAGAACAGAAGATATCTAGTGGAATGCAAAACACAGGCTCCCCGATGCCATCGGTGGGTGCAAACGATGTCAGTGCTAACTATGTCGAAGGCATCCGTTTGATGCGGACAACAATGAAGGCCAAGACGCTGAAAAAGGCAATACGGCTGATAGGAGGCTCACAGACAACGGAAAAGAAGCATGTATACTCACATTACATGTCGCACATATGAGCGATCGCAACGACAGTGGAGACGAACGTTTCATCTGTTGCTTGTGGTTCAATAGTGACGACGCAAACGGAGTGAGCTATCGCCTACCTGTGGTCACTTTCTCACATGCATGCACGGAAGACACATGTCCCCTAGCATTCAGTGGCTGGACTCTCTCAACTTATACTTTGAAAGGAAACTTCCGTTACATGGTGGTGACGAGCAAAAACAGACTCACGGCCTACTACTTTGCGCCACAAATGGCGCTCCAGTTCGGCACGCGCCACAGATGCACACGTTAGCTCGCAATAGTGGAGCCTCCCCTAGAGCTTGTGCGCTATCTTTCATGACTTCGAAAGGGCTATATTTATCATACAGAGTGTAACCTGTCTCTTCTGGCAAGAAAATGAACATGTGCCCAGTGAAAATTTTCGCCGCGACCGACGCACACTTAGAGTGTCTTCGTATCACACCTGCAATGATCAGCCCGGAATCGCCAATACTGCAGCAAACTAGTCCGTACGTGTGCCCAACAACAGGGTGGCGCTACTAGTTCGCAAGATCCGGGTTGTTGCACTTTTTATACCTTAACTTACAACTGGTGAACCTGTAATGGCAGCACCAGTTACATCAGTGACCCATAGAAAAATCGTAGCCGTCACGAGGTTCCGTGGCTCCGCGGCATTCCGCGGTCATTTGACAAAAATACAGTCTTTTGGAAGCAATTTATCGACCCATATTTCTTTCATGTATCATGTTTGCAAGCGTTCTACTTCCGTCTTCGTATTCATGCCTCTGGATGCAGAACTTTTCGAAAGTCCCGAGACTACCAAGCATTGAACCACCAACCCATGCACTGAATCGTCTATGACTATCTGCAGCAATAGAGAAAGGATCTTTCTCCACCTGTTGTAGACATAGAAGCTCCCCGTGTAGTCTTTTAGACAAATTTCCTAGGAGAGAAGAGCCACCAGCCAGAACGATATTCTGTTGCATCTCCTCCTGAAACTCGGGGTCCGTCGCTGCAATAGCAGCTTGGACAATGCTTTGCAGTGTATCACATGCACGGACTTCACTCTGCAGAGAAGGTGGAACATTGTCTTCGTTCAAAGGTGCGTCGATATGTAAGGACTCGTCGAACAAAAGTTCTGGTGGCCTGCAGCGGAGCCTCTGGTCAAGCTGCAGCGCCATCAGAAACACACATATACTGGCCACTGTAGTGTGGAACCTGGGGGGTATGTGTGGTCACCTCGAACTGCTCATTTCGAGGAAGAAAGAGGAACAATCAAGCCTTGCTGGCTCTGTGTTATCGGCTATCTTAAAGCCGTAAATCGAGTAGCAGTGAAGTTTGTCGTCCTAACTCGGAGGTGAGATTTTATGTTCTACCGGAAAAATGCAAGGCACACCGGTTGCGGGTGCGTCGGTGCTTTAGGCACCATGGAGCCGGCTTTTCCATCTAGCCAAATGTGTTTGTACCCTGATTCTCGTGGGACACCGACAGCTGTAAAGGGAGTGTCGCTACTGATAAAAGGATCGACACTTTGTGCTGATTGAAGCACCAGCAGTGCAAACGTTCGCTCTCTTCAGTGCCTCATGTTCCCCTCTTCTGACTTTTCCCACATAGACAGCACTGTGAAACCGTACTTCGATGACCGATCCGTCGGGTAGTTGGAAAGCCCTGTCTTCGAAATCCGACGTGTCTGCCCTCAGCAGCTGAGAGCGCTCGTCTGGGACCGCCACTTGACACAACTTGTGTTTGATTTCCTCCGTTACTGCTGGTGTGTGAAGATGCATGTAGGGGTCGAACCAAGAAGTTTCTGCAAGAAGTTGATTGAGAGAGGATGTTATTGCTCCTCCTGCAGTCAATGCACATGGTGTGCCCAAGTGACGAAAGTAGGACAGTCAGGCACGTGTCATTCGGGCACGGCAAATGACAAACGGTGATCTGGACTCTCTGTAGGGCTGAGCGGTTGACTGGAGAGCAATCGAGGACTGGTCACCTGCTCTGAACGATCGAAACGTCGCGTAGGCCAGCGGAAAGCCTTCGAAGACTGGAACGGCGCTTGTTATACTGTGCCCGATCTCGACCACTAGGCCCCGTGATCGGCCTGCACGAGCATACCATCATCAGGAGACATTGATATGGGACACGCTGGTGGCGCACAAGCAACCGAAACATTTTCGACGATTATCCGATAACTCGTTGAAGAAGGAAACTGAATGATACCGGATAGAGGGAGCTTACCTGAAGAGAACAACGAAAGCGGCCCTGGATGGACCAGTGCCATCCGCTTGCATCTAAATCGCTCGAAAAAAACTTCAAAGATCCATTCTTTTATGGAATTTGACGCCAGAGAGGGGCATGTGAGAAGGAAGGTCATATCATCTGTTTCTGGAGGAGGTAGCTTTTTTAATGCTACCTCCCAAAGGTCTTCTGTTGCGTCTTTATCCAGTATCATACCATTCCGTATAGGGTAGTTTAACTCGGCATCTGAAATTGCAGCAGTCGACACAAGAAATCCAGGAGTTGCCTGAAATACCCCGAGACTACTTTAAAAAACGCCCGAGTTCTGTGTACACAGGATTCTGCATAGTTTTGTTCTAGTTCGCGCTAACCTCCTGAAAATGTTTTCCACGCGTCGTTACCAAGGAGAACTTCAGTCTCAAGACAAGATCCATCCTCGATGTGCCCGTCATCGGAGTCTCCTTGCCTGGTAACTGTTGCACGTAGGGAAGGAACGACGCTGCGTGGCAAATCCTCCCCCGAAAAGCCAATCTTCAGACTGTGTGATCCATTGTCAAGCACAACAGTTTCAACTTCATCAAATGTACACTCGAGCATGGCTGGAAAAACGGACGACCTCTCGATGGCAGTTGCACTGGAAACGCATCAATAAAATCGTGTCCTGCGGCTTCAAACGTGAACGAAAAAGGCCACCACTATGTCGTTAATCGTTGGTCGTTGTGGGCACCTAGCAAGGAGGGACTCGAATACTGGACGTGGAAACCCCCACTCCCCCAGTAGCAGCGAAGAGTGGTATCGGTGAACAGATTACGGCACTCCAGAGAACTGTAAACTGGTGAGATCGTAAATTCCACCTCGGTGCCGTCTCGCGTGCTGCGGACACGGGGCAGTTCAGTCTAAGCCGCTGCTGTACTCCCAGTGCAGCTGGGTGAAGCTAATAGAATGAAATATATTTCCCCCTATATGCCCTTAATAGACCGATCATCACAAGCTACGTGGCTGACCAGTACAATAAGGAGCTGCTGTTCAGATGCTCGGGCTACCTATTAAGCGTGTGTATTGTACTCCCTTGCGCGCAAGACTTTACGTGACCGCGAAACACTTTGGCAATTCTATTTTGTTCGAGAAATATCCTGAGTAGACGGTGGAACACCTTGGAGCATCGCATGCGGATTACCGTGACTTTTCGAAAACAGCACGGAAAAGACGTGTTGACAGATTCGGAAGTGGAACTATACGACGCGTGGGGATCTGTTGGGAAATCACCAAAGTCCTTTCCTAACACTCAAAAATAGACAACACTCTTCTGGTCCTTCAACCTGTTCCACTGGAAAGAGTCGGAAGGTCCGCTGTTGTGCTTGGAAACGAAGGGCCAGAGATATATACACACGCATTATGGAAGTTCCCACTTCAGGGCCCTGTGACGAGACTCAGAGCATGTCCTAAACAAAAAGATGAAGATCATCGAATGCCCTATGAATTTTTTCGTCACAGCGACGGACCAGAAGGTATTTGGTGCTTCCTTTGCTAAATTGTTATCAAGAGCATGAGGAAACCGGCAGCACTGCGTTACCATAAACATACCAATTCCCCATACATTTTATTGCCGAAAGCCAGTGCCAGTACACATAAAGGACTGTGGGCTGAGCAGTAGTTAACTCTTGGTCACCCCTATTCATTGACGATGACGGATTTTTCTGAACCTAGCTCATCTCCACAGACTTGAAAAACGGTCATGCATGAATCGTTACCTGCTATGTTATCGTTTTACTCAGCTCAGCTCACGTTGAAATCTGCAAGGAAGAGATATTTTCTTCCTTTTGGGCATGCGCAGATATCTGATCAATCACTGTGACAAATGGACACTGCATTATTGTTTCAAAAATGTACCCTGGAGCAAACGTTCCACCTCCATTGGGTGGTACTCATTTGAAATGTGAGCGTAAACCGAGTCGGCCACGGGCGCTCACTGTTTCTAAATATTCACTGAACCGAATCTGGCAAACTGCTTTCTGGTTAACTCGAAAGAGACTTTCGACAGGCAACCAGCAACGAAGTTTCGCTTCGTCTTTCGCCACACCAACAAATGTCCGTCAACGGACTGCACGCCGTAGAGGTACGGTATTCCTTCAGGTTTCCTTTGCCTCATTTCTACTATGGCCCATTTCATCACTTGCCTGTTCCTACCATAGAAGTCGTACATTGAGAAGAATAAAATCACTCTTCTCTTTACTCTCTCCTTCCCTCTGATGGACACTAGCAAAAACTACAGAGCACTCAACAAGGAAGGTACGTTCTTGGCTACTACGAACGTGTACCAGTTCCTGCTGGCCGCTGACGCTGATTTCTCTAAGATTAACTGGCCTTTAACCAGTGTTCTACCCTCCTCGATACTCCTTATGAGGGTAAAATGGCAAGCAACAGACTTCAAACATCTGCGTTTCTGGCCCATAAGAAGGCAATTTTGTTCTGTGTCCTACAAATTCAGATTCCTACGGACCTGTGTTCAAAGGGCACCCTACCCACCACTCGGTGTGTGCTTCTTATAGGTGCTGCTTGCCTAGGTTGTTTCACGTGACATCTTATTTCGTGCTCGGAGAGTTATGCGAGCAACGTGGAACGGTACACCGTATGTTGAACGTAACAAAATAGGGCAAGAGAGGAAGTGTCGCTGTTCCCTGTCCTGCCATCTTCTGCCCGTGCCTCACTTATTGTTGGGGTAGTCTCCAATCTTCCTTGCTTAATGTGCAGACAGCTGTCGCTCTGACAGCTCATTTATTCATGCCCCTTTAACGGAAACTAGCTATCCCACTCTCCTGGACTCACTGCACCGCCTTTTCCCTTGTCTTTTTTCGTAACCATTCACGTTTGCCGCTCGGGGGGTCCCCCCTCTAAGGGCAGTCCACCTCTGACGAATACACTGGTGGCTGTGTCGATTATAGATCCCGCAGGTTCGTCTCTATCTCTGGGGGAATAATTTGTGTGTAGTCTTTGTGTCCACATTAGCTTGCTGTCCCTTGTGCCCCGACATCTGTCGGGATACCCTGCGGTGGGTGAACGGCTCCCAATGTCACACGGGGTTTTTGGCACAAAATTTCCAAGGGCTTGTTTCGCGCATTTTCCGTACATCGCCGGCCTCAGACTGAAGGATATTTCCAGCACAAATTTGTTGGCCCACGAAACGTGGTTGAGGCTGGATCTTCTCAGAATACCATTGTCCTTGTAAGGTGGCTACGGGGGTCGAGAAAGAAGGGAGAAAAAGAAGGTGAAGTGAGTTAAAGTAGGGATGAACACAAATGACTAGAAGACTGTGAGATAGTGATCGGTATCGGAGAGCAGACTCCCTAAATTTGGCGGCGTCCGGTGTTCCTCCGGCAGCGTTTCGCTTCCGTGATACGGCGTGTTGCGAAGACAGGAACTACAGAATCACATTGTCGCCCCACTCTCGATGCTTAAGGAAATTATTCGTTCCGCTCTTCAACTTTGTATCCAGTCCCTTGATCGAACCGTTCCCGGTGAAACCCTCCACCACCCTGCTTCCCTCACCAGTACACGTTTTACGAGTTTAGCCCGAGAAAGCGAGGAACCTGGGGGGCCGGACAATCTGTCGTTACCCCATCGATAAGTTCGAGCGGTGTGAAATAAAGTGCTTCGCAACGCTTGTTGCCGCCTTTGGCTTTGTAGCCACTCCCGGTTGAGTAATCGTGGATGCTCTTGGCGCTGCCTGGAGAGCTAAAAAGTACGCAAATACAACACAAGTGTGTCAGAAGGCGTTGCCTCCTTCCCTACTCTCAAGCTATGTCTTGAGAACCACGGCAGCCTGTCGAGGTAGTGTCTTGGCCGGCTGGTTAAGCCGTACCTACTTTCCCAGACGTTGGTGTGTTGACATCTTCCGTGGTTGTTGTTTAGCAGCGTTTGTTGGATGCCAACCCTCTCCAAGAGAAATTTCATGTGATTTTGTCTCCATGCATATAGCCTTCGCATTCAGAAAAGGGCTCTCGACACACTGCTTTTTCTTGCCGACATGCGCCGCATGTGATCTGCTGCGCGCTACTCTGAGTGGAGTTTCATTCCACTGCGAGAGGTGTTGGAGGCTGCTGACTGTTTCTGGCCCGCTACTTCTTCCTATCCATTTGGTTTCGACGTTTCTCTCTCCTTTCCTTCTTTCCACCCGTAAAGTATTCACCAGGATCGATCCTCCGAGTTTTACTTTCCTTCCGCCGGCCTGGCGCATCTGTGCCGCACACGGCGGAAACGCGAGCTACTTTTTCGCCCTCCCCTACCGCACTGCATTTTTCTGATGTTCTCTCGAACGGAAGGTACTTTATTCCTTTCTCAAGGGGTTTTTCTTACCATTGCATACCTCTGCTTGCCAATTTCTACTGCATCGCCTTACACCTTTGTCTTGTATCCTCGAGAAGATCCGCTCCTTCCGATCCGCGGCCGTCTTGTTCTGTTTGGCGGCCTCACCACTCCCGCCACAGCGTGCAGCGACACAGCTGGGCCGATGCACGCGGTTTCTTCCTCTTTCTTCTTTCTTCGCACACGCTTTCGAAATTTAGCGGGACTCATATCCTTTGCTCTGAAATGCCTTCTTTGATTTGGGATTCATCCTGTCCTTCGCTTGCGTTCAGTTCAACTGCAATCATGTATGCAGGCGCTCTCCCGCTCGTGTCATCGTTTCTTGTTAGCTTTTTCTTCGTATGGAACGGTGAAGAGAAAAAGATACCGACAAAATGAGGGAGGCTACAGTGCGGTCAATGGGCCGCCATGACTTAATTGAGACATGCTGCAGACTTCAAAGAAGCTGCAAAGGTATGCGTGGCTTTCTTCTGTTCCAGAGGATATGCACACAGAAAATTTCCAGGCGACAGGTGTACCGCGTCAATGCTCAAGATTTTGTTGTGTGATCCGTGTCACGTGTTTTTTTCTCAAGTTCCTACACCTGCTGCTCCTGAGGACTGGCTCAGAATCTTTTCACCTTCGATGATAACAATCCTGGCGAGTACCACACGCAACTGTGACTCTTCCTCTGATTCTATCGGAGCATTTGAGCGACACAGATGTGGCGTACCCCGATGCATGCATCGCTCTTCAGCACATCGGAAAGAGCGTGTCTCGACAATCTTTGCGCAACGCTTCCCTCCCTTCTTTCTCAGGGTTGTGTACGGAGCGAGTTTCTCTCCGCATACCCGCCATTTCGATGCCCGTTGCTGCATGCGGTTGTTTCTCTTTAGACTTGCAGTGCTCCCTTGATGAGCTTCACGACGAGGACGCTCGTCTTCGGGCAGAAAGGACGGACCTTGAACGCCAAGTTGCCGAAACGCAGGTGCTTCTTGAGTAAGACTTCTACCAGAGTCGCGCCCTCGGACTGACTTTCTAGAAACCTCGAGACACACTCTGTCTTTTTCCAGCGGGCTTCCTCCGTGCGCGTTCTTGAATTTTCACAATGCATGTGCCGGAACTGGAGTCCACTCGCCAGTGATGCTGTCCAGTCGGGGTTGAAGCCAGATTGTTTTGCACATGCGCTGCGTAACTGCTTTTCTCCGGCTCGACGTGCATCTGTCTACGCCTGTGTAGCCCCCACGCCTTCCGCGAACGGACCGCGCGGGAGAAGAGACGGAGCTCCCGATGCACAGGCTAGCTGGCGTGTTCGAGTGTATGCGAGCCAGGAAAGTCCAGATTCTCTGATTGCATGCACCGTGCTGCGTTGTCCATCTCGGGCAGTCTCTCCTGTCTGTCGCCGCTCCCAGGCGCCTGCACCGCGACGATGGCGTCGTCGGCAACTTCTTCAAAGAGTAAGAGCAGAGTGGTTTCAGAACCCTGCCGTAGGCATATATACGAACTTGTGGTCCGTATAAATTTAACTCTCGCGGCTGCCCACACACAACTTTTCTGACCTGCCGGACTTGATTTTGACCAGGTGCACACGGGTCTGTTTTTTGTGGACCGCGCAGCCGGTTTCCCCGCCGCAGTCTGACCTGTGAACCCCCTCTGTGGACACGTTTGCGTTCAGCATCGGCATTCACCAAGTCTCCGATTTTATCCAGCAAGTTCGGACACAGACTCCCGAGGCGGCCGCGGCGGCTGCGGCGGCGGCGGCTGCCGCCGCGGTCGCGTTTGGTTCCTCGGCCAGCGCTCTGATGAAGGAGACTCAAAAACACCAGTTTGGGGTCAGGCGAGACGCCCTTCCAGATCGTCACGGCAGGCTAGAAGCCGGCGGGTTTCCCTGCGGGAAAGATCAGAGGGACAACCGACCAGTGAATACCACGGGAGATGCGTTCCTGAACTCTCGCGAACGCGTAGCAGACGTGCCAGAGAACGCTCAGAGGACGGGCTCCTCTTCTTTATCGGGGAAAACGCCCGCGGAAGCTGCGAAAGAAATCGCCCGGGCCATGACCGAGGCTGCGACTGAGGCGTGGCACAGAACCAGCAGCCAGCGGCTCGGCCTGGAGGGGGCCGGGGAGAAGACAGAGGAGGTCGAGGGGAAGCAGACGCACCAGGAAGGCGAAGAGAAGAAAGAGAAGGAAGGAAGGAACTGGCAAGACCCTTTCTCAGATGAGCTGGTCATGAAAGCGGTCGGACAGCAGGGCGGGAGCAGTGTGCGGGCTCTGCTTCAGAGGAAACAGACGGAGGAGAGACTCCAGCGACAGGTGAGAGGAAACGACGGAGCTAGCCGCGCGGGAACTCGTCCGAACGGAAGCGGGGGTCGAGGCCAGCGTGGCGAGACATGCAGATTGAGACAGAAAGTGGGGGGTTGACAGACGCTGAAAAACCAAGAGCAAACTGCGGCAGCAAGGGACGAAGGATATACGGAAAAAAGTAGGACGAGGGAAGGCAAAGAATGAAAGCGCTAGCTCCCGTCCGCCCAGACACTCCTCCCATCCTCGTTTCTCTTTTTCGGACATCCAGAAGTATATATTCTAATCTTACCTGGTTTCGGTGTAATCTCCCAAACTCTATGCATTCATGCAGAGCGGTGTGTTGTTCTGTCTCCAGATCGCCCAGTGGCTAGACGACGCCAGCAGCCTGTCGATCGAGGAAGTCCCTCGGCCGTCCGGAGCCTTTCCGCTTCCAGGTTTGGCGTCTGGTCTGACTGCAGCTCCACCTTCTGTCCCGTTCTCTTCTTCGTCCCTCGCAGCCAGCGGCGTGTCTCCTGGGGTGTGTATGGATGGCGCACAGCCCACGGATTCTCAGGCGGGGTCTGGGGAGTCCGTGTGTGCGGAAGGCGACGGTGGAAAAGCCGCTCAAGACACCGCTTCCAATTTGGCCCAGGCCGGAGGCCAGGGCGATGGCCCCTCGACTCTCTCGGCCGAAGAGGAGAGACAGCGCGCCCGGCAACTCTGCGACGCGAAGCTTCTCGCGATGCAGGTGGAAAAGGCTCTCGGAATGTTCGATATCGGACGTTTCGCCCCGCAGTACGCACCGGTGGCGGCCCCAGCGGCTTCCTACTCGCTCCTCAAGGGAGACGCCTCTGCTCGGCCCCACGGAGAGCGCGCCCCGGACCGCACGAACCGAGACAGAGATGCGTGGTCGGGCTTCGCTGATGGCAGCCTCGACGACCTCTGCGCACGCGTGCTCGGTGGCAACGCGCAAACGAAAAAGGCGCCAGGATCGCAGCAGAAAAAACAGCGGTCGCCGGAGACAGGCGGGCTGCGCTCGAAGGCGGACGCAGAGACAGTGGAGGAGGCTCAAGAGACGGGAGGAGCGAATTCGGACGCGATGTCGCGTGGGGATGCGCCTAGCCTTTTAGAAGCGAAATCGAATAGAGCAGGCGTGGAGAGCGATTCTTCGCTTCCCTCGCGTCTTTGCCAGGCTGGCTTAACATCCGCCCAGTCTCCGGCGCCGTCGCAAAAACTCCCTCCGAGAGAAGACTTTCCTCCCTCACAGCCGCCGAGGGAGGAGGAAGCGAGAGCGTCGCCAGCTCCCATAATCCGGTCCAGAGAGGGAGAAGAAGCTTGCGTCGGCCAGGCCACGCGTTCTTCGTGCTGCATGCAGCTGTCCGAGTGTGAAAGCTCACAGGAAGAAGCTGCGGAAACTGCCTCAGTTCCTCACACGGGGCAGGCCGCCGGACCCACCAAAGCGTTGGATGCCTTGGCGCAGACGCATTCTCCGCATCAAGATCCGGGTCTGGGAGTCAAAGGGGAAGGCGAAGTAGCGAAAGAGGAGTCTTCCTTGAAAGAGACGCTCGCAGACACTGCCCCACAAGTTGGGTGTGTTGATTCGCCAAAGTCGAATGCCACTTCTGCTCAGTCAGCTTCGAAATCGTGTTTTTCGCCCTCGTCGCCCATGACCGTAACGTGCAAGCTGCTGCCCGATGGCGCCGTTTTCCTCTCCTGGCAGTTCGGCCCGGAGCCGCGCACCCTCTTGGCCTCTGCGCCCCCCGGCGCGTGCCGCCAGTTGGAGGTTCAAATGAGCATCCTCGACCTCACCGCGCAGTTCGAGGCTGCCACGATGAGGTCAGCCGCTGCGCCGTCTGGCATCCAGCCTCCCATGCAGAAGACGCGGGCCTCGACCTTGCTGCTCGAGTCCCTCCAGCTCGGCCGCGAGTACCATTTGACGCTCATCGTGCGATGCTTGGAGTTCACGTTCTCGACGGGCGTCGAGGAAGACTGCGGCGCGCCAGTTTGCGGGGTCACTGTGCATTTCCGCCTGCACGCCGACGGCCTAAAGAGTCTCCGCATGCGCCCCGTCAGCCTCTCGACTCTCGCCTTCCCGTTCCCTGCAACGAGGAGACAGGTCGCCGCCCCAGAGCTGCCTGCCAACCCCACAACGCCCGCGACTCTGGCGCCTCCAGCGCACCCCTCCGTTCCTTGCAAAGAGGAAAACGCAACCTTTCTCGCCGGACAACTCGATCCGTCTTCCCCCGCGGCCCCTGATCGCGTCTCGGCGGCGTCCGCCTCTCCGTCGGGGCGCGACGCCTCGGCGCCGCCTGCGCTAACTCCCTGCGCGGCTCTCGGCGGAGCGGGAAGAGCCCGAGAGTCCGAGTCGTGCGGAGACCTTTCGCGCGGGTTGCGGGCCCCGACCATCCAGAATGTTGTGTGCTCGCTTTCTTCGTCTCGCGCGGATCGGGAAGTGGACCAAAAAGACGCGCAAGAACGTGACGGAGGCAGCGGGCTTGGTAGGAGCACCTGCAGCTGCACAGACGTGGAAGCAGGGCAGGGTCGCAGTGTGCCCAACGGCGGTTCTTCGCTCTCTCTGGCAGTTTCGACTCCGGCGGGAACCCCCTGGCGCGCATGTCCTGGAGACGACTTCCTCGTTCGTCCAGTCCCTGGTCGAGCTGGCCACGGACCCGAAGAGCGCAGCCGGCGAGCTGTGGAGGCCGCCCTGACGACGAAGCTCCAGGCGGAGAGCGCCCCTTTCCTGTCGGTCGCTGCTCGGCCTCTCTGCGGCCCCACGGGTGGCCTGGGCGTTCCGGCGCCGCCGGCTGCAGACAGTCCTCTCACAGTCGCCGCTTCTGTGGCGCCTCAAGAACCAGAGGCGGAGATCAGAGGTGGAGGGCCAGCGGAGTCCGTTCCTCCGGGCTCCGCGGCCCTCGGCAGCGTGGAACTTTTGTCGAGCAGTGGAAGCAAGGCGGGAGCGGTGCGTTGCCGGCGGGTTCTCGGTGTTGCCGGCAAAGGGGAAAGACCTGTGTGTTCCGTTTCCCGTCACGCCGCCGACGAACGGTTCACGCGTGTCTCAGGCATGGAGCCCAGTTCGCTGTCTTCCCGTTTGCTGGGTCAGCCAGCGGTGGCTTCCGCTGCGTGTCCTGGTTCCCGGCCTCTCTCGCAGGCGTCTCCCGCCTACGCAGGTGTTGGCGACCGCCTTCCTTCCTCCTTTCGGGCTTCGCCACTCTCTGCGGTCTCTTCTTCCGCCCTGTTTCCCCACACCTGGCAGTCGAGTCTGTCTCAGTCGGCGAGTCCAGAGTCCAGTCCTGGGCCTCAGTCTCAGGGCTCTGCGACGCACGAGGGCCGAGGCCTGGATCCGGCCGCTCCGGAGACGCGACCCGTGGCCGGAGCGTCTGTGTCCCTCTCAGAGGCCGTTGTCTCTCTGAAGAACCTCGACGTGTCCGATGCAGCGTGGGCGCTCGTCCGCGGTGTCGCGCAGGCGAGTCAGGCGGCTCTCGAGAGCGCAGAGGCTTCGGGCCTCGCGGGCGGAATCGGCGGGTGCGGCAGGGGACACGCGACGCAGGGCGTGCGGGGCAGGGGCCTGCACGAATCTCTCGGGTGTCTCCACGCCCGAAGAACAGACGCCGACGAAGGCCCCGAGGCGGAGACAGACGAGCGGAGTCTCCTAAGTGCGCGGCTGCCTGCCCCTGGAGAGAGCACCTCCCACCTCGGAGCGAGTCTCGGCTCTGCCGCGCCGGCCCGTGGTCCCTGCGGCGGCAACGCACCGGACGGGAGAGTTCGGCGCTCTTCTCTGTCGCGGCGAGAACAGAAGAAGCACTGGATTCAGTGCAGGAAACAGCTGTGGGCGATGCCGGACAGCATCCGGGTGCTCGCCTTGAATCCATCTGCGGGGACCGTCGCGTCGGGAGAGGCCACGCAGCCGTCCGTTCGTGAGCAGCCAGTGGGGCGTCGCCCCGCTGTCTCTGCGGTTCCCGGCTCCGTCTCGGCTCAGAGCTGTCTGCCAAACATCGATGCTTCACGGTCTTCCTCGTTCGGCAGCCCAAGTCTCCACGTGCCATCGCTAGGTCAGGGAAGCACCTCAGCGCAGAGTGGCGACCCGGCGCAAGCGGAGAGCTCTCTAGACCTTTCAAGCGCTGTCTCGGACGTGCGCGAACCTCCTAGGGGGGTGACCGCGTCGAATCTGCCCAGTTGTTCGAGCGAGCGGGCAGAGAGAAGAAAGGCGAGTTTCAGAGTCGCGCCGTGCGCGCTGTCGGAGGGACCTCCGCATCTCAGTCACGGCGAGCTGCGGGCCGAAACCGCGCACGGGCGAGCCCAAGTTACTGCTGGAGGGTCTGAGAGCCAAGCTGTCGGTCCGGCAGGCGAAAACCCAGTCAACAGAGGCAGTGATGGCCGGCCGGCTCCGGGCGCCTCCGAGGTTGACGCGCTCGCGAGTCTGCGGGCGCTACGACAGCAAGAGGAAGAAATCACGAAGCTGCTGCGGGCGCACAGAGACGAGCAGCTACAGCTCCAGAGACGCCGAATGGACCTACAGGGACACTTGGCGGGCGGCGCGGCGCCTGACACAAGGGTGAGGTCGTCGCGCAGCTGTCCCTTTGGGGAGGGGGCGTCGGAGCGAGGCCCGGTTCTTGGAACGGCCGGGGCAGCGTCGGAATCGGAGCAGTCTGGACGCGAAGGCCAGATGAGCTCGACTGGTCGACCGCAAACGCCAAAGGTCGTCGGTTCTCTCACGGTGATGAAGGCTGCGTCTCCACCAGGTAATCCCGGCGGAGACCCGGCAGCGCTGACGTTCCTTCCTCTCGCGGCTTCCCCACCTCTCGGCACAAACCGCTTATCCCTCTCGGGTCCAGTGTCTTCGGCGGCGTCTTCCGCGCCGAATCCCTGCGTCGCCGCGCCTGCCGCGACTGCGGCCCCGCATTATCCGCAGCCTGCGCACTACGCGGGCAATCTGGGCGCGACGCGAAGCCTTGCACGGGTGGGGACGGAGGCCTCCCGGGCACTGGTCACCAGTTCTGTCTCTTCGCAGGGGTTGCCTCGTGCGGGCGACTGCGGCGCTTCCGCGGCAGGACGGGAACCCGAGAAAAGGGCCGGAGGAAACGGAGAAGAGCGGCCTTCGGGGGGTGAGGGACTCCACGGCGGCCTGGCAGGGGAGCGCAGCACCGGCGCGGGTGGCGGGTCTCTCGGACCTACGACGAGGCCGCATTCCGTCCGCGTCCAGCTGCATGCTGACTCGCAGGCTGGAAGGCGCGTACGCTACGCTGGCGCGCCCCAGTGTTTTCCTCAGCAACTGTGGGCTCCGGAACTGGGTGTTCCCGTCCCCCAGATCCCGCCTCTTGACTCGACTGCTTGCGCAGCTCCGTACCGCTTGCCCAGCAGACAGCCGACCAGCGGGGACGCCTCGCGCGCCCTGCCGCCTGGTTCGTCGCAGCGCCATGGCGTAGGTTTTCCAGGGGCTGCCTCGGTGTCTGTGGATTCGCCGCTGGCGAGCAGCGACCGATCCGCGAGGACTCCCTCCGCAGCCGCAGTGCACCGGTTCGCCGGAGGCAGCGGGGGAGGCACGGCGGGGAACGGTGCGGCGGGGAAGGCTCCTGTGGAGGACCACGTGGACAGAAAACGGCGAGAGAGTGAAGCTTCTTGGGGCTCACGCGTGCTCACGTCTCTGGGAAGCGCCGTCTCGGCCTTCAGCCCCTCACGGGCCTCCGCCTCTTCACAGACGCGACATCGTTCCCTTGAGCCTCCGAGTGCGTTCGAAGGGGAACAGAAATCCGCTCGTGTCCCGCCGGGGGCTGATGCTTCAGTGTCTCGACGTTTGTCGACAGCAACTCCCGCTCCGCGGGGACCGCAGGCACCCGCTGCGTCACCGCCGCTTTTCAGTGCGGCCGCCGACCCCCGTCTCCTGCACACCCTTTCTCTCTCGCGTCAGCAGATTCCCCCCCGGGGTCTCTTCGTGATGCCGCATGGAAACCAAGTCGTTCAGTGTCCCCTACCCTCAGCCACCCAGAGCGTACCCGCTTCTCGTCCACCTGGTGCTGCCGCGCCGTCTTTTTCTGGTGTTTCGCTTCCCTCCCCGGGCGTTTCCCCGCCTCCTGCGGGGCCTTCTTCTCTTTCTGGAGCTCCACAGATGTATACCAGGCGCACGCTCGGGGGCCCGGTCTATCCTCAGCATCCCGCATTCACCGGAATTCATCGACAAGCGCCAGCGTTGCCAGAAGTCTCCAGTCCACAAGCCCTGTCTGCTGACGGTCTCCCTCCGGGCGCTTTCGCGGTCACGACGCTTCTTCAGAATGGTGGCGCGTCGGTATCTAGCCGGTCGCCCTTCCCCCCTTATGCGCACCGACTCACTCTGACACCGCAGCGAAACGAACAGCGGGATGCTTCACTGTCTGTTAGAGGAGACGGGGGGAAGAATCACGCGAAGCGCGAGGGCGGGGAGGTCACCCGCCTCACTTTGCCCAGCACTTGCGTAGGAGGCTACCAAAGCGCAGTTGTAGCTCAGGGAGCGAAGACACCGTTCTTCAAACCTGCCTCCTGTGAGTCTCGTGCTCCGAGAGAAGAAGCGATAGTAAGCACAGATTCCAAAAGAATCAATCCTGTCAGTGCAAAAGCTGCCGGACGACCGGGAGGAGCTGTACAGTTGCCGGCGCGGGACTCTAGCCCCGTCGTGGCTGCAGGAGGCTTGGGTAGACAGGTTACTTTTTACTGAAAAACAAGGGATTGGGCATACACTTTTTGCGCTCTCTCGTCCGGCGGTCGCTGCCTCCTACACAAAAAGGAGGAGCAAAGGCAGGAGTCCCAAGGAGCAAACGCAAGGCGAGGTAGCCGTGGCGCAAATGCAGGAACGACCGAGAAAAGATAGAGCAGGGAGAGATAGTGAGCGCAACGTGGAGACGAGAACGGATCATGGTATGTGCGAAACGAAGGGAAGTCAGGACAAAAACCCGTTAGACGTTGTGCCCGTTACGTTCTGTTAGGCTTTCCTGGATTGTGGGGTACGCGGTGCTGCTGCGGATGTGGGGTTGAACATTTCCAGGTTTTTCGAACGGGAGTGTTTATGGAAAGAATGTGAGGAAGAGGGGAGGGGGATGCTGTCGTCGGCGTTTATGTGTTCTCTCCGTTTTTTTCCTCTCCTCTAGCCCAGGTCCATCATGCTGTTCCGGTAGCCAACAAGCAAGCCGCTCTTGGCTTTTACGGTTAGCTGCAGCACGTCGAAACGAAACAGTGCTGTCGCCGCAGGCACGAGGCGCGCCGCCATTTGACCTACGAGAGACGGTTACAGACTGCCGTTCTTTTCTGTCTGTGTCGGTGTGAAATTCAGTTCTCCGCTTGTTTGGGAGAGGTGCCAGTCAGCGTCGTTGCCGATGGTGTGCAGCCTTCTCTAATTTCGTTAAAAAAAACTCAGTTACCGAGACGAGTAACGCCGCCATACACAGGAGGCGCATACACTTATCGTGCCACCGCTCCTCGTAAGCTTGATTTGCCCCGACCTTCCACTCTCGGATGCTTTACCGGCGGACGTTTGTCCAGAGTAGACCACTATTTAGGGAGCACCGGTTGTCTGGAGTTTCCTGGTTGGCGCCAACAATTGCTTTCCAAACGAATGGTATTGCACGAAACAGATTGGAGGCTGCCGGTTGAAAATCTGGTTCTGTTTATTCGTGTACGGTAGCTTCCATTCTATACATGTTTACTATCTCTTGTACGGGGATGAAAATTGCACTGATTATGGAAGCCTGATGAGCCTGTTGATGTGACTCGGGAACTGAACTTCCGATCGGTCGGAACGGCGAGCGACGTGAACTCGCGTAGGTTGCGATATTCAGTAGGATCCGGCAGGCTGCACGTAGCTGTTGTTCACAACTGGAGGCTGTCAGATTCTACCTTTCGTAGAGGATTCAAGATCTCTGCGACTTCTCACGCTAAATCCACAGGAGTGCTCAAGAGCATCTCGCTAACATGATCGAACAAATCCGTCGCGGAAACAAGCGCTGGATGGTGCGGATGGGTCCGGTAGTCGCTGAATCGGAATCCGAACTCTTCTTCTTCTTTAAACATAACAACTTCTTTGTAGTACAGCGGATTTCAGCACAACAAGGTCCATACCAGGTTTGTTTTTCTTGGTTCGTGGTTGGGTCCCCCTCAGTGAACAGCCATCCAGTCCTGGAACTCCGTGGAGTCACTGAGAGGCCTTGCGGGTAGAGTTCGACATTTTCTGTAGAGACCCTCTTCTAGCTTCTGCTCTGTGACTCGCGCTATTAGTTGTCGGCATTCACTGGAGAGTACGGCTATGAGGAAATCGACTGCCGGCCGCTGACAGAAGTCACCCCGTTATGACGGCGGACTCGAAAGCCCATAGTCCGCATATAGGCCGACACGCGGACGGTTTCAAAGTTTCTCTGTTTCCACGCCGGACGAAACAGAACGCCGACGCTTTTCACTCTTTTCTACAGCAAGTTTGGATTGAATGCTTTATTGGTTGTATTTCTCAATGCTTCCGCTACTCTACCTTTGCCGTGTTGTCGCTCCCCTCCTTTTCTTTCCCGCTTCTACGGAATGTGTTCCTTTGCTGTTCGACCTAACCGAGACAGCTAAGATCGTAAAACGAAAACTGCAACAGAACCCTCCCTCTGACAGACATTTTAATAAATTCCGCGCCGCGCTCTGCTATCGCGGGAAAAGGATCAACGCAAAACATTCCGCCGCTCGGCCCCCGCCCCAGAGGGTTCCTCGTTCTGACGCAAGCACTCGCGTCCCCCAGCGGCGATTCGCACACGCGAAAAGCAGGGAATGCGTCACCCCCGGACTCGTACCTTTTGATTTTACGTGTGGACATTGCAGGAAAGTCGCAGCAATACACACAAAAATGTATGAAAACTCCCACACCGCCGAGGTGAGACAGTTTTGAGCGGTTGCGCCTGGTGCCCACTTGAACCGCGGGATACATCTTGGTGGTATCGAGCTGTTAGCAACGGAGAAAACCCACGAGGGGATGCTCGCTTCTCGGCAAAGACGAGAACGCGACTTTGTGTCGAACGCCAGCTGCGAACCCGAAAATAGGCCGCAGGTGTTGCATACCAGGACATGATTTCTTCTTATTCGCCAAAAAGACACTTTTATGAGGCCCTCTTTCCCTATGAGAATCTGGCACATTTGCACGGACCGGGTTGCGGATTATTTCGTCAAAACGACACATTCTCCTATTGAAATCCAATATTCGTGAGAGACTGTCGGCGTCGACGGCCGACCACCGTTCGTGCGTCTCTTTTATTTCGTTGCGTTCGTATGTGGTTTTCGGTGTTTTTCCAACATCTTGTGCAGTGATCGTATCCCCTTGTCTTTACGACAACGTACACCCGTTTTCCCATCCGGACAAAGCCTGTGTTTTCAGCACCCTGCCACACCGTTGCGTTCGTTTGTTGCGTCGTGCAGTTCAGTGACGTTGCGTCATTTGTTCTGATCCCGTGAATGTTGACTGGACTTTTCTCCCGCTTGCTCTCTTTCCCCGTGCATTCCGTGGTTCTTTGATGTGCGTCCCCCCGGGTTTCTGCCGCCGGCCCTTCGTCCCCCATACCGAGAGGATTCCTGTCCTGAAGTTCCCAAAACCACACACGTTCTTCGCCTGGGCGAAATGTATCCAGGAGGTCCCGCGCCTGCGTCAATCGTGCCCATCGACGGGTTCGCTGGCGCTTCTTCTGGGGGTTGCAATGGGTCGTGGCCGTCTCCGTGTCCTCTGTGTGCGTCGCCTCTGCTGACTCCATCGCCGAGGTTCCCCGCGGCTCCGCAGCGCTCCCCGGCCCGGTCCCTGATAGCTCCGCGTGTTGTCCCCACAGACTTTTTGCTTCCTCCCGCAGCGAAGGGACCGTCTTCTTCGCTCAACCAGATCGATGGCTCCGTTACGGGGGATGCGAGGAGGGACAGACGGTGCGCCTGTTCCGGTCCGTATCAGCAGGACCTGAGGAGTCGAGAGGAGAACTCCGGAAAGGCGCTGGCGGAAGGCTTGGCAGAAGTCAGCCACAGCACCACCCCGAGCCACTGCGCGTTTTGCGGAGGCACTCAGGGAACAATTATGCAACAGCGGTTCTCTTCGTTCTTCCAGGAATCGGTCACCTGCACGTCCTCCTCGAACCAGAGCATCGACCTCCTCATCTGGGGGGTGCGCAAACTGATCGAGAGCGACTTCCCGTGTCTGTACAGCCGAAGCAGCTTGGACACCTCACGCAGCGCAGAGGACCAACTCCTCGACAGAAGCAGCTCAGATGTAAGCTAAAGCAGGAAGTGGAACAGGTCATACCGCTCAGAGTTTCTCCCTTCTCGCGATTCCCCCTCGTGTGCCTTTGCGACCGGAAAAAAGTGGAGAACTGGGTGGAGTACGATTTTCGCTGAGTGACGGAGACGCAAGGATAACGCCCCGCCAAGGCTTTGCTTACATGCCGTCTCAACCGACTCGATCCTTCGCTGATCCTTGCTTCTGAGAATTGGTCGTTCTGGAGACGACTATTTCTTTGTGAAGCACGGGGTGTCTGGGCCTCGGGGTCTGACGCATTGTCTAGCGTCTTGTTTCTCCTCTGCGTGGCATCCGTGCGCGTGGAGAGTGTACAACATTTGCGCGAAACACGTGGGCTTCCAGAGCCTATCCCTGATGTACACTGTGTGCGCAGTTGAAGACCCCCTCTTCCGTCTTTAACTGTGTCTGTTCATCGCTTTCCGGCCTTTCCTCCCTGCCATCCCCCCTGGTCTTACCGCTGTCCACGTGTTCTTCACGTTGCTTTCCTTCTTCCCCAAACAGCCCCCGTGAGGTGCTTGCGTCGCTCGCCGTCTTTCTCTCTTCTCCCTTCTGCCGCGCATGCATGTTCGTCTTCTCTCTTCCAAAGCCTCCTCCACTGGCACGTCGACAGAGCGCCCTGCTTCCCGTGTCCCCCTGTTGGCTTCTACATTCTCTCAGGATTTGTGCCTCTCCTCTCCCGCTCTGTGCCTCCTCCCGTTCTGTGGCCAGCGTCTCTCCCTCTCTGTCTGCGTCGTGTGAGTGCGTCTGTTCTGTCATCCGTTTTGTCCGGTTCCTGTTCGCTGTGTGCAGTCGGAAAAGTGCTGCGGGTCGCAAGTGTCGCCGCCGGAGACGGAGAGCAACGCGCTCCCGTCGACCTCTGAGCAGACTCCCACGCACGGGCTGAAGAGTCCCGCCGTGCCGGACACAGACTCGCCGGCTGTCTCGGCTTTGCCGTTTCAGGTGTACCCTTTCGGGCGGGCTCTATCTGCCCCGGTCCTGGGTGACTGCTGGTGCGGCGGCGGGGCGAATGCAGGCGGCGTCTCCTGCGAGGAGCGACAGATCGTGGTTGTCTCTGTGGAGGGGAACCGCCAGCGCGACCGCTCCGTCCTGAAGTGGATTCGCAACAACGTGCTTAAATCTGGCGACGTTGTCGTCCTCGTCACTGCCTGGGAACGCGCAGAAGACCCGAAATACCTCAAGGTTCCCGGCATGATTCTCAACTCGTACCTCGACGCCTCCAGCTACAATATCGCGATGGTCAGCAAACTCAGTGGACGCCTGAAACACCTCGCCTCTGCGCTCCTCTCCGACTGCCGCGTCTATCCACTCATCGTCCCTCTCCGTAAGCGAAAAACCACGAAAAAGAGGCGCCGCGGTGCTCGTGGCGCCGACTCGCAGATGTGTGTGTATGGGTTGGTTGGCTTTTCATGCGCTCGGCAGCGAAAAAGAAAAACGGAAACGTGCACACCGGTAAAGCAGGAGAAATGCCACATGCGGTTGTCCTCGATGCTGTCGTGACGGGGCACCAGAAAAAAGGGAAAGACGAAGCGGCAATGTAGGCAGTGCCGGTGTTTTTGTACAAGTGGTGTCTTCCAGAGAAATAGGGCTGTTGCATGTCCAGGCCGCTACTGTGTCTGCGTGTGGAGATACGCTCACGATGTCTAGGGTTCTTTCGGGAAGGTGCCAAGGGAGCGGCAGCGGATAAATCCCACTCACAAGAAGCCTAAGCGTGCTTTCAAAATACATGTGCATGGATAGATGTGTGTTTTGGTGTATGCAAGTGCATGCTTGTGGGAGGGGAGGGCTGAGTTCCTGCAGAACGCACAAAGCCCCCGTTTCTCGACACACACAACCACACACATCTATATGTCTACTTTTGCATGCGCGTATGTTGGAAAAGGTCACGGCTCTCGGAGGTTTGGTAGCGCGTGGCACGAGTCTTTCTGCCTTCTTGGCAGGGGCGCCGCTGATCTTTCGACTTTTGCTCTCTCCCTCGAGGACCACGAATTCTATCGCATCTCGGGTGTGTATGTGTGTGTCGTCAGCGCGGGTGAACAAAACTTCGGTGGGGAACCTGCTCTGCCAGTGCTCGAGCGACTTGCAAGCAGACGCTCTCGTGGTGGGTTCGCACGGCCACACGTCGCTACGGCAGGTGATCTGCGGCTCAGTCTCTCGCCACGTCCGGGCGCATGCAACTTGCAAAGTCGTGCTGCCCCGAGTCTGAGAGGAACGAGAGAAGGCGGGAGCAGACCACCGTTTCGTTTCCGGCGCCTCTGCTTCCTCAGCGCGATTTGGGGAGCCTTGCTTTCCCCTGTACATTTCTGCATATATTTTGTGTTTTCGACGACCGTGCCCGTGTGACGTGAAGTGTATGTGTACTATATACGTGTGTGTATATATGTGTATACGTGTGTGTGTATACATGTCTGTTGATTTCGTGCGAGGAATGCGTTGCGTGTTCCTAGACTCCCGTCTCCCGCTTTTTTTGTCGTGTGATGTGCCAAAATGGCCTGTCTGTGATATAACGCGGAGCGCGCAGTTTTTCTGCTCTCTGCACCCTTTTGTTCTCCGGGCCTCTTTTTCGTGTGGGGGTGGCGGAACGAAGATCGGCGCGGGCGTTTCTCTGCAGGGCCCACTTTCTCAGTCGTGCTCAAAAATGTGGTTCAACGAAGAGCCCCCACCCCCGTTGGATTCGCGTGTACCCCGCGCGAGCTGTCGCTGCAGGCGACGGACCGTCTGGGCGCCGCGACCCCGCCGGTGGGGAAGGCACTCCCCCCATTTTTTGTGTTCGTCCTACCGATGCTCCATTTTTCTTGCTGGCGGACTTCTCAGCGCCGACGCAGGGAGGAGGCCAAGAAAACGCTTGCATTTCATTTGCTCTTTTTTAACGAAACACACGGCCCTATGGGTGTGTGCGTGTCGTGTGTTGGGATTCGTGTGTGTGCGCGTTGGGAGCGCGTGATGGACTTGTGTTCCTTTTTTTCAGAAAGAGACTAAGAGGGAAGGAGGAGAGAGACAAGACGCGCTGGAGCAAAGAAGCCAGGCGGAGAATCGCCGTCAAGTCCCGTGCTCAGCTCTCTTCCCTCGCGGTGCGTTGTGTGTCTCCGGCGTGTGAGGCCGTGTGAGGGCCTGGTTCTTCTTCGCGCTGTGCCATCGGCATTTAGGATACGTGCAGCAGGGAAGAAGACGGCGCGTCGTCTCTTCAAAAAATTGTGTTTTTTTTCCGTTGCGTGGCTGTGTCGACACTAGCTCCTCTTCCGCTTATGTGTGCTGTGGGAACGAAACACCTTCGTGTCTAGAATTACGTGGATGTTCAAATCACCGAAGAAGTCCCGACGCAGGCGGTTTCGCTTTGCATTTTCTGTTGCGTGTGGATAGTGTGAGAAAAGAGCAGCGACACGTGCTCTCGACTCATTCGTGAACGTGTCCTCTATTTTAAGCGCCTCTGTGTACACACCGACTCAAGACTGGGCTCTCGCTTTCCTCTCCGATCCTCTAATGGTGCGGCGGGTGTGTACAGAGGCGCTGGCGTGTGCTTGTGTAAACCTGTTTTTTATGCGCGTTTATTTTATTTTTCGTGCGATTTGGTGAAAAGGCGGGGGTGAGAGGGGCGCGGACAGGTTTTCTCGAGTTGCGAGTTTTGGAGACGTCTGGGACGGGCGACACGGCGGTTCGTGCAGCAGTGACGTGCGACTCGCGCGTTTCGGCTGTGGTCTTCTCCCCCCCGAGAGAGGACGAAAGAAATCTTCGGGAGCGTCGAATTTGTCGTCCGAGAGTGAAGATCCGATTTCGCATCCGAGACGACCGAAAATAGCAGACGGGTTCTGTGCTGCCTCTTGTAACAGTTTGTATCCCTGTGCGTGAAATATCCCCTCGACTGATGCGACGGTCGACTAGGGGGGGCGCCGAACGAGACGACACTTGATGCTTGGGGTGTACGTACACCCGACACACAGAGTGACCAGTGAGACCCAGGACCGCATGCTGCCCTGGTGGAGGCGTTTCAGCCGGGTTTCCGGTGGAAATCGTGTGCCAGGAAAGGCCCAGCGCGTCCGTTCTTCGGTTGGGTGTACGCGTAGAATGGTGTCGGGAGGACGGAACCTCTCGTGGACGACTGCGTCCTGTCTTCCCTGTACAGGAGATTTATGGAAGGGGTCGGTCTCGTGACCTGGCGGTTGTGCCAAGAAGTGACTGTGTAGCAGTCTTTCGTGCGACTATTGATGACACATTCGAAACTGAAGGCATTTTCCGGTCCGTGGACCGCGTGTGCCGAGTGTCCTGTTTGGCGTTCTGGCTGCCTCTCTGGGGCAGAAAATCCACAGAAGTGGAAGGCTTTTTCGAGCGCATCTCTCTGGGGATTTGCATCAACATTCAGAGAGAAGAACATGGCGTGCTCCGTTTTCTCTCTGGTGGCTGCAACGACGGCTGGAGAGACAGTGCAAAAGCGTCGCGGCAGAGACAGAGAACGCTTGCGTGTTTTTACGTCGAAGAACATTGCGTTGCATGTAGCCCTCACTGTCCTCTCTCTCGTCCACTTCCGTCGCGGACGTGTGTCCGTTCCCGTGGTGTTCACGAGGCAGATGTCTTTCCTGTAAAAATGCAATGTCGTGTGTGCCTAGTCTACTTCTCCCTCTTTCCGTGTGTTTTATGTCCGTGAAAAACCTCCCTTGAGGGAGACTACACGCATGCCGTGTGCAACATCCTCGCGTGCGCGACTAGAGAGAGTCAATGCGTGTGTGTGTGTGACGGCCTGCGCCAAAGAAAAGGCGCTTCGCACCTCTCCCTTCTTCCCACCCGTCGCCCCCGCCCCTCCTCCCCCACACGCGGGTCTTACCTAGGCAGGCGGGACGGCAACACGGCACACGAGATCCTCGTCGCACCCAGCGAAGAGCTGGCGACTACACGGCGCAGCTAATCTGTACACTGCGTAGAATCTTTCGGCAGGGAATCTCTCAGCCGCGAGACAGGTTCTTTATGATTGCTGTACACCACCACCCCACTACCCCCGCCGCACACGCCAGCAGTCGGGGAGCGTCCCAGCACAGACATTCAAGCACTCTCGAGGCGCACTCGCAAAAGTGAATCTTTTCCGCAATTCTCGGCCGGTCCGACAGCGGCAAAAGGGAAGTGAGGCGCCTCAAAAAGCCCAACTCGTGCAAGATGAAAACACGTAGCGAAGCTTCGACAGGCTGCCTGCCTTTTATAGCAGCCTTGGAATTGCCCGGCGGCAGAAACTACGGAACGCCCTCACATACGATACTTCGGAGTTCTTTTCAGGCGCCGTGGATCCTTTGTTGCGTTCGCAACTAGAAAGTCAGCACGAGAATAGGAACGCCACGGAGGCACGACACAAGAGAAGATGGAAGCTGAGGAAAGCGACGCAGAAAAGAAGAAAAGAGCAAGTGTGTTTATGTTCTGACAACGCCACACTTCGTGGAATCCCTTCGGCGAAGCCAAGAGCGAGCGCAATGACAAAACACGTGACATGAAGGTTTGCACACCTCGAAACCAAAGGCCGCAACAAAGGCCTCTCAACGATACAGCGAGAAGGAAGCGTCAGGGGAACACGCGTCGTTTTTTATAGCGCTTTGCTGTCAGTCTGTGTTCCGCCCAGACGCGCGCCTTCGCTCGCGGCAGTCGTTACGGGATCCAAGGTATACTGTGCTTTTCACGGCTATGTTACGTGCACTTTGTATCGTGGTGTCCAGCGCCTATTTAGAAAGCCAACGAGCTCAGCTGTCGATACACCCGGGGACCCGGCGCACAAAACGTGCACTCAACGAAAGTGAAAACAGAGCAGTTCACAACCGCTTCGTCCGTTGATTCAGTTTTACCTTTCGTCTGCCTCCGTGGATCGGTGGCGAGTTCGAAACTTCGCGAATCCTGTTTGAACCGTTTCGTCCCTACAAGTTGAGCCTCTTCTTCGCGCGACGCTCCGCTCTCCCGCATTCACGCGTTTTTTGGCTGCGGTTGCGTATGCGGCTCTGCCTGTCTTCTTCGAAGAGCGTCGGTGAACAGAACGCTCTGCGCCCATCCCGCGAAGACACCAAATCGCCGCTGGTAAAAACTCTGCATCGCGCAGTAGAGGCCGTCAGACAAATTCGAGAACTTCTCGCCACGCGTCCCGGAACGACAAAAACTTTGAACCGCTCCAGGAGAGAGCGGAAAGGCAGATGCCAATGAGACAGCAGAAGAGGAAGAAGAGGAAGAAGAGGAAGATGGACAAGAGGAAGAAGTTGGAGAAGATGATGAGGGACGCGACTTTCGCTCATCAAGCGAGACCCGCCATATTCTCTCGAGTGGCGTTGGAGCCTGCTCTTTTGTCGCTGTCCCCTTCTCTGTTTTCTTCCTGTCTTGCTGTTCTTTCAACGCGTCACGAAGAAATTTGTGGAATTCCACATCCCTCTGGGCATGTTGAAGAAGGTGCGTGTCAACGGGCCAGCACGCCCAGCATCTCAGCGAGTAGAGCGCAATACAGTCGGCGACTTTGCGTCCGATGCCTCTAAGGATTGACGCGAGAAAGCCAAAGGGAGAAAGCACAGAGAAAACCATGAAGAAAAGAAGGAAACGCAGAGAGAAAAACGAAATCAAAGGAGAGTCGGCGAACAGGAGGGCACCGAATGCAGAAGGAAGAGACAGACTGCGGAGTCGTGGAGAAAAACAAAACAAGTTGAAACCGACGCAGGAGCAATCAGGGCCCAACTCCACAGGGAAATGCATGTTTAATTCCTTTTGTTCACACACACACACACACGTACCAAATAAATATACATAATACCATACATCAATGGACGCTTGTATGTATGGGTATACATGTATACATAAATATATATATATATATACATAAATATATATAGTCTTGGGTTCATCACATGGAAGCGAAGTGGTTGAACACTGCGATGTATGGAAAACGGAAGGCAACCGAGAGCGACACACTGCTGTAGGTTGAAGGACTTCTCCAGGACTTGTTTCTTACGCGAACGGCAGAAGAGCGTCTCGAATTTCTCTCTCCACTGCAAAGACCGAGTCTTCACTTTCTTCTGCGTCGGGGTTGTCTTTTCTCCTGCGTGCTTTCTGCTGGAGAGACAGAAGGAAGGTGTCTCCTCCGAGGGCGTCGAGGGCCTTGGCTGCCGAGAGCAGAAGCCTGGCGCGGTACCCGAGACCTGCGCGAAAAAGACACACTCGGTTCTCCAGCTGCGTGACAAATTCTCCTGCGTCTGTCGTCCTTGCCAGTTTGTTCTGTGAGGTTTCCGCTGGGGCGCCCGTCGCCACTCACCGAGCTTCTTCAGGTCTTCTTCTGTCGCGCGCGCGAGGGACGAACAAGAGGGAAACGCATGCCACGTGAGTTGCGGCGTAGAGGCGAGCAGGATCGGGATATCTCGGAGGTTGACCCGAATGGCGTCGGAGCGTGCTACCTTCGCAGAAACGAAGGAGACGCTCGAGGCAAAGGCGAACGGAGCGGAACCAGGCGACGAGAGAGCAGAGGCAGAACGAGAAGGAAGGCAAGGCGCTGGCGAAGAAGACGAGAGAGAGAAAGACGCACCCTGGACCTTGATAGGAAGGGAAGAATCAGACAGGCCTCTCTCTTTCTCGCTGCGCCTCTCTCCTTGTCCTTCTTCGCCTACCTCGAGGCTTTCCTGCGCTCTCTTTTTGTCTTTCCTGTCTCCGTCCCCACTGCCCGTGACGAGGAGGTCACCGTACGAGTTGCGCAAGGCCCGCACCATTTGCGCAATCCTGAGCGGCGGCGACACCCGAGAAGATACGCGCCAAGTTTGTCAGGCACGAGGGGTGCCCAGGAGGCAGTCGAGAGAGAATGCGCATCCAGAGGGGACAACTCGAAACCGAGCCACAAAACGAGGCGGGCGGGGAAACGCGATTTCAAGAAACCACCACGGCACTCGAAATTCCCCCAAATATCCCAAATCCACAACGGCCGACACACATAGGGCGAGACGAATCGTGTGCATCGAGAGCGGAGGAAATCTATGTCTCTCGCGCTGAACAAAAAATGCTTTCTACCGGCGCCTCCTCTAAATCCCGTATGTACAGCCAAATATCTCTCTATCACCTTGTATCTAAATCTCTAGCTGTATCACTCTCCACCTCAATCTGTGTATCTCCCTGGTGTGTGTATCGGTCAGGCCCTCTGAGTCGCTCGACAGTCCTCCTTCCCTGACTCGCCCCTGAGCTTTTGGGGCTCCGCTGTATTCGTTTTTTCACTGTCTGGGGAAAGGCAGAGTTTCTGCCGGAGGGGACTCTGCGAAAAAACAAGATCTCCGGTTTCGGCTTCTGCTCACCGCGGCACGTTGTTGTTCGAGGAGCAGAGAAAGGAGAAAAAACACTCTACGACGGGAATTTGCAGAACGCGCCCCACGCCTGAGGACCTGTCTCTTGTCCCGTTCTCTTCGCCGACCGCCGCTTCCTGCGTCGCTTTCCCGCGACCGCTCTCGTTCTTCTCGTCAACCGTTTGGGCCTTGATCCGTTTCTGCTTCGCTTGCCGAGCGGGCGCCGCCACGGCACCTCCGGATGCTCCAGCGACAGACGCAGACCCGTGCACGGTTTCCTTGCGAGTTTCCCACCTGAAGAAAGGAGACAGATAAAAAGAGAGACTGGACGAGAGAGTGGATGGACAGAAAGACGACGCGCGTTGATAAAGAGAAAGAGAGAGGACTGCAAGTTGTGCAGCACTCAAGAAAGAGACGCAGTCGAGGTGCGTGAGAATCAGAAAACACGGACAAGTGGTGAACGAAAACAACAGACGCTGCGTTCGGGAAGCCTACACAGGAGAGCGCGAGGGAAGAGGAGACACGGAGAAGGACATGCCGGAAGAAGAAAAGGGGAAGTCACGTTGAAAAGAAGACGGGGAAAAACAAACGAAAAACCAACGTAAAAGAGAGGAAAGCCTCGTGTGGCGTGTTGGCTCTGCTTCGTGATTTCGCCCCCGTCCAAGTCGCCTCGCCTTTGTGCGCGCGCGCGCATCCTTACTGCTTTCGCAACTCGACAAGTGACACATCCAAGTTGAAAAACGCTCTCAGCGCCTCTACTTCGCGTTCTTCCTCTGTCCTGTCGAAATCCCTTTCCGGTCTTCTCGCCGCGTCTCCTCCCTCGTCTCCCTCGCCTGCTTTGACCCCGAGGCGCTGCGCTGCCGCCGCATTCGCCTTTCGTGTGTCGCTGTACATACACCTGAAGGAGCCGGCAGACCGAGACGCAACCCGAGGAGACAGGGAAGGGTGCGGACGCAGACAGACCGGGGACTGAGGGCGATATGGCGAAGGGGAAAGAGAGACGAGGGCGAGACACATCTTCGTAGGCGGCGACAGACGGCGAGAGCAAAGGGCGTGAAAGAGAGGGAAGCTCAGAGAGGAAAACACAGAGACGAAAGAAGGTAGGCACGTGCGCAGGAAGTTGAGGAAGGACCAAACGTGCGCATGGCTCGAGAGGCGAAGAAGAGACAGCAGACAATGCAATCGAAACGAATCGTAGCCCGTGCAAAGATGGAACGTAATGCAGCGGAATCCTCTACGTCGTCACGGAAGCAGCGCACATCGGAAAGAAAGCGACAAGAACGAGGAGTCAAACTGAAGAGGAGTATGAATGATGAGCAGCATCGAGATAGAGAGAAAGATTCAGCGAGACGGAGGGAAGGATTTAGGGAGCAAGACGCAGGAGGGAAGAGGGAGACGGTCAAGGACGAGCGAGAGAAAACACGGACCTGTAAAGAGTTGTGGTTGGCGTTTGCATGATTTGGAAGACCCTGCGGCCAACGAGGCCTTCCCAGAGGAGGGCGGAACTTTGACCGATGCGTGTAAACTGGAAGGTTTGTCCTGAGAAGAAGAAAAACGTCTTCTTTAGAGAGCGTCGCGAGTACGGAGCGAGAGACTGCAAAGGCGTACCCGACGAAGCGGCGTTTCTCCGGTACAGTGAAGGATCTTGAGGTGGATTCTCGCGGTCTCGGCTTCACGAGAGAAAAGAAATCACCGAGAGACATAGAGGCGCGGAGTCCCCTGCGAAAGCTTCGTGGAGAATCTAACCCCTGAGTTTCTGACACAGGAAAGTTTGACAGAAGTCTCACCTGTCGTGAGGCAGTGCTCGGGCCTCAGCTCCTCAGCCGTGACGCACAGATTCCTCCAGTTCGCTTCTCGCAAGCGCGAGAGGGGAAGAAAGACTTCTTCAGACTCGGAGACAGAAGAGGGAGAAGAAGAAGGAGATGAAGGAGAAGGAGAAGAAGGGGATGGAGAAGAAGGAGAAGGAGATGGAGAAGAAGGAGATGGAGAATAGGGAGAAGGAGATGGAGAAGAAGGAGAAGGAGAAGGAGCAAAAGAAGAAGGAGAGGTTGACAGAGAAGACGCTCGGGTTGAGAGGGAATCAGAAGACGAAGGACGCATCGGACGAGCGGCTCGGTGAGGCCGACCAGCTTTCGCTTTCCGTCCACGTTGCCCCGCGCTCGGTTCCTCTTCCTGCTGGGTCTCTTTCGTTTTGCTTTCGCGTTCTCCTGCCCTCGGGTTCGCCCCTCCGAATGTCTCCTTTCTGGTTCGCGTCCTCGAGCCTCTTGGCCGCTCCAGGGACGCGCCGGCCGCCGGCCTTTTCATCTCGGAATTTAAAGAGGAGCGACGAGAGGAAGTTCCCCTGTGAGCGCCGCTGCGGCGGAAAGCGCGAAGAAAAGACACCGGCGAGACAGCGGACGCCAGCGACGGAAAGCGCGATACAGGAGGAGAGGTGAAAGCCGAGACACCAAAAGAGACAGGAGAAGAGAGAGAAGAGAGAGAGGTAGAGACAGAAGAACAGAGAGAAGAAGAGAGAGAGAAAGACAGAGAGGAAGAGACGGAAGAAGACCAACACAGGGAGACAAAGAGAGACAGGAGATTAATGAAGAAGGGAAAACGAGGATGGAATGCCAGCATGAAGAGAGAACTGGACAGAGGGCCAGGACGCGAAGTGAGCCGCTCGAGGTTGCGGGTCCCGTGTTTTGGACGCGGCGGGGTTTTGAATCTTTCCAGCGAGGAAGCGAAGAAGAAATTGGTTTTTTCTCGGAGTGGAAATCGCAAGAAAGCCAAACGCGACGCTCGTTGGCAGACGCAGCTTCTGTACAGTTCAGGGAAATTTCGGAGGTTTTCGTGCGTGCCTTGCCCAGCGCTCTGTCTTCTCGCTCCACTGCTTTCTTGAAATGCGACAGAGCGTGGCGACGAGACGAAGCAAGAACGAGGCAAAAAATGTTACTGGAAAAAGAAACAGTGCCTTTTTTAACGGACACAGTACAGCCCTTTTCTCTGAAAAGAAAACACACACCGCGCATGCAACAAAAACACTGCATGCACAGGAGACGTGGAATTGCAGGTGGTGTGTGCATGACCTGCCGCGTCTCTTTCTCACTGTGTCTCCTCGTTGTGTCTCCTCCCTTCTGTCTCCTCCCTTTGTCTCCCTTCCCCCTCTTTTTCCTCACTTTCTGTCTCTTTCTTTCGGGTTTTTCTGTCGCGGCTTCGATGCCGGCGGACCGTTTGATTTTCAGGGCGCTCTCTGTGCCGTCGGAAAGGAGGCGGAAGAAACCGCAATGCTCTTTTCTCTCGCCTTTCCCGTCCACTACACAAGGCATTAGTCAGGAGAAAAAATCGAGCAAAATAGAAAAGAGACGTTCACGTGCTTTCGGTCAGAGAGAGAGGTGTCTTTGGTTCTTTTTCCCTTGCATCTCCCGGCATTTCTCTGCCTCTCGCTTTCGCTCAGGTCGCATGCGCCGCTTCCCCTGCTTTTGTCTGAATTTGATCTTCTCTTTTCCCTCTCCTCGTGATGCAGAGATCTGGACTCCTGGGGGACTCTCCCCCTCTTTCCTCTCTGCGAAAAGGAAACACTCCCGCTGATTCGGCTCAGCGTCGCCGCTGCGGCCGCCGAGAGCCGTCCACGTTGTCGTTTCCTCGCGTGTGCGCCTCTTCGCCTTCTCCCTTCCACACGCGTCACTCTGCCAACGTCTCTCGCCTCGGGGCTGCTCTGTCTCCGTCCTGTGCAAAACCGGCCTCTTTTATTCGGTCTTTATCCTGCAAGTGGTTTCTCGTTCTGCTTTCTCTTCTCTCTCTCCTCGCCGACGCCTCCCGCCTCGTTCCCCACAGTCCCTCTTCTTCAGACTCCTCGGAACAGAAAACAAAACCCTCGTCTTCTTCGCCATCGTCTCCCTCTTCTTCCATTCCTTCACTGACTTCTTCCTCGTCTTCTGTGTCTCCCCCATCTTCATCTCCTTCTCCCTCATCTCCTTCTTCTCCTTCTCCTTCTTCTCATTCTCCTTCTTCTCCTTCTTCTCATTCTCCTTCTTCTCCTTCTTCTCATTCTCTTCCGTCATCTGCTTCTTCTCCTTCTTCTCCTTCTCGTTCATGTCCCTCATCTCCTTTATCTCCTACATCTCCTTCTTCTTCTCTTCTGTCCTCGTCCTCAACTTGCCTCGGAGATGGAGACGTTGCAAAGCCTCTGAGGAACGAGGAAAACGCGGAAGAGGCTCGCGCGCAGAAAGAACAACTCCGATTCTCTTCTGCTTCTTCGGACGGAACGTTCCACACGAAAGCTTTCACGGAGCGAGAGGAAGCGAGGGAAGACAAACGCGGAGAAGCAAGCGAAGAGGAGCGTCTCGTGCAGGAACGTGTCCTTCTGTGCAGCGATTTAGACGAGGCTCAGGATCTCTGCGATGCTCACCCGCGGTGTATGTATACCTTCGCGGGCGAGGGAGAAGAGGAAGACAGTCTTCTGCGTGGCATGCGAGAAGCCGAGGCAAATGGAGGAAGAGGGCGTTGCATCCTGGACGTCGAATTCATGAAACAACAAGTCAAAGAAGACTGCATGATGCTGCCGAGAGGGACCCTCCTCGGAATCGCCAGAGATCTTCAGAAGTAAGTCCTAAAGAGGCTTCGGTTCGTGTGCGCCTTTTTGCTGCTTTCCACCGCGGTCTCTTACCCAACTTTTCCTCTTCGGTTTGTCCTCTCGTCTTCCTCGTCGCCTCCGACCTCCCTTTTTCTCGACGCCTTGTCTTAGCTTGTTCGCTGCCTTCGTGTCTCTCTTGTCTTGTTTCTTTCTGGTTTTCGTCTCTAACTCGCGTTCTTTCTCTCTCGATTCCCTCTTTTCTGTCTGTCGCTTTCCCTTCTCTCTCGCCTCGCTTCACGGTGGTTTCACTGCTTTGAGGGTTTGCCTTCGTTTTTGCTCTTTTTCCGGCAGAGCCGACTTCCTCAGGATGGGTGCGTCGCTGATCAACCACTTGCGGTCTCGGAGCGACGCGTCGATGCTCTGCCGTGCAGTAACGCATGCGTATTTTTCGGTTCCAATCGTTCAACTGAATGCGCTGGAAACCGCAGAGAAGCGCGCGAGTCGCGAGCGCGCCGGCAAAGGGGCGGAAACGGTCGCCACAGACAGAGACAGGAGGGAAAGGCTCGAGACACTTCTGCGAAACCTTCGCGACAGACCGTGGAAATCGCTGGAGCCGTGGGAGAAGTGCATCCGCGTTCTCCACTGAGAGGGAAAAGCTCGTCTTGACTCCACGTAGTCATCCTCCTCTCAGTGAGTTCACATATATATAGATATACGTATATATATATATATATATATATATGGATGATAGTATGTGGAGAGATGGTGTCGGCGGATCTATATGTATGAATCTCTGTGAATGTTTTACCCATATCTCTCTGTGTAGATATATTTATGTATGTACATGCGCGGATACCACTGTTGAATGCTTTTTTCCTTTCGTTTGAAGGCGGCCTGTGGAGAGACGTTTGACCCGCTTGACGGCCGTGCCTGGACGTTTGTAATTGACGCCTCCGTCGTTTTCGGAACGCGGTGCTTAGAGAGAAGCGAGATACCGACAGAGAAGAAAAGACACCCGGTGGGAGAGACACCGACGAGAGGAAGAGAGCGCAGGAAAAGCGATGGAGAGAGAAAAATTGGGACCAAAGAGAGATAGAGACAGACAGATAGAGAGATAGACAGACAGATGGAGAGACGGAGAAAGACGAGAGACAACGCAGCCGTTTTTGACATCGTGTTCCGAGGCTGCGAGTTGGACCAAAAGGTGTCGGAAAGAACCTGCGCAGCTTCTCCCCCGCCTGGGAAGTCTTTTCGATGCAAAATGCGCTCTTCGCTTAACCCGGATCGCTCCTCAGAGGCCAACGCATGCAGCCTTGGGGGGGACACTGGACGGCCACGGAGAGGATGAAGAACGCGACCTAGGACGAGGGCCCAAAATCGCTCTCAAGTCGAAAACACATCATCCTGCAAATATGTATATATATATATATATATAAACATCTCATACTGCAAATATATATATATATATATATAAACATATAAAGCATACATGGATGTGATGCGTGTACCTGTCGCTCGACATGAATATTGGATTGCGTCCTTTTTTTGTTTCTGGAAGCCTATCGATCTGTCTAAAGTTCTGTCCCGTGCATCCCAGCCCTGTGCTTTTGGTTATTGTGTCGAAAAGCTGGTCTCTGGATGTGCCTCTGTGCATGCTACGACTGACTGCTACAGTAAAGTTCTGTGAAGAGTGGACTTCTCTCGGGATGCTTCGCGGTGACTCGACACCAGCAGACTGCCGCCTCGCGGAGGCATTGTTCGCGTCAAGGCACTCGACAGTGCATGCACTCATCGCCTCTCACTCAAGTCTCGCTTCTCCAAACGCACGCAGGCAGCTCGATCCGCCTGGACTCCGGCTGGCGCCGCCACTTCTAGTGCGACGAATCTCTTGTTTCGTGCTCGGAGAGACAGAGAGAGCGGGGTCGATGCACACCTGACAGAGGCGCCGTGTTGGGCTGGGGTGTATATACACCGGAGCTCGGCGGCGGGGCGTCGCGGCCACCCGAAGACCCGCGGGTTTTTCTACCGTCGACTAAAAAGTGACTTTCCTTCACGTGCACATTTGCGTCTTCTTCGGAGACGCCGCGCGCGTTTTGCATGCACACAAAAAGGGTCAAAGCGTAGCAAGCGATGGCGAGTCGAGGTCCCCTCTCAGCGTCGCGATTGCGCCACACGAAACTCGACAAAAATTGGGCGTCTCCACTCCCGAACACTCTCCGAGCTTCGGCATCGCTTCTTTCCTTTTCTGGGTTCTTCTTTGTCACTTAGTCTCATTTGCCGTTCCATCTTCTCGCTCCATGTTCCTCGACATCGCGTGACGACACAGACAAAATGAGATAGACTTTCCGTCTGAGCTGGTGTCTCCCTTCGGAGACACGGAAAGACAGGCAGAGACTGCTGTGGCCGTTCCCCTATGCGCGGCTTACGTTCTCTCTCGCTAGAAACTCTGTTTCTCCTCACTCTCTTTTTTCCCAGCCTCGCCAAGGGAAAAAGCCTCGGCAAGGCGCCTCGAGAGGCGCACACGGGAGAACCGCCGAAAAGGAGAAACCCGACGGGCAGCGAAACACGGAAAAGGGTGCGAGAGCCAGAGAGTGAAGACTGAAACATGAAGACAGAGAAGAAGCGAGAGAAAAGAGAGAATCAGGGAGAAACAAGGTGCTGTAGAAGAAAGAGACAAGCTGGCAAGCGAAGAAACAGAAGCAAGAGGGACAAAGGGACGACCGAGACGGAGGCAGACGATGGAGGAACAGAAAAGGGCTGCATGGAAAGGCGCCGAGGTGAAAACGCCGGACGCGGAAGCGTCTAGGAAAACATCTTCGCGTACATCTTCTTCGCCTTCTCCTTTTGCAACTTGACTTGCCTCTCCAACCGATCTTTCAGCTGCGAAACCATCAGAGAAACAGAGGGCGCAGTGTCTTCTGACTGAAAAAGACGCCTTTCTTCGACGCACTTTCCAGCAAAAACTCGGCAACGCGTCTTCGGTGCCCAAGCACCAAACCGGCCCTGTCTCAAGACACTCTCCGCCTCTCGCCAATGAAACGCTTCGGGAAAACACACTACGCGACACGCAGAAAAAACACTGTCCAGCAAAAAGGAGAAAAAGAAAGAGGGAGAAGAGAGGGAGAAGAGAGAAAAGAGAGAGAGGAGAGAAGAGAGAGAAGAGAGAGACACGAGAGGGAAAAGAGAGAAAGAGAGAACAGAGAGAAGAGAGGGAGAAGGGAGAAGAGAGAAAAGAGAGAGGAGAGAAAAGAGAGAGAAGAGAGAGACACGAGAGGGAGAAGAGAGGGAGAGAAGAGAGAGAGAAGAGAAAGAGAACGTTGGAGCATCCGGCGTCCCGCCCGAGGTACCTTGAGGAGATCTGTGTCTGTTGGGCTTATCGCAAGTCCCTTCTTCACGTCTTCCTGAACGCATGCAACAAGGAAGAAATCGAGCTCGGCAAGCATGTCGATTGTGTTTGCGGTAGCGAAACGGAAACGAGAAGCTATACGATGATCTAAAGAAAAGACGAACGAACACCCAAAAAATCCACACAGACACACGCACCACTCTCCGACATAAACACATCCTACACATGCCATAAGCATACATTCAAAAACCATATATTTTTATGTAATTGTGTTTCTAGGTAAAGAAGTGCATGCGCATTTACAGCAGCCCTCTCCGAAGAAGACGCGCATTGAAAGGCACAACGAAGAGAGCAGCTGCGAAGGGGAGACGCAATTGCCTCAAGCGGGGCAAGGGCGTTTTCATTGGCAGACTGGAAGACTCCCGAGTACATAGAATCACAGAATTCTGTGTGTACATGCAAAGCTAATAAAGCTATATAATCCACGGGTAAGAATGAATCAAGAATGGACAGGAGTGACTCGAGGAAAAAACGATTTTACGGTTCCGAAAACTCACAAGAGCCGCGTCGAAGTCGCGCAGTTTCTCGTTCGCCAGCGCTCGCCGGTAGGCTGCCTTCAGACTGCTGGGGCTGGATGGGGTGTACGTACGGCACAAGACACGGCGAACAGGAACGTGAGCGCAGCAAATTAAAACGGACGCACGGGCGCCCCCTGCACGTCGCTTCTGTCTCGCGCGTCGGTTAAAGGTTGTCTCTGCTTTTTCAAACCGAGTTGGTCCAAAGCATGGATAAAACGCTACCCTTCCTGCACTCTCGGCCTCACGCCTGCTCACGCCGCACCAACCACCTCCCCCTCTGTTCGCGTTCGTTCCCGCCCCAGACCTGTTACCATCTGAACACACCGCGCGAAGGTAAACTTTAAAATCTCATGTGGTGTGCGTTCGAGGTTTCGCGCGTGGGGTCACCTGTCAGATCGTTTGTCGCGTTCTTCGCTTCCCCCCAGAAGCTCTCGCGTGCCTCGCGTGCCGGTCAGACAGCTCCGCTGCTTTTGCGGGTTTGTCTCGTTCTCCAACCGACGCCACCCGAGTGCCTGTCTCCCCTTTTCGTCTCGCCTCTGATCGCGTTTCACCCTCTCTCTGCGCTCGAAAGTTTGCGCCTCTTTGCACCTGTTTCGCCTCTGGGCATTTCTGCGCCTCCCGCTCCCGACTCACTCTGTTTCGAGCGCTGCGTCGCAACAGCCGACGGCCTTCTTGAGAAAGGTCTCCTGCGCAGTCGAAAGCGGCGCCTTCAGGTCGCCAGAGGCGAGCTTGATGTACGCCTGCGCAAGGTTCAGATTGCATGCCAGCTTCAGAGCGTCGGCCTCAGCCGCGTCCTGGGGCGAAAGATCAAACAGCTTCGCAGTGTACTGCAACGCCTTGATGTACCTCTGAACGGCCATCTCCGTGTTCCCGTCTGAAAAGGAAAGACACCGAGGAAGATGTATGCAACGCGAGAGAGGGCAAAAGCGAGAGAAGGGAAGAAGGGAAAAGCGGAAGCGAAAGAGGTGAGAAAAAAGAAAGGAGACAGGAACCACCGTTTTGTCCCCCGGGCTGCTCCCTTGTTGCGTTGTCACAAAGGTTTGCCGTTCAGGAGAGATGAAGTCGCTCCCGGATCACCTGCAGCTGGCTTTCTCTTCTTTCCCTTTGCGCCTCGGATTGGCGACTCCAAGATTCTGCCCCACAGTTCCGGCCCCGTTTCGTCACTCTCAAAACAAGGGAATTTCCCCCGAACTGGTTTTTCCCAGCTGGGACACACCTTTTTCAATCTCCTCACCTGACAGCACATGCGCCGCTCCATCCCTATACATATATGTATTATATATGTACATATATGCATCCATGTATGCACGCAGAGGCTATAAAAACACGCAAACGTTCCGTTCTGCACACCTGCTAATGCATCGCGCTATCCATCTAGGCATGTATGCATCCATGCACACGCACCCCGCGAAGTAGGTAAGCATCTACATGTACCTGAAAACCCGTATATATCTGCACGCTTGACTTGTGTAGAAGTCTCTCTGCGATAGTGTGTTTTTGTGTACCTTTGAAGAGTTCGTTTCCTTCGTCTTTGTTTTTCTTGGCACGTTTGATGCACTGGCTGTTTGGCAACTTGACGTCGAGGTCTTCCTGCGCGTTGCTCGCGGCGAGTCGCGCGGCGTCCTCGAGTTCTCTTTCCTTCTGCTGTCTTTCCTTCTCGACAGCGTCAAAGTAGTTCGCGCATTTCTCCTGGAGCATCTGTTTGAGGCTCTCGAACTTCGCCTCAAACGCCTCCTGGTCTGCGTCGGGGTGGTCCAGCAGCCAGTCCTCGTTCGTTCTCAGGATGCCTGAAATCTCCTCTTTGTCGCGAAACAGATTTGCATGCGGCCCACTGAGGGCTCCCTGCATCTGGAAAAGGTACGCCTCCATGGCGTTGCGAACAGCGCACCGCGCAAGCTCCTTTGCCTCCGTCGCCGCCAGTCGTGTCGCGAGAGCCTCCAGGCCAGGCTGCGAAAGAGAGCGAAAAAAAGGGCGATTACACACGGTCGCAAAAGGTGTGTGAACGCGGACTGGAGCCTTTTCAGTCCTCTCTATCAAGGCACGCGTTTATTTGGGACTTTCAACTACATTGTACAGTGAGTACGTTCAGCAAAAGAACCACACGTTACCAAAAGAGTCCTTGAAAACGGCTTTCCGCGCTTTAGACAGCCCTGAGGTCCACGTTCTCAGAGACACAGAGATCAGACGCAGCTGCGGAACTTTTACAGCCCACCGGGGAGGAGCAAGGCGAGAAAAGAACAGAATTCGACGAGAGAGAAAAGGACAGAGGAGTCACGGAAATAGCCTTTTCACGTGGAAACGAAAACACCCAGGAAGAACAGACAACACTCAACCGGTCCCAACGCAGACACGCAAACAGCTGAAGACGGCGGACATACCCGCGTTCAGATATTCACAGAGGTCCACATCCGCTTGCAGACATGTACACAGACAGAAATGGATAGACAGATGCTATATAGAGAGATCTAGAGATATGTAAAGACAAACTGTGCCTGAGTGTAGCCTGACTTTCGGTAGGAGAGAATTTGCCGGCACTTTGTTGTTCTGGTTCCTCTTCATTTCAGTGCTATAAATCGCCCCCAACCGGCACTTGGCCTGTCTCTCGTGTCACTTTCGTGACTTTCTCTCTCGTGTGTTTCTCTGTGCCGTCACATTTTACACTTCTTCTCTTTCCTCCATCCTTTCCTGCTTTTTGTGCTTCCCGGGTCCCTTTTGTCCTCCGCTCTTCCTCTTTCTCCCTCCCTTGCTCTCTCCCGTCCGTTTCTTCCCTTTCTTCCATTTCATTCTCTCAGTCCTGCTTTCCAGTCCTCTCTCTCTTTCCTCTTTCGTCTTTTTTCCTTCTCTCTTTCTCGCCTCTTTCTCTCCTCGTTCTCGCCTCTTCCTGGCTCTCTTTTTCCTCTTCGTGTCCTGTTTTTACCTCCGCAAGGCGGTCGTCTGTTAGGGCGAACGGCTGCACGTAGCGATGCCCGCTGGCTGCAAAGCATGCGCCGACAGCGACTGAGCTGCTTCCGTCGAGAGTTCTTCGCAGGCGCGACGGCGCGTCTTGGCCCTGCGCGAGGGCGGCGCTGAGCGTCTCCGCGACCCAAGGAATCCGCGATCCGCCGCCGACAACGTCCGCCCCGGAGATACTCAAAGGAGCCACCCCTGCGGACACGAACGCGCTCGCCACGAGGCTCTCGAGACGCGCCTAAGTGAGGAACACCGCAGAGAAGAGACAGCGAGAAACGACAGTCGGAGGAATGAACGAGAGAAGGGAGAAGAAGAGAAGGGAGAGGAAGAGAAGGAACCGGAGGAGACGCATCCAAGGGAGAGATAAAGATAGACGGCGGTACAGAGAGGAAAGGAGCGACACAAAGACGTAGAGAAAGACAACGAGAGATTTAGAGACAGAGACGGAAATAGAGAGAGGTGGAGCTAAAGAGAGATAGAGAGATAAAGAGAGACAATGAGAGAAAGGACGAACCTTGAGCGGGGCGCAGAGCCGTTCGAAGAGGTCGCGAGAGACAGGGAGGACGAGGTCGCCTTCATCTTGAAGAAAGCCTTCCAAGGCGAGAGTCGTGTCGGGTAAGCCACTGAGATCTTTCACCGCCCGTTGACACTAAAAGAAAAGAAGCACACACCTCTCACATGTGCATGCATACACGTTATCCTCATGAATATCCATATTCATATATATATATATATATGTATATATATAAATATATATATCCATATGTATATGCATATATGTATATGCATATATATATATATATATATGAATATGTATATGAATATGTATATGCAGACGTGCACAGAAACATTCCCTGGAAGAGTGCCCTTTTTTGTGCAAAAGGAGAGTGTTTTAGATGTTTTTACGTAAAGAGACCTTGGCAGCAGGGGAGAGGCGAAGACGAGACGGACTGTCTCTGTGTTGGAGAAACGAAAGTGTGCTTCTGACTTACGCTCGCGAACAGGCGAAGAGCCCGCTTGCTGTGGGGCACAACGTCCTCGCCGTGTTTCGTTTTCACGACCTCCACCACGTGCTTCGCCAAGGCATTAATCGCCTGGAAAAAGAAGTACACAAGTCGCCTCACCTCTCCAGAATGTGTCGCCCGTTCATGTATATGAACGTCCACAAAGCTACATCTATTTATCTGGATAGTGCGCTATGTGGGTACATATATATATATATATATATATGCATGTCTCTCGTACATGAACAGTAGGTATATGCATGTATCTACGCTAGAACACTGTACATTTGTATAAATATATATGGATATATATTTATATATATATATACATATATACATGACTGTCTGGCACTGGTGTTTTGGATTCTGCGTCCCTCTCGATTCACACTGATATATGCAGAAAAAAGTTCCACGACGCCGATGTCCACACGAGAGTTCCCGGATGGAGTTGGTGTCTCCTGTTCATTTCCTGGCTCACATCGACGGTTCCGAGGGCGTTATCGACAACGACGGCGAGTCGTTTCATGGCGATTTTGTTTTGGACTTTCCCCTTTTCTTGCTCAGCTTCCTTCTCGTCTCGAGGGCGGAGCTCCGCGATCTGGACAGACGTTTCCGCGAAACCGACGTCGACGAGCGCAATGTACTTGGCCTCTGTCTCGGACCCGTCCGGGCCGTTCTCGGGTGTACATACACCCGCGGGGAGCTCCGCGTACACCTGTGGCAGGTGTTTGCATCCCCAGCAGTTGAGGAGGGCGTCTGTGCGCGTGAGGAGGAGCGGTCCAGACGCGTCGGACTTCTCGTCGACGACGACACGGGAAAGACCCGCCAAGTCGCACGCATCGCGGACGAGGCGAACGTCCGCAGTCTCGAACGCGGAGGGAAGCGCCACAGCGAGGGCGCGGCTCTCCACGGCTCGGCCTCTCGACGTTCCCGCAAAGCTCACGACAGTCTTCAAGTAGTGCGCGACGACGACGGTCAGAGGAATCTGAGAAGCCAAGAGGTGGAACACTAGGAATGTGCCGTGGAAAGGTGGCGACGCGCGGCGCGAGAGCGGCAGAGGAGAGGCAAACCGACCCGAAAGTGATGCATTTTGTTCATGCAGACAGCCGCACACCGGCGGACGTCCACAGTGTGGCCCAGACGCCCCCACGAAGGCGCGAAGAGGCGAAGGATGCGTCGCAGAGTGCAAACGGCGGGAACACCCCGCACATAGACACGTCGATTACGTCGACGCGATTTCTTTCCGCGTCGGCATGCGCGTTTTCGCGCAGATGGGGTGGTTCACTGGATGCGCTGGATTCCAAAAAAAGGACGGAGATTTAACGTTTTTGTGCCGTGGTCGGTGTGGCTCTTCACTTGACAGACGTGCGGCAAGCGAGGCCGCGGCGTCGTTTTTGTGCAGCACTTTGAGAGGAAAAGAAAAAGTGGGGGAGATGGGCCGAGGCACGCGTGCATGCATTTGGAGAAAAAAAGCAGACTGGACTGAGGCGGCTCGTCCGGACTTACTTGCGTTGCTTCGCCGTCGAAAGTGACTTCAAACGTAGGCTCGCCCCGCGGCGCGTCGAAGGAGACCTCGGGAAAGGACGCGAACTGCAACCGGTTTTTCAACTTCTCCAGCGAAGCCTCGTCTCTGACTGCTACCCACAGCGGGAGGTGCTGTGCGTACAGACAAGACACGGAGAAAAACCGCGAAGCGACAAACTGAGAGACGTGCAAGGACACGGCACGGACAGAGCACGGATCTCCACTCGGAGGCGAAGCGACTCGCAGACAACGTGCGCAGCCCCCCAGAGGTGTACATACACCTCACGCGCGCATCACGAGAGGGCGGTCGAGTCTGCGGTCCTTGCGTGCGCTCCCGGTCAGCGGTCTCTTGACGCGAATCCTTCCAGCGTTCTCGAGTCGACACGCTGCCGAGCACACATCCAGCATCACCTTGTGCATGCATGCAGATACAGTCCCGCCGGTGCATCTTTGCGGGCGCCTCGCCACTTTGCGACATCTCGCCACGTTCATATCTCCACCCGGAGGCGTCGACTCCGAGTCCAATGCACGAATATTGGTAGCATTCAGTTCACCGGCGTCTAGACACGGCGTCGCATGCAGGAGCAGCGCGAATGGCGACGCATGCACGCTTCTGCCAGCAATTTGAGACGAAAGAGAGAATCAGAGGCTGCAGGATCAGAAGAGGAGACTGGGACCTACGCAGATGGTGTTTTTTAGATTCGACGTCGCGCGGGCCTCAGCTTCTTCGCCGACAAGCCTGAAGAGGAGACACGGGGCAGTCCAGGAAGAGAGGCGAATGCCGAACAAGGAACTTCCGCAAGGCCGAGGAATAGACACTCATGGAGAGAAACTCTGATGCTCACTCTTCCACATCCTTCGACGCATTTGCTCTCGCGTTCACACCTTGGACCCTTCAATCCATGTGTTGCCATGCCACCGTTCTTGAGCCGCCCAGGCGAGACACACATCTCCAAACATGCACGTCTACACACATATACATACACATATATATATATATATGATATATATGATATATAAATACAACTGTACGTGGTGCATATATATATATGATATATCTACGTATCAATACGCATACACAATATATATATATATATATATATATATATATATATGATGTATATGGATGGACGTGGACTTTCTCTGCATGCATTTGTCTAGGTACCGATTTCTCTCCAAGCTCGTTGTGACTCCCAGAAAGGTTAGTTTTTGCGCATTTACCGGAGTTTCCCGTCGAACGCCTCGGTGCTCGGCGTGCTGCGGTTCGACAACGCGTTTCCTTCCACGTCGATCGCGAGAGGCGCGGACAAGTCGGCGCTGGCGAGGACGCAGTTTTGCGTGCCGAAGTCGAGACCGGAGCAGCAGAAGGCCTGGGCGGCGAGTGGCGTTTTGCCAGCGTTGTTTTCTGCCTCGAGGGCTGGGGCGACGGCGGCGTCCGTCATGACGGCGTCGAGGGAGGCTGCGGGTTTCTCCCCGGTCTCGACTGAGGCAGGTGAAGCCACGGGGTGTTGCGGCGCCATGGGGCGAAGGGAGAGAGAGGAAGAGAGAGACACGCGAGAGGAGACACGCGAGACAGACGCGAGAGAGACGCGCGAGAGAGTCAAAGAGAAAAGATCACGAGAGGACAAGACGGGAGGTGGACGGGGAGAGAGGCGCACGGGGGAAAAGACTCAAAAGAGGGAGACACACGCGCGGACGGAGAAAGTGCAGGGAAACGCGGGAGAAAGAGAAGAAAGAGAGATACGCGCGAGACGAAGACGCGACGAAGGGAAAAGGTGCGGGCTGAGAGCGCGCACAGAGAGAAGGTGAAAGAGTCTCCGGGGACGACGCAAGCGTTCAATCGAGTCCCTCTGTGCATGCGCGAAAGTTCTTTGGACGCGCTTTCGCGGGCTTTCAGTCGCGAACGGCGCGCTGAGAGGTCTTTGGCTCTGGCGTCCAGAGTTTTTTGAAAAAAAGGCGAGAAACGAAGCGGTCGAGGCACTTGCGAGGTACAAAGAAACGGAGAGAGAGACAGGCGAGTGTGGCCTGGCCGAATCCCCGGAAAAACGCAGAGGCTGTGTCTCCCTGAAACTTCCGCGCACACCGGGGGAGACACTTCTCGCCGAGGGCCCGCGCGCGCCGCAGGGGACGGGAGCGACACACAGCCAGGCTCTGGTCGGTTGCCGAAAAGGCGGAGTTTGCGGTTCCGCGCTGCGAACGCGAAACCCATGGAAAGGCGCTAAAAAGGCAGACACAAACAAAGGGACAAAAACGAGGAACGAACGGGCGAAGCGCCGAAGCGTGGGAACTTCTTGGCGAAAAAGTTGGTGGGTGTTCGCGTTCACCTCGCCGGGCGTCGTTTTTCAGAGAACCCAGCGACGAGAACCCCCCGTGGACGGAAGTCTGCAGGCAATTGCAGAAGGACACGACTCTCTCGCTTCGTCAGAGACACGCGGGCCGTCGAAGACAGGCCCGGGAAGACGGAGGGACGCGGAGCCGCGCCCCGAGTCGCGGAATCTGGACGCCGCAAGTCTCGCCGCGCGGCATTCCACCCAACTCCCATTCATATGGCGAGAAGCGGCCTTTTCGCTCTCCAAGAGAAAGCGCACAGCAAGAACTGCGGAGGCGCGTTTGCCAACCCCCCCTTCGTGCTGAGAGGAACGCCAAGAACCCTACCGCACGTGTTCCAGTCTTGCGCGGCACTCCTCAGTCGGACTCTGCCGGGGTCTCACAGAGCGCCAGGCCCCGTTCCGTTTTTCCGAGTTCTCTTTGGGATTTTTCTCCTTCGTGAGTGATCCACTGGAGCCTGACAGATGGAGGCCTCTCCAGGCCAGCAGCGCAGCGTACTGTCCTTCGCGGGGCGCCTCCGGTTGTCTCCGGCTATTTTCGGAGAGTGTCTCTCCGGAAGTTTCTGCGCTCCCAGGCGCGGTCCCCACACACCATCCTTTGCACGGACACACTGTCTCTCCGCCCCTCTCCCGCGTCCAACCTGGCACGCATCCCCGAGGGCGAAACGCTGGTGAGGCCCCGTAGAGAAACGGGCGAGGAGAGAAGGCGACACGAGTGCTGCGGCTCTCTGTCCAGGCGGTTTAGGTTCCAGACAGAGAGGATCGAAGAAAGCGTTCGTAGCCGCACACAACGCACAGCACCTCGGCGGTCTCGCATCGAAAGCGGAGACACCCCACGCCGCTCGCAGTCGAAAACTCTTCAGCAAGACCACTCTGGAGGGGTTCACAAGTACTCGCCGTGAACCACGAACGTCGAAACGCGGCGAGTATTTCGAGCCAGAACCCTTCGATCGGGTGACACACGTGCCTGAGCGACTCGGGAGTCCAACAAAACACGCGCTTGACTTCCGGTTTCAAACACTTCGCCGTCCTCGTCTGAACAGGCGGGTGTCGTTTCCGGTGGGATTTGCTGCTCGCTTGTTGCGTCAGGCGTTTCGCAAAAAAAACGCGACGCGATCTCGACTTTTCGCCTGACAGGTGAACAAAAAGGCAAGTGTACGTACACACCCTGGCGCCGGAGAGTGAGTTTTCTCTCTGTGTTTCTGGAGAAGGAAAACATCGCGCGCGGCTTCGGTGCCTGTGAGCCGCCAGCCGCCTCCGTTCTCAAGCGGCGGGGGTCTGTGCCTCATAAACCTGGAGTCATGCATTCAGTATCCTAGGTGCGATAATGCCTCTATTTATGCGATTTGAGTTATACAGTTCAGGATCGCGGATGTACAGCAATCATAAAGAACTTGGTTGTGTGTACCTCATAGACCTGGAGTCATGCATTCAGTATCCTGGGCACGATAATGCCTCTGTTTATTCGATTTGCGGCACGGAGTTCCTTGCGGAAACTGGTACGTGAAGGCGTGGGCGAAACGAAGCCTCTTGAATGACGCGGCACTCGATGGCCCAAGAGGCGACAGTCACTCGCTTGTCTCGCACACACACACCACGAAACACACGTCTGACTCCCCAAGTATCAAAATAACAAAGAGATCCGAGTTAGAAACGCGCGCCAAAGACAGAAGCTGCGAAACGCCCTGCTGCGCTTAGTCCACAGACTTGGGCACTTTCCCCAGAGGGGTGTTTTTTGGGGACCAGGTGGAAAACACCCGCGCGTTGAGCCTGCATATTCCTGGCCTCCAGGCGCGCACCGCCGAACATACACGCACCCCTGCTGAAACACAAGGGAGATATCTCGTGCTGGTGCTTTTCCCGGTGTTTATTCGGACACACGCACGATCCCGTTCACCTCCAGGAGGCATCGGTAAGCCTCGTCGTCGAGGAGGCTGCCGCTGGAGTCCATGAAATGCGTAGATCGGTACGTTTTCAGATTCCCACGCACAAGCGCGTCGACCGCTTCTCGAGCTATGGAGGCTCGCAAGTGATACAACGCTCGAAGCGTTGGGGAAACGCCGCTTTTGAACGCGGCCTTGGTTTCGTCTCGCTCACCGATTTTGTCCGTTTCATGCTCAGCCCCCCGGTTCGGCTGTCCATACACCCGACGCCACCGCTGAACGAAATCAACAGGCAGCGTGTCATCCGGAGTTAACACGCAGTGAACACACCTCCACACACGTCCCTCTGCCTCCTCGCGATCTTCGCGGTCTTCTTTGTTGTCTTTCTTTCTATCTTCTCTATGCTCTGACTTCTGGTTTGCGGCTCCGCTGTGGCCACGCACTCGCAAGGTGTCGAGACACTCGCTGTTTCTGTCGGCAGCGAACTCCTCGGCGAGAACGCTGAGACTCAACAGGAAGTCTGTTTGGTTCTTCAGTTCAAACCGCTCCGGGGGTTCCCCTCTCTGCCCGTCCGCCGCAAAAGCGGTCGCTTTCGCTCGCTCCTCCCCTTCGTCCTTTCCGGGCTGCCTCCCGGTCGCCGCCGTTCCAAGCCACCGAGGCAGCGCCTGCCGCGCCTTCAGCACTTGCTGCACGTCCGTTAGAAACATTGCATGCGTGCGCTGTTTTCGGTACTCTGGTTGTTTCTTCGGCACGCGAAGGAGGCTGGTCATCGCGGGAAGAAGCGACTCGAGGCTCCACAGAAACGACGTGTGCTGGAGCCCATACAGCCGAGACAGCGCCTGCGCGTTCCCGGCAACCTTGCGCCAGTGAGTAGACGACGAAGATGAAGAAGTCTCGTTGAAGACGAAATCGTTTTCTCTGAGGGCGAAATGGGTGGAGAAGGGGGAGGCGAGGTGACTGTCTTCTCTCTCACCTGCCTCCACTTTCGCGTTGCTCTGAGCAGGTGGAGGATCTCCCCCCGAAAGAGCACAGCGAGAGAGCGAAGAACAAAACGGTGGACCAGAAGAAGGAAAAGACGGGTCAGGTGCGCGCGCTGCAGGGGCTGCAGAAGACCGAAGAGAAGGAGCGACGAAGAACATGAAATCGTCCTTCATACCGTGCTCCGTTAGTGACTGCCTCTTCATGTGTCCTCTCTCCTCTCGTTGCCCTTTCTTTTCTCTCTTTTCTCCCTGGTTTGTTTCCCTTCCGACCCACAATTCTGTCTCCAGTTCCGCGTCTTCCCAGTCCATCAGGACGGCGTACTGCGCCCTTGCCCCTGTTTCTTTTTCGCTCTCTTCTTCTCGCCTGGATCTCCGGCGCATGCGTCCACGGTAAAAATCGAAGGCGAACTGCATCAAGTCGCCAGGGTACGGCCGCGTGCGAGACAACGCGTGGGGCACCAGCAACGAGGTGCAGAGACAGGAGGCGGCGTCCATGACGACCGTTCCGCCCCCAGAGAATCTCCGAATATACGCCGAGCGCTGCGAAGAAAGAAACTCCTCCGGAGCCTCCACGAAGGCAGGCGGAGTGCCGCTGCGCCCAAAGATCACATTCAACGGAGGAGCAGAAGAGAGAGAAGGAGAGGGAGGAGGAGAGGGAGGAGAAGAGGGAGGAGAAGAGGGAAGAGAAGAGGGAAGAGAAGAGGGAAGAGAAGAGGGAGAAGAGAGAGAAGAGGGAGAGGAGGGAGAGGAGGGAGGAGAAAAACAAGAGGAGGCAGCGGAAGGAGAGGATGAGGGATGATGCGAGTACGGGGGGTGATGAAGGAAGAGACAGGCAACGGAGGCATCGTCCGGGGACTTGACTCGGGTGGCGTTGTTGAGCAGGCGAAACATCGCCTCTTCGAGCAAGAGAAACTCATATGGGTGAAGGCGAAAAGTGTGAATCACATACAACGTGCCCGCGCGCAGAGAAGAAGACGGGGAGGCGAGAGAGGAAGGCCCTGGAGACGCGTGAGGAGAGGAGGAGAGGAAGATGAGGGACGCATGCCTCGACACAGTTTCCGGAGGATTCAGGAACGCATGCAGAGAAGAAATTTCCGGAAGAGTGAACGTCCGGTCCCCACTCTGCATCCCTCCTGGCTCTTCGTCCCTCCTGTCGCGGCCTCCTGGAGCTTCTTCTCTACGTTGTTCTCGAGCATCTTCATCTTCGCTTCGGCTCGGTCGCTCTTCCTTCCCCCTCCCAGGCTTCTCTGCCGCGCCACGCTCTGCCTGTCTCCTTTCTCCGTTCACTGCGCTGGGGCTGCCTCCGCCTTCGCCTCCCCTCTCGCGCCGCCTGGCTGCATGCGCCTCCGCCAGCGGCCTGTCTCCGCCTGCAAGAGAAGCGCAGAAGCGCGCCCCGTTCAGTGGGGTGCGCGCCGCTGCAAAGTGTCTGGGAGGGACGGCAGCAGCTGCGGGAGACAAAGGGCGAGAGGAAGAAGGACGAGGACGAGAATGAGAAAAAGAGGGGAGCGGGGACCAAGTGAGAGGAGAGAAAAGACGTACCGGAGCTAGCATGGAAGAGAGAGTTTGCGGAAGAGAGAGAGGCGAGGCAGAGGAGAAAGAAGAGCCAGTCGACGAAGACGTCTTGGTCCTCGCGTCTCGGTGGTGCAGAGAGTCGACCGGAGAGAAAGCGACGAGGCCTTCACCTTTCTTCCCGTCTCTTTCTTCTCGTTCTTCTTCCCTCAGGTGGGCAGAAGTGCGTCTTTGCCGCGGTCTGAAAGGGATCCTCGACTCGCCGTCGCAGTTAGGGTGGAGAGGCGTCTCTGCGCCGCCGGAGTGTCGAGACACCCGAAGAACGTGCCTCTCGTCGTTCGTGGTTTTCTCTCTCGCCCGCTCAGGTCTCCCTCCGTCGAGCTGGCCAGCCGAGCCGTTGGCGGGACAAACTGGGAATCTCAAAAAGGAATGGCGTGGAACCCGCCGAGAAAGAGAAAGAAGCAGGCAGGCTTCCATCTCGACTCTGCTGGAGTTCTTGCATGCATCCCCTTCCAGTCGATCGCATTCTTTCTCTTCTTCTCTCGCTCTCTCGCTCCCTAATTAGTTTCCCTTTGTCTCTCTCTTCTCTCCTTCTCTCTCTGTCTCTCTCTTCTCGTTGTTGGCCTCTGTCACTCTTCCTCTTTTCGTTGCTTTTCGCTGTTTCTTGCCCGGGCGTTTCCCCCGGCGTTTCGGGCTTCCGGCGCTTCGCTGGGCATGTCGGGCAAAGTGGAAGACGGAGGCGATACCGGCTCGTGGAATTTCGCGCCTTCTCGCCTCTCTCTCCCCGCAAACGAAAAAAGGAGGAGAGAAGAAGGAAAGAGTCGACCTTTTCTGGAGTGAGCGCACGAAATCTTCCTCACGCGAACTGCATGCACACGAGCGCTTTTTCTCGCTGCATGCGCATCTGGAGACGCATAGAGCCGCGTCGGTCTCTCGATGTTTTTCTCCTCGTGTTTTTTCTTTTCATATTTAATACTTCTGAAAAAAAAGCCATGTTTTCGCGCCTTTTTCGGCATAAACTTTTCTTCTCTCCGAGACGGAGGCTTCGGGGACTGTCCCTCTCTTTCCTGTCATCTCCGGCTCGGTGACCTCGCATTGCTTTTCGCGTCGCGGCGTCCCATTGAAGATTTCCTTTCTTCTTTTTTCCTGCTTCTCTTTTCCTCCCGCTGTTTTCTCTTTCTTTTTCACTTCTCCGTTTCCTTTGTTCGTTCTTCCTTCCTTATGCCCGTCTTCATCGCTTCCTTGAGGGGTTCCTTCTTTCCTCTCCTCCGTTCATCTCTCTTCTTTCCGCCTTCTCTCCGTTTTTCTCTTCTGCTCCCTTCTTTGTGCAGTTCCTTCGCTGCGTCCGCCCTCTCCTGGCCTCTGCCTTGCGTCTTCTCTCGTGCTCTTTCTGCTGCCTTATCTCTTCTGAAGAGCGGCGGGAGAGAAGAAAACGCACAAACGAGAGAAAAAGAGACAAGCAAAGAGGAGCAAAACAAAGAGACCCTCAGGCGAGCAGCGCTTGAGGCAGGAGAGCGTCGACACGGGGCGGAAGAGGTGGAGGAGAAAGGCGAAAGATTCTTCGAGAAGAGAGAGAAACTCAGAAAAGACAACAGAGAGAGACGGGGGGCAAAGCGCGGAAGAAAACCCAGTGCCTCTTCTCGCGCTGCCCGAGGCTTCCGGCAACGGATGCTCCAGAGTTGGGACATGCACATCTCCCAGGGCCGAGAAGGGAACTGGAAACGAGAGGCAATCACTCGAGTGCGCTTTCGTTTCTTTCCTCCACTCCGCCTCCGGCTTTTCTCGCCTCTCTTTTCGCATTCCCCGGTCCTTCGCCCTCGCTGCTGAACGGATGGCCCATCGACCTGCGGGGGCTGGGGGACGCGATGCGGTGAGCCTCTTTCTTCTTCTCTTTTCTCTTTTTTCTCCATCTTCTCCTTCTCTTTCTCTCTTTTACTTCTTCTCTTTTCTCATTCTCTTTCGCTCTTTTTCTTCTCCTCTTTCTTTTTCTCTCTTTTTATTCCCCTTCTCTTTTCCCTATTTTCTTTTCTTTCCCCTTCTCTTTTTCTTTCGTCTCCATCTCTTTTCTCCGTTTCTTTCTTCTCCATCTTGTCCTTTTCTTTCTTTCTCTCTTTTCTCTTTCTCTCTTTTCCCTCTCTTTGCAGTCTGTTTTGTGTCTCGGTTGTTTCTTTCAGACGGCGTATCCTTCGGTAGAGGAAGTTCTTCAGGAGCTCGAGGGAAACGGCGATGCGGCTGCGGAGGAAGACCTCTACGGGCAGTACGCCTGGGAGTGCGAAGCAGAGAGGTGAGGACGCTTGAAAGAAATTCCAAAACGCGAAAATGAAACACAGAACGACCCGATTCGCCGCTCCCGCCTCTGGCCTCTCCTTCGCCCCTCTTCACAGCTGCAGGCCTTCCCGGGGTTCTTCTCCCTCAAAGACTTCCACGCTCGCTCGCAGTGTGTCGCTCGCTCTCTGTGTCGCTCGCCTCTCTTTCCCTCCCGTCTTTTTTCTGCGCTTCTCTGTACCTCGTCTCGTCGTTCAGGAGAGAGGCATAGGCGCTTGAGACTCCGCGTTTCCGCGTTTTCGTCGTGCAGGTCATGGGACCAACTCGTGGAGAGCTCAGAGGGGTTCGTCCTCCTGCACGGGGCAAGCGGAGGCGCCGACGAGGGCGTCAAAACGCGGCGAGCGGACCGTCGCCAGCAACTCGAGCCTCAAATCAAAAAGGGAGTCATTCGGTGGGAACAGAGACACTGGCGGGCTCCAAACGCGAAACACACTTTTACAGCTCAGCTCCACCCCCCCCTCACACGTCCACATACACCCTCTCTCTATATCGCCACATGGACATACAAACGTATGCACATCTGGATCCCTCTCTCTCTCTATACATATATAGATATATATATTGATATATATATTGATATATATATTGATATATATATATATATATATTGATATATATATATATATTGATATATATATATATATTGATATATATATATATATATTGATATATATATATATATTGGTATATATTACGGGCTTTTGGGAGAATCTGGAGCATTTGCAGATGCATAGTTGCTGTTTTGTGCACGTGCAGCTTCCCGTGGGGGAGTGATTTCTCCCGCAATACTCCTACACACAGATGCTCATGTACGCGTTGATAAACAGATACACAGACAGAGAGATACAGGCCTACATGCAAATGACGAAATGCTCTGCAACTTATACATATACATACATGTATATACATGTATGCAGGTGAATATATGCATACACATATATATAGGTACATTCATGTATGTATATATATATATATATATATATCCGTATATGTAGAGATCTGTTGAGTCTCCTTCAAGAGGATTCGCGTAGGGTTGTCCTGCTTTAAGGCAAACGGCTTCTCTGTTTTCCGCGGTATCTCCTCAGGAGTCTCGTTTTGCTCATCGACATGTCGGAAGCGATGCGCGAAAAAGATTTTCGCCCCGATCGCCTCAGCTGCGTCTGCCAACTCGCCGAGGTGAATCTGACTGAGATTTTTTCTTCCTCTTTTTCTTGATTCTTCCTTCTTTTCTCCGAGCGTTTTGTTCCGAAACGCCTCCTTTCCCCGCTGTCCTTCGCCACGAAGCACGCAGCTCCGCGGCCTCTCTCTCTCTCAAGAAACCCCTGGTTCTGCGCCGTGCCTACCGACAAACCTACATGCGGCTATTTACTTAGATATAGCGTCTGGGATTTTTACTCAGATATTTGCTTAGATCCATATTTCGATATATACATAGATGCATATGTATTCTGTAACACCCCGTGTGAAATATATTTCTACACTCACATATATGTTGGTAATGCACATGCATGCCTGTAAGTCTCCACGTGTATACATCTACTCATATTCGTAATGCAAATATATATACATGTATAGGTATATGTTTACTCATTCTTTGTATTGAGCCGGGACGTACACAAGTTTCGTGTTTCTTTTATTTTTCAGGAGTTCATTGGAACTTTCCTGCTTCAGAATCCCCTGGCACAGCTCGCACAGGTGGCCTTGATCGGGCCTTCCGCAGACCCGATCGTTACGTCGCGCTGTGGGGCGACTCGCGGAGACAGTCCCTCCGTCCCTGCGGCGCGGTCTCCGGGAAGTGTCGGCACGCACCTCTTCAGCAGCAACGCCGAGGAGTGCATCGCGTCTCTCCGCGAAAAACGAAAAACAACTCCGGGAGTCGGCACAGGAGTCCCGTCCCTCAAGAATGGCCTTCGTGTTAGTCTTTTCTCTTTTACTCATTGCGAAGCTACACCATACCTGCACGTATATATATATATATATATATAGGTGGGGGAAAACCTGGATGCTTGTGTAGGTCCAGAGAGATATGCATGTATCAATGTGCCAGTATAGATGCGTATCTCGAGCTGTGTATATAAATGTGGAAGTGGGGTATATATAAGGCTATTCATGTACACATATACGTGTGCACCATGCATGTCGCGACGAGGGGAAATTGACATACACGCATCTACGCATATATATTTGCGTTTCGTATTGACGGGACTTCTACCTTACACACACGCATATATATATATATATATATATGCTTTGAAAGACTGAGTTCAGGAATCCATGTATGTGTATGCATATATTGGAGTGTTTGAGTGGGTGTGTGCTTCGATCCCTTTTCACTTGTGGCGGACTAGACGCTGCTGTCCTTTTGTCTCTCGGTTACCGGCCGAGGCACGGGAGCGTTGCTTCTCTCGGAACTCTCCTTCGTTGACGCCTTTCTTGTTTCCCGTGTTTAGCTTGCAAAGGATCTCCTCGCTTGCGTCCCTCCCTACTGCACTCGCGAAGTGCTCATCCTCTACGGCTCGCTTCGGACGTGCGATGTCGGGTAAGGAGACAGAAGAACGGGAAAGAAAGCGAAGCACAACAGAGGCGGGAAATGCAGAGACAGCAAAGACAGCAGAGAAAGGAGAAAGTCAACGCGATCGGGGTGTGCATGCGTTTGGCTGTTTCGAATGCCCTCGACTGTTTTATGTTCCTTTTCCGGCTCTCTTCTCTGGACCGCGGGCCAGGCGAGTCCCACGAGGCTTTCAACTTCTCTTGGTTTTCTCTGGACGCTCGTCGATCCTGAAAAAGAGAGACGGGAGTCCGAATCGGGAAACCGACTTTCAAACGCTCTGGCATGCGGCGTCAAAGCGTGGCGCCAGAGCGCAGTTTTCGTCGCGCTCTGTGTCGGTGCCTTTCTGTCGTGCGTTCTCTGGAGTTTTTTCTTTTCTCTGCATTTGGCATTTTCTTTCCTTTCGCTCCCCGTCCTCCCCGCTCCCCGTCCTCCCCGCTCCCGCCCGTCTGCCTCTCGATTCGAGTAAAATTCTTCTCGTGGGCCTCGAGCTCGGCTCTCCGTCCTTTCTCTACAGGTGCATTGAGGAGACAATCGCCGACGTGAAAGAAGGCAACATTTGCTGCAATGTCATCTGCCTCGCTGCGGAGATGCACGTCCTCAAGGTCACCCAAACCTTCTCCATTTACACTCACAACCCTCTCCTGAGAGAGAATGCATGCGTACCTACATATTTTACTGCTGAACTCTCAAGTGCATATATATATATATATATATGTTTATATATACTTGCGGCACATATTCATACATTCCTATATGTTTATCTATTTATATATGTAGTATATCTACGTATATATATATATATATATATACATCCGCACATATCTTTAGTTAATTGTGCATTTCGTGGTCATCTGCGCGTGTGTGCGTGGCTAGAAGAGTCGCTGCATGCGGAGGCGGGGATACGAGTCCCACGAAGTCGAGAATAACGGAAGGGTGGAGCGACGGCGAGCTTTCGCCGATTGGGTGATCCGGCAAGCGACTTCCTTTCTTCGTTTTTTTCTCCAGAAGCTCTGCCAAGAAACTGGAGGCCGACACGCAGTCCCTCTGCACCGAGAACATCTGCGCTCGCTTCTCGTTCAGCACACTCTCCCTCCGGCGTGGTGAGCCAGGCGAGAGACGAAAGAGAGGCACAAGAGACACATGGGAGAGAAGAGAGACCGAAGAAACACATGGGAGAGAAGAGAGACCAAAGAAACACATGGGAGAGAAGAGAGACCAAAGAAACACATGGGAGAGAAGAGAGACCGAAGAAACACATGGGAAAGAAGAGAGACCGAAGAAAGAAGGGAGCAGGCGCTGTGAAGGAACGGCGACACCAAAGAGCCGAAAAGATTGAAGAGGACGAAGCGAAGCCCAAGCGGTTGCAGGAAGAGAAGGTCTGAAAGTCGCGAGAGAGAAGACGAGCGAGAGGCAGAGGCCGGAGAGGGAGGCGGTGAGATTCCCGTTTCGCCGCGTTTTCCGCTTGTTTTCAGGTCTTCGAGCATGCAACCGAGTCTGGTGCGCATGGGGTTCCCCTCCCTCAAGTCGACGAGCACTGCCGCGCTGTGCAGCTGTCACCAGCAACTCACCTTCTCCGCCTACGTGTGTCCCCAGTGCGGCGCGAAGCTTTGCGATATTCCCAATCGCTGTCGAGTGAGCGGAGGGAAACACGAAGGAAGGAAACTGACACTCGGCTGAGGCAATTGTCACGAAGGAGGGAAAGCCGGAAGTCAACGAACAGACTCCGGGAAAGCGCGGCGAGAGGAAAGGATGGTAAACCCGCGCCTGGCCAAAGATGAGAAACAGGCACAAGACACACCGTCTCGGCATTCCAGGCGCGTGCGTCTCCACAGGTTTCCTCGCTGGTTCTGTCTCTTGTTAGTCACTCTTTTCCTATCGTTCTGTCTGTCCGTCGCCACTTGTCTCGCGAGTGTGTATCTCTACACCATTTCCTATCGTTCTGTCTGTCCGTCGCCACTTGTCTCGCGAGTGTGTATCTCTACACCACCTGCATGCGCCTGCATTCTTTTCTCGCCGTTCCTCTCGTGTCACCGTCGAGCCCCGTCAGCGCTGCCTTTTCCGCTTCCTCTTCGTTTTGCCACGCGCGGCGCGCCCGCGCTTTCAGCTGCAGCCTGTCTTTGCGTCGTTCTGTGTCTCCGCTGTCCTTCAGTGTTGCTTTCTGCACCTGGTCTCGCCGGCGGATATTTCCCGCTCCTTCCACAGCCTCTGCCCACCTCTCCCGTTCGATCCAGTGAGCCTTTCAACTTTCGTCGCATGTGCAGCGACGCCACACACAGTCGGGGGAGGGCCGAAACGGCGAAACGATCTAGCGTTTCCACAGAGGGCCGTGAGTTTCCGGAGGGCGTGCGTAAGGGAGGCAAGGCGTTGCATCTCGGGTGTAGCGACACCCCGGTGGGGTCCGAGGCGCGAGTTGACGCGGACCGTGGGGTGTACATACACCTGACGCAAGAGGCGACGGCAACTTGGGCACCTGTTTTCTCGTCATTTTCGTGCTGAAAGCCTGACACGCCCGAACCTTCCACATACCTACTCGCGCGCGAGTCGACGCTCCACCTCGAATTTCCTTTTCTACGCAGGTCGCCGACATTCCCGAGGCAAAGCGCGTGTGCGCGTGCTGCACGACGCGCCTCGAGCGCGGTAGGTTCCGGTCCTGCCTTCGCCCTCTCTCCCTGTCGTTTTGTTTCCCCGGTTTTCTCTGCGCCGTCTAGCTGGGGCTGAGGGGGGGGGGGGGGGGGACTCGCGAGAGCACATGAGCGTTACTCGAGAGGCGTGAAGGCGGTTTCGCGCCTCTTTTTTGCGTGGTCTCATCTCGTACTTTTGATCGTGGGGAGCCGTTGCGGAACCAAATGCAAGTCGCTTTTCTGACAGCCCAGAGGCCGACGCGTGTCTCTTTGGCGTTTGATGCTGTATCTGCCTTCTCGCCCTTCCCTTCTCAGGTGGTTCGCAGTGCCCAGACTGTGGAGAGATTTTCTGCCAGTGAGCGACGCTTCGCCCACAGACGTCTGAAGATTCCGCGGCTTTTCACGCGGAGAAGGCCGTCGATGTTTCGTTGTAGTTACCACCGAAGTTTTCGCCTCGCAGCTCCTTTGCCGCCGGTGTACATACACACACAGTCCAGATGCCTCGTTCTCTCTCAGGGATCATCGTCTTTGTAGAGGTCGTGAAAAAGCGCCCCAAGGTGCCTGTGTGGTTGGAGCTCTCTCTACAGGGCATGCGCCAGTGGTTCTCCATACTCGTGTCACTCCCATCTCAGGTGTGTAGCGCCTACAGAAGAGGCGTTGTGAGAGACACTCGGGCCGGGGGGAACGGAGGGAGGACACCGTAGCTCTCGGGTTGTCTGCAAACACACCGTTTGTGCAGATTGTGTTTGCTTCCCAGCGACTGCGACGTGTACACCCACGAACAACTCCGGCAATGCGCCTTCTGCGTCATGCGCGACATTACGACGCTCGACGACGAGTCCGTTGTTGGCGCCACGGCCGCTTTGCCGGGCGTCTCTCAATCTGGCGTGTCTTCTGAGGAGCCCAGCGACCGCGCCGACGGGGCCGCAGCGCTCGTGCCTCTCGCTTCCGGCTAGAGGGCGGCGAATTTCAATTTTCCCGCAGCGGTGTGTCCAGGCGCTACGTTCTGGCCCTTCCTCCCTCGAGTTTCGTGCTTTTCGCGCAGGCTTCGCTGTGCTCGGGGAGAGGTTCGTGCAGGTGCGGGGACGCGGAGTCTTGGAGCTCATGCCCGTCGAGGACTCAGATCCTTTTATGGCCGCTTTTTCCGCCTATCGCTCCTCGTGGCATCACCTGTTTCTCGTCTCCAGCAAATGCAGTTCTCGCCCTGTGACCAGCTCTGCCTTTTCCCGTACCCCGTCTCTCTGCGTTTTCCTCTGGCCGGTCTTCCGGGCGGCTCGTTTTTACGCCTTTCCCGATCTTTCTCGCTTTTCTGTTCGTCTTCGGGGGCACTTGGCCAGAGAGCCCAAGTGCACGGTTTCTAGTGGAACTCGGACGTGAGGGAACCGTGAGGTGAGGTGGTTAGGTTCGGCAAGACATTTTAAAGCAAAAAGGTGTTTCTTTTCAACGCTGCACTCAGGCTGTGGAGTCTGAGCAATGTCATCTGCCTCGGGCCAGGTCTTTTTGGCGCGAGGAAACGTGTACGCGTGTCTTTTTCCACTCCCGTCGGGAGGCCGTTGCCTCTTCGCGTCACACAGTGCGCTGGGGTTTTGCGACAAAAAGGAGGGATTCCACTCACTTGTTGGCCCTCCGGTAAAACACCTGCAGTATGGCTCACGCACGCGTGGCCGCATGCTGCGCGCCTGGCGAAAGGAAAAAACGCGGTTCGAAGGTTCCCGATGCCCACTCGCGCACCGGACCGGAAAGCTGTTTTTTCCGAGGGGGGCTGAGGTGTATCTGTCGACGCGCCACAAAAGAAAGCCGCCTCCATCGCAGCCGGTAAAACGCCGTTCGCCCTGCCGGGAAAGTTGCTGGGACGGGTAAACTGTAAGGCGAACGCATTGCGTAGAGTCTCCAGCGTGCAGTCGGCGGCGCCTGGCTGCATCGCGCTGGTCTCTATTTCCGATCGCGCGTGGATCGAGAAGACCAAGGACAGTGACGCGCTGGCGAGAGTCCGGTGTGACGGGGGCAGAAAACCGTTTCGGTTTCGACACGGAGAAGAGAGCCGTGCACGCGTCTAGGCCTGTGCAGCTTGCGTCGTTACATTCAGGAGCATACCGCTCTACTCGATGGCCTTACGCGTCTACTTGCGCGGGTGTAGACAGTCGCCGAGAGGGAGGTGCCCGACGGAATGTAGATCGGCAGTCCCTTTTTCGTGGCACACACAGGGCCGAGCGGTGCACACAAAACGGATTGTGTTTCGCAGCCTAGAACGGCGCCTTCCCGATGGTAGTCTGTGCGGAATACTTTGGTCCACTGATACTAACGATAATGGATTTGGTAATGGCCTATATGTAGCGTGAGGGAACCCAGAGAAACGCGAAAGCGCTCTCCAAACGAGAGGCGGAGCGAACGAGAAACGTGGAAACCAACTCCAGGCGAAAGAGGTTCGGGGTGTATCAGGGTGACTCGGCCAAAGGCCACTAGCTGTTTGTGCCTGTCTCCGGGGCAGTCCGGTGGCCGAGGGGATTGCCGAAAACCCAAACTTCCGCCCAGAGCCGAAACGGACGCGCGAGCAGTCGGATGTCCACTCGCGCGAGTTTCTAGGCTCTCTACAGCGTCACACACAAACGTGGGTTTCGCGAACTTCCTGCCTTCCCCGCGGAGTCGCCCGCGAGAGGCGTGTTGCCCACGCGCTTCCGCGAAGAGCTGCGAGAGGATAGGCTCTCAAGCATCCCCAGAAGTAAAGTTTGCACGCCGTGAACACTGCGTCTTCTCTGAAAGTGCAGGAAGTACAGGGGAGTCACACTTTTAAAACCCCACATTTTTGTATACAAATTGGGCGCGAATAGGATACCCACTTGTGGGGGCCTGGTGCTTCCCGATGGTGGTCTGTAAAGGGAGTACAAAGGTCTGTTTATTAGTAGAAGAAAAAACGAGAACTTCGTTTCCCCCCCGGTCGGCTCGGCCGATTGTTTTTTAGGCGAGTTGGTGGTGCCATGTTTTTGTATCTGGACTGGCCGAGAACGGGGGCTGTCTTGGATTTTTGCGCCTTCAGAAACACCGGCGCAGCGCGTCTTACAGAGCGTCCGTGTTGACAGCGATTTCCCCTGGCGCGCTGCGGATAGCTGGACGCAGGAAAACGTTGATTCTCGTCTCGGCTCTTTGCTGTTTTTCCGCAGGTGGATGAACCGGTTTCTGTCGGGAAAACCCGCGCGGGTTTTCCACCCTCCTGGACAAAATCGACGCGATTCAGGCGTTTCTGTCTTGGCGGCGAGCGACGGGGAAGAAAGATCGGAGACTCCGCTCCCCTCAGATGTGTGCGCACGAGCCGCTGTTTCTTTCCCCATTTCTTCCCACTTGTTCACAGATCCGACGCATTTTCTCAGGGAAAACAGTTCGTGCAGGGGTTTTCTGTTCTGTTTGCGAGGAAGACTGTGCTCGTGTGCCGCGCGTCGTTTTTCGCGCGTGTGCTTTCTCCCTCCGATTCGCCGTCTGGGAGCGACGCGTTCCCGGAACAGCCGTCCGTCTTTTCGAGTCTCCTTTTCACTCACCTTCTTACCCGTTCACCTCTTTTGTGGTCTTTTGATTCGCCTCATCCTGCCTCCGCCCTTGCGTTTCTCCCCGCCCGCTTTCTCTGCATGTCCCGCGCAAGACGCCTGCTCTCTGTGTGTCTTCCTGCGTCCTCTCTGCTGGCCCTGAGCGTTTTCTTACCCACCTTCGCTCTCCTCGTTTTCTTCCAAAGTCCCGAGCGTCAACAAAGGCGCACCACAGTTCACCCGCGCTGCGAAGACGCGGAAACAAAGACACAAGGTAGTGCGCGCCGCGAGGAGAAGCACGGCGAGGGAACGGGAATCTTCCAGTTCTCTGCTTTACCTGGCGGTGCGGCGTGTCCTTCTCCTTTCTCCAGGTGACTTTTTCTTTTCTCACCATGGCGTCTGCCTCCCCTCGCTCGGTTCTTTCCCCCGGGAAGAAGCAGTCGCTCTCGCACTTGACATCTCCGTCCTCGTCCGCGAAACGGAACTCTTCTCTGTCGGCGCGTCTCTCGCCGCTTCAAAAGAGCGACTCTCTGCACGGGCGCCCAAGCGCCAGCAAGCAAGACGAAGAAACGAAGGAAAACAGCCTGCGCGCAGCCGCTTCTGTCCGCTCCTCTCTGGGCAAGGCGACACTCTCGACGGGAATTCCGTCGCCGCTGTTCAAAAAGCATAAAGGCGAGGCATCTCTCGAAGCGAAGGACGTGAACGGTTCGTTCGAGGGGAAACACGGAAAGCACACGTCCCCGCTTCGGCCTTCGCCGTCGGGTGTACCTACACCTCAAGGGGCTTCGGAGAAGCGGCACGCCCAGAAGACCGGTCCGCTGTCTCCCTCCCCTCTTTCTTTCGCGTCACCTGCTTCCGCGAGTATCGCGACCAAGGGCGGTCTCCGCAAGAAAGAGGCGAAAAGGGAACAGACCGACGCGGCGAGAGGAGACGGAGAAGGCCGCAAAGTGCGAGCGCCGAAGGAGAAAGGCGACGTCTCTCCGAAAAGCGAGAAGTCTGTCCCGTCGGCTGAAAAACAAACTCCACAGGCGCGCAGCACGCACTCGCCGGGGTTGCCGCTGCGGGGAGTGCCGGGCGAGCGCGGGGACACCTCGAAGACGCAAGACGCCCAGCGTGTACACCTGACGAAGGAAGGCTCTCGAGATCCTGGCCAGGTCCGCGCGTTCAAAGCGGCAAGGCCAGAGAAGGGAGAGAAGGAGCGAACCTCGAGCAACGCCGGCAGACATGCGGTGCACGGCGGCGCGCCTCCCTCCCAGGACAAACTCAAGTTTCAATCGGCGGCGCCGCGTCCAGCCTCAAAGCCGAGACTGGCGCCTGCGACTGGCTCACCTCCGGTGCGCCCCAGTGCAGAAAAGACGGAAAGCACCGACAGCGCAGCCCAGAGATCTGTCCCTCGCGTGGCGCTCTCGAGACGCCCAGCCGCCGCCGTCCCCCGACACCCCATTCCGCACTTGACGCTCCCGCGCATCGCTGAGCTCGCCGCGATGAGTGTACAGACACCGCAGGCGGTTGGCGAAGCTGCGAAGACCTCGAAGCCTGCAGGAGCGAGAAGAGGGGAGGAAAAGAAGGCCTCGCGAGACAAGGCGGCGCATGCAGACGCGCCCGAGGCTTCCGCTTCTGCGCTGGACATGGCCACGATTTCCTCGCTGGACTTGAGCGAAAGGGAGGCAGAGGACGTGGCCGACCTCGCGTGCTACAAAAGTCTAAAGAGACTCGACCTGAGCGGGAACAAACTGACGGGCGGTCTCGGGTTTCTGGCCATGAACATTCAACTGCGCTGGCTCAAGGCCGCCCGGAGCCTGCTCGAGGGCGGAGACGTGCTCAAACAGGCTCTGATGAACCTCGCCAACCTCGTCGTTCTCGATCTAAGCAGCAATCAGGTGAGACCTCGAGTCTCGAGCGACGTGCCTTGTCAGACGCGATGCACATCGTCCGTTTTTGTGTGGAAGAGGCAAACACTCTCAGCCGATTCCAGTGAACAGAACCACACACTTCCACATCTACTACACGTCAGTGTGCATGTACACATGTACCAATGTACATCTATATATATATATATATGTATAATGCGTCGCTAACATGCGTATATATATATATATATATCACTTGAGTATGTTAAGGTATTTGAGAACATGTGTGGTTGTGCTACGTTTGTGCGTGGTATCGTCCCTGGGCTCTCGTGGGGTGTCTTTCGGAGAGTCTTCTTTTGTCTTCTTTTTTGCATGCAGATCACCCGCCTCGAGGCCTTTGCGCCGCTGAAGGCCCTGAAAACGCTCGTCCTCAGTGAAAATCAAATCCGTAAGATCCCTGAGAGCAGAGCGGAAGAGAGAGTCGCTGAGACGCGCGTGTGCTCTCTTTTGTGTCCTCGCCTCCAATCTCCCCCCCCCCCCCAAACCCCCGCCCGAAGCTCCATTTGTCTTGCCTGTCCGTTGCCATCTTTCCCTTTGAGTCGACACAGGAGCGCTTCTACGTGCTCTGTTTTCTTCTCTCTTGTCTCCGGTGTAGATACCTCTCTGTCTTTCCTCCCGCTTCTCGCCCGTCGCTTCCGGTATCGTCTTTCCACTTTTTCTCCCTTGTTTTCTCTTTTCGCGCTCTTCGGTTTCGTCCTTGTGCGTGCGCTCCACCTTCCAGTCGGGTGTTTTGCATTTTTGGCGCCTTCTCTCCCTGCAGAAAGGGTCTCGTTCGGGGTTCCGCCTCTCAACAGCCTCGAGTGTCTGAGTAAGTTTCGCCTCTGTTTTGGCGCGTCCAGTTTTCTTTCGAGGAAAAAGCTGAAGCGACAGTGCCTCTCACTGGTTCTCTTCCCTCGCCGTCGCCGCTGCCGTGTTGCTCCATGCTCGCTTTTCCTTTTTCCTGTTCTGTGGCCACGTCAGTATTGTCTCGGAACAGAATTCAAGAAGTGGAAAAACCCCCAAAGCCCCTGACACAGCTGAAGAAGCTGTCGCTCTCAGACAATCGCCTCAAGGTAAGACAGCTCGCCTCTCTCTAGGGTCTCCTCTTCTGCCTCTCTCTCTCCCTTCCCTAGTTTGTTTGCTCTCTCCCTTTCCGTCTTCCTCTTGTCTCCGTGATTTCATCTTTTCCCTCTGATCTCTTTTTCCGCTGCGCGTAGACGTTCCCTTTTTGCGGTCAGTTTCCTGCGTTGCTGGAGCTGCGTCTGAACGGGAACAGCCTTCTCTCTGTCGGCACCGGCGTCACCTGCATGTCCGAGCTGAAGATCCTCGATCTCGGCAGAAACCAACTCCACCGGATAGAGTGAGACAAAACGCCGAGGGAAGAAACGCGAGCAGAGTAAAAGATAACAGAAACGAGGGAAAAGCGAGAGAATGGACAAAGCGCTCCTTTCGCTCCGCATGAGCGCCTTCAATTTCTGAGGCGTATCCGAACTCGCTCGGGCAACTGCCCGCGGCTTCAGAGCCTGTTTGTTTTTGGCCGCATGTGTTTTCAGGGGCGTGAAGGCTCTCGCGGATCACCTGAAACTCAATCAGTTGAATATTCTCGGCAATCCGCTGATGAGCGTCGCTTCGATCTTGGTGAGACGCAGTCTCGAACGGGCGCTCCGTGGATTTCAAAGGAACCGTTCCGTGTCTGTTTTTCCTGGTGCATCGCGTAAAGACACTCTCTCTGCAAGGCTCTCTCACCCACGCCTATCCCCGGTGGAGCTTCGTTTTTCTCCCTCACCAAAAAAACAAAACAGACATCTTCCTTCAGCCGTAACTGGACTGTCCGGGTCTGCCATTGTGTCTTCCTCTCTCGTTTTCTCATCTCCTCTGTGTCTCGTTTTCTCGTCCTCTTCCTCTCTCGTTTTCTCGTCCTCTCGTCTCTTCTCTCTCGTTTCCTGTGTCAACATCTTTCTTCTCGCTGGGTTGCTCGCGGGGATCACTGCTAGGATCTCCTGGCGTTCTCTGGTGTGCGTCTCCACAGAAGGAGGTCGAGACGCAGGTTGTGGCGACTCTGCCGAATTTGAAGATTTTCAATGCGAAACCGTTGCAGCCGCGGCGGGAAAATCCTCGCAAGGTGCTGTGGAAACAGCGGCAAGAGGCGGCGCGTAATCTCGCGCGGAGCGGCGAGGAGCTGAAAGCGGGCACGGAGACACTTGGAGACACCTCGGCGAGGGGCGTGAAACACGCAGAGCCTTCGGGTGGCGTCTGCCACGCGAAGCCCGCGAAAAAACTTTCGCATGCAGGCGCGACGGAAGAAACGAAGGCGAACGAGAAGCCGCAGCCACCCCTCAAGCGCGCGGCGCCCAGTCTCGCCTCCGCCTCGCCGAAAAAGAAGAAACTGTAAAACGTTCAGGAACGAGGACGCAAAGGAAGCGCATGCAGTTGTGCGAGGGACTGCGCTCGGCAAGAGAAACGCGCCCCCGAAGAGAAGGACAGGAGACGAGTCAACGGGGGGGGGGGGGGGGGGGGGATCAGGGGTTTTGGAATCTCGAGCGTCGTGGATTTTCAAAGCGGAACCTGGAGAAGCAAAACCAAGACGAGAAAAGAGCGCAGAGTGAAAATGGCGTCGAGAGAACGCGCGAGAAAGTCCACACCTTGAACGGAGGGGTAAAGCAAAGACGGGATCAGTCTCAAGCGTGGGCGTGTGTCTATCTTTCATCTCGTCTCTCTGCTTTTCGCTTTCCGTGTTTTTGGCCGGTCCTTTCTCTTGTCTAGGCATCGCATGCTTTCGTTCCGGCAATGCCGGGCGAGCCTGAAAACGGCCGACTGTCGGTTTTTTTTCGAAATTTTTCTTTTTGAGAGAGGAGGCGCCGCTTGCCTTTCCACGTGTCCGTTCTTTGAATTGTCAAAAGTGCCTTTTCTTGTCTTGCTCCCGAGTTAAACTTTCGCCCGGGAAGTTCTGTCTCTTTCCCGCGACACGGAAGCAAACAGGCTGTTTCCTCACGACCGACGCGTCGCGCGCTCCTCTGGATCTTTTTGAAGTTCGGACCTCTCTCCCAGCAGCCTCACGCCTGCCTTCTGATCTGTCGTTGGACGTTTTCTTTTCCACTGTTCTCTCTTCTTTCTCCGTTTCTTTTCTCTACCCCTCTCATCCTCTCATCTTCCCTCTTTCTTCTCTGTCTCGTCCCTTTCTCCTTTCTGCGTTATTTTCCTTCTCCCCTCGTCTGTGTCTCCCTTTCCTCCTTTTCTTTTTCTCTTTTCCCTCGTGCTGAGTCGACTCGGGAGATGAGTCCTTTCCACGACGCGGTACTCGGGCGCAGCCTGTTTGGGAAAAACCACGCAACGCTCTCTGCCTGCAGGAAACCGGCGTGGAGAGTCTTCGTTGGGAGAGTCGAAAATAAAACGCGCGCGTTTTCAAAGCGACCTGGACAAACGCTCGAGACGTGAACGGCTGCGTGGAGAGACCTGGCATGAAAAAACGCGAAAGACGCGAGCAGGAAAACGTGGCCTCGGGCGGAGGCGAGGCGCGCACGCGAACCCCTGAAGGTTTCCCGAAGGGGTCTATCCTGCATCCTTGCCAGGCGGAGACTCCGCGTGCGCGCCAGCACAAAAGAAGAAAACACAAACCGCCTGCTCTTCGCAGAACATTCTCCGATCATGCAGTTGAGACACACGAGTCCGATCGCAACGCCCATCTACCTGTCCACGAAAAACCCTAAGCGGTCTCTTCTGCATCACCTACACACACGTTTTACCCATATGCAAACCGGCGAGTCTATGCATATTCGATGCAAAGCGATACATCGATATATGGATACACACATTTGTATATGCAATGACACATGTATACATGTGTTGATAACCACACTTGTTCATTTGTAGATTTCTTTACATATCTATATATCCATATATCTATATACATATATGGCATTGAAATGAAGTTACTGTTGAAGAACTTTTGCAGAATTGATCAATTTTCTTTTCTGCAGTTGCTCGAAGCGGTGTCCCCACAGGGCGCCTTCCATCAGGGTTCCTCTCCAAGTTGTCGCCTCCGTCCTGCGGTGTTTTTCGTTTGCTCTTTCTTTGGAAATCCCCGAGGGTTCAGACGCGCACAGCTCTCGGCGTTCTCGAAGCGCCTCCTTAACAATGGAATCTTCTTCAACTTCCGAGACAGCAACAGAGGAGAGAGACGAACACGACGAAAGACGAACCAGGCGACGCGCCTCCTCAGCCTCCGTCAGCAACGCTCTCTCGCCGGCTGCCGATCCATCTTCATCACTTGCGGCCTCTTCTCTCTCTTCTGATGCTTCCCCGTCCTCGTCTGATTCTTCCCCGTCCTCGTCTGATTCTTCCCCGTCCTCTTCTGATTCTTCTCCCTCTTCTTCTGATTCTTCTCCCTCCTCTTTTATTTCTTCGCCCTCCTCTTCTATTTCTTCTGTCTCTCCTGATTCTTCTCCTTCTGTGTCGGTCTCAGCGTCGGCACTTTCTCCTCGCCCGGAAGGTGCCTGTACACTCGCCCGCGTATCGCTTTTGCCTTCTTTCTCCTCTTTCGTCTCTTTCTTCTTGGGCTGCACTTTGTTTCTGCGGGGCGCGCTGGAGCGCCTGTGGATCAGCGAATCGATTGTCATCGACGAGAGAACTGTGGAAGCGCTATCAAAGTCTTCTCTCTCCGCGTCGGCCAGCACGGGCGCAGAGATGCTTGAGGAAAAAACGGTCCGAACAAGAGACCAAAATTGGGTGCAAAACCCCACTAAAGGCGCACACAGAGAAAACAAGGATTTGCCACTGTGTTTATAGAACTCCTGAGAGATAGGAATAGAGACATACACTTTTGCTGAGAAGGGAGGAAAACGGAGCAAACATGGAGAGAAGAGAGAGAAAAAAAGACAGGAGAAAAAGAGGAAGAGAATGCGGATGCTTCGTGAGAGCGGAAGAAACAGAACCTACAGCCGGCGTGGACGGCGAGGAAATCTTTTCGAATGTCAACGAGATCCTCCTCGAGAGCCTCGATCGTCCGAGAGCATTCCAGCTGTAGACAGAAAACACGAAGGAGACGGAAAGTGGGAGACAGACGAAAGACGTTTTCACGGGTACCGCAGCAGCGAGACAAACTTCTATGAGCGTACTCGGGAGAAAATGCCTCAAAACAACACAGGAGAAAGCCGCCAAGCGAAAAGGCGACAGACACGGCCCGTTGGGGCAACAACCGAGCCGGCAGAAGCCGCACAGAGAGCAAACCAAAATGCCTCACAACGCATGCAACAATGCCAGCACAGAGCACGAAAAAGGATCAATCTACACCTCTGTGTAAGCGTATGAATAAATACGCATATGCGCTTGAGCGCAGATGTGTGTGCGCATCAAACGCATGTATCGAGGGGAGTGCGAAGGGTGCGTCTCACCTGTTTTTCGGCGTTGTGCGTTTCGACTGCGAAGATCAAGTTGGTCTGTAGACGGCAAGTGCATGCACGAGGGGCGAGGAAATCGAGAAAAGGAGCGCGAGGGAAAGAAGCACAAACACACGAGAGCAGACAAAAGAGAGGCTGAGGAGGCAAAGAGGTTTGTCGACACATTCAGCGGCCCCAGCAGAGAATGCAGCCCTTTCTTGAGGCTCCAGGGATTTCTTCTCTGTTTCAGCTTGCCGCGCCTTTTTTAGAAGAGTCTGCATGCTGTGTGTTTCTTTCGAAAACTCCAAAGTCTGGATAGTCCCATGCACACAGCCTCCTTGCCGCTTTTCCGAATCTACCCCCCCTCGAGTCGCGCTGGCTCTTCCGGGAGACGAGTCGCATTGCTCAAAACCTCCAGAGAAAGAAGCCGGCGAAGAACCCACAGCGATGCTTTTACATAGCTCCACGCATACACACCGCGTTCAATCTATGCACATGTGCATATGGAAAACCACTGAAGTAGATATATACACGTATCTGTGCAAACATATGTGTATAGATGCATACAGATAGATAGACAGATAGATATTGAAAAAGTGTAGGATTGCTATAGGATAGATATAGGATAGATAGATGCGCAGCGAATTAGATAGGCACATAAATAGATACTGATAGATAGATACACAGATAGATTTGCACATTCCCATGCCAAACCATACAGGTAGATCTACCTATAGCTGCACGTCGATGTATGCTGAGACATACGCACATGAATACGAAAATACATAAAGTCCTCACAGAGAGATATAGATATATATGTGCATGCATATGACTCTGCTTGCGTATATATATATATATATATATGTATATATGTATATATATGTATGTATGTGTATATATATGTACATATATATGATTGGCGCAGTCGGATGTTTGGCCTTTTTGTTTCGTTTGTGGGTGTCTTACAAGCATTTTGGCGCGTTGTTCCCGTTTCTCCTCGTAGGCGCACGCAAGTCGTCCACATTCTCGCTGCCGTTTTCGCCGCGCTTTTCGCCATCCGCGCAGCGCGGGGCAGAGACGCTCGGCGAGGCTCCAGAGACGCGTTTCGCCGAGAAGAGCGACGAGGAGGGAGCCGGCGACAAGGAGCGAGAGGAGGAAGAGCAACACCCAGTGGAACCAAAAGGTGAAGGCCGAAATCTTCTCGACAGGCTGCCGCGAAAACGAGAACTGAATAGTCGGAGGACGCGCGCCGCGCCCCGAGGGAAACGGCGGCAGAGACGGAAATGGAGAAGACGAAACCGACGGCGACGGAACAGACTTCTTCCGAGACGAAGAAGAGGGAGAGGAAGAAGCAGACGGGGAAGAAGAGGGAGAGGAAGAAGCAGACGGGGAAGAAGAGGGAGAGGAAGAAGCAGATGGGGAAGAAGAGGGAGAGGAAGAAGCAGACGGGGAAGAAGAGGGAGAGGAAGAAGCAGACGGGGAAGAAGAGGGAGAGGAAGAAGCAGACGGGGAAGAAGAGGGAGAGGAAGAAGCAGACGGGGAAGAAGAGAGAGAGGAAGCACTCTGGGAGGGGCAGTGGAGAGTCTCTGGAGCAGGAGTTGCAGGGGATGCATGCGGTGGGGACGCCGCAG